>NW_026622714.1:1892244-2522992 GCF_028826915.1 Penicillium bovifimosum | reverse complement strand
CCGCAAGAGCTTGGAGGATCGATACCCTCAAGTCTGCGAGTCCTGCGAACCTCTTGTGAAATCTCGCATTCGAAAAGCTGCATACGAAGCGAAAGCAGACCACTTAAGGCGCATGATGGATCAAACTCGGGCAAATCGAGAATCACGAAAGGCGAGGTATCGGAGCTGGAGAAGCTTGCTGCTTGTTGCCGGTTCACTTGCATACTGGGCTAGTATTGCTGGCCAGCTTGCATGGAACCTGAACAGTGTGGCCACTCTTTCTCCGACTGGGCAAAGTCTCGATGTTGATTCGCTCCCCGCTGAACAACCTTCTGAGCCGCCTGACTCTGTGATGTCGTGTATCAACCATTTCATCCGTATGCGGCGAATTGCCAGCGTTTGCTCGCCTGACTTAGCACCAACTGCGGGTCTGGCCCTGGTGGCAGGTGTGCTTTCGCTTTGGTGGAATCCGAAGCTGCGCATGAAGATAGACGGAATGCCCGGCAAGTTCCAAGGACTTGCAGAGTACTACGAAACCCAACTTATCGTCATCGTAGCGCGATGTGTTTTTTGGGCAGTACTTAAGGATCCATCTGCTAGTGGGGTGAGACCCAGCCTGCTTCCAGCCCTACATGGTTCGATGATAATCTTCATTATCCTGGTAGGTAACCTTTTCCCCTTCATGGATGCTACATGCGCTGACTCAATTAGTCGGTTTCTTTTTCTCGATACATTGTCAGCTACTCCAATCGTCCACTCGTCAACTGGTCGGATAACAGTTGGGAGACTCAATTCCAAAGTCCCAAATCGTCTTCTTCAGTTCCCGAGTCACCTCGAACTGCAACGTCCGGCGGCGTATCAGACGCAAATGCTAGTGGGCTGCACCAACGATTTCCGATTGGTAAACTAGCTCAGCCTCAATCACAGTCGCCTGCTGAGCAGCCACCCACTGTTGTTTCTAATTATGCCGACAATGATGGCATGGACTGGTCCCCTTCCATTACTCATAACCTCCGACCGACCATCACGCGGCGAGATCAGCCATCTGTGCTTGACGGTCCGCATCCATTTCAGGGGCAGATTCCAGCAGCCCCAACACCTCCCGCGTGGAAGCTTCGCACTCCTACTTCGACGAAGCCCATTGAGCAAGTGGTCCAACCCAATCCGTTCCACCGCAGCCCCACACAGTCACAAAACCGATGGCAGACGCGTGCCGACGCGGAACCTGTTTTCAAGGATCCAAAGTTCTTCCCTCCCCAAGATCAGGACACATCCACGGGGCTGGAAACATTGTTTGATCGTGCCTTCAATTTGCAGCCTGATGCTGCCCAGGGGACTGGCTGGTCTCAAGCAGGACAAACTCAGGGCTCTGCGAGTGACGTTACAACCCAGAACTATCTATTTTATGGATGGCTCCGACTAGGCTTGCTAGTGAGCTTTATCAGTGCCTGGACCTTCTCCCAGAATCACCAAGTCTTGCTCCCTGGCAATTACGTGGAGATCTCTGCTCTAG
This sequence comes from Penicillium bovifimosum, assembly GCF_028826915.1. Classification (NCBI taxonomy): domain Eukaryota; kingdom Fungi; phylum Ascomycota; class Eurotiomycetes; order Eurotiales; family Aspergillaceae; genus Penicillium; species Penicillium bovifimosum. Next base: position 2,521,500 of record NW_026622714.1, on the reverse strand, counting down.
GCGTTGCAAGCCTTGTTGCAGGGTTTGCTTTGATCAGCATGGTAAAACGACCCATTGGGCAATGGAATGGGATGGAGATACTGATTTCTATTACCGAACTCGCTGCCGCCGTTCACATGGGGGCACATTTGCCAACTGTTTCGTATAACCGGGACTACTTTGATCGTTACGGCAAGTTCCTCTTGATTTTCATGGCTGTCCAAGAGACTCTGAATGTGCTCTCCTTCTACAACAAGGCCAGGTCAGAAAGCCAGTCGCAGTCAGGAACAGTATCATCGCCGCCGCAACCGCATTATAGTCCACCGGGTGCCATTGACTGGTCCGGACAACAATCATCGACCAGCTCTACGCCCGAGCCTCGAACCAAGAGTCCACCTATGCACCGATCGTTCGAGTCGCAATTATCTGCTCCTCCACTCTCATTTGGTGATACCGACGGGGCCTCCAGTTTCTCATCTGCGTTACCTTCCGTGCCACAGTATGGACTTGCCTCATCTCGAACGGTCCATTCATTCCCCACCGCCAGTCAAAATTCATTCAACCAAGACAAAAGCCCGCATAGTTTCACCATGGAAACTCTCAAGCAATTCGAGCCCGGGTCTGATTATGAACAAGACTCCGATAACGACACTGTAGCCACAACTACGACCACTCGCACAAATTTCACAAATCACAACATTCGGTATGGGCTCGGCTCCGGGTTAGGTTCCAATACCTTTAATTCACCCCGGCGAGCCGGACTCGGATCAGGCATGGGTGGGCTAAGCTTGGATGATGACCCTACTCCCCGTCGCATGACTCGCAGCCAAACCCAGCAGGGACTTTCTAGTCGTCGCCCAACAAGCTATATTCGGTGATTGGTGTCTTGTCCTCAAGTGGTTCATTCATGAAAGCTGTTCCGCTTGTGTTCGGCATACCGCTGGATCCTATGCTCCTCACTGTTGCCGATCAAATCGCCACCCATCAATACGTTGTCAGACTGATTTCATCTTCCCCAAACCCTGAATGGGCCCTCACCAAGGCGTTGACAGCCTATATCATTCATTCCTTTTTCTCGACAATTTTGGCCTGCAGGTGTTGTTTCAAGCGGGCTTATAGCGCATGCGAATTCTTTTGTTTTATATTTGATTTAGCGGTCCCAAGTGGGTGTTGGGACCGCCGTACATATCCTTTGCGAGGGTTGGTCAACCCAGCTACTTGATGATGCATATGAAATTACGACGACCGATGTGATACTATCTCGAATCAAATTATCTATCTGGTGAAACACTTGTAGCATTCGATTGAAATTCCACGTATAAACATCCTAAGCAAATGATTCATGTCTAGGTCCCTTCCTACTCAGCTACCCTCTCAACGTGGGTGTGGAAGGTCTTATCCAAGGGTTCCTTGCCACCTGCAGTAGAGCCCGCACGCTCCTCATCAGCATTCTTCTGCTCAAGCAGCTGCGTAACACCAAAGAGCTCATCCATCTTCTCAAGCGAGAGACCTATAGGAACACCATTAGCAAAAGAACACAACAGCGCACTGCCATCGGAAATCAACATACCCTTGGTCTCGGGAATAAAGAACCAAACAAAGACACCCATAGAGAAACAGAAGCAAGCGAAAATAATATAAGTTCTGCTCAACCAGTCAGCAAACCCATAACTCAGATTTCACCCACCAGCCCACAAAAGACTCACCCATAACCATTAGGACCAACAGTAGCCAACATATTCGGCACAGCCCTGGCAACAACAAAGTTAAACAGCCACTGCGTAGCAGCACCAAAAGCGACGTTCAGCGAGCGAAGTCTGGCAGTCGGGATCTCGGAGACGTAAATCCAGCAAACGGGACCCCAGCCGAACTGGAAGAACGCTGCGAACAGGAAGATGCACACGAGCGCAACGTAGCCGGCAGGGATGACGGGTGCACCCGCGACTGGTGGCGCGATACGGACGTATAGACCGATGTAGAGCATGGCTAGACCCTGTGCGATGGATGTCCATAGGAGGGAGCGGCGACGACCTAGGGAGTCGGCGACGAAGAGTAGGAACACGCCACAGCCAACCATCTTGACGATGCCGTAGACTCCTGTTGCGAAGAGATTGGTTGCGTTACCGGTGACACCGAGCTAGATATTGAACATGGTCAGTATTTGCTTTTCTTTCTGTAAATTGGGTTGGAGATTGGGGTTAGGGCTTCGTGCTCACATTTTTGACTGCGACTTGTTAGCGGATTTCAATAATAGGGGTCACGAGGAGATCAACATACAAATTTGAGGCGCATAGTAGTTGATAGCGTTAGTTCCAGTCATCTGCTGGCAAATCATGAGGACGATAGAAATGATCGCACGCTTGCGATTGCCGGGAATAAGCCACATCTCCCTCATCAAGTCCCAGAAGCTAGACCCGCCGACAAGAGCACGCTCCTGTTCGAGCTGTGTAGCAATAGCCTGGAATTCCTCCTCGACATAAGGGTGGTCAGCGGGTAGGTGGCGGACTGTGGCGAGCGTTGCGCGGGCCTCTTCCCACCGGTCTTGTCTGGCCAGCCAGCGGGGGGACTCGTTGCACAGCAACATCCCCAACAAGAGGAGAACTGCAGGGAGGCCTTGCATGGCCAGAGGAACGATGTACATTGCGGGACCGGTGATGTTGAGGAGTGAGCCGTAGTTGATCCAGAATGCGAGCATGATGCCCATTGTGATGAAGAGCTGGTATAGACCTGTTAGGCCACCGCGGATGGCACGGGGTGCGTTCTCGGCGACGTAGAGGGGGTTGATCATGGAGGCGGCGCCGACTCCAAAGCCGCAGATTACTCTGAAGGGTACATTAGATTTAACTGCGTTTTAACGAGAGGCAATGGCATATCTGTCTCACCGTCCGATGTACATGACCTCGAGGTGGCCACTGGCTGCAGTTTGCATGACAATGCCGACGATAGCCACGACTGCGGCGAAAATCAAGGCCATTCTTCTACCCCATTTCTCAGCGATGGGGGAGGCGCACAGGGCTCCGAAGAAGCAGCCTGCTTGGAGTGTTGAGACGATGTTGGCGGATAAATTCGCTGCGGCGACATCGGAGATGTTCTCGAGCCCGTATGTCCTATATTGATGACACTGGTCAATACAAGCCAGACGACAATTCGTCCGGGAATGGAGTCTCACGCTTTGAATCCTGGCATAGTGAGAACTCCACCAATGATACCGGAGTCCATGCCGAAAAGCATTCCGCCAAAGCATGCCTGTAAAGAAGAGTTAACACTGTACTCCTACCCCTATCAATGTTGCCCGTAGATACTGACCGAGCAAGCAAGCAGAAACACTCTCCATCCATAGATCTCCTTAGGATCCTCTTTCATTGCATCATTGTGAACGACCTTTCTTAGAAGCCACGACATCTTGAATAGTAACCAAAGTAAGTCAAATCAAGAAAATCTTGACTAACTACGAGGAGGGGAGTGGGCCAGCTTATAAAAGCAATAATCTGAGACCAGCTCAGGATGAAGCTAAGATTCTAGATACCGTCGGTTACTGATATTCCTCTAAACGAACAAAATAGTCAAGCACTCCACACCTATGGGAGGTGCGCCTTCAAGCCCCGTTGTCTAGGCTGGCCACCGAGCGGCCTATGGGAAGAATTCGAGAAGCAAAATAAGGCGAACGGACATGAACGAGTATATCCACGAATCCGAAGCAAGATAGGACACGGGATGCAGGGGTGTACTCCTGCTCACATGGTTAGAGCCTTTGAGTTAGGCCAAGAATCTGACCTATGACTCGGGAGGCGTGTGGGGGTGTACTTCTGGGGTAGCATGGGCTAATTTACCCCGGACATGAAGTTTGGCTAATAGGAGATTAGGATGCTTATTGCAACGTTTAGCCGAAGCTGATGAGGGGAAGTTGTCGGCTGTTGATCTTACCCCGGACTGCGGAGAAACTCTAACTGGAGGCTAATCTACGGGCTAGTCCTAATACAGACAAGCTTTTCCAAGATTGGAGGGTCTAACATTCAGCGTTCCATGGTTCGATTCGTTAACTGTTTGTGGTCTATCAAGCAAAATATCTCGTTGTATTTGAAATATCATGTCATGGCAATTGGACTATCTGCGCTCAAACCGAAGCTGTGCCATCGATCCTGCTCTGTAGCCACTTCGGAATAACAGGCTTGTTTCCCCAGGCAGCCTTCCAATCCCGTTGATGATCGGGTACTGCACAGATGGCCGACACGAACCAGCATTCCTGACCAGCCGCCAGGTCCATGGACAGCGACGGCAAAAGTGTTCGTCCATGGATAATATTCGAATTAGGGTCGGCGAGAACAATCCGCCCAGCCCGTTCAGTACCCGATTGAAGCTCAACAATACCGACAGCCCCAGCCGATGAAACCACCAATCCACTCCGGCTATCATGCATAGACCCCTCGGTATCGTCCCCAGTCATAGGGCCCAGAATTCGACCGTTATCGCTGCGACATCCATAAATAGCAAAGGCACCCTCAGATGTCTGCAAAGCGCGACCGGTGCGCACGCGGTGGGCGCGCAGATGCCAGTTCTCATTCTCCTCTGTGGGGGGAATGAGAATAGTCTCTATATCAACGTCTGGGAATGGCTTCCAGCCAGAGACAAGGACAGGTAGGCCATTGGGCTCAGGTTGTTCGAAACGTGCATCAAGGGCCAGTCTTCTAGTCTGCCAGATGTCGCCACCGTCGTCTGACAATGCGAGCATACTGTCTGGAGCGTGCTGTTCCAGCTGGTAACCACCTGTCGGAACCGAATATCCAAAGGCAGAACTGTATGCGAACTTGCCATACTTGGCCTGCGTCGCTTTGAGGGGGTAGTGGCATGCTTGGCCGGACGACAACAGGAACGAATGCCCACCGCGACGGATGGCAATGTGTTTGGGATACTTCAGTGCCACCACTTCAGGTAAAGAGGAGCTCGGGTAGGGTTCCTCGGGTGCGGACCAGAAGGGATGTGTCTCCGGTAGGGCCAGTGGTGTGAATGAGAGACAACACCAGTATGGCGACCCGGGGGAATTGTAGTTCTCTGTCAAGTACATGTTGGCATAAGAGTATCCGAGGCTGAGTGTGCCATCGTTGTTGAACATATCCTCCTGTGTAGACCACCAGCGGAAATGGCGGAGAAGGATTCCTCTCACGACACCCCATGTCAGTGGCTCTGGGAGGTCGACGTCTGCGAAGCCCAATGCGCCCCAAAATCCAACCATGGCGAATCGGTATGTCATCGAGCGTCCGAAAGGAATGGCACTGCCTATTTGATAGACGGGACTGTCAGCACCATGTCACATCCTCCGAGAAGAGGAAATTATCATATCAAAAGAACCGCCGAGGACGTACCGTTACGGTCGAAGTAGTGCACAAAATCCTTAGCGAACTCTCGCGCCCGCTGACGATAGCGCTCAGCGCGCTCAGGATCAAAGTCTCCCGCTAGCTTCGAGTAAAGAAGCTGCAAGAACTGAATCGCGAATGAACCCGAGTAATAGTCCATTTGATGATGGCTCTTGGGGCCGTCATTACTCCATCCCCCGCCAACATGGAAGGTGTCCAAATGGTCCATATCAGCTTCAATGCGAGATAGAGAATACTCTGCTCCATTCTTTCTTAGTCCCAAGTTTGCGAAGACGCGGAACCACAGCCTGCAATCATCACAGCCAGAGTTAGCCAACCTGTCCATCCATCGACCCAGAAAAGCAATTCAAGATACAACATACCAATTCGTATTCGGCATCTCGCGCGCATTGATACTTGCCAACCAGTTACCAACGTTGGCCCTTTGTTTCTCTGTCAATGGATCCCAGAAGACATGAGGCGCAACAGCGAGCGCAAACCCGATCGGGCACATCTCAACCATTCGCTGATCTGAATCCTCGATATGACCCCAGAATTCCGCGTGTTCAGGGTCAGTCCCGCTGATTATTCCCTGGCGCCAGCGTTCGGCCTCGGGGTAGTCATACCCGCCGCCCAGTAGAGATGCCAAACCCCATAGTGGGCGGGCATACCCCTCGATTTGGGCGCCGGCTTCGTCGAAGCGAGTCGTAGATGTGCCTACTTTGACGCGTGAACCACCTGGTGTGAAGAGGGGTACTAGTGGATCGAGAATGGCACGGCATGCATCTTGGAGGTCCGATCTGGTGAGGAAGGGAGATTTGCTAAAGGCCTGCGCGGGGGTTCGGCCGTTGGCGTGGATGGACATTGTGAATCGTCAGGGCTGTAGGTGTGAAATGTTCGCGCTGCAATGGGAGTGTTTCGGGGGGCCGATTATATTTATATGAATGTTGTCATCGGCTTGATCGCCGGATATTAAATTTCTAGTAAATAGGCTCGGGGTCGGCGTCTGCCCGATTATGTCGACGAATAACGAAGGCGATGGCCATTTTGGTGCAAGTCGAATGTCGCCGAGAATGCCGATCTAACCAGCTGGAGTGTTTGCTTCTGAGATAACAGCAGCGTGAGGTTTGGATTTAGCCGGTCGACGCGACGCGGGGAGATCATCAGTGAGAGCAGGTTAGCCCTACCCAGATAGGCTGTCTGTATTTGTTGAGATGCTGACAGGTGGAGAAATTATCATCCACCAATGGCAATGACAAGCAAAGCAGCCAATAATGTCTGTGGCTGTTGCGCCATAGGATATCACGAGATTATTTTACATAGGGTCCAGAGCATTAAATACTTATACACGCCACGACTCGCATGACATTACCCAATTGGGCGCTCAACCTCCTAAGAGGCCACCCAAAAATCGGGCCAGCTCTTTCACCAGAGCATCGTCAACCTCCTGCGTCCCGCCAAGTCCCTGCTGGAGGATTTCGGACCATCGCGCCAAGGTGATTTCGTGGAGCTTCTGTCCGTTCAGTGCTGCATGAACGCGACTGGCTTGATCGGACGCAGTGGACTCATCAGGTGAGACGGAGATGTGGCTTTCAACGACAGCGCCGTGTTGGAAGCGGAGAAAGGCACGAGTACTCGACGGAAGCGAGGAAGGTAATGGCGGGCGTTCACGAGGGTCTTCTTCAATGGGGTATGTTGAAAAGGTAAACCGAGGCGTTTGGGTATACTTCCATTCTAGAGAGCGCAACTCATCAATCCCCTTCCCAATGGCTGGCTCTAGCTCACCCTGCACTTCTCCCACTGTACCAGCGACCCAAGAATCTCCAGCAAAGACTTCAGGTTCGTTGGCATGGGCACGCTGAGCCCTGAGGACAGCATCAGGATGTACGTTGTAGAGCCGGGCAAACTGCTCGATGATACTTTGAATTACACCCTCCATCGAAAAGAACGAGTCGGCCAATGCGGCCGAGACATTCCCGACGGGAGAACGGACACTTTCAACGCCCTTGGCTTGTATATAGCAGCGTGCAGACGATCGCAAGTACCGACCAAGATCATGAATATTGGGAGAATCGAGCAGGCAAGTGCCGTGATGAAGGGCTCGGTGTCGAGTAAGCTTAAACGCAGATCCGGAAACCTTACGTGTCAGAGGCTCATCGGGATCATTTTGCATTCCCTCGGCCCGGGCCATGACAATGTCGTGCCGCTCATTGACGCTAGTATTCGTAGCCCCGACCTGATGAAGAGCGCGCACCACCATCTCGGCATGCTTGTCGCGCGTAAATGAAGTCCGCGGACATATAACGCTGTAGTTCAAATTTCCTTCATCGTGAAAGACAGCCCCACCACCCGATCGCCGCCGCACGAACACAGCTTCGTCGTCTCCGGCTGTGCCGTTCCTGCGGTCATTATGAAGGGCGCGGAGATCCGTTTCAAGCCATGGGTTTTGGTTGCGTCCAATAACTACACATGGGCGATTTGCGTAGAGGAACAATATGCTGGACTCTGCGGGGGCATTTTCTAGTAGGAAGTGCTCGATCGAGAGGTTCACGTAGGGATCTGTTGATAGTGATTGGTAGATTTGGTGTAAAGAGGATGGACGGCGGGCGAGCTCGGCAAACTGCTGAACAGGGTATGATGAGTTATGACGAGCCCAGCCATACTTCGAGCTAGACCAGAGTCGGGACGAAGGGCGTCGAAGGGCTAGCATTGGAACAAAAATGGACGAAGTTGTTGATCGCCTCACAGAAGTTATCAGGGCCGATAGTCGGTTGCGCTAGTCCCAGATAGGAATTCCTGCGATGAGTCGATTTTCTAATCTTATTTCTCACATGCGATCCTTCTCGTCCTTTTGTCTTCTTGGCTACGTGTTCTGTTCGTTTAATTGGCATTGAAGTCTTGTCAATAAGCTTACTGCTCTCTTTCTCTACCTAACGAACATCTTCGAACGCCCATCATGTCAACGTGGGGTGAGCATTTCCGCGTCACCACGTAAGTAGCCCACTTTCTTACAACAACCATCGTGACTGACATCCACTCAGTTATGGCGAGTCGCACTGCCGCTCTGTCGGCTGCATTGTCGACGGATGCCCTCCAGGCATGGAACTCACTGAGGCCGACATCCAGCCCCAAATGACCCGCCGTCGCCCCGGCCAGAGCGCCCTGACTACCCCGCGGGACGAGAAGGACCGAGTCGAAATCCAATCCGGCACAGAATTCGGCGTCACTCTGGGCACACCAATTGGCATGATTGTTCGCAACGAGGACCAGCGTCCCAAGGACTACGGCGGCAGCACAATGGACCTGTACCCCCGCCCCAGCCATGCTGACTTCACCTACCTCGAGAAGTACGGCGTCAAGGCCAGCAGCGGCGGTGGTCGCAGCAGTGCCCGTGAGACCATTGGTATGACACCCTCACAAACCCTACGACCTAAAAAGAAACCCAATTTCCACTAACACAACCCTCACAGGCCGCGTCGCCGCCGGCGCTATCGCCGAAAAGTACCTGCGCCTATCGCATAACGTCGAAATCGTCGCCTTCGTCTCTTCCGTCGGCAACGAGCACCTCTTCCCCCCTACCCCCGAACACCCCTCCGCCTCCACAAACCCGGAATTCCTCAAGCTCCTCGAGACAATCGACCGGAAAACCGTCGACTCCTACGCCCCCATCCGCTGCCCGGAGACCGATGCCGCGGCACGCATGACCAAAGTCATCGAGCACTTCCGCGACAACCACGACAGCATCGGCGGAACCGTAACATGCGTCATCCGCAACGTGCCCGTCGGACTCGGCGAACCCTGCTTCGACAAGCTGGAAGCCAAGCTCGCGCACGCCATGCTCAGCATCCCCGCAACAAAGGGCTTCGAGATCGGCTCCGGTTTCGGCGGCTGCGAAGTCCCCGGCTCCATCCACAACGACCCCTTCATCGTCTCGGAAGGCACCGGGCCTGACGCTCCGCGTCTCAAGACCAAAACTAACAACTCCGGCGGTATCCAGGGCGGTATCTCCAATGGCGCTTCGATCTACTTCCGTGTCGCGTTCAAGCCCGCTGCTACCATCGGACAGGCGCAGACGACTGCTACTTATGATGGCGAGGAGGGTACGTTGGAGGCGAAGGGTCGTCATGATCCTTGTGTTACTCCTCGCGCTGTGCCTATCGTTGAGGCTATGTCGTCGCTGGTCATTATTGATGCCCTCATGGCTCAGTATGCCCGTGAGAACGCGAAGAACTTGCTCCCTCCGTTGCCGCAGACTATCCCTACTAGGCCTGCCAGCGACCCCAAAGCAACTCCCTCGGCTTAGGGTTTAGTTTAGAGGATAAGCAAAAATATGCGAAAAATGTCATACGCAAGCGTCTTTGAGAGTGTCACCATCTGTGTTCATGTCTTTCTGATGTATCATGGAGCTACGAATTACTTATATAGATGCCAAATTCTTTCCAAGTCTTCTTTCTACATGTAAGAACGTCGGGTCACGAGTAGTCATGTATCGGACCGTAATCAAGAGATTTCCTTTTAGGCTCACTGGGCGCTATGTTGTGTTCTAGCAATCACAGCCGTGCAACAATCAAAAAGGGAACCAGGGCACGTCAATTCATCAAGGGCATTCATCTCCCCGCAACAAAGCATCACGGGCATGGATATCAAAACGACAGGCAGCAATCCCGCCAGAAAAACAAAAATCGTGGCCCAACAGGGCAAAGACTCCAGCGAGAAACGGGTAGACAAAAGTCTCCAAAGTCCAACCAAAAGGACATCTGCACACACAAATACAAGCAAGAATTGAAAGAAGGATGCAGGGTTAGCCGGAAGAGCAACCTCCCAGATCCCAAGTCTAGTGGCTAACTCTCCGATTCCCATTTCCCCCACTGACAGAGCGCTCGGAGATACCATCCATATCACCAGCAGTGGCATTGACAACACGAAGCCTCTCCTTTGGAACCGTGAAAGCCACCTGGACTCGCCGGCCCGCGGCAGCGCCCTCAACGTCCCAGTCATGGACATCAGCCTCGTCGTCGTCGTCGCCAACGTCGTTACCCAGGTATCCAGGTGCACCGACGAAGATATCATCGTACGTGGACGGGCCAGTGTCGAAGACGTTCTCTGAGGCCCTCTTGCGCGCGTTCCAATCTTTGGCGCCCTGCTTGCGGCGGAATAATTCGGCCGAAGCGCTGACAGCTCGACGCGGTGAGCTGATGCCTGAGCCTGAGCCTGGGGTTTGTTGGCCAGACTCGAGAATGGTGCTGCGACGGTCAATGCCGGAGGCACGATGCGCTGTTTTGGCATCGCCGAAACTAAGATCTGGTTTGTCGTCGGGGCTGTGGCGAGACAATGTCAGGGCCCGGCGCATGGTGTTCATTACCCAGTCAGAGGCTTTGGGCTTCGATTCTCGGGGTAATTTGGAGGGCGATGAAGGCTCGATGGGGGTCAGAGGTGTAAGTGGGTCGAATGCATCAAACAGTAGGGACTCATTCTCCGATTGACGATGGGACAGCTTCGACGGGGCAGTTGAAAAGGAGTCTGCTGAGACTGACGTTTCTGAGGGCGCTCTGCCATCTGGGACGCTGGGTGCTGAAGCTTCAGCCTGATATTCCAGTGATTGGCGCCCGCTGCCCCAACTCAAGGGTCGGTCTGCAAACATGGCTCTTGTTTGGAGAACTCTTCCCGCAGGCTGGGAGGGCTCAAAGGAGTAGGCTGAGCGGTCTGACAAGTCAGTAGTTGTCCGTTCGCTCTTTGGCACGAACTCCGGTTCCACAGAATCAATATCCTTTCGCCGGCTGTAGAACGGACCCAGGCCAACGCCAAAGATGGTACTCCGAGGAGTTGCGTAGGGGGTATTTGCAAACGAGTCTTCAGGCCCTCCTGTCGTAGTCTCTTCGCTTCGTGGGACGGTGGCCATGAGACGGTCTTGGAAGCCTGCGTCATCTTCCTCGCGCTCATAAATTGGGGAGATATCGCTGACAGCATCGCCCCTTCGAGACGACACCCGCCGGTTCACGGGAGGCATCACAGGAGGTCGGCTGTTCTTGACCGGACTGGACTGATCCCCGAGCAGTTCAGTCCTCTCTGCTGCGGCTTCGCCTTGATCGTTCCAGCCGGATGGCGTCGCCTGTCCGCGATTTGTCGACCTGTAGTAACCAGATGCGCCCCTCTTCTCGCTCATTCTAGAGCTGCGAATGCTGCTTGCTTGGGCCTGATCCCCTTGATCCCAGAAGTGAGCGCGTTCCGCTCCCAGAGCAAGTTCCCGCAGCTGTGAGTCTCGCTTGCTTTTGACGCGGCGCTTTCGATGGTAGTTCCATGTGCACAAAGCGATAACAATGATAGCAGGCAATCCAATGCCCAGTGAAACCCCTATTCCAGCTTTCTGGGATGAGGAAAGCTTATGGTTGTGGGTGGCGGGCGCAATTGAGGATTTGGCAGCAGGGTTGCGGTACGACGTGATCCAACTGTTGGATGTTACATTGTAAAGATGGACCTGCGAGTTCGACTGTGCAGTCATCGAGGCCCTTTTCGAGGAAGACTTTGGGATGCTGTAACCTCCATGGATCATCATCACACCCCCAGGGAGCATCGCGGCCCCATGTCCAAAAATGCCAGCACCTTCGGGAATGCCTAATCCTTCGGAGGAGGGTGTCATCCAAGTCCAATCATTCGCTCCCCCCAAGCCTTCTGCGAGATCCAAAACTGCAAATTGCGGATCTGCAGGGACAGTCTCATTCCCAACCCAACCCCCAACCACGTACACTTTAGTTCCATCTTCTGATAGAACAGCAGTGTGGCCAGAGCGCGGCTCGACGGGTGCCACATCCCTCACAGCCAGCTCAGTCCTCAGCTCCGAATCTGAGACCGCGGAAACAAAGCTCCAACTCTGCTGCGGGAGCGAGAAGACCGCCAGTTGTGACATGTTCAGGAATGCCTCTCTGGTGTGACCACCAATGAACAGAAAGTCCTGCTGCTTCAACTTTGATCCCACAGTATAGCTAGGCGGGAGTGGTACGACGGCCATGCCAGCCTCTGCGATAGGTGTTGCGCGAGTACCGGTAATGGTCGCACGGTGCTTGGTGCTGTAGTATGGATGTGGGCCTAACATAACCATCGACTGGGAGTAATTTGCTGCCGAGACCCAGGTGCTGTCTGTGCTGTTCTTGAATGGACACATTCCGCCAAAAACGTACATGGCGCTTTCCCCGGGGTTGCTGGATGACGAGAAGGTGAACCCCGCCGCCAGATAATTTGGAGCAGCCTCTGTATCGCGGGCGATCACTGGGGCTTTATTCCAAGTCCCATTGCCGTCTGCATTGGCGCTGTCGGGCTGGAATTTCCATAATATCGGGTCATCGGATACGCTATGGCAATTGCCTGTGTAGACTGTGATGCGGCCTTGGTCATCGACTGCCGGAATAAAACTTGAGTTCTGCTCGTCATTGTGAAACGGCGTACTTTTCAGCAAAGTGTTGTATGACAGATTGTGGGTATCGATACTGCTGGACAAGTTGAGGGAGAGAAACTCGGTTTCCCCAGACGCGCTAGGTTGGAGGATGTATGCGAGGGAGTTATTGTGTTGCGCAGATAGGAAAACGGAGGAGGTGGGGTATGGAATGGCGGAGGATGGGTCGAAGAGCGCAAGAAGCGCCAGCAATGCCTTTCGATGCTTCATGCTCATGATCTGAGACATTCAGAAGCAGGGATACATTCCAGGATCGGCGACGAGCATGGCGCGCCACGCGGTACGCAGTAGTTAGAGGGTCTAAGTTGGCTAAAGTGACAGGTGTCTTCCAACGCGACAGCGAACAGAGAAAGAAATAAGAGTTAAGAGCTAAAGATGGTCCAGAATTCGTGATCTGTCAACAAGTGTCTGAGTCCGATCACGCTTCTTTTCCCCGTTACATAGACCAATCATCTAGATCTACTTTATTGCCTACTTTATTTGCTGACGCTAAACAAAGAGAGAGCAAACTAAATAGATTGCCGAGATCCAGATCGACGCGCGATCAACAACGTTGCCCGGCAACGCTTGATTTCCCTACAGATTCCCCAAGCAACGCATATTACCCGTTAACCCTAAGCACTAGGCAAGCGCATTCTTTATGGGCTATGAAATAATTTACTACGGCTGTCTCTCTACTCAAAACATCACAAATTGCCGAATTCATCAAATCCACCAAATTCTATTATTTGTCTCAATGAAGATCTTACAATACGGCGTGAACCATGGTTCCTCCAGTATAAGCTCCAATGTTGGCAGGACAACCAAGCCGTGTGATTTTGTTCGGTTCTTTGTGTAGTTCGCATTAATACGAGACATGTTAAGATATCACGATGGAACTGACAGGCTCCACTATGTCTGGCCCACATTCTATCATATTGCAGCTGTCAGATGGTGCACTGACAACATAGCCAAACCGCTTATTGAAGGCACATAACTAGAACACGACAAATCTAGCGATAGGTGCAGCGACGAACTGTCTGTGCTGACCAGCGGTTAGCATCGTCTGTTGCCGGCTTTCGGCAGTCTGAATCTTAAGGACAGAACGGAGGCAAAAGAAAAAGCAAATATAACCAAGTAAAGAGGGTTACGGAGTAGTGGGCTTTGGCTTCTTTTATCACATGTTGATCGAGATGAGATCTGTGCCTCTGTGGACGGGTTCACGGGGCAGTTGTACACACACATTGCAGCGTGCCTGCATATACACAGCACGCACAACATTGAACAGGTCCACGGGTGCCCAGCATCCGTGTGTGTCCGGTCAGATTGTAAATTCAGCTTGAGTCGAAGACAAAATAAGGAACCAGGACATGTGTCACGTCCGCCAAGCTGGGCTCAAATCACAGACAAGATTCACAAGAAGGGAAAAGCCGTGAACCCTCTCGCTGCTTGTATATACAGTCAGGGCAGAATGAGGAGCTACGGGAAAAACACCAATGGATATTGGATGATTCGGGATTCTTATGGAGCATTAATCTTTCTCTGACGCAGACCTACAGAGGGGAGTACTGTAGCCGCCATGCTGGAGAATGATAGGGCTCTTTGCGCTAATCCCCTTCCGTGTTTGGCACTAGCCCTAATTGGGCATGTATATCAAATGCGCAGTCAAACCCAAACCAAAGACTGACCCAAGACGAGGCAAATTTGGCTTATCGTATGATTCCCAATACTGAGGTCATGAGACACGCATAAATTCCTGGATACTGAATTGGAAGAGGCGCATTTCAGAGAAGCATAATGATCTTATCATCGTAAATCTTGCGCGCAGACTGCAGTAGTCTCAGCTCAACGGATGTGCACTCCAGCGATGAAGCGAGGGCTTTCATCATCTATCCTGGACGGCTAACTGGTAATGGGTATGAAAACCTGATCCCCTTCTTTCCCACGTACCGCCCGACTTGCATCCTGCGGTACGTTCCCAACTTCGTTGGGGTCCAGGGTATCAAGTTGCAGAGTGAACTTTCCAGGAATCCGCTGATCATGAAGTCGAGTTATAGTCCAGGTATGACGCACACTTTCTGTGTCACCTTAAAATTAGAAAGGATAAGAAGAGTTGATACCGCCAAGTCTGATGATCATTGAAAAGTTGTTCTGAGTTCTGAGGGCTTAGCCTGAGAAAGACCAGATGCTCGACGCTCGTTGCCGTTTCGATGACTGTCTGAAACGTTGCATGTAGTACTCGCAGTTATGGTGGAGGCGAAAGAGCGTTGAGCGACATGATATTGGTGGAGAGTCGGTTGGAGAAACAGTAAACAGTCAACGGCAGGTTCCAGATGCTGTAGAGATGAGGAAGGTATGACAGACATGTGCCATGAGAGATGGATGCATGAATAGGGTTGACCTTCAACCATGGAAGGACCGTAGGTCAGCTGACTTGTCGACGATTACAGTCTTCATTTGCTTGATCTGGATATTGGCTCTAGAGGACATACCGGTCTCCGCAGGATGGATTGGAAAGAGGTGTAGATGGAGTCATGAATCCGTGAACTTAAACCTCCGGGTAACTGAGAAGGAAGCCGCGGGTGGCATCCTATAAGCTTTTATCTGTGCCCAGGTGGATTACACCATCATTACTACTGTGGATAGATGCATGCGTACATCTGTATGATGTACAACATGGATTGACGCATACTGGCAGGCCGCAGGTAGCCAGGCACACGTGGGTTATTCTTTCCAAGGCTAGAGTGTAAACATTAACTTCGTCGATGGGTATCTGCAGCTACCTTGCCGTCATCCTCGACAGCACCTGCCATTGCACAGAGGAAGGAGAGAGCTAAATTCGGAATGAAAACAACGATCAACTAGCAGGTGTTGGTTGTCACCTGACAGCCCCCACCTACAGCAGAATCTCCAGCGAACGCCAAGTGTCACAGGTCACAGGTGACAGTACCGATTACTACCGAATGTCCTGCTCGAAAAGGAAGTCCAACACAATACACTGTCTCCTCTCGTCATGATGACAATCATCCACTCGAATTCTCCATCCAAAAGCAAGCTCGCACTTCACAAAGCTACAGTTGAAGACATACCCGCCATCAAAGCGATGGTCGATGCCGCCTATTCAAAATACATTGAGCGCATTGGCAAACCACCAGGCCCCATGTCAGAAGACTGGTATCAAGTGATCCGCACACGTGAAGTTCTCGTTCTCAGAGACGACAAGCGGACCCTAGGCTCAATTACCTATTACAAGGACGAGGAGACAAACTCCCTCAAAGTCGACAACGTAGTGGTCGATCCGACAGCACAGGGTCGAGGCTACGGAGTTCATATGATTCACTACGCGGAAATGGAAGCTCAAAAGCACGGACTTCCTAGTGTAACGTTGTTCACGAATGTGAAAATGTTCGAGAATATTGGGTTCTATGCGAGACTGGGGTTTATGGAAATAGATCGAAGAGTAGAGGATGGATTGGAACGTGTCTATTTCTGCAAGAAGCTTCGCTGATCGGGCTGCCGGGCAGCCTCCGACTGTTGGAGCCCTGGATTCAGTACGAGGCTACGAGCCTCGTCACCAAACCCTCAATATAGCATACCTACAAGCATCCATGTACATATCTATACCTATCAGGCGATATAGTTATTCCATCTTAGGTATGCACATGCACTGTCACTGGCAGCTAACCTTTAACCTCCATTGAGAGACTCACAGCCACTTTCCATCATCCTTTATTCCGGCTTACACTACTAGGTTATGACCGGAAAGTGCAAACAGATCCTGGGCATCAGGAGCTAACATATGCCCCCCCCCCCCCTGTTGATATCCCGACAATTCCTCTCTGTTGATCCTGGCCATGATTGGTGGCAGAAGCCATGCCTGTCTCGTGTGCATTGGTCCCTTTCTTGGTGCAGGAGGGGCTCGGGGACAGAATGTACATGCGTCTCGGATGGCAGGAAAAAGAAACGTTTTCAGGCTGGATGTGAAAGAAATGTCAGAATCAGAAAAGGACATGCATGCAGAATAAGATTGTTATTCTTGTAACCGTCGGGGGTGTAACCAACCACTCCCCTGACGGTCACCCATGCCGCCATGCAGTGGCTGCCTCGGAGCCTTGGATAGGATTAGCTTGGTTTCAATTTACATGCATCGGGGCCGGCTCTGGGAGACGGGAATGGCTGCAGGGAAGACTGTGTCGGATGTCGAAGCCGATCTTCCACTGCGGGGGTTCATTATTCTTGGCTCTTGGTAGCGATGGACATTCTCACCCGTCTCGACAAGGTTCAATATACCGCAGCAATAAGATGACAGTTATTGGCGAGTATCAGGGAATCGCTGCTGATTTGGTCTCCATGCTTCAGCGTCTACTCTAAACAGTCGGTTGCATACTTGGGGTGTAGGTCCCAAGAGTCTTACTATTTACTACTGGACTAGTGAGCTAGTTCAACCAAATTGAGGCTAGTTAACCAATGTGCCTGAGGTAGTTACACAGTACACCGTTCCTAATTAGGGATACTCATTAAACCCCGCGACAATCCTTGTCTAGTCTTTTTAGCTTCTGTTTTCGTTTCTTTCGCCACTGTTCCCCCGCAACGGCGGGATGACTTGTCTGAATAATCAAATCCAAGTCTTACATTGACGCTGATTATGATATCCCGAGATCGCGCATTTTGTGAGATAGCGAACTTTAATCCATAAGCCCGCAAATTACCGACAAGGAATGGTTGAAGATTACACGCCACGTAGAGAAGTGAGAACTCGAGCGGCTAATTCATCCGTGCATATAACTAGTGTACACGCCTTCGTATAATTTTGGTTGTGTTGATTGGATACCCTCGCTAAGTGGTAGACAAGTTGCCGAGCTCTAACCTTGTAAGCCTTCCAAAACGAGGCGATAGTTAGATAGCGGGTTAAAGACTCGAAGGAAAATGAAGGCTAATTCGGGGGCCAGACCCCTATATGACGTCGATTATAGCGCACGGACGCCGCACGGACGTGGCATTTGATATCCCACGGGCATTTGGGCTGTTGGCTCTTGGCTCCTCCAAACAGCTTCTTGCAGAACGCCTCCCGGAGACTGGGGTATTCTAGTCTAGTCTTACATCTTACCTGCAATATATGTAGTTGTCATAGGAATGAAGGTCAGACTAAGGGTTTCTCGAGTATATTCACACTGAAATGGGAAAGAGAAGGAGAGGAAAGGGAAGACCTAGGTATCCATGGACAACCATCCATTTTGCCTTACCCTGGTCTTCGCACGAACGTCACTAAAAAGAATCCCTGCAAACATAACCTGGGCACCACTTACGATGGTTGACCTCTTGGCGTGGTCACAGCTCATCGTGAAAACCAGAAACCAGAAAACTACCAGAAAACTACGGGATATTAATGGCGGTAGGTCCCCGTCGATTTTGGGTCTCCAGCAGTTCGGGTGGCAGAAGTTAAGTTTGAAATGGGAAGTGCGCATTTGCTACCATTGGTGGGATACAAATGTAGGCAAAAAGGCACAGGGCCAGAGATTAATTTTATTTGCGCCGTCTTGGCTTTGAATGTAAAGCAACCTCGAGGCATAATAGGAATTTGTACGGATCATTCATCCCTTCGGAGCCGAAGATATCGACTTCCGAGATAATGGAGATAGGAAATCATCACCAGCTGGGCAACCATGGCCCCTTCTGACTTGGCAACTGTTCTAAGAAGATCTCCCTAATCTTTACATTCTATCTCATACCTGTCTATCGAGAGTCGGATCCATGGAAATTGTCAATTCTTTCTTGAAATGTTGTTTGTAGGCTGTGCTTGAGTCTTCGACGTAATGACACTGTGGCGGCGGATCCGCCACTTAAGGAAAACATCATGTAGACAACACAAACGATCATGAAGTGATATGTAGATAGCAAGTAGTTAGAACATTTGGTATATCTAATCTATGTGTTCAGAAGAGATATCAAAGACCTGAGGCTAAATTCTTTGTATCTGCAAGCAATTCATGTAGTACCAAGGATTTCAGATGAAGCCATTTTGACAGCCCCACTACGTATCGTAAGATTGGTGAAATTTGATAGAAGTGTTGACAGAGTTTATATCAAATCGCGTTGCTACCCAAAGTATCTTAATACTCTTTTTTTTCCCCAACCATAATTTTTATTTTCCACTAAAACGCCAGGCCTCGACGATCGACTTGCGTTGGCTGATTCTATTCCATTCTTGGCATCCGATCATCGCTCTGCCCTATTACCCACCCAACCTCCCCCTTCACCTCTTCCAACTCCCCTCTTGTCTCGGTCTCGGTCCCTATCTCGACCTCTTTTTTTGCTTCTCTTTTTTGTTCAAGAAACAGCTACTTGGCTGTCTTGCCTTTCCTTTGAACACATTTGGTACGACAATTTCTGATCGAAGCCGATCTCGCTCCCCTCGATCCCGAGGAACTGGGCCCTTCCAATGAGCCTAACTCCGAATTATTTATAGCACCCTACTACAACGGCATTCCTTTTTTTCGACTGCATTTATCTCCACGTGTGGATGTGGCATCGTTCGAATCCTCGTGCTGTAGCAGGTCTACCTCGTGTCCTCCACCCCTAGCGACAATCCGCTGTCCGGTACACGGTTTCCGCTGAACAGTGATCGTCCCACGTCTTGAACCTCACGAAAGTAATGCTGGTCCATTCCTGCGTGTCAACAGGGCTTCTCGTCAGCTCACCTTGAATCAATTATTGGAGAAACCACAAGTGTGACTATTGGAGGATGGTGAATTAGGATGCTCAACTGCACTCTTGGCACAGCTGTCCCGCTTTCCTAGAGTCTTTGAGATAAATTTCAGAAGAGAAGACAGGAGGAGAATGACAGAAATTCGATCCTCGCAAGCCGGTCTGGAGGATCCGGATCAGCTGGCTCGGAATGACCATGTCTCAGAAAATTCCAACCAGGAAACGAGCGGGTCCGAAGAATCATCACAATCATCGCCTGCTTCGAACGACCAACCCGAATTCCTACTAACTCTACCTCGGTCGAAATCATGTACGGAACCCCTACCCGTTATTACCGATGTGTCAGAAGCAACGGCAACCTTCCGCCAGGCCTTTCCGGGTCTCTACGGTGCCCGAACCCCCTCCAATCGCTCGTCAACCAGCTCACTACAAGCTCTCAACGAAGATATCGTGGTCGATGCTCGCTCGGAAAATGGAAGCTTGGGGAGGAGCCCTCGACGAGCTTCGAGACAATCGGATCACCAATTCCCCGTTTATCCCGATCAATCCTATGCCTCCCTCCAGTCGCAGGTGCACCCCACCTGGCAATACCGCCCGACACAACCAGATCCTTTGCCTCGCCACTCCTATGCTCGCGGTGTCCGTACCGCGGGCAACACCCCGGTTTCGAGCCCGGGGCTCTTCTCCATGAGATACCCTCGCGCAACTCCCTCCGTATCTGACGATGATGTCTCCACGGGAAGCTCGCTCCTCCACCCATCACATTTGCAACCGCCAAAGGAAACCCACACCGCCGAAGTGGACCGCGATACGGTTACGGGAAACAAAACCATCAATCAGTACGAGATTCTTGAGGAGCTAGGTCGGGGCGAACATGGTAAAGTGAAACTAGGCCAGCATATTACAACCAAGCAGAAAGTTGCCATCAAAATCGTCCAGCGCTACTCCACACGCCGCCGATTGGGCAAATTAGGCAACCCGGAAGACAAAGTGAAGAAGGAGGTTGCTATTCTGAAGAAGGCGCGGCATCCGAATGTGGTCAGCTTGCTCGAAGTGATCGACGATCCGAATCGGCAAAAGGTGTACATTGTGCTGGAATATGTCGAAAATGGCGAGATTGTCTGGCGCAAGAAGGGTCTACGAGAAATCGTCCATGTCGACAAACTTCGTCTTGAGCGGGAAAAGAGCGGGATACCAGACACTCCCGCGTTTCTGGAAGAGAGTCATCAATTCATCCGAACTGCTCAGCATTTACGGCGACAACGGGAGAAGGCCCGCGAGCGGATCGAAGCACAAGCCGCCGATGCCCAGAAAGGGCCTATCCCGGGTTGGAGTTTGGAGCACGGTGCCGAGTCTTCAGATGAGGAGGACGACGAGACCGGCCTTCCCATCAGGAGATCGATTAGCCGGTCTATTGCAGTAATAGACGAATCCAGCCCGTCCTCCGCCCACGATGCATCCCTCGGTGCCGTTGAGGGTAGCATGTACGGCGCCTATTCAGACTACCCATTCGAACGCCGCTTTAGTACCACCTCCAGCAGTTTTGGGCACACCCCTTCTGAGCCTGAGTGGTCTGCAGAGGGCGACGACATGGCATACGTTCCTTGTCTCACCATTGATGAAACTCGCAGCGCCTTTCGGGACTCAGTTCTTGGTCTGGAATACCTCCATTATCAAGGAATCATACACCGTGACATCAAGCCGGCCAATCTACTTGTTACTAGCAATCATCGAGTGAAGATATCCGACTTCGGAGTTTCCTACCTTGGCCGACCGATGCGTGACGAGGAAGAAGAGCAGGTGGGTGAGAGCGATGCGACCGAGCTAGACGATGCCCGTGAATTGTCCAAGACTGTTGGCACACCAGCTTTCTACGCCCCCGAATTATGTTACACCGGCGATGACTTTGTGGAAACTATCGGCTCGATCCCCAAGATCACCGGTGCGATCGACGTTTGGTCACTCGGTGTCACATTGTACGGAATGATCTTCGGTCGATTGCCGTTCGTTTCGGACGACGAATACAGCATGTTCCAGACTATTGTGAAGAAGGAAGTCTTTATTCCACGGAAGCGCCTTGTCCCTGTGATGGATGATTCACCGGACTCCAACCAGTGGAATCTGAGAAATGATGATGAGCTTGTTTACGAGGACATCGACGATGAGCTTTACGACCTGCTTAGACGTCTGTTGACCAAGGATCCAGTCAGGAGAATTACTCTCAAGGAGATCAAGCACCACCCTTGGACCCTTCACGGCCTGCCTAATCCTCGCGTCTGGATTGAAGAGAGCGACCCTGGTTACCAAAGCAAGGGTAAGCGCATTGAGGTCTCCAACGAGGAAGTCACAAGCGCCGTTAGCAAGGTTCCCTTCATTCAACGTGTTCGATCAAATGTCGCCAAGTGGTTCGGCAGTCGATCCAAGGACAAGGAGCCCCGCAAGCGCACGACGAGTACCACAATGTCTACCGAAACCCTTTCCTCTTCCTCGAGCCACAACACATTCGGGAAAACATCCCACGACAGTCGTCGGTCCAGCTTCAGAGAGGAGGATTTCTTCCGGCCACTCAAGTTCGGTACTCACGGACACCCGCTCGCCCAAAGCGTTACTGCGAGCCCGGTTGACGAAGGGGATTGGCAATCGTATTTCGATGCAGCGCAACCTGCCGTTGCCAACATCGCTGTTCCTCCCAAGCCCGCCGCGACACCTCCGACCGTGGCATCCCGTCCTGGCCATCCTCGTCGCGCAAAGTCGTCCATGTCCACAGCAGAGTCCTCCAAGACGGTCAGGCAATCCAGTTTCGATGTTCCAACGACAGTACGGCCCCGGTCGGGTGTTCATTCTTCCATCATTGAGGCCCTAGGACAGACGAACTTTGGTAGTTTGTTCAGCGGAGCTACCCGCCGCGGATCACGAGGCAGTCGTAGTCGGTGCACGTCCCCTTCTGGCAAGCCAGGATCCCTGCAAGCAGATGGAGAACGACGCTCTGCCGAACCTAGCATCGCTATCAGCAACGCATCTGCTCAGGGCCAAGTGCGAACAGCTGGACTCTGGCATGAAGACGAGCACCCTGCTCCTCGGCAATTGGACCCCATTCACGCACATCGGCGCCACCGATCTTCACAGTTTGAGAGCACCTCTCCGGCAGAATCATTCAATCTCACGAGGGATGCACTCCTGCGCCGCAGACGAAGCGACATCGACGCAAACGAAGGCGGTACACTCAGAGTGGACTATGCGATGTACTCGACCGAATCGCTCCTCCTACCACCTATTTCTCCGCCTACTAATCATGGCTGCCCCGCTGAGCATACCAACAATGGGCTAATCACCTCTACCCCGGCCACTATCTCGTCCTCCTCTGCCGACGACTATACCAGTGGCATGTCCCAAAGTGCCTCTCACCCCAGCATTCCGTCGGTCATCTCGAATGCCTCCTCCCTCTCCGGCGATGGTCACTCGGTCAATGACAAGGGTTTGGAAGAAGTACCGTCTATGCTCCGCACTGGTGAAACCGTCAAACCCCCTCGCCCAAGCTCACCGCGATCGTCCGAAGAGGATGAGTCGAGGTACTACTGCGACGACGAGGACGAAGACGACGATGAGTCGGAAGATGAAGGCCTTGTGATTGGGAAACGCAAGCCGCCTCTCAAGGCAGCGGCAGCAGATGCCCCGTCGCAACTGTCGAACTGAGAAGTGGCCGGTCCCGACCAGCCCTATTCGACTACCCCTTCTCCTTTTAACGCGCCATGGTCTTTACACAACACATTACCCGTCACCTCTACAACTCTTACCTCCACCTCTCACCTCTTCCGACCTCGACGCTTATTATCCCATCTAGTGGGGTCGCTGTACACCAATTTTTATTACTTTACCATTCTCTTTCCATCCCGGTTTCCGGCAGGTTGACATCTGGAAAGTTTGCTTCATACATTTTTCACAGTCTGTACATATACAAACTCGCGGGGACCTTCATCGCTACTCTTGCCCCTCCAGTCGACCACGTCTGCATATCTTTATTCTCTTCGCCGAGTGTGACTATGAATATACGGGGCAGAGGATCTCCTGCACTGTTTCTGTTTTGCTGTTCGATTTTCCTGGTCTTGTTGCATGGATACGGGGCATCGACTTTTTATGATTGTATGTAATGTTGATCTTGTCAAAATGGGCGGCTGCGTTTTCGGGGAAATATCTCTGCGGTTATATTCGAGAAAGCTCGACATGGCTCATACGATGCTGGGAGGCGAGATGTGTTAGCGCGTGATGAAGAAATGCGATATCATGGGGTTTGGGACTTCCGATATATCCCCCCTCTCTTTCTGAGAAGAACATGTTATTATTCTTGATCCTGTAGAAAATGAATATAGACCTTTTGCTTGAAGAACCCCTACTTCCACCAATAATAAGTTCCGTTAGCCCTAAATGCATGCCATGGTCATGGCGTATGACCACTCCAGTGCTAAATTGGAAAAGCTGCGAAGCGGTATGAATTTCCTCAAGCTAGGCTTAGCTAGCCAACTTCGTTTTTTCGTTTCTAAGGGGGTCTCCTGCATGAAATGCATAATATGACAGTATGTGCTGCACAGTGCCTCGGAGTCCCGTCCCACTTCCCATTTCAAGACGGAGGATTGAACCAAGCAAGCCAGGTTGTCTCCGGAGAAATTTCTACTTTTGATCTACAGCGGCGGGTAAATGGGAGGGTAATTACCCCTCGGGGTTTCTGCAAGACTCGAAGGGTAAACTGTGCGGAGGAATCGGAGACAGACTGTGCACCAGAAAGATCCCTAGGAAAGCTAAGTAGAAAGGACAAAGACGTGATTTCCGCGACTTGTGTCTCCTGATCTCCTACCCCAGTCAATGGTATAGTCCATGATGCTTCCCTATCTCTTGTTAGCTGCTGTGCAGCTCTTCGGCCCAACATCTGCTCTGACATATCGCGGCGCTGATATTTCTTCTCTTCTTGTTGAAGAAGATGCGGGGGTCTCATACAAGAACACCGACGGCACCTCGGAAAAGCTAGAAGCCATCATCGCAGCTAGCGGTGTCAACTCCATTCGCCAACGTATCTGGGTAAACCCCAGCGATGGAACATATGATCTGGACTATAACGTCGAACTTGCGAAGAGGGTACAGGCCCAGGGAATGGGCACTTACCTCGACCTGCATTTGAGCGATACATGGGCCGATCCGAGTAAACAGGTAAGAAACGGCAGATATACAGGCTCTTAACACTCGTTCAACCCCAACTGACCAACCCATTTCCCAGGGTACACCTTCCGACTGGTCCACAACAGATATCGACACCCTAACCTGGCAAGTCTACAACTATACGCTGGAAGTATGCAACACATTCGCAGCAAACAAACTCGACGTCGACATAATCTCAATCGGCAACGAGATCCGCAACGGACTCCTCTGGCCCCTCGGCAAAACAAGTAGCTACAGCAACATTGCCAGAATCCTACACTCCGGCGCCTGGGGCGTAAAAGACTCCAATCTCCCCACAATCCCTAAAATCATGATCCACCTCGACAACGGCTGGAGCTGGTCCGACCAGTCATATTTCTACGATCAAGTGCTAGCATCCGGTTCTGAGCTCGTATCCTCGGACTTCGACTACATCGGCGTCTCCTTCTACCCGTTCTACGACTCAAGCGCGACGCTCGCGTCGTTGAAGACGAGTCTCGCAAATCTGTACGCCACGTACGGGAAACAGACGCTCGTTGTTGAGACGAACTGGCCGTTTTCTTGTTCCAGTCCGGCGTATGCGTTCCCGGAGGATCTTAAGGGTATTCCATTCTCGGTGGTCGGGCAGCAGACTTTCCTGCAGAGGCTTGGTGATGCAGTGCAGAGTGTTGAGGGTGGACTGGGGGTTTATTATTGGGAGCCTGCTTGGGTTGATAATGGTGGACTTGGGAGTAGTTGCGAGGATAATTTGCTTTTTGCTTGGTCGGACGATCGGGCTAGGGCCAGTTTGAGTACGTTGGGGAATTTGTAGACATGATTTGTGCCGATCATGTTAGTGGGCAATCGATATTTAGCCCTAACATGGATACAAGAGATGAGGTTAGGCAGCAAACGTCGTCCTGAGCCCCAAGGCAGACTGTAAATGAGCCTTACCGATACCTAGTTTATATCCCGATTACCAGAATAGGACTAGTGCCCCGGGGTCCAGCTGGGTGGCTGTGCAAAACTTTAAAGCCAAGTCCTTCTTCAAGCCCCTCCGGGAAGAGCAAGACCAACTGCCTCATACTTTGTGTAGTTAACTTCATACATGTACGAGTAGGCAGCACTTTACTAGATGGATTGCTGGAAGAATAAAAATAGGATTTATCTGTTATCAGGGATCTGATACACATGATGTAAATGTGGGGAGCCCCATTTGGGGTTCGGTAGAGAACTTGTACACCAGTAACTGAATACACTACTCCGTAATACTTGAGAGAGGAAGAGAGAAGAGGTGGCCCGTGGGCCGGAGACTCTTTCTTTTTCCTCTTCGAACAACCCCACACAGGAGACCTTTATGATATAAAACATATATGAAACCCTACGTCGCTATACAGACGTGGTCGACCTAGACCGCCTTGCGCACGTGAAATCGGCCTAACCTTCAGCTCCTCCTCACATTGTAGTTTGTACCATCACATTGCGGACCTCTGGTCAAACCCCAAGGTATCATTGCTTTCAAAGATGAGGCAGTCTTGCGACCGCTGACACTGGCCCAGTGGCTCATTCGCGTACCCGAACACCCTCGATCTTGGACCCTTGCGAATGACATCCCACTACATCAGCAGACGCCCTCTCCCCACGTTATCAGGCGCTTACGACCCTGACAGATTTGTTCGCCTAATCTGATCCTTTCGCCAAACCCCTGCGCTACCCCTGGCTCCCTGCTTCATTCCCTCACCGGTGATCACAACTTCTGTTCGGCGCTCACCCACGAGCCTCACCCTCGCGCATTCGCGACTATGGCCTCGCACGACCAGAACCTGGGCTCGGCTCATTCCCCAGGGGATCTTGAACATCGGAGCGTGAGCCCTTTGCCCCACGGCCAGCAATATCATGATCCCAACGCTGGTGAAATAGGAATGAACCCCGCCATGTCGGCGTATCCCACAAACCCCTCCTTCCAGATTCCCAACGGCGGCATTGGTGGCGCTGAGGCATATGGATACGCCAACTATCTCCCCGAGACACCCTCGACACACACATTATCCGCGCCGACGGATCAGGGTTACCCTTCAAACATAAATACGAACAATATTCCCATATCGCAGTCATTCGAGACAAGCTTGGTCAGTCAGCTGGAACAGTCCGCGACAGGACTCAGGCCGATGCAGGGCGACGAGAACTTCTCGAATATGCTCCACTCAAATCAGCCGGAACTGGACTTCTCTCTTTACCAGAATCACAGCCCCAACAGCGGCTCTGCGTCGGAGTACGACTCTTCATTGTTGATGGACCCGCAGATGCATCAGCGCCAGTCAATGAACCAAGCGATCAACCCGGCTGATCTGGTCAGCCCCATCTCTAATCCCTCACCCTCTTCCCATCCATCCTCGCAAGATCAGCAGCACTCGCCTGGCCCTCTCTCCCCTCCAGGATCCACACCGGGCACATACTACACCCCCCAGCATTCACGACACGCTTCGCTTGACCCGGCCACGGCAGCGTACCTGACCGCCCAGCCAAACGCAGAATGGCAGTCGGTTATGAACAATGTTTCCTTCCAAGGCCATCGGCGCGCTCCATCGGAAGTGTCTGAGGTATCGTCGGCCAATCACTCCCCTTACTTGTCGCAACACGAGTTCGACGGCATCGAGAACAATGCATCGCCTTCTTTGGCTCCCCAAAGCGATCCAAGCCTCTACGACACTGGATTAGGGATGGAGTCGTTCACATTGTCAGAGCAGCAGCAACAGCAGGGCATTAGCCCGCTTCACAGCCCGTATATCTCGCCACGGTTAATGCCACAACAGGGAGGTGAGATGGTGCCAAACAATTCTTACCTTACGCAATTCCCTTCGGCGCCAACAGATATGTATGGAATGTCCCAGGAGGACATGATGGGCATGGGCCAAATGAACAATATCCCAGGCGACATTGGTCAGGCTTCTCAGATGGCTCCTCCATCGATCAATGTTGAGTTTGCCCCGCCGTTGCGAAATCCAACCTTCGACCTATCTAAAGAGGCTGCCGATTTCGACTCATTGAGCCCTCCCGCTATGCGTAAGTGATGAGCCGCCATAGAACGGGACTGGACTGACGTTAACCCAATACAGGATCCCGTGTGCGTAGCAAATCTGATCCTTACCACCCTGCTTCTCGCCCACGCTCTCCCGCAACCTCAACGTCGAGCCTGGAGCCCCACGCATCTGCCACCCCACGATCATTGTCGCCCGTCGGATCGATTAGCTCGCACTCGCGCAGCAACCCCGGTTCGCGAAATGCATCGCCTTCCCGATCCAACCGACGCCTTTCAACCTCGTCGATCGAGAATCGCAATTACATCCTCGATCTCGCTGACCCGCAGCGACCTGGAGCAGCTCCCGGAGAGTCGAAACGAATCCAAAAACACCCAGCCACCTTCCAATGCGACCTATGTCCCAAGCGATTTACTCGCGCCTACAACCTACGCTCCCACCTCCGCACCCACACCGACGAAAGACCATTCGTATGCACAGTCTGCGGCAAAGCATTCGCCCGCCAACACGATCGCAAACGCCACGAAGGCCTTCACTCCGGCGAGAAGAAATTCGTCTGCCGAGGCGAGCTCGCGCGAAGCGGCCAATGGGGATGCGGCCGCCGCTTCGCTCGTGCGGACGCTCTGGGCCGCCACTTCCGCTCCGAAGCCGGCCGGGTCTGCATCAAGCCTCTTCTAGACGAAGAAACCCAAGAACGCGAACGCGTCTTACTCAAGCACCAGCAGCAACAGCAACAATCACCCTCCGGTCATCTCCAGCCGGTTCCGCAGCCGCTCGTTATGCCCAATATGCCCGACATGGATGGGCAATCCACGGGCAACTTCGTTTTGCCTGCTGCGCTGCTCGCTCAGTACCCTGCTTTGCAGACGTTGCAGTGGGATCAAATTGCGGCTGGTGGTGATGAGCCGAGTGATATTGGTGGGCGGAGTAGTTTTGATGCTAGCTCTGGTGGGGAGTTTGGCTTTGACGAGGATGATTCGGGGATGAGTGGGTATGGCAGCAACCAAGGGAATATGTACGTCAATAGCCCTGGTCAGATGCTAGGGGTCAATCCGGGGGATCCTGGGTATTCTGATCAAAAGTGGGGTGGTTGATGAACATTCCAAGGTCTGTCGCTGCCTACTTCCTCTTTCTTTTTTCTCTCCCATTCCATTCCCGTTTGAAGATCTAAAAAGGGTCTTGCATGATGCATCTGCATCCGCATGAAGCCAGTATTTTTTTCACTTCTTTCGCCTACATAGAAAGGCTTGTTGGCGTTCATATTTACTCGGAGATGTCCGAAGACATCTACTGAAGCTCAGCAATCAGGATATGATTGTTTTAGGGTGTTCACATTTTTTTCTTCTGTTTTGTCTAGATCTTGGTGCTCATGTTCTTAGGCTCTTTTGATTATTATTCTCATTCTCCTTTGGTTTCCTGCATAGCCAGGACCAGGCATTACGATGCTTTTTTTGACGAACCACTATATCCAGTTCATGTCCATCTTGGTTCTTTTCTCTTTGTTTCATGTTTTGACACCACATCCATACCATCTTCGAAATATACCATGGCATGTGCTGAATGAATTGCGATCAATCGAATGACTCGACGGCTATCAGCTTCCACCTCAGGTGGCACTAGGTACCTACTACTTCTATTTACTCGTGAACAAAGGAACAGTAGAATACAGATCACATTGGATATCATCTAGTCGACAAACAAATCTTGAAACAAAACGCCACGAAAGGGCGATTGGATATAAACATCAACACCGGATCTATATAAACCCACTTTTGAAGTGATGCACAAATTCTCTCCTCATCTAAGCATTCGCCTTCTTCGCCAACAAGTTCAAAGCACTACCAGCAAGAATGAAACCACACTGATCCTTGCTAAGAGTATGCTGAACCGGAATCGCAAACTGCTCCCCAGTCTTGTGCTTAGTAACCCTCAACTGAATCTCACCCTGTCCACCAGCCTGCAGGACATCATAAAGACCAACGGTATCAACCTTATCACAAGCATCGATACGATCATAGTCCTCACGATTAGCGAACGTAAGCGGGACAACACCCTGCTTCTTAAGATTCGTCTCGTGGATACGAGCAAAACTCTTAGAAACAATCACACGACCACCGAGGTACCGCGGCTGCAGCGCGGCGTGTTCGCGGGCCGAGCCCTCGCCGTAGTTATCCTCCGCAACGACGAGCCACTCGATACCGCGCTGCTTCCATGATTCGGCGAGCTCGGGAATACCGTATTGCTTGCCGGCTTCGTCGTAGGCGACGTTTGTCTCGCCGGTAGCGGCGTTGACGGCGCCGATGAGCGTGTTGGCGGAGATGTTGGGCAGGTGGCCCTTGTATTTGAGCCAGGGGCCGGCGGCGGAGATGGTGTCTGTTGTGCACTGGCCTTTGACCTTGTAGAGGACCTGGAGGCCGGAGAGGTCGGCTTTGGGGAAGGGGGCGAAGGGCTCGAGGAGGGCGAGACGGTCGGAGGTCGGGGAGACGATGACTTCGCTGCTGGGGTCTGGGGTGGCGGCTGTGGGGAGGAAGTTGGGGTTTCCTTCTTCGAAGCCGGCGCTGGGGAGGTCGTAGCCCTTGGGGGGCTGGAACTTGAAGGTTGAGCCGTCCGGTGCGGTGAGGGAGTCGGTCATGGGGTTGAAGGTTGTGCTGCCGGAGTAGGCGAGGGCGGTGACGAGTTCCGGGGAGGCGAGGAAGTTCATTGTTTTGCGGTTGCCGTCGTTGCGGCCGGGGAAGTTGCGGTTGTAGGAGGTGAAGATGGCGTTTTCTTCGCCTTTGGGGACGCCGTCGGTGCGCTTCCATTGGCCGATGCAGGGGCCGCAGGCGTTGGCGAGGACGGTGCCGCCGGCTTCGGAGAAGGTGTTGAGAGTCTGGTCGCGGTCGAGAGTGGCGCGGATCTGTTCACTGCCGGGGGTGATGAAGAAATCTGCCTTCGGCTTGAGACCGGCGGCGGTGGCTTGCTTGACGAGATCCTCGGCACGGGTCATGTCTTCGTACGAGGAGTTGGTGCAGCTGCCGATGAGGCCGGCACCGAAGGTCTCGGGCCAGTTTTTCTCGCGGACGGTATCGGCGAAGCGGGACAGCGGCACCGAGAAGTCGGGAGTGAAGGGACCGTTGATGTGCGGCTCGAGCTCGGAGAGGTTGATCGTGACCAGCTGGTCGTACTCGGCCTTGGAGTCGGCGGCGAGCAAGCTGGAGGGGCCAGCAGCGGCGACCTCAGCTGCAGCCTCGGCGACGTGGCCGCGGTGGGTCGATTGCAGGTAGGGAACCATGCTAGGCGAGAAGGGGAAGATTGAGGTGGTAGCACCGACCTCGGCACCCATGTTACAGCAGGTAGCCATACCGGTGCAGCTGAGAGTTTCGACACCAGGACCGTGGTATTCAACGACATAGCCGGTACCACCACGCACGGTCAGCTTGCCAGCCAAGGACAGGATGATATCCTTGGGGGAAGCCCAACCGCTGAGCTTGCCCTCGAGGCGCACACCGAGGACCTTGGGAGCCTTGAGCTCCCAAGGAGCGTCGACAAGCGCATCGACAGCATCGGCACCACCGACACCAATAGCAATCGCACCCAGACCACCTGCGTTAGGAGTGTGGCTGTCAGTGCCCAGCATCATCAATCCAGGGGCGGCGTAGTTCTCCAGCACGCTCTGGTGGATAATGCCTGCACCGGGGGCCAGAACTCGATACCATAGCGCTTGGCGGCGCTCTCCAAGAAGTCGAACACCTCGCGATTACCCTGGATCGATGCCGGCAGATCGGTATCGGCACCGCGCTCACCGACGATCATGTGGTCGCAGTGGATACTGGCAGGGACGGCAGTCGAAGGAAGACCACAGGACATGAATTGGAGCAAGGCCATCTGGGCTGAGGCATCCTGCATGGCGACGCGGTCAGGCTTCAGCTTCAGGTTGGCCTTGCCTCGGACGTCGCGACCATTGTTGGTTCCGGTGAGCAATGACTCCTCGGCATTGTCCAGATGCGCGTAGAGGATCTTTTCGGCGAGGGTGAGAGCGCGCTCGGAGCCAAGCACTCGACGGACCTGTTCGAGGTTGCGGACGAGTTTGGGGTACGGGGGCATGCGGGAGGAGGAGGACTCGGTGGCTAGGCCACGGGCGAAAAGCCGTTGTGTGGAGAGTCGTGTGGCCATCTATTGAGAGGGTTAGTCTGAGGGATTGGGCCATGGAAATTGCTTCACTCACTCCACGAGTTGCGGAGGCCCGCTGCCAAACTAGTTGGCTCACCATCTTCACAGTTGTGTTGGTAAAACTGGGGAAGAAGAAGATGATGGTCCCTTTTTTTTTCTTCTCCGGGCTGTTATTATGCATCCAATCTGATTGGCCGGTGTTGGCGCCGATTTCGGAAGATCGAGCCTTGGCAGTGTATTATGTGGGGAAGTTTCTGCCTGAGGCATATAGAGATGTACTGTACCAGACAGGCATACTTTGGGCTGTATGTGAATGGGCGAATGAATATGGAAATAGTTGGAATGATTCGAATGAATGACAGACTGATGTGACTAGTATACAGAAACCATGGGAAGAGACTTAGGGCATCTATGTTGACATATCGCCTGATGTATCATCCAGGACGTTGGAAGGCCAGCCCTGGAGGTAATGATCTTCATTGTTCACTAACACCTAGGATTCATAGATGCATGTTTTATGCAGAACTTTCTGATGGGATATTTTGTCCTCAGAATGGGCTGAGCTGGAGAAAGCTCAGAAACCTTGGAAACTTTCCAACCTTCCAGGAAAATGGTATGAGTTTATGTCATCATGACAGTGACCTTCTGTTCAGCTAAACACGTTCACTGGTGGGAACTGCTTTTCTACTGTGTAGAGTCTAGACTGCAGCTCTTTGCAAAGGAGATTGCTCCACTCATCTCACAGAGGGTCTCGTAATCGACTAAGAAGTTAGAACTCCCGGAGTCCCGACTCCCGATATTGAGGCTATCCAACTCCCTCGGCATCTACCAAACTTCAACGGTCCAACCTTCTCCTATTAGAGGATGTTATTTCTCTTGATCTGTAATTTCTCCTATACAATTGGTCCAAACCATGCACATAATTTGCTGCGAAAGCCATTGGTGATGTGAGAATGACGAGAAATATGGTCACCCTGGGTTCTGGACCCTATGCCTACTTCCAGTTTATTTAACCTGGAAACAATGCACAAATTTCAAGTTTTCGTTGGCTCTTGTCCAAGTCTCGGCGCATAACAAACATTTTGTTGCTTCGAGGAGCAACTTAAAAGCCATAGCATCTCCCATCAATTCCCCAGAATCTACCACTCCCATACTCTTGTGATATCAAACATAGTTTATACAAATCATTTCATCATGGCTGCTCACCCACTGCAAGCTCTAGGGGAGGCAGTTGGCTCTGTGGGGATCGACCCAAGGGCTATGCAGCTGTCCTCACTCTTCCAAGGAGCCAACGATGGCCCTGCGAGAACAGCTGCAAAAATAACCGGTGTGCAAGGCGCTGGCAAAAGGGTGGATGATGGTCCATACTTCACAAGCAACGAAGGCATTCCCTTCCCAGATGGAGCACACAGCAAGACTGTCGGAGGCATCCCTGTGGCTTCTGATATTCACCTATTCCAGAAACAGCAGCACTTCAACCGTTCCAAGAATCTGGAGAGAATGGTTCATCCTTGTAAGCCAACTGTGGATAATACCTCAGACTCACTCGTGTCTGACCTTCTTCCAGGTGGCAGTGGAGCATTCGGGTATTTCGAGGTCACTAAAGATGTTACTCCGTATTGCAAGGTTGGTTTCGAGTGACCTATGCCAGTGCCAAAACAATTCTGATCAAAGTACCAGGCCGACTTTCTGAAAAGCGTTGGCCTCAGAACTCCCGTGTTCACACGTTTCTCAACAGTCACCTTGGGTCGCGAGTTTCCCGATCTGGCTAGAAACCCTCGTGGATTTGCCGTCAAGTTCTACACAGGAGAGGGCAACTATGATATCGTTGGCTTGAACTTCGTACGTGTCTCTGTTCTTTCTCGTTAGGCTCAGCTGCTGATTCTTTCAAGCCTGTGTTCTTTTGCCGCGATCCCATCCAGGGGCCGGATGTGATCCGCTCTCAGTACCGCAACCCGCAGAACTTCTTGCTTGACCACAATTCTCTGTTCGATCTCCTTGCCCACACGCCAGAGGGGTAAGAAGCACGCTCGAAAGCAGATCAAACAAGGATTCTAACGCGCGTATAGTAACCATGCAGGAATGATGTTCTTCAGTGACCATGGTACTCCCCAGGGATGGAGACATAACCACGGATACGGATGCCATACCTTTAAATGGTGCGGGCCTTGCGCAAATACCTTTCCCATCAAAGCACTGCTGACATGCCTCGTAACAGGGTCAACAAGAATGGCGAGTTCGTGTATATCAAATACCACTTCCTCGCCAACCATGGCCAGAAACAGTTCACTGCCGACGAAGCAATGAGACTCAGCGGTGAAGATCCTGATTACTCAAAGCGTGACCTCTGGAAGGCCATTGAGAACGGCGAAGAGATTACCTGGACTGCACATGTCCAGATCATGCAGCCGGATGAAGCTGATGCTGATAAGCTTGGCTTCGACCCCTTCGACGTCACCAAGGTGTGGCCAAAGAATAAGTTCCCGGTAAGATCTTTAGCCCTAACTAGTCATTTCATTTGCTGATAGAGGTGTTGTTCAGTTGCACGAATTCGGCAAGCTGGTGTTGAACCGTAACCCTGAGAACTTCCACAGAGACGTGGAGCAAGCTGCGTTTTCCCCGGGCAGCATGGTCCCGGGAATCGAAGACAGCCCAGACCCTCTCCTTCAGTTCCGTACCTTCTTCTACCGTGATGCCCAACTCCACCGTATTGGAGTCAATTGGCATCAAGTGCCCGTGAATTGCCCATTCATGGCCTCTTCATACTCCTCCTTGAACTTCGACGGCCAAATGAGAGCAGACGCAAACCACGCCGGCAACCCGCAGTATGCACCAAACAGCTTCGTGAACAAGTTCCGTCCTGATGCCGCCGAAGCTCCGTACCAGGTTGCCGATAATACGGTGAGCCGTAAGTCGCACTTCTGGCACGAAGGCAGCCCCACCGAGTACGAGCAGCCTCGCATGCTGTATGAGAAGGTGATGGACAGCAAGGCCCGAAGCCATCTCCACGCGAATACCGCCGCTGCATTGAAGAAAGTGGACTACCCCCAGATCCAGGTGAAATACCTGGCACAGCTATTCCGAGTGTCCCCTCAGTATGCCAAGGGTGTGTTCGAGCTGTTGCCGAAGCCATCGTTTACTTTCGACGAGGTGGAAAAGACTTCGAAGGAGGCTGAGAAGATGGGCAAGGAGCAGAAATTCTGTCCCAGTGCGAAGACGGATAAGTTGGTTGGGAAGTGTCCGGTGGGAAAGGTCTACAATTCTTAGGCTTGGGGATGTCTTAATAATGTTAGCAGGTATCGTACCAAATTGCCATCATTTTTTCTATTGAAACATTTCACAAGCAGTAAACAGCGTAGCGCTTGGTTATTCGGACTGGAATCTAATCGAATAGCCGAATTGAAACACTGAAGGATAAGCTCTTCTTGCATGGCAGCATGAGCAGGTATACGATGGATCCATCGACGGTGATAGACCATCTTCGGCTTCCAGGATTTGTCGAGTCGTCAATGACTTAGCAAAGGCCCATTGAGATAGATCTGATGCATCGTGAACTTGATCTGTATGTAGTACGGAGTCAACAGGAGCAGGTGGAGCCGGGAAAAGCTTAGCGAACGAACCAACGACTCCACGAGGAACAACCAGCCAATCACAAGCTGTCGAGGGGTCTATGCCCCACGTGACAGCAGTCGGCACCCAATCTTGAATCCACTGTAGCTACGGAGTTAGTCACGGAGTTAAGTGACGGAGAGTCTTCTCTTTCCTCCTTTCTCTTCCCTCTCTTCTCTCTAGGTCCTTGTCAATAGCAATGGGATGAGACAATACTTTTCTCCCTGTGTATCTCCCATACTGATCCCGGTACCGGGTAGACAAACACATCAGATTCCGGGATAGCCCTGGACCAAGATCCCGATACGGCAGGTACCAGTGTCGATCGCGATTGGCACGTGACCGTTGTGCCGAGAACCCGTTCCGTGACTCCTCAGGGCTGCAACCGGAGCCACTTTTGTTCCATTCGAATCGTCTGAATGGACAAAAAGGAGACGGCCCATGCCGCCATATTCAAATTGATTCGTGTCAAAGAGCGCAGATGGGGTCTGGCCAGAGGTGGCCAGAGGTGGCCAGGAGGAGCCCAAGTGGCCTTGGGAGCAGCAGGCTGGCAGCAGCCAATGGCTATGCTTGAATGAATTGCTCATGGGACAGTTGGCGGTGATAAGAATACGCTTTGTCGTTAACGATTGCCGTTCTCGTTGAAAATGTTAATAAACAGGTTCCCCACTTTGGAAGCTTGATTTTTCTTCTTGACCCAGTCTTTCGTACCTGGCGTACCTGAGTTGGTTTTGTATATAGCAAATCCAATTTCCATGCTCGGATAATTATTTTGGTTCTGCTTGTCGTCTGGTTCGACGGGATCATAGACATTGATCATCATGTCGGAACATAAAGAGACTGGTCTGTCCGGGTCACAGTCGATGTCGACATCCAGTTCGGACTCCGAGTCTGATCGATCCCAGAGCTTGGCTGGTACGGGGACAAGACTCAGATCTTCGTCGAATCCAGGACTGCATCAGTTGGATCGGGTTTATTCGGGACGACACATGAATGACCAGTCAGTATACCACAGCGATGGCGAACATAAGGATGCTGCCACACCCGTCCAAGAAGTGAGAGATGGGACTGTGAATGAGCGCGACCTGGATCTGGAGAATGCAGGTCCTTCACGACCTGAGTTGGAGAAAACCCGGACGGGCAAGTCGAATCGGTCTCATGCCGATCCGAAATTGGTAGGCCCTTGTCTTCTAGCTCTAGTGCTCGAGTACTGACTAGGAACAGGTAACATGGGATGGTCCAGACGACCCTGAGAATCCAAAGAACTGGAGTTACAAGAAGAAATGGGCGGCCGTTATCACCGTGTCATTGTTCACATTCATCTCACCCGTCTCTTCTTCAATGGTTGCACCGGCATTAAAGGAGCTCGCAGCTGATTTGCACGTCACCGATCAGGTTGTCTCGCAACTTATGCTTTCAGTCTTCGTTCTAGCCTATGCAGTAGGTCCGTTATTCCTCGGACCATTATCAGAGGTCTACGGGCGAACCATCGTCCTGCAACTTGCCAACCTCTTTTTCCTGGTCTTCAACATTGGATGCGCCGTTTCTCAAACTAAAGTCCAATTGATCGTCTGCCGATTCTTCTCTGGACTAGGAGGCAGTGCCCCACTCGCAGTAAGCTTAGCCAAGCCCTAAAACCGATCTATCAAAGTAGAAAAGAAGAAACCTATATCTAACCAACCGACATCCAGATCGGCGGCGGCGTCCTATCAGACTGTTTCCGCCCCGAAGAGCGCGGCAAAGGAATCGCAATCTACAGTCTGGCCCCCCTCCTCGGTCCAGCCATGGGCCCAATCGCCGGCGGCTTCATAGCAGAACACACAAGCTGGCGCTGGGTCTTCTACTCCACCTCCATCGCCGACGCCCTAATCCAAGCAATGGGCCTCTTATTCCTCCGCGAAAGCTACGGCCCCGTCCTCCTGCGCGCACGCGCCGCACGCCTACGAAAAGAAACCAACGACGAAACCTACCAAACCGAAACCGAACGCCAAAACAGAACCCTACCGCAAGTCATCCGCAGCGCACTAGTCCGCCCCTTCCGCCTCCTCTTCACCCAACCAATCGTGCAAGCCCTCGCCCTCTTCATGGCCTACATCTACGGCATAATGTACCTCGTCCTCTCGACCTTCCCAACCCTCTGGACCAGCGCAGCCTACTACAACGAATCAACCGGCATAGGCGGACTCAACTACATCTCCCTAGGTCTGGGCTTCTTCCTCGGCAGCCAGATCTGCGCCCCGCTAAACGACCGCATCTACCGCCGTCTCAAAGCGCGCAACGGCGGCGTCGGAAAACCCGAGTTCCGTGTCCCGCTGCTCTTCGTCGGTGCCTTTCTCATTCCCTCGGGTCTATTTATCTACGGCTGGACGGCCCAGTATCGGGTTCATTGGATTGCGCCGAATATCGGTGCCGTGCTCTTTGGCGCGGGCAATATCGTCGCTTTCCAGTGTATTCAGACGTATATGGTTGATACGTACGCGCGGTATGCGGCGAGTGCGCTTGCGGCGGGGTCGTTCCTGAGATCGCTGGCTGGTTTCGGGTTCCCGCTTTTCGCCCCGTATATGTATTCGGCGCTGGGGTATGGGTGGGGGAATAGTGTACTGGCGTTTGTGGCTGTGGTGATTGGGGCTTTGGCGCCGGTGTTGATGTGGAGGTTTGGGGAGACGTTGAGGAAGAAGAGTACTTATGCGGCGGGATAGTACTACAGGTGTCGGGCTATTTTGTATAGACGTACAGTGTAGAGACATTTGATCCTAATAAATAATCTGAAAATATTACGGTACAAATTAAGAAGCTTTGGCGAAGACTTGTGCATGCTTCGGCATGTGTGTATGTGTTATGAATTAGACCTCGACCTCGGCTACTGCGGTCTCAGGCGCATTAGAAATATCGTGTTTAGAATTGGCTTTCTTTCTTTTGACCCCTGGATTGATTGAAATACAGTAATACTTCTATGCAGGTATTTCATATTCAATCACATGCTGACTAGGGTCTTCCCGGTTGGAAATGCGTGTCTAGACTGCTCTCTGGTTCTATCGATCGTCTGTGATCGACAGGGGTTGTTGAGTTCCTAACTGGTATGGAGACAATAAATGGGGATGTGGATGTAGCGCTATGGAGCCTATGGTTGATATTGTACTCCGTAGGTTAAGTAGGGCTTTTTGGAGGATGTCAGGATGGAATATTACCAAGGCTGACTCCAGGGCTACAGGGCAACAGGGCTGACATGATAGCGCCCAGCGTGAAAGGAATTATTCCATGCTCAACCGTGCAGATTACAATCTATGTGAGGAGAGAGAGATATGTGAGTCAAAATATTTATTTATCAATGGAGAATATAGTTAGAGAAAAAGAAAAAGAAAGGAGAGTCAGACAGACTATTGACATACTAGTCTGCCTGCTTTCGGACCGGGGGGGGGGGGTATAGAGAATCTATGGTCACATAATATATGAGATCCGAGACAAAACATTATATCCGATTCGCACCGCGAACACAACTCAGTCGACATCAATTGAGAATCACCAATGGCACGAGACAATTTAGTCAGAGTGCTTGGTCTCACTGCCGCTGCCGCTGCTCATAGCCTTCTCAGCCTTCTCGGCCTGAACTGCCATCTGGTGGTCAGGAGCCTCCAGACCGAGCTCGTTCTGCATCTGTGTGATCTGGGCAACGGTGAGCTTGGGCAGCTCCTGGGCAACCTTGTAGGGCCATTTCTTCTCAACGTGGGCCTTGGCGAAGATAATGTCCACCTCCTCGAGGTCACGGCCGGCGGTCTCACAGTAGAAGAACCAGGCGAAGGGAATGGCGACGAAGTTGACCAGCGCGAAGAACAGGTAGATACCCCAGTCGGACTGGTTAGAGAAGACGGGGGTGAACATGACGACGGCGAAGTTGGTGATCCAGTTGGTGCAGGTGGAAGCGGAGGCGGCCTTGGTACGGGTGCGGAGGGGGTTGATCTCGGGAGGGTAGATCCAGGGGAGAGGCAGCGTAGTAAAGGCGAAGAAGATGATGAACAAGAAGATACCGACGACGGCACCCTTGGAGTTCTGTTCGTTCGACTTGATGAGGCAGCCCATGGTGATGATGAAACTGAGACCCTGGCCGAGGAAGCCGATCAAGAACAGGTTGCGACGACCGACCTTCTCAATCATGAAGAAGGAGGGGATGGTGGAGAGGGCGTAGACGGTAGCGAAGACACCACCCAGAACGAGGGGAAGCTTGCCAGTCATGTGCAAGTTCTGCTGGAACAGCAGGGTGGAGTAGTAAATGGCAGCGTTGCAACCAGTGAACTGCTGGAAGAACTGACCAGAGCATCCAATCATGAGACGCTGGAAGTTCTGGGTCTTACCTCCAGTGAACAGGATCTTCCAGCTGCTGTTAGCCTCGATGCCCTGAAGGGCGTTGAGATCAGCTTTCATCAGGTTGTAATCCTCGAGTACATCCTCGGCATCGACAGCACTGCCGTTGAGTGAAGCCAGAACCTCAAGGGCCTCCTGGTCATGACCCTGCATGACGAACCAACGAGGAGATTCGGGCAACATAAGTCCACCAACGGTGACAGCGATGGCGAAGACGATCTGGAAGGCGACGGGGAACCGCCACTGGACGGAGCTGTCGACGTAGGAAAGACCGAAATCGAGCCAGTAGGCAATGAAGGTACCGACGGCAATAATGGCACCCTCGAAGCAGACGAGGAAACCACGGTTGTGAGCCTTGGAACATTCAGACTGCCACACGGGGATGGTAGCAGTGTCCATGCCGTTTCCAAGACCGGAGATAACACGTCCAACGACGAACTGACCGAGACCCCAGTGAGGACCGAAGGCAGCAGTGGAAATGACAGTGCCGAGAATCATGAGGAGACCGCCGGCGACGAGAAGGGGGGTGCGGCCAATTTTCTGGCCCCAAACGAGAGTGAAGATAGCACCGAAGAAGCATCCGAGTTCGTAACAGGCTGTGACGGCACCACGCAGGACGGCGACGTGCTCGGAGTCACCGTAGAGAGGCGGGAACTCCTTAGTGAACTGGTCGCCGGAGATGATACCGGACATCAGACCCTGATCATAACCAAAGAGTGAGAATCCAACAACGGAGGTGAAGGTAATGGCGAGATGGAGCTTCTTGCCCCTCAGGCCGGAGGTTGTGGTCCACATGATGAAGGTCCTCTATGAGATGAAGAGAGGATAGGTCCAAAGCAACATGGAGAAGAAAGAAGAGAAAGCTCAGACACCTGGGGGATGTGCCTGTACCTTATATGCATTCGCATGTTTAGGGGCCCCATGTTTGCTTAGCATGTGCCAAGAGGGAGTGGAAACTTTGGCGTGACATCGGCGGCGCTGGGTACAATGTTGTAGAGGCAAGTCGCGCGACCCGCCGTGGGGGCCGAGTTCGACCCCGGCGGCCAACAAGGGACGAGGGGCTGCCCGATATTAGTGGAGTTGCGGGGATGAGACAAGCTCAACTCTCGTGGGTTTCGCCAAGTACCATGCGGCTCGGGAGACTTGGCCGTGGACCAATATCTGCCAACAGGAAATCACAAAGGTTTGCGGTGATATACCTCTCGAGACGTAGGAGGCTTTCCTCTATGTCTTCATTGTTGATGGGTTTTGTGAAGAGTGGATAAGGCTAATCCCTGAATGGCTTGAGGCGTCGACAGGCATCGATTAGTCTGGCTGGAACAGGAATCTTATCCGACCCTCCATTTTCTTTCTTTTTGTTTTTATTTCTGTTTTAATATTACTTTCCGTTTATTATTAATGGTTTTATTTGTTTTATTGTTTTAATTTCTTTTTTTACTCCACGGGGTATAGAAAGAGTGGGAGGTTTTGGGTGAAGTGGGTCAGGGCCCCAGGGGCCGTGGTTTTTCCTTTCAAGTTAATCTGATTCATTGACTTCATTGGTCAGCCAGAATTGGGTTAAGCCCGTTCCATTTCTTCTTTGGCGAACTTCGGGGACTGACTGGTCAACCCGAAATCTGACCTACTCACGATCTCTCGTTACAGTTTCCTTTTTCTCTCTTTCACCTACCCCGACGTTCGCCCTATCCGAAGCTCGGTTATGTAGCGGTTTAGCCGTACTCCGTACATTAATTTCCCGGGGTGGTGTTGGGATACCGTCCTGAGCAATGATCGACGGACTCCGGCGTTTATTGCGAGGTCTGCGGGATTGGAACACTCGATTGAGAGACGCATATGCTGGAGGTAGGTCGAGGCGTCCAGATGCCTACAAAAGTTCCAAGGCGTCCACGGGTGCCCGTTTCCTGCGCTTACTGCGTCCAGGATCATTTGAACCTTGAAGCATATCCATGTCGATATTGGCTTTAGAGTTCTTAGCCCTATGCTCACAGTCGCGATAATTTACCTGGAGGATTTAATCTTCCGAACCGAGGGTTCGGACAAGACAAGTCCGTGGGCACAACTGAGACGTTTAACCACTTGGCGAAGTCGAAAAAAATCCAACACAGACAGAAGTAGAAAAAGACAGCAGTGGGTCCCTCCGCGAAACGACTTCCATAGTCAGGAATGATCATCTCTTTAAGTGCAAATTTGAATTTGGACGCTTCCTTCGCACGCGTATTTGCTTACCGTCACTTGGCTTTAACCAAGTCTTTCCAAGAAATTTCCCCAAACTCTCCTATCAACAAGCAATGACAAGGCGACCTCCGCCACGGAGTTCATTACTTGGCCACTTGGCCACCACTTGGCCACCACTTGGCCAAACCATGATGGACGTTCACCAGATGTGAGATGAGATCGCGAAAATAGGGGGCCCACATCCGTCGCACGACCCCGGGTAAACAATTTAAAAACCCAGACGGATACGGAATAGCGTTATAGCACCCTACCGTCTTGAATCCTCGTAAAATCCTTTCTCCTTGGCGACAGCCGTCGTGCGGGCGTTGTCGGACATACGCGAAACGCGAGTTCGGCTCTCGTAATGAACTCGAGCAACTGCGTCTGGATTCACAGCATGTGGAACTGCGCAGGTACTTACTACTAACATGTACCATCCATAACTAGATTAAACCTTCCTCCCATTGGACGAATAATGTTCCGTATGTTAGACATCGTAGATTACCTGCGTCGCAGGATTAGTTTGCTGCAAATTAACGCTATCACGAGCCAATTACTCCCAACTTTCCCCACTGGGAAAAGGCACACGCGCTTTTGGCGGTAATGGCTTCGGAAGTGTACTCCGTACGTTCTCCGTATAGACAAGGGTTGGTCTTGGAGTTCTGTGCCCGACACAATAGCCGACAACCCCTGCGAAGGAGCCTGCTCGCTATACATTCCGTTATTGCTAGCACAGACGGCGACGGGCACGGCTTGCAGATCTTCAACGGCAAGGCCGTCAAAGCGGAAGCCACAGGATCAAAGCGGCAGCCACTGGACGTCATGTTAGAGCCTGGCCGCCTGGCGTTGCCGTGAGTGGCGCTCTGGAAGTCCGTCTTGGCGTTCCCCTCGAGTTCCTCGTGGAATCCTCGGGGAATATTTTTCCGTATGGGCATGGTTGAAACCTTGGGTCATGGCGCCATGTGGCGAGGGGCTGAATCCTATTCCTATGTCTGGCACGATGCGGCCCGGAAGGTTAAATAGGAGTCAGCTTTTCTCTGCGCTGCTTGGGTTGTTCTAGTATTTGTTAGGGTGATCTGGCGGACAAAAGGTGTCGTTATTGCGGAGATATCATGAGACGTGTGGGGAAGGTTGTATCACTGATGCTGTGGACTGTTGCGCGATAGGGCTGAGTTTGACAGGCTTCGGGCTAGTTATGTTTCAATGCTACTCCCCGCCGTACATATTTCCACAGTTACTACCACTTAGGTTACAACCTTCCAGGTTACCTACCTGCCTAGATACATGCATTGTACTTAAGCGAACTAATTATCGAGTCTGACTACTAAGGTAGGTACCTATCTCGTGCCTACCTGTGGAGGTTGAGATTGCTAGAAGCTCCTGCTACCTACCTATGGTACTTGGTGTAGTGTGCTTGACGCTCTATAGAGACCTTCGCGGATGGAATGGACTCCTTCTACGTGAGCGATCTTTGATTCAGATACATCATCCTTGATGGAAGGTTGAGAAACCCAGTCGAGCGATATATATTCAAAATTGTGGGGTATAGTATCTCGGTGACCATCGTGGCCAGTGCTCATCGACAAGGCAGGCTGTATATACACCGAGGAAACGGAAAACAGCATTTATCCATAATGATGGATTTAAAATGATCGCAGAACCTCCTTTTGAACAAACCAGATATCCAAACGGCCCTCGAGCGAGCTTTGACAAGGACACATTTGCGGGCTCATAGCTGAAGCATTAGCCACAGTGCAACAACCACATGGGTTACCAGTCTCACTGGCCAGTAACACCAGACTCTTTCTCGCCGTGCTTCTATTCATCTATTAGTATCAGGTCACCAGGAAGAGAAGAGCGAGATATTCATAC
This sequence comes from Penicillium bovifimosum, assembly GCF_028826915.1. Lineage (NCBI taxonomy): Eukaryota > Fungi > Ascomycota > Eurotiomycetes > Eurotiales > Aspergillaceae > Penicillium > Penicillium bovifimosum. The sequence goes on along the minus strand of NW_026622714.1, from coordinate 2,477,632 downwards.
CAGAGTACGGTGGTACTTGATACCAACGTTGTTTCCAGACACCGCGTCATACGGCACAGGGCTTGTGTAGTTGTAGGTAGGCTTGAGACCGTCCCACGTCTTCTTCACAATATCAACAATTCCATGACCAGCAGAGCAAGCGCCCTCGGTAGCAGGGACCGGCCACACGGGGCTGAACTCCGAAAGATCACCACTGGAGAGTGGACCAGGATAAGTCTGGTTAATAAAGACGTTGTCAAGATCAACCTCCCAGTTGACGTAGCCGGTCTTATCCGCAACGAGTTTTAGCAGGTTGGCGCCGCAGTCCCATCGGCCGAGCGAGGGAAGGCCCCAGTTGGCGGACAAAGAGGCGATGATTGAATAGTGGGTGTAGAAGGTATCATCGCTGGTACCCTTTAGGTGCTTGGGGACAGCACCACCAAGCAAGTAACTATAGACCCGGTTAGGGCGGGTATAGTTGCCCGCCTCGTCGAAGGTCACAAGCACCAAGGTGTCTTTGGTGAAGTACTTGTTCTCCAGCAAGGGAGACAAGAAGCGGTCCACCCAGCTACCGGCCACGTGGATGTCGCTGTCGTGGGCATCGTTGGTCATGTTCGGGGTGATGAACATGTGCTGGGGCAAGCGCTGGTGCTCCAGATCCTCGTAGAAGGTGGTGAAATTCTTAATTTGGCGCGGGCGCACGGCGTCATTTGTGACCGAATCGTACAGAATCAGCGGGTTGTGCTTGCGCACATACTGATTCGGGCCGCTCTGCGGGTATCGCTCGCCCAGGTAGCCAGCATATGGCATGTCCTCTTGATACTCGCCCCAGGCGATGTGTTTGGTGTCGAACAGATCCGCGATGGTTGAGACATTGGCGGGGACTCTGTTGTAATCATCATCGTCCATGCCAAAGGCATCACCGCCAGCGGACATGCAGTAGTTCGGCTCCGAGGGGTGGGTGACAGCGAAGTAGTTGTTCAAGAGGATACCTTCCTTGGCCAGCTTGGACATGCTGGAGTCCGCAGCAGTGGTTTCAAAGTCCTGCAAAGGGATGAGCACGTGGTCATTGTCGTGTATGCAAGGGGTGACTCACGGTGTTCTCGAGCCAGATATTTACAAACCGGTTGAAGGCCAGACCCTTGACATTAGATACAGGCGAGTAGGGCAGGACCTTCGCCCGTGCAGCATCAATCTCCGCCTGAGTTGGTTTCTGATCAGAAGCGTTGGCCAGGGCCAGAGTCCCGATCAACGCGAGAAGAGTCTGCTTGGTGAACATTTCCAAGGTCGCGGGGATATGTAGCTGCGATGAGAAAGGGAATTAATGAGCAGATCAGGCGATGCACACCTGATCTTATATACTGTGTACTGGAGCTGTGAGGGGCGTGACATTCCCCTCACCGGCTGGTAGGCCGATCAGCAAGGCGGCCAAATCCGCCCGGGCATACACAGTATGTAGCTTCAGGGCTGCATTCCTGTTACTACCACGTTGGGATCGCGGGGATTGAGCGTATCTTGCAGGCTTTTTGTCCGACGGAGTCAGTCGGTAGTTGAGTTACACTGAGATGGATTAGACTCGCAGCCATGATGTGTTTAATTGGACGGATACCGGTTGGTGGGGAACTTTGGGCGGGGTAATTCCATGGGGGCCCTTTACTTTCCTGCACGTTCTTGCCCGCCAAGCCCTAACTGGCTACACATTGAAGAAGTGCCTGACGGACTCTGACCACACAACTTGTCGCTTTCGCCATTGTGCTTGGCTCAGTGGTGTAGGTGCAATTATGTGATATATTAGAGGTGGATTTCAGGTACACCGAATTTTACTTTGAGAAGCTGCTCGGCACATTCGCAAGCCAAGTCTCCCAAGAGTTTTCCGAGGCTAATCACTGGAATAAGCATTCAGCATACACGGGGCTGAGGTGCGTAGGGACCAGGGCACCGGTATGATGCTAAGGTATTTAGCCGGCATGCCCGGGCATGGTACTGCTGTATATAAGTTGAGAATGCCACCGGTGGTCTCCCGACAATCTCAGGACATCTGCGATTCAGTTTGGCTCTTTGGGCCCGTTCTGAAGCGCCTTACCAGGAGACATTCTGGCCTAGACCACTTCAATATCTACAGGTTCCATTACGCGTGTCATATACCCTTGGGTCCCGTGGACTAAGCCAGGTGGTATCTGTCAGTTCGTTGAATTCTGGATTGTCCTTGGAGTTGACTTTTGGTTACCTCAGAAGCTCTACCAGTCCAGCACCCGATTGTGTCTATGCCTTAGGATAAACAAGAGTCATGCATTTTTTCTACTCTATGTGGCGTAAATAGTCATGATCAAGGCAGCCTATACTACCCTTCATCTATCTCGTAGACAAGGCGACCTAAGCGAAGACCTTGGTCTCGCCGGCCTTGAGCTTGCCAGCATCGACAAGGCGCTGAGCCTCACCAGTCCAAGCAGACTTAACGGCAGCACCGTCAGTACCGGCAATGGTAAGCTTCTCAGCCAGCACGGCGAGCTCGTCAACGTCGATCTTGCCCATGATGAGGTCGACATCACTGAGGACATTGTCGATCTCGGTGGCGGAGGCATCACCGCCGGCGGCGAAGTAGTTAACCTCCTTGACGGATCCCTTGAGGATACGCTTGTTCTTCTTGGCAGCGTTCTTAGCGGCCTCCTTGGCCTTCTTGCTCTTCTCGCGCTCAGCCTTGGCGGCCTCCTCAGCCTCCTTCTTGCGCTTCTCCTCGTCGGCCTTAGCCTTCTCCTTCTCCTCCTTCTGGCGACGGATCTCCTCCTCCTTGGCAAGACGCTTAGCATCCTTGCCAGCACGGGCCTGCTGGCGGAACTTCTTGATACGCTCATCGGAGGAGAGACACTCGTCAACGAGCTCACGCAGACGGACGGTATCCTCGGTCTTGCGCTTGCGACGAGCGTTGGCGTTCTTCTTTTCGACGTGACGCTTCTGGTCACGGCTCTCTCCATCATCGGGAACGTCCTCATCGAGGTACTCGAAAGTCCTCCAGCTGTCGAAGTTGTACCAGAAGTTGTAGAAAGTCTCGACGTGCTCCTGGGTGCTGTTCTCGTCTCCGAGTTCGGGGACGGGCTGCTTGTTGGAGAAGCGACCCTCGGCGACGAAAACGGGGTGCCAGGCCTTGTAGAACTTGCTGCCGCTGAGCTTCTTGGTGGGGGGCTCAACCTCGGCGTTCTCATCGACGGAATCGAACTGGCGGCGGCGAGTAGGGTCCAAAAGAAGGTCGGTGGCCTTCTGGATACACTTGAAGAAACTGTCGTTCTCGTCGCTCTTGCCCTGAGCGGCCTTCTTATCGGGGTGGTGACGCAGAACCTTCTTGCGGTGGGCCCGCTTGATCTGCTCGGGAGTAGCGCGGTAGCGGTACTTGCTCAGACCGAGAACGGCGTAGTGATCTTGGCTCTGTTGAGGGTCAGAATGGAGTAAAAAGGAAGATGGGTATTAGATAACTGACCTTCCAGTCCTTGGCCTCACGGGCAAGCATCATAGGGTCCTCATCCTCGGAGATATCATCATCTTCCTCAGTCTCAGTCTTCTTGACGTTGTTCTGAGCCTGGAGGCGCTCATCCTCGGAGAAAGTGCGGTTGTGGCGGGACTGTGGGAGTGTTAGTTCCGAGGAAATGAAGAATAGACAAAAATCCTTTGGTGAAACCTACTCGGCGAGCGTGAGCGAGGAAGTGCGGGCCAACGGGCTCCACGTTACGCTTGGTGGCACCGGAGAGAGATCCCAAAATCTTGAAGTCCTTCTCACTAGTCCAGCCCTGAGGCAAGGAAGGGAGGGAAATGTCGACAACTTGAGCAGTAGCCATTGTATATGATGTTGGTGAAGATACCAAGTTGTGTGTGGAGAGCGTTTGGTCCCGCGATGGATTTTTTTGCCTGCCGGTTTTTTTCTGCCCCGAATACCCGCCTCATCGGCCAATCACAGGTGTGATGTTCGAAGATGTCAAGATTGGCGATGGCTCTTGGTCTTGCCTCTTGTTATCTTCGTTGTACAGCCGAAATCTTGGTCGAGTCGATTGCTATTCTCTTTCATACCAACAGATTACACAATATATCTCACTGCATCTGCGCTACCACCTAAAACACTCTTATACCTCCGCATCTACAGCGGCCGTCTCCGAGCCGTGCTATTCAACCTTTCCCTGCATACTTCATCTATACTTTGCAAATTTCGATCTCATCATGGCCTCGTCCACTGCTGCTGCCGCTAAGAGCGCGTATCGTCAGCTTCTTCGGTCCACCCGTATTGTCTTCCATAGTTAGTGCAGCAAACTCCCTCCAGCGAAGTGATTCTCTCCCTTATACTAATGTCTGTTCTAGACGATCTCCCAGTCCTGACTGCTGCTCGCCAAGAAGCTCGCAAAAACTTCGACAAGAATCGTCGCCCGGGCGTCGACACTGGCATGCAAATCAACCATGCGATCGAGGTTGCCAACATCTTGCGCCACAACATCGTCCAGGGCTCAAGGCCGCAGGGAGATGAATCTGCTAAGTGGGGTATGTCATTGGTTTAGGACTCCTATTCCCTACGCAGGCTCGCTGTTGTTATGAGTTGTGAGCTGACGAGAGACCATTTTTACAGAACTCAATATCCACGACCAGATCGAACGCGGCGACAACGACTCTATCAAAGTCGGCGAGAAGGATGTGAAGATTCACAAGGCTTGCTCTTCATGATTGGGTCCAATTATCATGACGCTCAGTTGAGTCTGAGCAAATCGCCCAGTCAACTCCAAGCCAAAAATGTCAGCTGAATTCGAGGTTAAAGCCGGGCCTGTGCCTGCGTTGAACCTACGGCCTGCGGAATGGTACATCAAGCTAAAGCAGTGACTGGACTTGTATTATAAGATACCCGACTCTTCTATTCATTGGCGTCTCTGGGGTATTTTCGATTGAAGTACATAAAACGGCATAGAATAATCCCAATCCATGATAACGCCCGCTCCGAATCCTAGATTACATGCAGTCTCAATTTGTTTGATAATAATTCCGCGCAACCATTGTTTAATCGCCATTCAGACTGGCGTACTGAACTTCGCCTGATCCGGGCGGAGGTGCAACAACGTGAGCTTGAGCCTTCTCCTGGGTAGCATTGTCTCCCGCGCCCGCAATAGCTCGTCGATCTGGCTGTTTGCCCTTGTTGACTGACCCCACGGCCTGGCGGCCCTCGCGGGCATTATTCATCCTCTCCTCTCGGTCCAAGTTATCCAAGGGCTTGGGCTTTCCCCAGCGAACGCGCAGAGGGCAGCCCTGGATAATGGCCTTGCCTTGACAGTGGTGTGCGGCGGTTTCGGCATCCGCGCGATTGACATAGTTGATGAATGCGCAGTGGGAGCGGTGAGAGCAGATCAGCGACCGAAGCTGGCCGAATTCACTGAAGAATGTGCGTAGTGCATGTTCAGGGAGATCGTCTTCAACACCTGTAATGAACAACGAAGTGATGTTGGGGTCTGAAGGTGGCAGAATATCCGCAGGCGAAGGAGGCAATTGAGTGGTACTGGGGAATGGGCGGCCACCTCGGCCACCACCTCGCCCCCCACGGCCTGGCAGTCGGTTGCCGGTGCGGCTTTCACTCGTGCGAATCGGACCTGGCCCGTTTCCATAGCGGCTGTTTGTTCGTGGTTGGTCTGTTGATGTAGATTCCTCACGTTCCTCCCCTTCGGCAGGTGCTTCGATCCGTCGAGGCTTGCGGTAATATGGCTCACTGTTTGCGAGGCGGCGCAACAGCTCGCGAGCCTTGTCGTCTGTTTTCTCGTATTCTTCGATTGCACCACGGCCTTCTTCGATCTCCTTTTCGTTATTCTGCGCATAGTACTCGCGGTTGATGGAACTCTCAGGTCCAGGGGCGACCATCTTAAGGGCGGCATCACGGACGACGATGGGAAGACCGAACGAAAGATCCAGCATGCAGCACTGACAGCAGTTCTTCAGGCGCGCGCAAGTCAGACAAATGATGGATCGCTTCTGACGAGAAGTCCGATCGGCTTTCCAGCGGAAGACAGTGAAGGGGCGCGTGCACTAAATAGTCAGTATTCGATCATAGCTGAGCTTTAGGGTCCAAATTATGACTTACAATCTTGCATTCTGCGCCATGGTCTTCCTTAATCATCTGCACGTACGGATTCTCGGGAAGGCAGTTCTCGCAAACGGATGGGAAATCAGTCGACTCCCAGCCGGAGCGGTTAAGATCATGCTTGATCTGTGGAGGCATGACGGATAGTATGAAGCTGATCCGAGAAGTGAGAGAGCTCGGATTATCAAGATCGATAGAAGTGGCGTGTCCCGGGTGGCTATTGTGGCTCAATAGTCACGTGCTACGTGGCTCAGCTCCCGGTCAGGCCACCCTTCTCTTTTCTCTCGGGAGCAGCAGCCTCCGGTGACCCGCTCGGAAAAATGAAAATACGAGAGAAGTGTGGCCACTCCAGAAAATTCCCCCTGGGCGAACGATCTAGTCGCTCGGAACAAACCCCTGATTGGTTCCGGACTCCAGATTGTCAAAAAGTTGCTTGGGGTTCGACTCTTATTTATTTCCCCTTTCTTTCTGCTCCTCCAGTCGCAATTCATTCGCTTCACTCTCTTCACTTCTAATTTGCGGTATATCCAGTTCATTTGGTATACATCGTCTTTAATTGACCCTCTATTACTCCTTCAACAATCTACCCCTTTTAATCTTTTGCGACTCATTCTTCAACATGGCTCCTTCTATATTGTCATTGGAACGTGAGGACAAGGAGCGTGATGCTGCCTTCAACAAGGCCATGCACGGCAAATCGGCTAAGGCCCAGGGTGGTCTCACTGCCTTGCGCCAAAAGGACGCCGCTGCGCAGAAGGCTGCTGTCGACGAGTACTTCAAGCACTGGGATAACAAGGATGCCGTCACTGAGACAGCCGAGACCCGTGAGGTATGGTGGTACACACTCGAGCCAAATGAGATTTATCGCTAACGAACTATGTGTGATAGGCTCGCAAGGCTGAATATGCTACCTTGACCCGACAGTAAGTTCCGAAACATACCCCTCGATCGGCGCTTCTTAGACTAATAATTTACAGCTACTACAACCTGGCGACCGACTTCTACGAGTACGGATGGGGCTCCTCCTTCCACTTCTGCCGCTTCGCCTACGGTGAGCCTTTCCACCAGGCCATTGCCCGCCACGAACACTACCTTGCCCTCCAGGCTGGTATCACGGAGGACATGAAGGTTCTGGATGTTGGCTGTGGTGTCGGTGGTCCCGCCCGCGAGATGGTCAAGTTCACAGGTGCTCACGTCACTGGATTGAACAACAACGACTACCAAATCGACCGCGCCACCCACTACGCCGAGAAGCAGGGTCTCTCAGACAAGATGGCCTTCGTCAAGGGCGATTTCATGCAAATGAACTTCCCCGACAACACCTTCGATGCCGTGTATGCTATTGAGGCTACCGTTCACGCCCCCGAGCTGGTCGGTGTCTACAGCGAGATCTTCCGTGTCCTGAAGCCCGGTGGTACCTTCGCTGTGTACGAGTGGCTCATGACCGACGAGTACAACAACGATGACCCCGAACACCGTCGCATTCGTCTCGGTATCGAGCAGGGTGACGGTATCTCCAACATGGTCCGCATCTCCGAGGGTCTCGAGGCCATGAAGAACGCTGGCTTCACATTGAAGCACCACGAGGATCTCGCTGCTCGTCCCGATGCCATTCCCTGGTACTACCCGCTGGCGGGCTCTTTCAAGCACATGGCTTCGGCTTGGGATTTCTTCACCATCGCCCGCATGACCTGGTGGGGCCGCGGCATTGCCCACCGTTTTGTCGGCGCGGGTGAGAAGATCGGTCTCTTCCCTAAGGGTTCCCAAAAGACTGCTGACAGCTTGGCCTTGGCTGCTGACTGTCTGGTTGAGGGTGCCCAGAAGAACCTCTTCACCCCCATGTACCTCATGGTCGGCAAGAAGCCCGAGTAAATGTTACGGAACAACGGTGTTTGTGGTTTTTCTGTGTAAAATATTACCCCCAAAGCGTGCAGCTCATCCCTGGTGCCCATCATATTTTTCCTTGTCTCTTCGCGCTTTATTTTTTCACGTTACCTTCCGCATCTCACCAGGGAGTTTGTTCTTGGCTCGAATCTAGCCCTATGTTGGTAGAGAACGAGCCGCGTGCCGCTTTCTCCTAATCGATGGCGTTCATTAATTGTTCTTCTCTGTTTCTTTTACCTGTCAAGATATCTATGTAATGGTCATTGAGTCAAGAATAACGAGCAATGCATTGGTATGTTTCCGGGCCTTGACGTGTTGTAACTATTCACAACCCACCAACGCAGTATTACCTATTACTGAGCTCGTTGCAACTTACTTTGGTCTGCCATATTCTGCCCTTGATCAAGATAGACACTAGAAGACGACCGGACATGAGTACATAGTCTTCATTCGGTCAGACTGAAACCAAATCGGGAACGAAAGATGTCATCTCTGTTTAGTATACACATGCAAGCTCTAGAAATTCTTTGGTCAACTGACTCATGAAGAATTGTGCCATGGCCTCCTTTCCATAACTCGAGATCCAGAAGCGGTTCTGAACACAGAAGTCGACGAGGGCATTGGATGCAGCGACAGCGGGTCTGCGACATTAATATCCTGCCTGCAGTGTTCTTTAATCCAAGGCCGGAGATTATACACCGCACCACAGATAAATATGCCGATCCAAAGTGTCAGTTCCGTCCCGTAGATTACGATCCCGAGGACGTCAATCGGGGGTCCAAACACTGCACACACGTTAGTTCCTGATCACCTCCGCGAGAAACCAGTTGACCTACAAACAGACACAAGAGAAAATAAATCCCCAGCCGCATCAATCCCAACAAAGATGAAACTGATTCCCCGAACAGTCCGGTGGACATAGATGTCCCAGTAGTGTCTCAATACACCCGCAGCAAGGAGAGATGCACTCAAAACAGCCATCAGAATAAGAGGCCATTCCAGTCCGCGGTTTTTAGCAGCCCTCAAGCCAAAAATTAGTCCGGCTTCAATCCCACCTAAGAGCAGGAGAAGCGAGGTGACAGCGACGCAACATTTCACGATTCGGTATTTCTGGATCATGGTGAGTTTACGAGCCTCAGGTTGCATGGTGATAGGGAAGAGATCACCTTTCCATAGTAGAGACACTGGGCCCAGGTAAGGAGGCTGAGAGTCGTCAGGATCTGAGGTTGGATCCTTAATGCAATGTTGAATTCTTCGACGATATTGTACACTCCGAGAGGAACTCCTGCAACGGCCCAGAGGAGCATCATTGACCCTTGTAGCCCTTCGGTGTCATGTCTCCTGTAGTTTATGATTATTTGGGGAAGTAGCTGGACGGTGGAATTAGTACGAACTACGGAGTTACTAAGGGGCGTTGGCGATCGCTTACTTGGATGGACCAGCAGACCTAAGCAGCATGGTTAGTTTGAGTAGTCTTCAGAGGAGGGGGAAACGGACTGCGCCTAGAGTACCGAGGACATTTTCTGCTACCCGGTTGTCCATTTGCAATGTTAACTCAAGGCCCAAGGGAGAAATCGAAGTTGGGCTTGACATGCATGAATCATGATGCATCTGATAAGAATCCGCGCCCGCAGATGTGGATCCGCTTTCTTAGGCTTTCATTGGTCTACTGGACTTTAAAGGCCATGAGCTCGAATCATTCTTCCAACTGATGTTGTGTCGACGGTAATGCTATTGCATCTTACGGATGTGCCACAGATATGCTGGAATAGTTTCTCGGCTTCGAGGGGGCACGTGTGTTCTATGAAGTCCACCATAAGAAGTCGGTCATTGCGATATCGAATTATGCATGCAAAAAGCGACCTCCGATTTGGGAATGGCTTTCGCATTTTCCATACTGTGTACAACTTTGAGTGGGATAGACTCATAAGCAATAGTTAATAGGCGAGGGAGAATTGGTGATTATGAATAGTTCATGACGGTTGACGTTTAAATTGCATAGTGAGTCTAGACTGCCACCGATAAGAATCGATGCCGATCGGAATTTAAACCCTGATTCGCTGAATCGATCTGAGAGTGGTGGTAACTAGCGAAACCACCTGGGGACCACAGTAAGGTTCTGACAGCCTCCGAATCACCGAGTCCGTTGAATATGAAACATTCGGAGTCTCAAAATAAAAGGAATTTGAGATCAAACGCCCCTCCCTGGATTGATCGAAGGGGTAGAAGAATCCTCCGCCGATCGAAGGAAGATTCGAGTGTCGATCAGCCATATGGTTGCCACCTGCAACACCAGAATTTTCACGTTCAGCCACCAGAATATATTAAGCTCATGAAGGTCGCCACATGGCCCGAAATAGAACAATTATCCCAACCGATGAACCGACGATAATGATCAGGACTCGGCAGATTTGAAAATTCAATGGAGGGTTCCTGGGTTCCTGGAGTTTACGTATGCGTCTGCGTAAGTCGTGAGGCCCCGTGCCCCCACCTTTTCCCCAAATCAGCTTAGAGCATCTGTGCGGGATGATATCATTAGGAAAACCGTTTGGCCGTTGTCGGGGTATTCCGCTCACATTGTCATTATACATACGGAGTACGGAGTACAGACTATGGAGTAGTACACAGTAGGAGTTGGAGTATTTGATTGTTTTGAGTGGAGAAAGAGGGGAGGATATGTGCATGGCTGGGAAAGAGGGGAGACTGTTGACGTACACGCAATGGGCACTGCCAAGCATCTTATCTCTGAAAACATCAACCACGGAATCTCCTAAAATGGATCGGCCATTCGGCCCCAAATTCAGCACCTTATTTAAATTAAACACTTTCCCCTGTCAGATTTTCAAACCTTTTTAAAAAGCTAGAACCCCCGCTATTCTATCGTTTCTGTTTGCGCTTCGCTTTGTCTTCTATCCAACTCTCTGCCTTATCAGCTGCGATAGTCCACACTCGTTTTCTCACCACCGCCATGTTCTCTACCACCCTCCGCGTGTGCCTCCTGGCCGCTATCCTATTCGTCAACCTATCCTCCGCCTTCCCTCTCATCGGCCGCGACGTACAATGGTCCTTCACCCTCTTCCCGTCACCCTCATGCAATGGGACAATCGGTGACCCCCACGCCGGATCTGGCAGCACTGGCTGTCGCGCCGACCTTCACAGTGTCGCCTCCGCATACACACTGAACACTATCGCTCAAGGATGTCGCATCGAGTTCTTTGACAACACCATGTGCGACGCAGAGGAGCTCTCCGATGTCGCTGCGCAAGTCACCGCTGCCCACACCTGTCGCGTGCCTGAAGCACGACGTCGCTACGGTTCATACCAAGTTACCTGCGAGTAAAACACTTGCCATGCCTTCTTTCGACATCACTGTGTCAATCAGCCCTGTTTGAAAAGCTGATAATCTGCGTTGCTCTTGCATTCCGGGCGAACTTTGTTTTTTTGGATGTCTACCAGATACCGCTTTGGGTCTTTGGTAGACGGAGATTGCTGTATAGACTTTTTAATGATACCCACCACAATATAGATTAATGGAATGAATTTACGATTGTCAAATCTTTGCACGCCATGGCTATAATGTTTTTGATTGGATCATTGATCCACGGCTTGTCACTCTGCGGCGATCGCTGTGGTCTGCGGGTTATGAACGTGGAACGGGCGGTTTGCGTCCACTTGAGGGCGTATCCATTGCGACATCAAATGGGTCAAACAATACCCGGTACCATGTGGCACATATCCGACACCACATTTGGATGCCAATCAATCACGGCACACATACGCACCAGCGCCTGCAATTACAAGGTTGGTTTGCCCTAATGAAACGGAGACGCGCAATGGCGCGTAATTTGATACACACGGGTGTTATGGGTGTGATGAGTTCACGCCACATGCGCAGGAAATTTGAGGACTTCTTATTGGTGAACGCGACGGGAATAAATCCCCCCAGCTTGCTGGGGACTCTATGTGCCTGATGGTTATCGGCAAACTGGTCCATTGGAGACCGACATTACACAATGGATGTCTAGACTCTAGAAAGCGTCAGAGACTTTCCAGCTTCATAGTCCAACTGATGCTCAGCTAGGTGGCAAATCATCAAAGCCGTGCTCGGAGTTAAGGCAGGAATTTCCTAAAATGGACACATCCCGAGGGGAAGTATGACGCCGGAAGCGGACTCCTGGCGGATGTAATATCAGCCTACAGGCTACTTGCTGTATTCCATAGCTGTTCACCACCTTCACGACTTTCAATCATGGCGACAAAAGGAGAGTCAATAATAGATGACGATAGCCCACCCGCGGCTGTGTCATTCTTCCATCCGTCCCTCAAGGAGGTTCGGAAGCAAGTGTTCTATCACTGGACTCGCACCTGTAAGTGAAAAGCTTGATCGCGGAATGCAAGGGATAGGCCCTAAATTCGCTCGACAGTGTTCATTTTATGCCTCTTTGTGTTTTGCGTACTATCTATCTTCTGGGGATCACAGTATGGCACAGAAAGCAACTTCCCCGCACTCAAAGTCTGGATCGTCGACTTTGACGGCCAAGTTGACCCCTACAAAGAAAGCGACCCTGTAGTCGGCCCGTCGGTCATCAATGTCGCCAACCAGATCCTCCAATCTGACGGTATTAACCTCGGCTACATTATCAAGTCTCCCGCCGACTTCGACTATGATCCTTGGGCCGTGCGTCAGGGCATCTACGATGAGCATGCATATGCTGCTGTGGTAGTCCAACCCAATGCAACTAGCTTGCTCCGACATGCTGTCTCTAGCGGCAATGCGACGTACGATCCAACGGGCGCAGTCCAGACGGTGATCATCTCCGCCCGTGATGAAACATCTTATTTCACCTATATCCTCCCTGAGCTTGCAGTCTTCCAGGGCCTGGTGGTGGCAGACTTCGGTCCGCAGTGGGCTCGTCAGCTAGTCTCATCAGACACAAACCTGTCAAATGCAGCCCCGCAGGCGATTAACCCAGGCATTGGCTTCACAACCATCGACCTCCGTCCGTTTGGCCCAGCTGTCGCTGCACCTGCCGTGACAATCGGTCTAATCTACCTAATCATTATTTCATTCTTCAACTTCCCATTCCTGATGCCAGTCCATGCTCGGTTTATGAAACCCGATGTCAGACCGCCGCTGAAGATACCGCATTTGATGATTTGGCGCATTGTGTCGAGTATATTGGCATACTTCTTTCTCTCGCTCTTTTATTCCCTGGTATCTCTGGCCTTCCGGATCCCATTCAGCAATGACCCCGCGTCAGAAGTCATGCCAGCAAATAATCCCAATGCCTATGGCCATGGCTCGTTTGTTGTTTTCTGGATGCTAAACTGGGTGGGTATGGCTGCGCTGGGATTCCCATGTGAGAATATGGCCATGGTTCTTGGGTTCCCCTGGAGCTCTTTCTTCTTGATTTTCTGGGTTATCACGAACGTTGCTACCGCCTTCTATGCTATTGACCTGGCGCCAGGGTTTTATGCGTGGGGATATGCTTGGCCGTTGCATCGCAGTAAGTATATCTATCTTTCCCTTTCATGTTTGTGGTTGATCTGACTTTCTCGCTAGTTGTTGAGGCATTGCGGACGATCTTGTTCGATACTCATTCGCGCATTGGATTGGACTTTGCGATTTTGTTTATCTGGATTGCGGTCTCGTTGGCGTTCTTCCCATTTGCGACTTTCATCATGCAGTGGAAAATGAAGCGAGGAATATAGCCTGAGGGCGTGGCTAATAATGTGTCTATGGGTAGTGGCTGGTTCGGTCGGTATGTAAATGGGAGTTTGGTGTTCCAATTGCTATCTTCTATTAGTGTACATCTCAACTCTTCTATATACCTCAACAAAGAACCTAATCATGGAATGGACCAAATAAAGTGGAAGTTCGCAGAGATAAATTTGAAGCCTCAGCCCGTTGGGGAATGCTGGCTATATGTGATTGAGGGTTGAATTTATCATGATACTTGGGCCCGGATGTCAGCGGCTTTTTACTTCCTGGACAGATGTGTGAAGTATACCTATAGGAACATAAGGGCATCCGTGATGCATGCATGACATCTGGGGGCATTCAAGCAGCCCAGTGGATGGTTTACTAGTCACTGAACAGGTGAACCTGTAAGTTCGAAGCACAGTCCACGGGTAGTCTACAACCTATGATTAATCTATACGTACTTGCCTTGTAACCCTAACCATGGCTTAGCTGTTCGTCCCTTCCGTGAATCTGTTGATTCTTCCAACCCCCCATGTGCTCAATTCCCAATCTCTAATTGGCCTGAACAGAATGTTTCAACGCTCGCTTGCTCGATTGTCCAGCCGCACCTGCCGGTCATGCAGGTACTTCTCAGCCCCATGAGTATAGCGTATGCTTCAGGTACCTGTCGGACATACTTATTCCATGGGGTGTAACTGTCATGATATATCACCGGCTTACTCCTGGAAACACTGGAGTATTTATTAAACGCGCAGTCACTGGTCGGTTTCTTCTTTCTCTCTCCTTCTTTCTTCTCCCATCACCCCCGGAATCTCGCTGGCAGACCCGAACTGTTCGCCCTCTCAAAGAGTCTCCATTCGAAGACTGACCCATTTTCGTACTGTGACCCATCTCATACTTTCTACTTTACAATCATCCTGGAAGATGGACTAACGCGGCCAGCATTTAGAACACGATTTCCGCTCACGAGGTGATTCGTGTGCGCTTCGCTACTATGAGCCCAATGTCCGAGCCTACCTTGCTGCAAGATGCCTATGAATGTCGCCGTCGCGCACTTGCTCAGGTTGATAGCGCTTCCTTCAGCTGGTTTCACCTTCGCACTGTTGTCGTTGCCGGAGTTGGCTTCTTCACTGACTCATACGATATCTTTGCCATTAATTTGGCAGTGAGCATGCTGGGTGTTGTCTACTGGCAGGGTGCAAGCCATGGCCCGGGTAAAATCCCCTCCAGCTCCGACACTGCCATCAAGGTTGCCACCTCTGGCGGTACTGTGATCGGACAACTCTTTTTCGGCTGGCTCGCAGATCGCATTGGCCGCCGTCGCATGTATGGAATTGAGCTCATGGTCATCATTCTTTCTGTGCTAGCTCAGGCTTTGGCCTCTGACTCCCGTGCCATTTCAATCACTGGTCTTCTGGTGTTCTGGCGCGTTGTCATGGGTCTAGGCATTGGGGGTGACTATCCACTCTCGTCTGTCATTACTGCGGAGTGAGTGCGTCCTCCACATATCGGAAGCGTTGATTGCTAATTGACTGCCTAGGTTTGCTACTACCAAGTGGCGGGGTGCCATGATGGGAGCTGTCTTTGCAATGCAGGGCTTTGGCCAGTTTGCTGCAGCTGTCGTCGCCCTGATTGTCACAGCTGGCTTCAAGGAATCCCTCCAAAATGCCAAAGATGTTGCTCACTGTACCGGTGTTTGCCAGCTTGCCGTCGACAAGATGTGGCGTGTTGTTATTGGATTTGGAGCCGTTCCAGCCTGCTTTGCACTGTATTATCGGCTCACTATCCCGGAGACCCCCCGCTTCACCTTTGACGTTGCCCATGATTTGGTCAAAGCAGACGAAGATGTCCGTGCCTATTTGAAGGGTCTGAGTGAAGAATCTCTTGATTTAGTCCAGCGTCCCAATCATATGCGGAATATTGAGTTTCAGCCCAAGGCTACCTGGTCTGATTTCTGGCGTCACTACTCTCAATGGAAACACGGAAAAGTTCTTCTTGGTACTGCTGCATCCTGGTTCTTCCTTGATGTTGGTATGTTTCCCAACCCATCCACTCTGCCCGTGAGCTAACCTTTCTTGAGCCTTTTACGGTCTTGGTTTGAACAACTCTGTGATTCTCGCGGCTATCGGATGGACTGGAGGAAAGAACGTCTATGAGATCTTCTACCGCAACGCCGTGGGAAACCTCATCTTGATCTGTGCTGGTGCGATCCCTGGATACTGGGTTACCGTTGCAACGGTTGATACTCTCGGACGCAAGACTATCCAACTCGTTGGGTTTGCCGTCTTGACAATCCTATTTGTGGCAATTGGATTCGGCTACGACAACCTGAAGCACACTCACCATGGGTTGTTGGCTCTCTATGTCGTAGCCCAGTTCTTCTTTAACTTTGGCCCCAATGCAACTACCTTCATTGTCCCGGGCGAGTGCTTTCCGACCCGTTATCGATCCACCTGTCACGGCATCAGTGCTGCGTCTGGCAAGGTCGGCGCCATCATCGCCCAGTGTGTCTTCGGTCCCCTCGTTCATCGAGGTGCAAAGAAGCCCGATGAGTCGCCGTGGCTGAACCATGTTATGCAAATTTTCTCCTTGTTCATGCTCTGTGGTTTCTTCACTACCTGGCTGATTCCGGAGACCAAGCGCCAAACCCTTGAAGCCCTCTCTGGCGAGTCTGACCATCCTTCTGCCCGGTACTCGGTGGCCTCGGACGACACCAAGCATGATGCAGTTGCGGCCATTACTTCTACTACCCCGACTGCCATGACCAGCACCACTGTCTAGAAGCATTGCAAGGCTTTCAGACAGAGGCACCGTGAACAGGAGGTTCTTCTTCCTTCGGTGTGGGTCGATATCAGTGATATGTGATCTGATATCAGAGGTGGGGGCTCTGTTTCTTTCTTTTTTCGTAAGCTTGCAAATGGTGCCATGTATCCACGTAATCTTAATCTGTGGGCAGTGACTCTCACTGCAACATGTCCATTCTGTTTACGCAGATGCACTTGAATAGCTAATCAAATGATATTTCCCTTTATGGTCTTCTCGTGTAGCTGTAGTGTGGAATTTACGCTTAACGTACTTGGTCTTGTCACTGTGTATGTGGTCCCCTAAAGCCGTAGGCTCTCCTTCCCCCTACCATCACGTACACTTAGGGTTCCGATCTCCCAGTATGGGCTGGTTGTCTTTTACACAGTAAGATCAAAGAGATCGAAGACTATCTGAGATCTATGCTACGCTAATTAAATTATAACCGAGTGTCTTGGCCAGTTCTTTGTAATTTTATCTACACAAATAGCTAGGTTTGATGTCAACAATAGAACATTGCATTGTCACTCGAAGCACCTTGTCAGTGTACAAAGTAGTGTAGTAGTTTTCTCAACCTTCTAAGGTTCTTTGATAGGGCTTACATCGGCGTGGACCACAATGGTATTTGTTAGCAGTGCCTTTATTCTTCTCTTTCAGTCCTCGAACTTGATGATATGCTTGTCCTTTGTCCTTGACATCCTACTTTATACACTTGAAGCCATTGTTCGGTATCTTTGTCCTACCTGCGCCGATGATAGCTAAATCTATTTTGGGCTCTCTCATCTTTTCAAGGACTAGGGGTCATTCGAAGCAATCGGAAAAGCTATATAACCAGGCCTGTGCCCGTACGTCTCTTGTTCTCCAGTTTAACTTCATCTACCAGAACAACAGCACACCATATTATACTTACCGACGTTGCTTTTAGTCTTGCAATACTACTCCACATACTACACTATATCCATATCTGAAATCGACCATAACAATGGCTTGCGTTTGCCACAGTGTGCCGTGTACCTGCGGGGGCAGCTCCGGTGAGTCTGAAGATGAGCTCCTAGGGACAGGGCCAGCTCAAACTGATGGTTCCTCAGACGAGTACATGTCAGAAGAGAACATCTCAGAGGAGTACATCCCAGGAGAAACTGATGATTCACATCCCAGAGGAAGACATCTCAGAGGAGGGTACCTCAGAGGAGGGCACCTCAGAAGAGAACATCTCAGAAGAGGGCATGGAGGTGAGGACATGGAAGATGATTTGGAAGAAATACCTTCGGACGAACAGATTGCAGGATACCGAAGAAGAGGAGCTGAACTTCAAAGGTGGATAGATGACCCCAACGCCGAAGGCTGTGCTGTTGCCCAAGCAACTCTAACAATGGACCAGCTGATCAACAACAGAAACCCGAACGATAATTTCACTGTCACCGAAGACGAACAGGTGAGCTCCGTTGATGAACTTCCAGAGACAGCGCGCATAATGATGGGTCTCCCGAGCTCGGACAATGGTGACCACTTCCGGTATATGCGTATACACCGGTATGGCGCAAATTTCGCAGTCGGTAGATTGCCAGATATGAACAGTTATCAGATGACGATTGGAGATGGCTTCATTGGTTGTCACTTAATACATAGGCGCAATGGCCCTCATTGCAATGAAATCATTAGGGCTTTCTACCAACAAGATTACGCCATCGACACTTTGGAAAACATTGCCTTCATGGGTGTCGTCAATGCAGAGACGGCACCACTTGTCATGAATGTACACTATCCCAGCAGAGGCATAGAATTCGCAACCGTGGAAGCCGACGAAAACCCCCAGGTCTGGTCACATGGTACTCCCGAGTACCAGGAGATACTCGGCACAGCAATCGGCAAAACGGTGGCCTATTTCGTCTTGTCTTGTTTCCAGAGAGGTACAAGACCAATCTCTCGGATCCTAACTTGGAGTGAGGATAACTCGCTGTGCATGGTTTTTGAGATTGGAAGGACCGGCTGATGTGCTCAGAGTTGCGGCGTAGCTTAGCTCCTGTGGCTGCTGAGATATCAACGCTTACCAGGTATGTCATTCTCCCTAGGTGATTAAAGAACTTTGATTTGTGTTAGAAGAGTTGGTTGATGGTTGATACCTACCTGTCGGGAACCTTGTGTATTCCCTGATGGAATTGAGCCGGCAATTTTAGGTAGTATATAAGGTAGGTTTCGACTTTTGTTAGAGACAGGTAGGTATAACGAAAGGTTGAGTATCCATAGGTTCCAATGAAATTGCTTTCGAGTATGGCCTGAAGATCGTCATCATGTATATTGTTAGGTACTTACATGACCTTGGTACATAGGAGTGAATAAGAGAGGGGTTGCTTGTGGTCTTAAATAGAATTTCATAGCACCCAACGACAAGCTTCTATGCAGGCTGACTGCAGTTGCCGGCCGACGTAATGGGTATTTAAGCGACCGGGTTGCCCCATTATCTTATCGAGGTCGCTCTATTTTCCTACTAGCCCTACGACCAACCCAGCACAATACTAAAGTCTTCTTCCTCCCCTATGGATATCCGGCTTCTCCCAGAAGCGGAACTCACCAACCGTGGCGGGTTCCCTATTCCTTGTGGAACGGCAACAGCCATAATTGAGAAATTGCGTTCTTTGTGCGCCGATAATAATATCCAAGGATTTCAGAAGGCGATGTACTCTGAGATTCTCGATGTAGCGGACCTTCACGATGTGATGATGGAAGCAATTCAACTTGACCGAGTCGAATTCGTTTCAACACTTCTCTCTCATGGCTTCCTGATAAAGCCTTCTTTTGCTCGAAAGGCAACATTATGCAAGGCGAAGCGCGTTCTCGAATGTTTTCTCGGAGCTGGATGGGACATAAATGAGCCAGTTGATGTTTTAATACCTCCTGTACTTTGGTATGTTGGTTCCGCTACCCGAAAAGACAATCCAATGACAAGAGATCTATTGTTTTAGCTTCGCGGTAACAGACGCCGAGATGACCAGTTGGTTTCTGCAACATGGTGCGAACCCGAATACGCGATGCGAGGTAGACTGCACCCCGTTGTCCTATGCTGTTCGAAATGCACCTCTGAGTGTCATCGAACTACTGCTAGACCGTGGAGGGGATGTGGGGAAAGGACAACTTCTTCAGTATGCCGTTTGTCGAGACGAGGAGGTTGAAGATGTCATTTCCCTGCTCGTCGAAAGAGGTGCCCCTTTGAACGCGACAATGTGTCAGGATGGCCCGACATTGAAGATAGGAATGAATTGAGACAAATCACAACACTATAACCTATCTTCTTTCAAGTACGTCCGAAAATGATCGATCGATTCAAATAGCTAGGCAGCTGGGAACGAGAATAATCAACACGAATGTGACAATAGGCTAATCTGTAGAAAAAACAGCGTCCGTGTAGCTGTAGTTTGGAATTTCACCATCTCGTATACTCAGAAGATTATGAACTCATTTTCACCGGGCTTATACCGTGCGACTGGAAATACTGAGACACTAGATATGGGCCCGGACTTAAGTTTTAGTAAGTATCTGGTAGTTAGATTGCGTGGGAAGTGGTCATAGGGTTCGCCAACATCTCTTGTGTACCTGCCATTTTCCTCCTGGCTTTACTTGTTCACCTTCCTGCACCGATCAGCTCATCACCTGTCTCTCACTTTGCTATTTCTTCTCGCAGACACACCAGCTTTATCCTGTACTATTTCGCCTTCCACAACACCCATATAAAATGGCGCGTGTGGTTGAAACTCCTCATCCTCCGGATGACATGACCACCGCAAAACTGAACAAAACAAACATTGATCAGGCTAAAGCCAACGACGACGACGCGTTTCCAACCATCAAGACACACGTCTTGGAGCCACCCATACCCCTCCCGCCATGCCTCAACCTAGCAACCGAGGACTCCGAGATCGTGGCCGCATTGAAGCTCATCGCTGCCTCCGTCGCCCAGCAGCGCCAGCAAGTCGCTAAACATCTCATCTTCCACACACTCTTCCTCGTCCCCATTGCAGCTATCATTCTCTTGGCAAACAAGGCTATTTACGAAGACCCATCTAGCTGGCTTTATACCATCGTGCAGGCCGCTACCGCACTCTCAATGGTTCTACTCATCCTCAAGCGCCTGGTAGACGGATACCTCGACGAGGCTACCGGAGTCGGTACTCTCAAATGGCTTTACGGGCATGATCCGAGCAGCGAAGCAAACCGTGACAATGAGCAGACCGACCCCGCCTTACCCTCAGAGAACGGAGGAACATTCGTGCTGGTCTACCGCTTCAAAAAGCGCATCATCGGCGCCCTAGTCTTGAGCACTGTCAGCCGTGTCGACAACCCAGATACCCATGCATCGGCCCACTCAACCGCCAAGACCAAGACCTACGAGGCCTTCATTCGAGCATGGACAGTCCAATCGGCTTTCCGGAGCTGCGGCGTCGGTGGGGAACTGTTGAACACAGCCGTGCAACTTTGTCACTGGAAGGGATGGCAGGGTCCGCGGTTCGCAAATGCGCACGCGAACTCGCTGCGTGTTCTCCCCCGTTCCTTTCATGGAAACATGGATAGAGAATCTGAATTGTGGTCATCGTACTTGCGGGCGCGGATTGAAGCGAACACGCGGGTCTGGGTGAGATGGGAGGTGTATGATCATCTTGCATCAACGGATGACATGCTGAGTGGAGCGATTCCTGGCGATGGGAAAGAGCAAGCTGGGGATAAAGCGGTATTAGAATTACGAAAGCATTTTGATGCTATTGGCAGGGAGAGGATCGAACTTGAACTTTTGAAGGCTGTCGAAGCTCAAAATCGTTGGAGCGCGGTTCCATGTGTGAAGAATATTCTGGATATCTGATCGCCCGTTCTGTTAGAACACTGGGGACAGGATTTCTAGGTATGGAGTTTGACTGTGTTCCATTTATCTGGGGCTCGGAACTTGTTCAATGCTTTCTGGATAGTTCTTACAAGTGGAAATTTGATTGAACATTATGATTAAGATACTACTAGGACATGACCAGGCTTATCGTGCGACTAGAAGTAACTTCCAGGTTTAGGGGGAGGGTTAAGTAGTGGGAACCTGCCGATTGGGACTTTCAGTAGTGTTGATGGGCTTATCTTCACCTTAGGAGGGAAGTCATGCTCAATAAGTGCTTGTTATTGACGGGACACTGGTATTTGGGGTTGTCTGGAGTCTCAGGTGTTGAGATTTGACTATGGTTGGAGTACTGAAACTCTCGGAAGATATTATTCCACGGCAGACTACTCCGTAGATCAGGGTAGTGGTAGTAGCCCGTGTATCCCGTGCCAAGAGGAACTAGAGAAGCCGAGAGGGTTATCAACTTCAAGCAATCAGGTGGTAAACTATAAACGAACCCGGCCTAGTCAAAAACATAGACGAATTCTAAGCCCAACAGTTGCTCTATGTCGAAAATGCTGGGCCACGTGCCCGTCTATGCCCTGGTTTTTTCGTTACAGTCCCATAGAACACACGAAAGGGGCAGGGGCAGGGGCAACCTTGAATCCTTGATCACGGCACATGACATCTCATCATTCACATCCACCGTTCAAAATGTTTCTAATCAATGACTCACTGTCTAACGAAAAAGGTATGCGAAATTGATATCGAACAGATCGTATGTCATGTGCTCAACACGACGAGAACGATCGAGAATAATCTCCGCCAAGCGAAGTATGCGAAGCATCTACAATGATGAATCATGATTGGTACACTCCATGCCCGTTTACCCGCAAAATTCCCCGGCTACTCCGGATTCGGTGTTCCAACCCATTTAGGAGGTCGCTTCCATAGTTACCCACACCCCGGTCGAAGCCTGGCAGCTTAGTGGTGGGTCGCATTGAGTTCAAGGTCGAGGCCACGAGGGTTAGACCGGCTAAATCGATCAATTCAACCGCTTCGGAAAGTACTCGGGGGCTCGGCTTGTGGGGAAATGAGCGATATTCTAGGAAGACATAGAATTTCCTCGAATTCTCTCGTTAGGACGGGCTGTGGTTCGGAGTTCCAGCAGACATCAGATGTCAAGATAAATTTCCCCAGAAATGTTGTGCCGTTTACGCTCACCGGCATCCGGGAGAAGGTTCATCTCCAGGTTTTCAAAGGCGTGGGGACCCCGGGTCTCCACTCACGATACCCGAGTTCCTACCCGAAGCAATCTCCCTTTTCACCAGCGGCAGATATCGACTTCTACAATGTCCCCGGCTGAATTGAAGGATCCAATAGTGAAAGAAAAGAGTAAGGAAATTAATTTGACCACTTGGAAGACAACCAGTGATTGGTCCACTGGTTCTACCACCAGGAAACCCCATTTATCCACCTTTCAGAAACCTTGGCCAAGCACCACCGGCTAAATCCTGCGACTTGGAACGCTCGTGGTCGCGCACGGCCCATAAGCAAGCCCAATCGTGACCACTGACGGTAGTGCAGCCCAAGCCACGCTAGTCGAGCCTTTCCCGTCTCATTGCAGAGCCGAAACTGTCCAACGGGAGATGAGGACACGCCACGAAGCTTGGCTATTATGGGCTGACCGGGCTTGCTAGTCTATGACCCCAAGTTTCAAATTCGAAGACCCCATGGGGCTAATGTTGCCCGGCAAACTCGGGTCGCTTGGAGCTGATTATCCGTAGCTACCGGGATAAATAAATACTCGCAGATCCCCGGTCAGGAGGTAAGACGCGCAGGCATTTCTCCGGATTTTGCTACCGATCGATACCTTTTGCCCCGTCCGGAGTCCAGGCGTGTAATACCCTCACTCCTTTTTGTTGGTCCCTATCACAATACACAATGGTGGCTGTCCTCGCGGGAGAGTCGGCCATTTCGGCCAAGCGCGCTGAGCTCTCTGGCAAGAATGGCATCAGCGGTCTGCTCAGTAACAAGAAGACCACAGCCATTGGTCTTTTCGCGTCGCTGGGAGGTTTGGTGTATGGATGTAAGTCGACAAAATGATAGCGATGCTCCCCGACAATCCGAGACTGACTAGCTTCGTACAGATAACCAGGGAATGTTCGCCCAGGTCTTGACAATGCCGGCATTCCAGAAAGCTGTACGTTTTTAGCTTGAATATATCGTCGTGCGCCGCTGACCGTCTTCCCACAGACTCAAGATTACGCCAAAGAGACCGGTATTAAACAGGGTATGCTCACATCGATCCTCGAACTTGGTGCCTGGGTTGGAACGCTGGCAAACGGATATCTCGCCGATGCACTTGGCCGTCGTCTTACTGTTTTGGTTGCCGTGGCTGTCTTCTGCGTTGGTGTTATTGTCCAGGCTTGCACCCAGAGTCCCGACTATGTGTTTGGAGGTCGCTTCGTGACCGGTCTTGGTGTCGGTAGTTTGAGTATGGTTGTACCTCTGTATAACGCTGAGCTGGTGAGTGATCCAGAGGCCCCGAACATGAAAATTACAAGATGCTAACGGGTATCAAAGGCTCCGCCAGAAATCCGTGGCTCGCTGGTTGCCGTCCAGCAACTCGCTATCACATTTGGAATCATGGTCTCCTTCTGGGTATGTCATGCAATTTTCTTTTCCCCTGCGAAACTTCCGTGTCCTAACGTTTCTAGATTGGTTATGGAACAAACTATATTGGTGGAACGGGGTCAACCCAGTCTGACGCCGCCTGGTTGGTCCCTGTTTGCATTCAAATCCTGCCCGCTGTCATCTTGGCCGTTGGTATGATGCTGTTCATGCCTCAGTCCCCACGTCATCTGATGAATACCGGCCGTGAGGAAGAGTGCCTGCAGACGCTCGCCCGCCTGCGTGGCGCAAGCACTGACGACCTGCTTGTTCGCATTGAGCACCTTGAAATCAAGAGCTTGTACCTCTTCGAGCGCGAGACTGCTGCCGAGAAGTACCCCCACTTGCAGGATGGCTCATTCTCCAGCAATTTCAAGATCGGAGTGTATGACTATATGTCCTTGATCACTGATAAGTCTCTCTTCAAGCGCACTGCAACTGCCGTATGTTTCACCTTCAACGTGTATCTGCCATGACAATTGCTGACGATATAATAGTGCATGATCATGGTTTTCCAACAATGGAATGGTATCAACGCTATTAACTACTACGCGTGAGTTCACCACCCTTGCGGAAGAGATAGACACACATGGTCGATCGCGTTCAATTCTCGAGTATGCCCGCTGACATCCTCGACAGTCCCTTCATCTTCAAGGACATGAACCTCGGCGGCAACACTATCGCTCTCCTCGCCACCGGTGTCGTTGGTATCTTCGAATTCGTCTTCACCATCCCTGCCGTCCTCTGGGTCGACAAGGTCGGACGTAAGAAGATCCTGATTGCCGGTGCCATCGGAATGGCTTCCTGCCACTTCATCGTTGCAGGTATCATCGGTGCTTACCAGCATACCTTTGACGAGCACAAAGCCGCCGGATGGGTTGCCATCGCCTTTGTCTGGATTTTCATCATCAACTTCGCCTATTCATGGGGTACGTGCAAGGTTCTCTCGCGGGATAAAAGACAACTGCTGACCATCGTTTCACTGCAGGACCTGTTGCATGGATTGTTACTTCCGAGGTATTCCCGCTCAGCATGCGTGCCAAGGGTGTCAGTATTGGTGGTTCCAGTAACTGGGTAAGTAGCGATATACATCCCCGTGTGGTTGGAAGTTTCTAACTCGGTTTCCTTTTGCAGCTGAACAACTTCGCCGTCGGTACCGCCACCTCTCCTTTCCTCCAGACCAGCAACTTCGGTGCTTTCATCTTCTTCGGAGCCATCACTACCATCGCTGTGTTCTATGTCATCTTCCTTGTCCCCGAGACTAAGGGTCGCACCCTCGAGGAGATGGATGAATTGTTCGGATCCGTTGGTCTCGCCGCTGCCGATACTGGACGCAAGGCCCGCATCGAAAGAGAGATCGGTCTTCTTGCCCTTGTCGGTGTGGAGGAGCCCGTTGATGAGAAGCACGGCGAGGTGTCGCAGCACACTGAGGCTGCTGCTCCTGCTTCTAAGGAGTAAAGGAATACCGGTCGGTCTTGAGCCTTGTTTCAATAGTGTGGAAGAGATTGCATCTTCCGTCAGTTTACAGGTCCGATTCGGCAGAGGTAGTGTTTTTATTTTAACTGTATAATCTCGATATTACTTACTTCCTTGCCTACGAGGTAGATATACCATTCATACAAATTTTACTTGATACTTGTCACATGCATCCGATCGCATACACTCGACCTGTCAGACAATAGAACATGGGAGAAATTTCCAAAAAGAGGGAAAAGCCAAGATACAAAGTTTTTCAGCTCACTATGTATAGAAAAGAGTGGGCCAAGACTTCACAAGAGGACCAGTCACATTCAACGTTAGGCAGTCATGTCTCACCTTTCTAACAAGAAACAAGAACTCGAAAACTTCCTTTGATTCAGTTCTTTTTAATTCCCTCCTTCTCCTCTTTGATCTCTTCTCTCTCACATATCTATTCCAACCCCTCGCCTACAGAAAACAAGCAAACCTCAACCATACCCTACATCCACACCACAACAACCACCAAAATGTCCACAACAACAACCTCAATGAGCCCAAGCAGCACCGCCTGCGGCGGCTCCGTCTGGCAAATCCCCACCACCGACGCCGCCTGCGCCGTCGTAGTCAGCGGCAACATGACCGAAGTCATGGACACCTGCTGCAAGACCAAACCCACCAAATACGACAACGACTGCGGCATCTACTGTCTCGCCCAGGGCCAGGACGTCAATAAACTGCAGTCCTGTCTCACCAGCAAGAGCGGCAACTACCACGACGTCTTCTGTAACGCAGCGCTCAATGCTACTGCGACTGCCACTTCCACTGCTTCCAGGACTTCCTCGGGTACTGGTACTGGCACTGGCACTGCTACCGAGTCGGCGGCTACTTCGACCTCGACGGATAATGCGGCTGTTGGCAAGTCGGTTTCTAAGTCGGGGCTTGGGCTTGTTGCGCTGCTTTTCGGGTCGGCTTTTATGGCTATGCTTTGAATGGGATTGACTCTTGAGTCTTCGGTGATTTTGAGGGGGAATTCATTGGGGGTTCCTTGTGATTCTTTTTTTATACTCCCTACGGCGAATAAGCGGTGATTGTGCATTTTCTTTTACTTTACATAATATGGCCATGGGTAACTAACTATCTTTGAGTGTAGGATAATGTTACTATATATTGGCATAATGGCATTAAGAAGGGGCTTGTTCAGCTTCTTTACGACTTTACGTTCAAATAATAATATTAACTAACTCAGCTATTGTACGCAAGTCCTGCATTAAGAGCATCTTCATGTGATCGACCAATGAGGAATCGCTTCACATTTGCTTCTTTCCCTTCTTCACGTGACTTTCACAACCGATCGGTGATAAGTTATCACCGGACAGGCAGACACCGATCGGCGATAAGCCGATAACTTATCACCGGTACACCGGGATCACTGGGTACATATGACGTGGTCGAGTTTACCCCGATCCTCAACTTGCTCCGACTGAACGAGAGACACTTCACTTCACACTTGCCAGTTGCCAGTGCAGCCAGTATTAAGTATTTCAATCAATCATATCAGACCAAAAGAAAAACATAATAACATCCACAAAATGTCCTCAATCGCCAAAACCGTCATCGCAACAGGCACCTCGTCTGGCCTGGTACTACACAACCTCCGCGAGACAATCAAATCTCATTATCTCCCACCAATCTAACATCTCTCCAGGGCTTCGAAGCAATCAAACAACTCCTCCAACAAACCCAACCCTACCGCTTCATCCTGGGCGCGCGAGACACAGAGAAGACGCGCCTGGCATACAAAGATCTAAACTTCGACACATCAAAGCACAGCGTCTCAATCCTACCACTGGACCTCCTAAACCTGAAAAGCGTGCAATCCTTCGCCAAACAAGCTCTCACCGAGCTGGGCCAGAAACCATTGAACTACTTGTTCCTCGTTGCGGGTCTGGCTTCGTCAGCCGAGGGACCGGGGCCGCATGGTTCGAAGTGGTGTGATGCTGCTGTTGTTAATCATCTAGGTATTTCTCCGATCTCAAGTTTACCACAGAGGAAACTGGAAAGAAGCGGTCGAGCTAATTATATTAAACTGTGGGAAAAACAGCTCAGCATTACCTAACCCACCAATTCGCTGAGACATTGACGACTTCGCGGTCGCGAATTGTCATCGTCTCTTCTGGTGCGATTCGGAATATTAGAGGTGGAGATACAAGTATGTCCCCCTCTCCCTTACCACCCAACTCCAGCCTGTATTATCACTGCGTACGGTATACTGATATCTCATAGACAACCTCGACAGCGACCTAAAAGCCAACTCCGGCGCAGAGGCACGCGTGGTATACAGCGGATCGAAATTCGTGCAGCTCCTGGGAGCGCACTACTGGCGTCGTAATCTGCCGGATTGTCGTGTTGTGGCTGTTTCGCCCGGTCTCATTCCTAATACCAAGCTCGCGCAGCATTCGAGCATGGGACTTAGTATGGATATGCCGGATGCCAAGACAGTGCCGGAGGGTGCGCAGAACATTCTGCGCGCGGTGACGACGGAGGAATTCCCGGCTGATCCGGAGCAGATCTTTTTGACTAGTTGGGGTGAGTGGTGGCCGAAGGATGTGTATTCATTGAGTCTTGATAAGGCTTTGCAGGATAAATGGTGTCCGAGTAAGGAGGAGATTGAGCAGTCGGAGCCGGTCTTCAAGGAGTGAGATAGTTTCTTGGAAGCTAGGTATGCCTGTGAATAGACAGGTACTCCGTACATAGTGCCTATATACCGAAATATCAAAGACACAATCGTAAATGATTATATTTGCAGATATAGGAGACATAGTCTATATGTATCTAGATGAAAAGCATACAAACCAGAAGAATTATTGATCTGACACTGAGCAAAACACCGTCTTAGCAAGCAGGGCGACCTACTCGGCATTCGCAAGCTTGCGCATAACACCAAAGTTAGGCGAACCAAGACCAGAAACAGGGTCCCAGCCCTTAGTAGCGTTCCAGCTAGCGTACGGAACAGTAGGCCCACCGTTCTTAGGACCGCCAAAGCGACCCTTGCCATCACAGCCGGTGCTAGCGCCATCAACAATGTCCTTCAAGCCGTCACGGCCAGCCGAGTACAGCCACGGGTTGAGGAAACCCATAGGGGCCTTGCCAGCCTTGATGCGGGCGTCATTGAGGAGAGCGATGATGCCAGCGAAAGCAGGTGCCGAGGCAGATGTGCCGTCGACACTCGTCAAGGAGCCTCGCGTGTAGATAGCGAAGTTTTGGCCTTGGGCGGTGACGTCGGGGAAAGCGCGGCCCTTGGGGTTGAAAAGTCCAGACCATTGGTTGCCCAGAGTCTCGAGGTACGAGCTCACGGCTTGCTCTTGCCACTCGGGGCGTTCCCAGAGATCGGAGAAGCCGCCGGATGAGAAGTACACGGCTTTCTCGGGGGCGGTGTGAGTGGTGGCTCCGACGGATGTCACCCACGGACAGGCTGCTGGGAATTGGGGTGGGAAGTGAGTTGCGTTTCTGCCGTCGTTGGTCATGCAAGCGGCGCCGACGCCGGAATCGCCAGAGGAGAAGATCACGGATACACCGCGGCTGCCGAGCTGAGCAAATAGGTTGCAGACGGAGCGGGCGTATTTCTCGGGAACGCTCTGTGGAGATTATGTTAGGTTTTTGATGAGGTCACGAAGAAAAAAGGGGGAATCATACCTGCTCATCCTCGCCGTAAGAAGTGGAGATAACCTGGGGGAGGTCTTTCTGATCCATTTTGAGAACATTCTGGAGGAACTCCAGGTATGGCTCGTTGTTGACGTCGTTAGGGTCGGGCTGGTCCAGATCGGGGACCAGTTCACCGCGACCACCGACGCTGAACTCGGTTACAGGGACAGGAGAGCTGACTCCAACGATGTACTGCAAATCCAAGTTCGCCTCGCTACTGTCAGCAGTTGAGGTCTGGTCATTGAGGCCACCGTTGTACTGGATGACGGAGAAGTTTTGACCCTTAGCGAAGGGTGCGATGTTCTTCTCAAAGAGCTCCAGGTCGGAGTATCTGGCATATTGCTCCAGGTAGCTGACAAAGGCGACCTTGTTGCCGATGCTGTCATCGGCCTTGTAGTCGCCAACGTTGTACATATCCTTGAGACACTGGGGAGTGATAATGCTGTTGCAGTCAGGGGAACTAGACATCGCGTTTGAGCGGAAGGCCTCGTCCTTCTCCTTGATCTGGCTGTGCAAGATAGCACGGTTGGCGCGCAGCTGGCCGAAACGAGTGGTGGGCTGAATCATGTTGATGTGTGACATGAGCTTGTTGGGAATGGAGTACCTGAGTGTGCGAAGACGCTCAATGTGCTTAACACTGTTCACGTAGAACTGGAAATTAGCTGCCAGCAGCTCATTTGCCGCCTCCACGGTGGTATGGATGGTCATCCAGTCGGCATCCTGCTCAATTCTGGTGATACCAGCGCTTTCGAGCCAGTCACGGACTGAGTCTGCGGACTCGGAGCTCGGCTGGAGCATCCGCTTCATCTCCTCGTGGGTGTTGAAGTGCTTTCCATAGGTGGGATGATCGGGTGTGGACATCTCCAGCACCGCCGCTTCGAAACCAGGAGCATCACCCTGTGCTAGGGCAATTTGCAGCTTCAATGGCTGATCGGGGCGTGGTGTACGGGAATATCTCCATCCTATGATTGATTAACTCCGAAACCGCGGTTTGATTTGAAACACCAGCGACTCACCTTGAGGAACAGCAGATAGGCTCTCGAATACATCAGCCGCAGCAGTGGAGGCAAGAAGCGACACGACCGCGAGCGACAATGCTCCACGGTTAAATAGAGATACACGCATGATAGAAAGAGGGATATCAGGAAACCCTACCAAACACCGGTCGGGCCCTTCAGACAGCGAGCGACGAGACTATAAATATTGGCACGCGGCGATCAGATCCAAAGGAGGGGTAAAGACCGTGAAGTGTGTGGTATTTATTATGGTTGCATTGGTGGGGAGATCAAGAATGCTTGATGAAGAGTCTAAGATAACTCAGGCTTAGCAGGGCGGGAGCTTGTGTCCGAGTTTCACCTCACTGCCTAGGTACAAGATGAGCTCCACTGTTGTTGTGGAGCTTGTTGCGGATGCTGTTCGTTTTGTTTGGACGAAGCTGTTCCAGATCGGTTGTGGGCAGCAGCTGGATGTGGACCTTGCGAAGCAAGCTGGCGGTTTGCAGTGACAGGTCCGACGGTCTTCAATCTTCCCCGTTCGAAAGAGCGGAGAATTGTCTGTGATGCTATCGGTATGGAGGAAAGACTGTCTATCCCATTGTGACACCGGTCGGGCGCGCGTCGGGGTGCAACTGAAGATCGGCAGGGGTTGACCCACTACGGTTGAACAAGAATGCGAGGCGTCAGGGGCGCTCGATCAATGGTGGCCGATTGACCTGGCCATTGAAGAATTAAGATCTTGTTTTAGATCTGGTTCAACTCAAGCCCACAGGTGATCTGTACCCAGATCAAATCTATCGATATTGGCTGGCCAGATGTATTGAAAGTTGTTCAAACCCCGATTAACTGTTCCTGCCAAGCCCTCGAAGGGGTTAGTTGGCATGGTGATCATGTAGTGTTGTGCGATTTGTTAGCCAATAAGGCTACCCCATCGAAGACAGACAAGCATAGAAGGCTGCACTATGGCTGTCTGTGGCGTCTAGCTGTGCTGGCCCGATGCCGTAACCCGGAAAAAACACCAGCTGTGCATAAATCTCGTTTGCATTGTGCGGAGCGCCGGAGGCTGGGACGGCCTGGGTAAATTCCGGATGTGTCATGGCCAGATCTCCCAGGCACTTGACAAACGGCAGTACACATGACGGGGCTGATCATACCGATATTTAGCCATTGCTGAGCGCTGCAGCGTCATCCTTGACTTTGGGGCCACAGGGTTAGGCAAGAATGCGTGATGACGAGGGGTACTCTGTGCATCGCCTGCTGCCTGCAGGCTCTTGCAGGTGACACTTATCAAGGGCCGAGATCATAGTTCCCGTTTCTTCCGATCTGACTGCATTGATTCATCTGGATTAGCATAGTATCACTCTTGTGGGCCAAGATGCAAGATGGTGGAGAGAGATGGAAGATGGGGAGAGACAAATTATCCGTCTCCTGTGACCGCAATCTCTGAAGGTACATGTGGTTGATGCCCACTTGAATGAAAGTCATCAGGCTAAATGAGATAATTTCGAGGTATTGTCAAAAATTTCAAACTTCGACTTTTTGATTAAAGATCTAGACATGTCGATATATACCAAAATGATTCCTCTGACCCGGTCCAAAACCGGAAATTCTTCTATGCAAGACCATAGTTACAAAATCACTTCTCATTAACAACAACAGGAGCTTGAATTGCGGGCACAGGCTCATCAACACCTGGCTCATTCATCTCCAGATGGTGGGCGTAGACCATTGATGCGATGGCATCTTCAGTCTGAAGATAAGTCCGGCTGCCTTGGATAAACCAAAAGGCAATAGCGATCACCAACATAACACCGAAGACAGCAATGGCGAAGTTCATATCACTTCCCTTCGGGTTCGGACTGCCGGGGAACAGGAAGAAGATAGTGGTGATGACACAGTAGACAATACTGACCCAGTTCAACCAGGGTCCAAAGCGACCGAGCTTGAATGGACCCGGGGGCAATTTCTCGCGCCCGGTGATGAGCAAGGCCAGGATGGGCATCGCGTAGGAGACAGTCAAGGCGATCGTGCTGACACTAAGAATCGCCTCGAGCACGGTGTTGGCGAACAGGTATAGGATGCCGACGATGCCGATGACGATGCCCTGGCCCCAAAGGGCTCGGACGGGAACTTGCCACACAGGATCGACGTGGGAGAAGTATTTACTGAAAGGAAGTCCGCCGTCGCGAGCGAATCCCCAGCTCAATCGGGAGGCTGTCGTGAGAATACTAATGCCCTGGCCCATGCCGTTGAAGATAAACAGCGCAATCAGTACAGCAGCACCTTTCAACCCGACAGTCTCAATCATGAGCTCGATGAATGGCAGGTCGGCGCCGACGACTGCCTCCACGTCTTGGATGCAGAAAAGACAGACCACCATGAAGATGAATCCCGTCACGGCACCGAATAGAACAGCCATCCAGATGACTCTGGGGGCGTTCTTCCGGGGTGCAGGAATTTCCTCGACCATATGGATGACCGAGTCAAACGCAGTCAGACCATATGCTGCCTGCACCAATCCGGTGAACCAAACGACACCGTCGCTCCAACCGGTTTCATTCATCCATTCACCGAAAGCGAACGAAGCGGGTTGGAAGGATAGGTCGGCCTTAGTCCCGACCGAGATCAGCAGCACGAGGGAGAGGACTATAAACAGCCCAAAGAACCACACGCCGACGAAGTTGTTCAGCCATGGAAGGATCTTTTCCCTGCGGCAACTGACGATGTTGATCACCGTAAAAGCAAGAACAACACCGATATATACGACAAAGTTCAGCCAGCCCTTGTCGACTCCACTCCAGTCGGGTTGGAACATTGTCTTCATGCCGAGAAGAAATTCAGTCATGAAGGCGACCTGCGACGCAGTCAAGGTCCACCATCCAAATGTATTGATCCATGCACACATGTACGAAACAAATCGACCAAGTGGGGTGCTCCACAGACGATACACCCAGTAAGCCTGACCGAGAGCCGTGGGCATGCTGCTGGTCAACTCGCCCAGCGAGAGCGCAACACATAGGTTGCACGCCGTGACCAGCACCAGGCCCCAAAGAATTGTGATGGAACCACCATTGGTCAGTCCACTGCTGAGATCCTGGGCGAAGGTCGAGTAGGTTCCTAAGACAGCGAGTCAGCACGCACACTTGATGAGTATGGGCAAAGAGCGGGAAACATACCTAGCACGCAAAATGCCAGCGCTAGCATACTCCACATATCGAATTTGCGCGTCAGGGCCTGGGAATGGCCGAGGGCAGCGAGATCCTGCGCATCTTGCACATCTTGCACGTTCTGGTCCGTCAGCGGCGGCTTAAGAGGTGGTGAATTGGACTCCAGATCCATGCCAGGGAGATTTCAGCCGGTAATGTATATCAATTCAATGGGCAGGATAGAAGGAGATGCGCCCATTTTCTGACCATCAACAAAATGACAGGGATAGGGGAGGACGAGTGATTTCTATATAGCTTGAATCCGGGGTCGGCCGCTGTCGTTTCCCCTCACGGACCTCGTTCAACGTACACCAAGGAAGGTGAGTACGGGGGGTTCAGATAAAGCTGGGGAATAACAGAGTGACCAATTACAGGGCAGACCTGGTGTTAAAGTTGGGGGTTGTATCAGATCGATTGGTCATGGAGTTGGCAGGAGTTGGATAATAGAAACGATCTTCGCGGGATTTTGGTTTCTTTCGGTTTTGCGGGGGCCTCGGGAGGACCTCCTTCTGTGGGCCATAAGTGTTGCACAGATAAGAAACCGGGGTACGGAGTAGTTAAAACTTAAGGCTTTAATTGACTTTTAACTCCAAATTCTGATCTCGAACCTGGAAATAGTTAAATTTTGAGTCGTTCTTTTACGAATATACTTTGTCGCCGTTACGCAAGTAACTACATGGTCGTGTTAGCCACCGCCACAAGGGCTCTCACCGTCTAGGCATCGATTCGGAATGATGCACAGGGATATTCCATGAATATGAAGTGTATCCAATTGAGGGATTGAAGAATGTAATTAGCTCAATGGCAGTTAGGCAATAGGTATGTCCGCGATATCAAGATCAATGGCAGCGACAAGTCCTGCAATCATCAGTGGCGAGGGCTGGCCCAAAACGGCAAGTACATGCGCGACAGATAAGCATCGCGATAGGCGTTTTAGAGCGCGGCTCTGACACACTTTGATTATGTGCCTCATATCCAAGAACAGTTGTGAGGAAATTGAACCCATAATGGAAATTCCAAAATCGCATATCTCTCTCTCAAGATACCTCGAAAGGACCAATCGGTGGAGACAATCCCACAATGCCTGATAGCAACCGCTTCTCGAAAGTCATTGTGATGTCAAATGTGGACTCGAGATACAAAGTTGATCGTTCGGAGGTTGGTGATGAGCGGTTAGCGCCCGTGTGTGGCTATGAAACTTCCTCTTTGGTGATAGTCTTGTCATGGCAAGAAAAGAAAAAGACGCCACGAAATGCATATTGCACCGAGGCAGCAATGTTAAGCTCCAGGTAGGAATGGTGCCCTAAGGGTCCACTTCTTCACTTGGTGCTTCGTAATGAGATAATGAGAACTAGTATTTAGCTCGGGTTGGAGAGTCTCCTCAGTTCAGCAGCGCTGTAAGCAGCTATCGCAGCCTGTCTGTCATTGGCCCACCGCGCCGTATATCGGGCATATGTTGTGTCTCCTGCTCCTTCCCTTTGTGGAGGTGACCGAGCATGACTTTGCTTTCAGATCAGATGGGTAGGTCTCGTTGGAAGGCTGTGACCTTCGTGTTTAAATCCATCTGACATGCGCGATGGTTGGGATAAGCCGGGGAGCGCTATTGCGTCGAGTCTGAAGCAGCTGATGGAAACGTATCGCTGTGTGAGTTCAGAGCGGTCAACTGAGCAACTGGTGTTAAGGCACGGCGGAGTGCGGCTACCAATGCATTGCGCATGCATACCTGATAGGGGCACAGTGCTGATCAGTGGTTAGTGGTTTCTAGGAACCTTCTGGTTCTGCCACCCTGTCATGACTAGCGCAGCTTTCTAAGTTGCCGAGTTGCCGATGACGAAGTGTAAGATCTAAGATCTCGAGGGTGGAAGAGCTTGTGCTCCTCACTGTCCATGTTCGACCTATTGCCAGTCTCCTATGCGTCCTCGATTCATCCCCCCTCACCACGTGGGGGCCATGAGTTCATGACATAGGCCGCAACGAGTTGGCCTACCTCATCTTCGACTCATGACGTCCTTTCGATCATATCGTTGGAAGCAACTGGACCTCGGCGCTATCGCGAATGTTCCGAGCTGCAAAGTTGTCACAGATGTTGAGGTTCAATTGTGGGGCTACTCGTATCCAAAATTAGTCGGGGGATATTGATCATCTTAACGAAGGAACAGTGAATCAAGCAAATGGAAGTAGGACTGAACAGGACTTCCAACTTACATGGCAGGCATATATACCGCGGGATCATACCACACGCGGACACATTCAGCGCACGAGAAGGATCAAGCAAGGTGAATCATTTGAGTCATGGCAATTGTATAACGTTTTAGGATACTATCATGGAGAAGATCACGTACGCGTGGGGGAATCACAAATCACATTGACACTTTTGTGGTCACCATGAGGCTTATATCGAACCATGTCTGGAAGAGAAGACAGGGCTTTGCTCCAGCCTGAACAACACAGCACCATGACGCCTCCGCCGCTGCGACAAAATAAGAATGGAGAGCAATATATCAATGACAAAGATGAACGCCAACCAGGTCCAGTTTCCCGGCTACTCTTACAATACAACGATCGTCACGGTCATGAAAAGAAAGAGGACATCGACAGACAGCGCCAGATCACAGTGGCATCATGACAGTCGGGGATTCTTTCCAGGGTGCCACATCCCGCTCGACATCATGTTCTGCTTCAGCAAAGCAAGTTCCCGGTGCAGGGCCTGATTTTCCTGTTGGATGCTATCGATATAGGCGAGGGCATTGGTGAGGATCTCGGACTTTTTGAGAGAGCCTGTGCCAAGCTTGGAGGGTTTCCGAACACCTGAAGGCGAGATTGCCTGCTCCAAAGAAACGAATTTGGCATTCATGTTGGTGCGATAGCGTTTCTCGATGACGTTGTGAGCGGCTCGCTTGGCTGCGTTCCGCGTCTGAGGATCCTGGCTGCTTGTTGAGGAGTGGTTTGAGTCCCGGGAGAAACTGCGGGTCTTGCGAGATGTGGGGTTTATTTTTGATGGCTGGGAAGCAAGAGTCTCTTCATCTTTCATGTATGGGGTGGATGACCATTCTGTCGATGATGATTGAGTCTGTGTCTGGGATTGTGCTTGGGGGGAGAAGTGAAGTCCGAAGGTTGGTTTGTCGACTGGAACTCGAATGCATTCGAGTCGATTGATTCGCGTGCGGCGGCAGACCGCCATGTTTGATCGTCACTGTCGAATTCCTCGAGGAATGTTAGCTTCAAGCTATCTTTGAAAGGTGGAAGGAGAGTCCTACTGATGATACTGGAGTTTCCTCTTCGCATATCGGCATAGTGAACCCGCTAACCCCGGAGGTAGCGAATGGATCACTGAACATGCTCTTCGGTTCGACATCCGTCAAACTGTCGGGGAAATCGAATGACACGGGCTCCATATCAGCAGGGTCAAGAGCAAACATATCGATGGCGTTGTTATAGCTCCAGTTGGCAGCGAGGGGGTCAGCCCTGTCGAAGAAGTCGGCTGGTCGGGACTGAGGACTGAGTTGTTGACTAAGGTAGGTTCCCTGATCCATTGACAGACCGGAAAGCTCATTGGATGGGTTGCAAGCCATGATGCACATCTTGAATAATCATACGTTGGCGTCAGAGGCTGTTGGGTAGGCAGGGGAGGGGTATAGTAAGTTGAGAAATACTATAACAAGATGAGGCGGGTCATGCAACTATAAGCGATTGAGAATATGGAAAGAGGAAATGGGTTTCGGCCGTAGCGAATTTATAAGAGACCCGTTCCCCGGCAAGACACAGGGGTACTAAGGTGATCCGGAAGGAAGTATTACGCCTGTGTACGAAGCCCGAAATGGATCTGTGATGTCAGGTCTTCCACAGCCGTTGCGCATCTTCGATGGCCCTAGCCTTCCACTTGCGTACTTGCCATACTGCTCGGTCGAATCATTGATCAAACCGAGGACAAACCATACTAAGATCCCTTTCTCACTTGCCGGCTCCGACAAGATTGTTCCGGTTGTCCCCAGTGTGAAGCGATGATGTGTGGAAAAGGTAGAAACCGGTGGGCTGGGCCTTTGCCAAGCCTTTGCCGGCCGAATGTCGGATCCGACACTATTTATGCCATTTTTGTGTACTTCGTACTTCCTCCACTTTTGCATGGAAATATCTTTCTCGTACCAGGTTGTATTTTACTCGATATCCTTCTTTCCTCTAGGGCGTAGGTAGAATGAGACCAGACTCTTTGTCTTCTCAGAAGTGTACCAGGCGCACAATTATGACCAACTATGAACCTCTCGCTTGAGAAATCTTATTACACCTTCAGGGCAATGTCAATAGAATGAACCTAAACCGGCTTGGTCAACCCATCACCTTTCCTTCCAACGCCACGTTCCTCATAGAGCGAGCCACGTCCACCACAAGCAAGCGCTTAATGAATCCGCATCTTACTCAAACCTGGGGATTGGCTTCTCGCATTCTGGAATAGATTTTACCCAACCGGTAAAGACTTTATGCTGATTCTTCACAAGCTGCTCACCCTGGGGATTCCAGCAGCCGTTGTACTCGATATCCCATTAACTATATGACCTCGGGAGTGAAGAGAAGTAATTACATATGCCGAACATAATAGACACGTCACACGTCAAAAATGTGCCAACACGGAGTCAATTGCGATTTGCGAAATTGAGTAATTGAACATGACACTACGAATCTGATACATCTGCTGAATACAGCGCTATACACAGTAGAAATCTGCCCCCTGACGCCCTCATCCGCGGATACCGTCACATACCTTCGCCAAGGATGTCATTTTCTGCACTACCGTTTATGGCAAAGTCTACGATGAGACATAAAGTGCCTAGTGGGGTGACTCGGATGTTTCTCGTTCCTTTGTCCTCGATGCGATGTCCATCGAATTCATCACGTCCCTTGTGACAAACTGATTTCTCACGAATTGCAGCCGGAAGCAACGTACAAGTTTAGCGTTCGGTCAACCATTTGGCTATTATGGCACGAGGGCCGTCTCCTACACTCCCCGGCGGTAGGTTTCCCGGTTCCGAGGTGACGTTTCCTATAGAACTCTAAACCGGAGCTCTGAAATGAATGTTTGCATTGTTAAACTATGTTGTATGTCGCCCGAAGTGCACTTCTAAAGATGAGCATGTTAGTCCTTTCTCGTGAGGTCTTGACGCTAGATACATCACAACTTAAACCATGGTCTATTCAGTGACAGCTGCGAGCTGTCTAGACCCTGCACAGTGGACACCTAACGGTCTGCTGCAGGCTACGGGCTGTTACCCCTGTCACCTGTGCCATGGCATGTTCCAAGATACTCGAGGCCCGGCGAGGGGCAGTCCACCCAGTCGCAGCGGGGCAATAACGGGCGCTAAACCTGTCAGATGCACTAATTCACGGATCTTGCCTCGATGGGTACTACGGGTGACTCCCGCGGTCGGTTTCCGGCGGCCGGATCTCCATCGGCAAGGATCCTTTCGTTAAAAAAAGAAATATCGCTGCAGGAATCCGAGACGGGACGGGAGTAACCGTAGCCTGCATGCTGAGAATTTGTACAACTGAATTGAGCAGCTATGCAGACAGTTCAGGCTCTACAGCTATGTATGTCCAAACACCTCCACTATGCCAACACCAAAACCTCACCCAATCATCGCCTTGATAGTATCCTCATACCTCTCCGGCTGTCTCCCCAAAATCTCCCCCAAAGCCGGCGACACAACGGCTGTCTCACCCCGGCGAATAGCCTCCCAAGCCGTCGTCCACTCCCGCGAGAGATCAACACCATGATAAGTGTGTTTATCCCCGATCTGAGGAAGCCCCATATACTCATCAACCGAAATCTCCCTTATCTTAAACGATTTCCCAACGGCTCGACCAAGGATCTCCACCGTCTCCGCTAAAGAAATCTCCCGCCCTCCAGACAGCAGCACCGTCTTGTTCAGATACGCGAAGCTGCCAGGAGCATCGACATAAGAGGCAATCAATTTAGCCGTAGCCTCGCCCAGTTCATCGCGCTTCACCCACGCAACACCCGGACCGGTCCCGGGGTGCGGGATGGTAATCTCGTCTGCTGGGTTCTGCGGATCGAACCAAGCTGTGTAGATGGGGAAGGACTCGGAGTAGATGCCCTCGCGGATAGAGGTGTGAGTTACCCTTCCTTCGAGGGATTGAAGGTATTTCTCTGTTTCGAGGTGTGCGCCCATTACGTGGGCGACGCTTTGGTCGCTGAGACCACTGCCGAAACCGAGGGAGGAGTAGAAGATGTGCTTGACGCCG
Source organism: Penicillium bovifimosum (assembly GCF_028826915.1). Taxonomy (NCBI): domain Eukaryota; kingdom Fungi; phylum Ascomycota; class Eurotiomycetes; order Eurotiales; family Aspergillaceae; genus Penicillium; species Penicillium bovifimosum. The sequence goes on along the minus strand of NW_026622714.1, from coordinate 2,438,028 downwards.
GATTTGAGGGCTGCGTCGATGGCGAGACGGTGGGCCTGAGCGATATTAGCTTGGGGGTCTGGGTGATGAATTGCTTGCAGTGCTTTACTTACCTTGACTCGGTGCTCGATTTCGAATGACGCATAGGAAATCAACATTAGAGTGTCCACGCCGTCAAAGGCAGTTTCTAAGGTTGAGGGCTCGTCATAGTCTGCCCTTCTTACCGTGGCGCCTGCTTGGCTGAGGCTGTCGAGTTTCGCAGGGTGTCGCGCGATCAAAATGAGGTCGGATGGGGTGACCAGTTTCGTTAGGTGGTTCACAATGCTTGATCCGAGACCACCGGAGGCGGGGAAGATGCCGATCTTGGGGGTCTTAGAGGTCATCATGATATGGGATGAGGGTTATGTGGGCTTGTTGGTTGTTGATTGAGTGGTCCATCATGGGAGATGCCTTCATCTTTATATCGACATTGCCAGCCACTTCGACTGTCGATCTTGGAACCTTCCACGGCCAATGTGCTTATTAATGGAGGTCGGGATTCCAACCTGTCCAGCGCCTACCGAGTGGGCCTCGACGATCGCGGCTGAACTGCCGTTACCTTCGTTGAAGTCATCATTGACATTCATCACTACATGACTACATGTCCAATGAGATGTAGTGGTTGTTAGTATTTCTATTTGAAGGGTGGTAGGCCCACTAGAAATCTCCTTCTCCTCTCTCGCGAATTTTCTCCCCTACCTGATTAAACATCATGGCGGCGAGCCGGCGACCGTGCAGCGATGAGCGATCAACGTCGCGAACCACGCGGAACTACGCGCCAACTCGCAAAGTGTTCTGACGACGATTCGCGCATCGAAGCCGAAGAATACGGCGTTGGCTTACCAGCGGAAGCAGACTGAGTTCAAGATAAGGAGCGTATCTGTTCATGTGCTTTCTTATCTTCTAAGGCGCGCCCGGAACTAAGCCCCTCCCCCCCCCCCCTCCCCTAGGACTTCTGCGCGCGGAAAGAATACTGCGACGGCGACACTGTGACGGAAGAGAAAGGTCCTTCTCTTTCTTGCAGAAGTCCTGGACATTTGCGGCTTCGAGATTTCAACGGCCGGTCTGCCGCATCTTCTGCAAGAAAGGGGAGCTTCAAATTCGTCCTTTGTATATCCATCGAGTAGGGTATCCCGACCCTTGTCTGCAATGCGGACCGAACCGTCGATATCCTGTTGGTTGGGACTTCTTGAATGCTTGAATTGTATATTGGGATATTGTACATAGAGATGAGATGTTCAGTTCAAACACCAAACCAGACCAGATTCATGGTGAGGTATCAACGAAATAAAAAGAAGAAATGAAAAAGCTAGTGGGGAACACCTCCAGTTCCAAACAGTTCCATCTTAATGCGGTCGGCACTCACGCCCTTCGCTTTGAGACTCGACTCCATGTCAGTCATGAACTTATCCGGTCCGCAGATATAGTACTCGGTCTTAGCATCATCCAAGAACAAATCCTGGTCCGCCAGCTTGCTCAAGTCCACCCGACCGACATGATCATAATCCACGCCTTCCGTATCAGCCTCTGAGGGGTGACTCGTGAAGAATGTCGCGCGGAGAGAGGGGAAATCCTTTGGAAGCGCGGAAATATGGTCCTTGAAAGCACGGGCGCCCGATGAACGTGCACCGTGAATGAAATGCAGTTTGCGGGATGACGACGACTGCGAAGTCAAGGTGTTCAGGATGGAGGTGAGCGGCGTCAAACCGACGCCGGCGGAGACCAGCACGATCGGATGGGCGCTTTGAGAATCACCCGGTGAGAGGAAGAAGTCGCCACAGGGGTGGGATACTTGGAGAGTGTCACCGACGTTGAAAGTATCATGCAGCACATTCGAGAGGTAACCCGGGTTGGCGGTTGCGCCTGGCTCGGCTGGGTTGAGGCCCAGTTCTCTCTTCACACTGATGCGGTAGTAGTCTGGCTTGGGCTGGTCGCTCAGGGAGTACTGTCTCGCCTGCGGGTACTTCAGAGCTGGAACGTATGTCTGGACGGAGATGTACTGGCCGGGTTGGAAGGCCGGCAGTGGCTTTCCGTCGACAGGGGCGAGATGGAGGGAGGTGATCTCCTCGGATTCCTTGACCTTGTTGACGATTTTGAAGTCGCGCCAGTGGGTCCAGCCCTCGCTCTGGTCGTAGATTTGCTTCTCGCGGCCGATCATGATATCTGCGAGCTGCCAGTAGGCTGCGGCCCATGCGTCGTGGATCTCAGGGGTCAATGCCGCGCCCAGTACCTCACCCATGGCTTCGAGGAGGAATTGGCCGACGAGCTTGTAGTGGTCGGGCTGGATATACAGAGATGCATGTTTGTTGCAGATCAATTCAACCGCGGAGCTCAGGGCGCCGAGATCGTCGATGTGCGACGCATATGCGTAGAGTGCACCGGCCAGAGCACGAGACTGGTGACCGTTGACCTGGTTTGAAGTGTTGAAAACGGTGTTCAGGTCCGGGTGGGCGGCGAGTAGGTTGCGGTAGAAGACGGTCGTGATGGTGTTGCCATGTTCCACGAGAACCGGCACCGTGGCTTTGATCAGTCCGATCTGGTCTGATGTCATGTTTGCAATGGAACCCATGATGAAGGATTTTTTGGTTTGTATATAACAGATGGTTTCTGGTCCTCTTTGGGAGCGAAAAAATGCGGATATAAGTAGGAGCAACCGGTTGCAGATAAGAAGAATGGTGAATCGGATTGATTTCGTTGGCTTCAGGGCTATTTATCCCACCAGGTTGCTAACACGTAAAAGTGCCCTGGAATCCCGAAAAGCCAAGAGGGTACCTGGTGTGATCTATGGTTATTTTCGTGCGTAAGACATCACATCTCCGCGGAGGACGATGTTGTGTTGGAAGGAAATATCTCGGCTCAAAATTTTCGACCAGCATTTATTCTCCGAATTTCGTGCTACCTGGAAGTCTATGATCCCAATGGACTTCTTTTGGTACCTCTCACTCCCTTCAGTAACCGCATGACTTGAAGCATTCGTGATGCCTTTTCTCCAATACCTCGCAACTACTTCGTTTTAATGTGTCAAATCGTGCCGATCATGGAATACCATGGAGATCATCCCGCCACACAACTAGGTGCCATCAATGGGCTAACCTACAGTAGTCACCTGGTGACTAGTCCGACAGCGAGAATATTTAGGAAGACAATGGACATGCCGGAGCTAAGGTGTGGATGTCTTCAATCTTCCAATCAAACCTGAGTCATTACTTTTCATCGTAGCCGGGTCTTGGCATGAAAATCATTACTCTTAGCCTAATCACGGGACTTTGGCTGGAACTTCGCATGTTCATTGACCCTTCCCGAGATCTCATTCTATTCCAATCCTCGGTTCTCAACGGATTCTCGGACGAGCCGATGACCAAGGGAACAGAGGAATTTAAGATGTCGAGCGATGAACAGGTTACAGCGGCGATGTCCGATCTGTCAAATCCTAGAACACTGCATTATCACTGACTGCAACACTGTTGAGACCTCAACCGATCTGGTGTCCCTTGCACCCTAGCCCAATCACTTTCATTCTGCAGAAAAGTCAATTGAGACGATAAGTACCATTGATTGGACCATTTATTATGAACGACACATTGAGAGGGGGTCTGGACTCTGGACAATTGCCGCCAGTCTCCGGATGTTCGGATGACAGCCGTCCACGGGTTCCAACGATCTCGACTCCACCCAAACCAAACCCAACAGAGATCCCTTCAACTCTACTTCCTATGCCCGTCCAGTGGGAGACAATCTATCCTCCGCAGTCTCGACAAGAATGGATATTCAGCAACAGTGGTGACGTCTATGATATAAAAATGCACCCTGAGACAAAGCCCCCCAGCGATGAAGAGCAGACAAGAACCGAGATGCTTATATTCTGAGGGGATCCGCCGCTATGGACATTGTTCGCTCAACTTTTGAATTCCACTGACCACTGCGCGCGTGCTCTATTCCCATCTACAATGCTGTTCAAGAAACGCTCTTCGCCCGATGGATCTACCCTAGGCGGGGAGCCGGGTTCGGGCGGCGGCCGGAGCCAGCAGCTGCCTATGTTGCAGCTTCCAGACAAAATGCGGTACAACTTGCTCTGTGTGATGGGCGAGTTTGTAGGGACCTTCCTGTTTCTGTTCTTCTCCTTCGCTGGTACTCAGGTGTCCAATACACCGAAGCCGGAGCCTGACGCCCCGCCCAATACGTCGAACCTGATGTACTCGGCGCTTTGCTTTGGTTTCGCGTTAACTGTGAACGTCTGGGCATTCTTCCGTGTCACTGGTGGTCTCTTCAATCCAGCGGTATGAATGTGGTAGCCACAGAATTGTAATATCAGCAGCTGACATTTACTAGGTCACCCTGGCCCTATGCCTCACCGGTGGCATGCCCGTTCTCCGGGGATTATGCGTCTTCCCTGCTCAGTTAGTCGGTGGCATTGCTGCGGCGGGCGTAGTGAGTGCCCTATTCCCGGGCCCGCTGAACTGTGCGACTCGCCTCGGCGGCGGCACATCAATCTCGCAAGGACTCTTCATTGAGATGTTCCTGACTGCGCAGCTGGTGATTGTCATAATCATGCTGGCAGTGGTTAAGCACAAGTCCACCTATCTGGCGCCGGTGGGAATCGGCTTGTCGTTCTTTGTTGCTGAACTGGTTGGTACGTAACAGTCGTATGCGTCCCGATCAGAAAGACCGCAGCTGACCATTTACTGCAGGTGATTTCTTTACCGGAGGATCCCTCAACCCTGCTCGTTCCCTTGGACCTGATGTTATCAATCGCTCGTTCCCAGGATATCACTGGATCTATTGGGTCGGCCCTTTCCTCGGGTCGCTTCTGGCCTCCGGCTTTTATCACCTGCTCCGTTTCGTGCGCTGGGAGCGGATCAATCCTGGCCAGGATTATAACGAGTGGGAATGTCGGCTTCGAAAGGAGTCGACAGCTGCCTCGGATAGCACTGCCGCCGACCAGGTTCACACGGCTTACAGTCGGGAAGTGGGCCCGGGACAGCAGGTCCCAAACCAGGGCTACATGGGTCCGTCTTACAGTCGCGAAATGGCTCCAGAACAGCAGGTTCCAACCGAGGGTCACATGGGTCAGTCTTACAGTCGGGAAATGGCTCCAGAACCGAAAATTTCTCCGGAACAGCAGGTTTGAGCCTCCAATGTCATGGATAGTCGGCACCGGGCCCATCTGGGGAAGTTTAGCGAACGTTGTCACTACATCTTATATGTATAGTTGGGAGGTTTTTTGAAAGTGTCAGTACATGCATGGCCGAAACCTAATATCTTAATCGGAGGGGTGAGGACGATTTCAAGGTTTGCGTGCATCTTGGGCGACTTTTGGTGATGACTTCGCATTAATGTGAGTGAACGACTCGGGAGTTGAATGACTAGCAGTAATAGTTGAATCGATCAAAGAATCCACAGTTTCCCCCAATCAAGCCCTGAATTCGGTCCATGCAAGGCTCACTGCTTAATTTGAAATATCCGTCGTACGTCAACACATTCCGCGATGAGAATCTGGATATGTGATCAAGGATTATAGTCGAGTCTGCTACACAATACATGTCGACATAGCTTGTGCCTCAACCGCCCCAACTTGACCGTGAACACAATCATAGGTAGCGCCACCTGGCCAGCATTCCCGGTACCAGCGAGACGAGGCTGAACAGGACTCTGCAATAATGCATACAGATGCAAGGGCCACCTGCAGTCCAGGATACACTGCATATGCCATCATCTCCTGCAGGAAACCCCCTTCGAGAGCAATCAACCAACTTAAAGCTGACTGCACTGCAATGTCTGGCCGACCACACCAAACCCACACCAATCATGTCTGCGACAGACCCGAAACCCGTTGACCCCGAAGCCGTCGCGTCGGATGCCGCCAACGCGAATGCCCGCGAGGATGTCCAATTGCTGGGTACGAACGTCCGTTCCGTCTCTCATCTGCGGCAGATTCCCAGTCGCTAATACCATGGCCATCCAGCGCAATTGGGATACAAGCAGGAACTTCATCGGCAGTATTCGACGCTGCAGATTTTCGCGATAGCATTCAGCATCATGGGCCTGGTACCCTCGATTGCATCGACGCTCTCGTTCTCGCTTCCTGCTGGGCCGGTCGGCATGGTCTGGGTATGGGGATTCGTTACCCTGGAGTCTAGATACGGGGGCTTCGGTTGACGCGTTCGTGATATAGGGATGGTTTACAGCGAGCTTGTTTATTCTGTTGGTTGGGCTCGCAATGGTATACTCTTACTCCTCCGTCGGGCCTGTTGAAGACCGCACTGATAATCTTTAGGCCGATCTTGCGTCCGCTATGCCTACTGCTGGTGGATTGTATTGGTGGACGCATTTTCTTGCTGCGGAGAAATGGAAGAGACCATTGAGTTTCCTGATCGGATATAGCAATACACTGGGTTTGATCGGGGGCATGTGTTCAGTTGATTGTGAGTATAGTTTCACTGTCCCAGGTTCACGATGGCAGTACTTACCTTTACTTGTTGCTGTGTAGATACCCTCGCGCTCATGATACTTTCCTGTGTCTCCATCTCACGGGGAGATGGATGGTCCGCCTCGCGTGGGATCATCTATTCCGTCTACGTCGGCGTGATCCTATTACACGGACTTTGCGGCTCTCTGGCTGGACAGCTTATGCCGAGAATCCAGACATTGTGCATATACATCAACGTCGCCCTGGTCATCGCAACGGTAATCGCTTTGCCAGTCGGTAGGATAACACGAGGTGGAACACTCAACTCTGCCCAGTACGTTTACACTCATATTGACAATACAACCACCTGGCCAGCCGGCTGGGCATTCATGCTCGCATGGCTCGCTCCAATATGGTCCATCGGGTCTTTCGACTCATGCGTGCACATGAGCGAAGAAGCCCTGCACGCCGCAAAAGCCGTCCCACTGGGGATCATCTGGTCAGCGAGTTCTGCATTTATTCTCGGGTTCTTAGTGCTGTCCGTTATCGCAGCCACCATGAATCCAGACGTTAGCGCAACAATCAATACGCAGTTCGGGCAGCCCATGGCTCAGATCTTCTATGATACATTGGGTAGAAAGGGTGCGTTGGCTTTCATGGCTGTCCTCTGCATTACCCAGTTCTTCATCGGTCTCAGCTTGATCGTCGCGGCATCCCGACAAGCTTGGGCTTTCTCCCGCGATGGCGCACTTCCTTTCTCCAGGTTCTTCCGCCATGTCAGTAAGCGCATCCCGTTCCAGCCAGTGCGCATGATCGGTGGTTTAGTTACGGTTGCCATTCTCCTGGGCTTGTTGTGTCTGATCGACCCGGCTGCTGCGAATGCACTGTTCTCGTTGTTCGTTGCGAGTAACTATCTCTCATGGGGCACACCGATATTCTGTCGCTTGACCTGGGGTGAACTGTTCACACCGGGGGAGTTCTATACTGGTCGTTTCAGCAGGATTATTGCCTGGGTGGCCGTTGTATATCTTCTCTTCGGTGTTGTTCTGTCGATGTTTCCGACGGAGGGGCCTAGCCCAACTCGTAAGTATTTGGCTATTGGGAGTTGTTACTTGCCAAATGCTCGATTGCAATGGCTGACTGATTTTTGACCGCAGCTTCCAATATGAATTACACTATTGTCATCAACGGATTCGTGTGGATCGGTTGTATGGTGTATTATTTCGTCTTTGCTCGGCACTGGTATACTGGGCCCCTGACCACAGTTGATGGGAGTGCGTCTGTCACTTCTCTTGGTGCTGCGGGTTCCAATGACAGACATACCAATCAACCTGTCACGACTGGTCGTAAGAAGGAATAATCATCCCTATCCGTGAGTACATCGTTCCTGGGTGCTGCAAATTGCATGCGCGGACATACCATTACCTAGAGGATTTCTCGTGTTTGATCAGAGGCATGTGCTGAGCGTTTACTGTTTACAAAGACATAGCTGTCATGGTTCAAAATTTGGCTTGATTGAGATGTACCGAATGTAGGTTATACAGCCATGGGGATATGTACAAGTTCAAAGAGAACGCCGGTCTCAAACCACTTTCCCCAGATGCGAGTGACAAGAAGGCGTAATTAAACAATTAAAGGAGAGTCATGAAAGAGTAGCCGTATCGGATATTATGACTGGGATCCAAACTCCCAGGTTCAATATAGATATTCAAATCCCTTACAGGGCAACCATGACTCCGAGGAGACCAGCCATACCAGCAGCAGCGGCACCGACAGCTGTGGGACGAGCGAAAGCGCCGTTACCAGTAGGGGAGGCGGAAGCAGAACCGGTGGTGGTGAAAGTGCTGGTGGTAGACTGGGTAGCGGTGGCCGAGCCATCGGAGTTGGTCAGGGTAGTCTGGGCAGAGACCTCGGTGGCAACGCGGCTAGTGATAGACGAGGCCAGGGAGCTGGCCTCGCTGGCAGCAGAGGAACCGAGAGATGAGGCATCGCTGCGGATGGAGGAGACGGCTCCGGCACCACCGGTGCTGACTGCATCGCCGAGGGAGGTGACCTTGGAGGCGATGTCACCACCGACACCTGTGGCGCCGTTGGCGACGGTGGAGTATACGTTCTCAACGTCGGAAGCGGCGTCGGCCAAACCGCCGTCGGCCATGGCAGCAGTGGCCAGGAAAAGGGCGGAGGAGATGAGAGTGAACTTCATTTTGAATGTGTGGAGAGAAGAAAGAAGTGGTTGAGTGAAAGCTTTTTTGGTAGATGAGGCAAGTTTTGGGAATTGATAATTAGAAAGCTGGTAATCTGGGGGAAAATCCACTCCTTTTATATCCGATCCATGAGGCAGCATTACCCGCTATGAATAGTAACGTCGGAGTTTGATTGCGCTGTAACTGGGCAGCCGAGGGCCGCAGTGGCGACATGACCTCAGCCTTGTGAGCGTGCCATTTCCTACGGAGTACTGTCGATCGCAGGCTCAAATTCAGGGATAGAGGGTCAGGAAAATTGGATCGGGGATCCCGCTATACGGTTTAAGGCAATTTCATCGTCATATCCCGGGATCCACTTCGTAACCAAGGCGTAGTGCAATGGGGCCGTGTGGACGCCTTCTGGTGCTTTCCCCAGGTTGCAACTCCTCCCTGTTAGCTTATGCTGAACGCGCCATCCTTCTTGCATTAGCTTTGCTTCTTGCTTTGTAGGCAGTGCAGTACACAGCCATCAACGGTGAATCTGTAGTCCTTCGGAACTTCCCGTCCTACGACTCAATTCCCGGCGGGAACCTTGGTTCTGATCCACCCGCCACAGGCATAAGATGTAATTTGCTACTCAGGGGTGGCTTTGGTGGTCCACCGGGGAAGATCTCTGATCAACGGCCTATTGAGGCTTTCGGATAGCTTGATCATTGATGTACATCGTATCAGGGGGCCAAAACTATTTCTGTTCTGGACGAACCAACCTGGGTTATTCGTCACTGCTTGAACAATGAAACATCCCCATTGCACAAGTTCCAGGGATGGACCCTTGTCGTGTTTGCTGTTGGACGGAGAGCCAAGAAGCGATGACGCGTTGGCGGATGTGGCTACAGTAGCTCTCATATTGCGTAGGGCGGTCGAAGGGTGGAGACCTTTCAATGTTTTTGATTGGATCTAGGCTCTGTTGCCGGGGGGCCTGCCAAGACTTCATGCCTGAGGCAGTCAAGGATCACGTGCAGTGGCACCGAAGAAACAGGGAAAATGGAAGAAGCGGGAATGGTTCCGTGGACGTCATGAAGAAGACATTCGAAGGAATTCTACTGCCTAACATGACATGGGTGGAACCTTGGAAGTGAAGTATTTTCCATTGTTCATGAATAATTTTCATTAATAATTAAATGTGCTAAATTACTACAGAATGCATATGTCCACTGATGCAATAAAAACAATACGCCGAAAGATCAGGCCGTAAACTGCCCATACACCTGGATGATGGCTTCCCATCCACCTTTGTGGTCCGCTTGACGGGGGTTAGTCTTCCCATCGAGCACCATGACGTCCGTCATTCGGGTGCTGATGGAGTACCAAACCAGATTCTGAGGGTTATTCGTGACTCGCATCATGTTGGACTGGCAGTTCCCGTTGCAAGGCTCATTGTATAGACCATTCCAGTACCCGTCGAAGAAGGCCCAGGCCGCTGAATTGTAGAGGGCAATGTTGGATCCGCCGTCGACATTGGTGGCTAGCGCAGCGCGGCACTTTTGGTCGTTGGCGGCACACCACGAGAAATCGGGGTCCCCATATTTGGCAAGAGCTGTCCAGGGCGCCGGTGCGTTCTGGTACTCACCCTCGCCCTGCATGTATGGGGTTTCGGTTTGGAGTAGTCCGGCAAAGACGTTCGAGGCGTTGTGGAAGTTGTAGTTATACAGCCAATGATGCTCGGAGCCCGTACCTGTCAGCCAGGTGCCCTTGGTGGATTCAACCAAGATACCGCGTCCAGTGGATATAATGGTGAGAATTGATTCGCTGTCGAGGTTGTGGTCGGCCGTCCAGCCCCAGAAGTTTTCAATGTACGCAGAGGATGTCTCGGTCAAGTGCATAACCATAAAAGCAGCCATGCAGTCCTTGGGGTCTTGCGACGTGCAAGCAGTGGCAATGCTGGTGTCTGCGGTCCCGCCCACCATGGCCATCGTGTTCCAGAGGCCTACATCGCCGGGTTCGTTCCCTGCGGCGTTGATCTCAATGATTTTGGCACCTGGCAAAATCTCGCCGACGGAGAACCGCATGTCTTGGATCTCAATCACACCAACATCCCCTGGATTACCAAGTTGAATGACGGGTCTTGGGTTGCCCGAGTCCTTGAACTTATCACCGTATGCAGAGATCACAGACCACGCTTCTCCGACAATGCGGGTTCCAACCGGAACGAAGATAGTGTCCGAGACTCGATACACACCGAAGGGGATGTAAGTGATCTTGCAGGTCTTGGCATTCTCAGCCAAAATAGCGTTGAGGCTGTTGGTGTCGTCGGTTTTACCATCGCCTTTGACCACGTGCTCGGATACAAGCTTGACATTGACGATAGATGATGTGCTGTACTCCTCGTAAGTGGGCTGCGCCTTGGTGAAGTACTTGTCTCCCAAAAGCAATGCCGAGGGCCGTTTCGTGGCCCAGCTTGCGCCAGTCTCGTAGTGCTCTGGAACGACAGTCCCCCAGACCCATGTATCGACATGAGGAGTGGCAGCCAGCACTACATTGCCCTTGTTGTCCACTGCAATAGCGTTACCGGTGTCGTGGTGGAGGTTCTGGATCAGGAACTGGCTATTCTGAGCTCCAGAATCCTTGGACGAGTCATAGAATTTGATCACCGGGCCAGTATTGGCGGCAGTTGAATCAAGGAGCACCATGCTGCCCAGGCCGTTGCCGGTCATGTCGATGCCCGTGCCACAGCCATCAAAGGTGGCCTGCTGTAAAAGTACCGTCCAGCCACCAGTGGCCTTGAAACCTATTCCACAACCCTGGAAATAGATGTTCTTGAAGTTGACCTGTTGATTGGAATTCTCGATTCCAACCGCTCCGCCAAAGATACTCTGAGATTATGTTAGGGTCGCGCTTTCTTTTTTATCGAGTTCGTGTTGGGAGTACTTACCACATCCGTAACAGCGACTGTTGACCCGGCAATGACATTGATTCCAATATGACCAGTTGACTGGGTCGGCATGCGGATTTTCACATTCGTCAGACCTGACCCCTGTGCAACTCCCCATTGGAGGGCGGTGAAATGACGGTCACCGTTGAGAGCTGTAGTATCCAGAATCACGTTCTTCATGAGGGTTGCAAAGCTGGTCTCTGGGTTGCCGTTATGCGAATCATATCCCATGACAAGATAGTCGCCGACGAAACCCCGTGCAGCTTTGATGACGGGTGGGTTCAATGGGTTGCCGACAAGAATGGTCCCGACAGTCAGATTGAGGGTAGATTTGAGCTGATACTCGCCCCCTGGGAGATAAACCTGGGCTGGATAGCGTGTGACACCCTGGCCTTTACGGCTGCCGCCGACTCCATCATCGTCGATAGCCTTCTGCAGTTTCGGTGTTTGGTCGCCGGTGCCATCATTGACCACGGAGTAGTCCATCACATTGCGATACACGGGGTAGAGCGAGGTTTTGGCATAAGGTGCGAAGCCCGCTCCTTGTAGATTGTGGTCCTGCTCGTCCAACCAGTAGGTCTCGGGGGACTTAGTGGAAGGGGCCTCACAGGTCTTAGTGACCGGTGAGTGAGATTTGTGGATATTTGGCCTGTGGACGATTATTAGCACAAACAACATGTTGAAAGCTTGATTCACACATACGATGAGGTTGGATTGACCAATGCAAGATGGGGCTTGGTTGAAACGGTGGATCTCCGTGACGATGTACTTGCTTTGGTTGATAAAGTGCTCGATCTCGTTGAATGGTCCGAGGTTCCCAGCGAAGTACGCGTTTTGGTTAAGCTACTGGGTCTCGTTTTCACAGTGGTTGGATGCGGCGAGGTAGTATGGGTACTGGATGTTCGGCTCTTCGTGGTGACCAAATTGTTCCGCGCTTTGGTCGTAGCAACCTTCGGCGAGGTAGTGGTAGTAGCTTTGGTCGCCATCGACGCGGAGCTTTCCACATTTGACAAAGTAACCCGCGCAATTGTTGAGGTTTCGGAGGTGTGCTCAGTTGTCGCATGCGATGGTAACGATGCCCCAGTTGTCTTTGCCAAAATGCCATCTCCCGTCGATGCAGACCTTGTTGCCTTCGACAGAGCGCTCGACTTGCCCGATGGAGGCGAACTTTGTAGATTCTGATGCACAGTAGCAGTTGCCGGTGGCCCTATTAAGCCCGCCAGTGACGATTCAAGCGCCCAGTCGATTGGAACGCCATAATAATAAGACGGTCTCGTATCGGCAGCTGATGATGCATGTGCGTGTGATAAACATTCGCCAGTGTGTATAGGGACAATAGCACCCGATGCAGTCGAAACAACAGCTGTCACAGCAATCAAAGATGAGAGGCCCCTCATATTCAGTCTTCGCCTCAACCTCGACCGGAAGAAGATACAAAGTCGACAATGGAGGGTAAATGGTTAATAAAAATAACCCCTTCCCCGATTTTCGGGGTTCCGACAGTTACCATGCGGACCATCCTGGTATGCTCAAACAGACAGGTTCCAAGGCTGTGAGAGGAATGTTTCGCTATTCGTTCCCTCCGGTTTTCCTACATGTCCCACCCACTTGGCGCAACTTGGCTTCAACTAGCGCCATTGCGATCAGCGCCCCTGTTGCCCCTTGCAGTATCTGCGCTTTGAGAACGTGTCGTCCAGGCTAGTTAGTCGTTTCATGCAGGCACCCAAAGGGTTCTCTTGCATATCTTTTGTGTGGTACGGAGTACTCCGTAACTAAATGGAAATGGGTTCTGATAGTACATGTAACCCAAGCACGTACAAGTCAAGTCAATCGAGTGTTCTCGCAGCTTCATGATCGAGGGGCTATTGATGCAGCCTTGGGATATGAACCTCATCCATGGCCTTGAGTATATCGATCAGGTTTAGAAATTGCCAAATCATATACCTGTGAAACCTTGGTACTTGATTAGATATTGCAAAGCCTTGAATAGGCATACTTCAAGCTGCAGTAGTCGAGACAGTCCATACCAGGACCTCACCACCCTATATGTGCCTTCGCTTGATCGCCCAACTCAATTCCCCACGGGCTTTCAATATACGAATCATTGCGACCGGGTCTTTGAATATTCTGATATAGCACAAAACAGATGTAATGTTCAGAAGCGATGTCTGAACTCTCTGCACCTTGTCCGCTGTCGTGCATGAACCCTAATTCGACATGCAGTATGTAGTACAAGGGCCAATAAAACCGACCAATTGCACCATTTGACATCTCTTCCATCAATATCCCGGTTTAAAGCACATGGTAACCGGTTCTATGTCGGCGCCAGCAGGTTGTCACACGTCACCCCTTGCATTGCCGCGAAGAGGTTATGCCTTTGGTCCACATACCAACGGTTACTGCATAACAACGAGAGCTAGGCCAAGCCATGAAGGATGAATGAGATCCATACATACCTAGTCTGGAACATTGGACTCTTGGAGCTCGCCAAATCACCTGCCATTCCGATGGACGTAGTCCGTGGACGGGCTCCGACTTAGGTCAGGTCCTGTTGCTGAGAATCAAAGTTGGCAGTGATATTTGGACCCAGGGACCACAACCACCCGTTTTATTTTATTTCTAAAGACAATGCAATGAATTCCTTGCTATGAATCACATATTGAATAATTTCCGAAGTTCTGTGTGGGGGTGGGCATCGAGATTGTTTGGGTTTTAGACGGGAGTTGACGGGATATATATCGGCCCTCAACTATGGCATCGAACACCTCAGAACTGGGAAGTGTTAAATTGAGGCAAGCAACAATTTAGCAAATGTAACCTTGATCTATTCGATATGGGAGGATGACGGATGTGGCTCACAAGCGGAAGAAGAAAATGAATTGTCTGACGAAACGTGTGTAGGGCTTCACGATAGCCAATTTGTCTAACTAGCTAAAGACAACAAACAAAGTCTGACTTTTGACGATCTGGTCGCACAATAATGACTAAGCAAGCCTTAGCAAAGCGTAGGCTTGGTATCGCCGCCTCATTCATCCAGAAACTTCTGGCTGAATTCAACAGAAAGCATCTTATCCGGGCAGGTTCCATGGACCTAAGTTCCTAACCTACCTACCTTTCAAGCTTCCATGGAGGATTTCCAAGGAAGGTAGGTTGTGATTGCAATATCTAGTTATCTACTATTCTACTTATACCTGTAACCTAAGTAAGGTTCATAAGGAATTTCAAGCAAGGTACTCCGTAGTCTTCGAAAATTGGCCAGATCTAGCCCTAGTAGAGGACGTGTTATCCTCAGTAATAGTGTATTCACATCTAGCTATGCTAGAAATTCGAGAGCCCGAGTCTCAAGTCTTGAATATTCAGTCGATTAGAAAAATATAGCATCACCTGCACGTAGGAAACGTTTGCCGACTGCCAGCAAATTTGTTGGTGGCAACGGTCCTTCAAGTTCCAGACTGGCGTGGGATAGATTTCCGAGGAGGCGAAACTACACACAACTCTCATGACTGGTGGGATGGCTCTGATTTCCGTTCAGCTAGTAATTGTTTACACTTGTCGAGGTATCTGACATTGATATCTCTGCAAATTGGCGACCGTGGTTCGTAGTTATACCGCGGCGACGTTCCAGTGAGCTCATTATAGCGAATATTGGCTCAATTGGACATACTAGTCCCGAAAATGCAATGGCTGATGCAATTCATAACTTTTCACTGGCTTTAACTGTTCAGAAAGAAAAAGAAATCGATCTATCAATTCCATCTCTCAACGCCGTTTAAGGGTAGACGTTGGCGAAGCAGTGAAATCCCCCCGTCGTCTTCATGCCGGCAGGATCTCCCAACAGCTTCAACAATGACTCGGACCAGGAAAATACAAGCTCTCCCAGAGATGGGCTGGAGACACCTCAAAACACTCCACAAGAGCGCTCACCGCAAGATCGATCACCACGAGATCGGTCACCACCCCGTGTTCGATTTCAATCCTCGAAGACTTCCCTGCAAAATGTTCCCCGTGAGCCGCCGAAAGAAAGTGTCAAAGATGAATGGGAGCACGCTATGTCTCAACGGCTGCCCCATCGGCCGACAATGCCATATTCACATGAGACCGCCGATATCACCGATACGCCACTGAAAGATCGCGAGCAACAGCCAGGCGAAGACGAACGCGAGGAAGGCATCGAGAGGAAGGACCAGTATGCGCGAAAAGATCAGGAAAAAGAGAAGCAAGAGGAGGCTCAGACACCGGAGCAGCGAAGTACAAAAGATAAATGGCGGCACATGGCCCACAGTTGGCGACAGAAGGCAGCGGAGTTCGGTGATCGCCTGGGCCGCCCCCAGACCGAAGGAGACGACTTATCTGCGGGGAAATATCACCCAGACTGGGCGACAGGCGGTGCAGCTGCTCTCTCCGACATGACCGATAACAAGCACAAAAGTGTCAAAGAGAAGCAGCAACAGCAGAAAGGAACAAGTTCCGAGGCTCATCGCATGGTGCGCGATTTGACAGAAGACCAATCACACAAACGCCGGAAAGGTCGAGGGAAGCCGTATCCCTACGCTGGAACCGATTTCAAACCAGATGTAAATGAAAGTGGAAACCTGAACTATCGCGATGGTGGCGGAGGTGTCCTGTCGCAGCTCTTGAAACTAAACGCTGCTCAACAAGGACAAGGAGAACAACAAGGTGCTCAAAATCAGCGTCGCCCGTCAACCGATTCTTCTGACACGTCCCGCAGCACCGAGACCGAGAAGCCCAAAAGACCAAAGCCAGTAAAATGGTATAAAAGGCCCCAGAACACGTCCACAACAACCCTGATCGGTGGGACCGCGGATGCCTTCAGTGGTGCAAGCACCCCTGTTTCCAGCGAAGTCCTGTCACAAGCCTCACAGCGCCGCAGCCAAGAGGTTGGTGCTTCTGCTGGGGGGCAGAGGATGCGCCTCGAGGACGAGATTCGAGTGACGGTACATATCGCCGAGATCATTTGTCGGCAGCGATATATCATGCAGCTCTGCAGATGCTTGATGCTTTTCGGTGCACCGACACATAGACTCGAAGAATACATGCAGATGACCGCGAAGGTCTTGGAGGTCGACAGTCAGTACTTGTATCTACCAGGCTGTATGATCATGTCCTTCGACGACTCATCTACCCGTACGACGGAGGTCAAGCTGGTTCGCGTGGCGCAGGGCGTGGATCTGGCCCGCCTATCAGATACCCATCTCATTTACAAGAATGTGATTCACGACGTGATGGGCATTGAAGAGGCGGTCCAGGAGCTCGATTATATCATGGAGAAAAAACCTCGGTTTCCTGTATACATCGTCGTTTTAGTGTATGGGCTGGCCACGGCAACGGTGGGACCCTTTGCTTTCAACGCCAGACCCATCGACATGCCGATCATTTTCCTGAATGGCATTCTAGTCGGCCTAATGCAACATGTCGCCGCACCTCGCTCGGTATTATATTCGAATGTTTTCGAAGTGACATCGACCGTGGTCACATCCTTTCTAGCCCGAGCCTTCGGCAGCATTTCCCGCGGGGTCGTGAACGGCAAGCCAGACTACATATTTTGCTTCTCCGCTATCGCGCAAGCCTCTATTGCATTGATATTGCCCGGGTTTCTTGTCTTGTGTAGTAGCCTGGAACTACAATCGCACCAGATCATCGCAGGATCGATTCGCATGGTGTACGCTCTTCTCTTCTCTTTGTTCATTGGCTACGGAATCACCGTAGGCACAACCATCTACGGATTGATGGATGCCAATGCCGTGTCGGACACCTCTTGCCCTCCCAAGGGCGCCTTCCAGAATCCTTACGCCCAGCGCTTTCCATTTGTCGCAGTGATGACTGTCTGGTTACTGATCATCAACCAAGGAAAGTGGAAACAGCTACCTCCTATGAGCGTGATTGCCCTTTCAGGTTACATCAGCAATTACTTCAGCACGAAGAAACTGGGATCGAACTCCCAGGTAGCGAATACCGTCGGCGCATTTGTTATCGGCATTATGGGCAACTTATACAGTCGACTGTGGCATGGCCATGCCGCGACCGCTATCTTGCCTGGCATTTTCATTCTGGTCCCTTCTGGTCTCGCTGCGACCGGCTCTCTCATCTCGGGTGTCCAATCTGCGGATGAAATTCGTCAGAATATTGCATCCGGTGCTGCGAGCTCAGAGCCCGGGGCTGGATTGAGTTCTAGCAGTTCTGTGTTCAATTTGGGATTTGGCATGATTCAGGTTGCTATTGGCATTACCATTGGTTTATTCATTTCTGCACTGGTGGTTTACCCTTACGGCAAAGCGCGAAGCGGTTTGTTCAGCTTCTAGCCTGTCTGATGCTATGTTGCTGTATGCCGGTAGAGATCCTTTCCCGGCATCATGTTCATATGTGGGTGTGTGAGATAGCCACAACCTATTCCAAGATAATGAAGTGTTACATAGCATCGTGTTATTAACGATCGTAAACAATGTATCTTTAGCGGCATCTACATCCTCTCCAGGGTGTCATGAATCATGAGTGATCCTCGTTGGCAGTCAACATTCCAACAAAACCATAGGTTTCACAGTTGCTTAGATGGTTGGGAATTACCCGATGGATATGGAAATGAGTGCAAACAATAGTTAGGGAAGGAGGGAGCATGAAAGAAGAACGTTAAGAGGAGTCCTGCCCAGCTCTTATTTCATCTTTCCCTCTCCAGTTCTGTTACTTTAGTTCTCAGCACAGGAAACAAGTCATATGACTCATATTTTCAGTTCCCTTTACTTCTGGCTCGTAACAAAGCGTAAAGGAACTGCACTTGGACCCGCCCAGCCCCGGATTATAAGATTTCCTATTTGGGCGACGGGGCATAGGGTCCCGTCAAACGATCCGACAGCGTTCTCAGAACATGTCTTATGATCATTTCACGTAGTTTTACCAACCAGAATCCTCGACCCACGACGAACTTCCCATTTTACGCACTCTTCGATAAACATTCTCTCCCATCCCTACCATCACAACCAGCACAACCAACACCACAATGCCGTTCGCCCTACCCAAAAAAGCACTCTTCGCTAAACCGAAGATGCGTGCAAAACTACCCACAAAGATTGGCAACTTCGCGGCTAATACAGGCTTTTGCACATTGTTCCTCGTCGGCAACTACTACACGGCGAGGGCAATAGACCGGTACGGACCCGCCGATACCCTCATTCGGCCATAATAGGCCTGCACTGTGAACAGGTGAGCTCCGTACTCGCATAATATCTAGGCTTTCCTTTCTAACGCGATATACCACGACACTTAGGCCACTCTCCACCGACCACAGCCAACTTCGTCGCGCATCCGACCAGCTCCCGGAGCAATGTGAGAGGGGATATGCAGCCCATGTGAGGAGAATTTGGTCTTTATCTACAACATGTACATATTACTTCACAACTAGCATCTCCTCAATGCTATTGCATTTCAAATTCATACGCGGATGAGAACAACTCATCTCGAACTATTCCATCGGCCACCTCTGCTTGGCTGCTATCTTGTAGAGCGCTTGACAGCACTAGCTTTCTTGGTGAAATGGGTACTCATGTCTGATCTGCATCGTGTATTCTATACAAGTAGTATCTACCTAATGCAGTTACACATCACTTCTGATCAAATCATGCTATCATATTTCAGAATTCCTTCCAATTGATACTTTGCTCCCATGCATGTGCAACCTGCAAGATCGTCAGCTCATGGTGCCATTTGCCCACAATCTGCATACTGGCAGGCAACGAGATGCTGTTATAATCCCTCGCCGGCACAAACCCAATTGGCATAGCCAGCGCTGGATGCCCAGTCGCGTTGAACTGGCACGTGTTCTCGGTCATTCCCTTCGCTGCTTCCATCTGGACTACCGGCCTCGCATCTGCATCCGGAAGCCGGTTTGCAGGCAGAAGAGTCGTGGGCATGACTATAACGTCCACTGACGACAAAACATCGTCATATAGGTCTTTCAGCTTCCGCATAATGTTTACAGCTTTGGGATATACGGTTCCATATCGCTGCCAGGCGAACTCGCCGCTAAGAAGGGCTTCCTTGCTCATGACACTCATCTGGAACAAAACAATCAGCAAAAGAAAACCAGTCACCCAGGAATATGGACTTACCTTGTTGACCACTTCGGGCGTGTAGGGAAGGCCCTTCTTTTCAAACAGATCAGTCAACATGACTTGTCGTCGACCAGTTGCTTGCCCCATCATCCCCATATGATTTCCCATCTTGCTGACCACCGAATACACAGATCTGCCGTGCAAATGAAGAGGGATGCTGACTTCCTGCACGATAGCACCCAGGTTTTCAAAGACACTAACCGCGTCTCGGAACTTCGCTTCTATATTTGGATCGACCTGGGCCGGCAGCCCTTCTCTTAAGACGCCTATCTTCAGGCCCTTAATCCCAGCCGCAGCACTTTCAGTCAACAGGCGCGAGTATTGGGGCACAT
Source organism: Penicillium bovifimosum (assembly GCF_028826915.1). Taxonomy (NCBI): domain Eukaryota; kingdom Fungi; phylum Ascomycota; class Eurotiomycetes; order Eurotiales; family Aspergillaceae; genus Penicillium; species Penicillium bovifimosum. The sequence goes on along the minus strand of NW_026622714.1, from coordinate 2,418,034 downwards.
CTCCAGGGAAAGGAATACCCGGTCCGCAACGATCATCCAACCCATCAGCCCCGGCAATTGCCTCCAACAACACCGCATTATCCAAACAAGTGGCAGTTATTGGCCCAGCATAATCCAAGCTCGCATCATTACTCGCAATACCCGTGTACGGTACCAACCCCGCGGTTGGCTTGAATCCATATAGCCCAGTCAGAGCCGCGGGGATGCGGATACTCCCTCCCTGGTCGCACCCGATGCCCATATCCGTTGCCCCGCTAGCCACCAGTGCCGCTGTGCCCGAGCTGCTGCCTCCCACGGAGTATCCTCGTGCGTAAGGATTGTGCACCGGGCCCGTTGCTGCGGTCGAGCTGACAGCTCCACGCGACAAGTTCTCGCATACGGCTTTGCCGGTGATGATGCCACCGGCATCGATGATGCGCGTTACAACTGTCGCGTCGGTGTGCGGGACCCAGTCGCGAAAGGTATCAGTGCCAAGCAGACACGGCACGCCGGCGACGCAGATATTGTCTTTCAGGCAGAGGGTCCTCCCTTGAAGGGAATTTGAGCTCGGTGAATCGGAGGACAATTCGAAGCGCCAGGCCCATCCTCCGAGGCGATTGGCTTCGGGTTTGGGGAAATGGATATTTTGCCTGCGGCTGGTAGTTTGGTCGGGTTCGGGTTGGTAGTCTGCCCCGCGCTGTTAGCAAATTGATATCCAGGTGGGATCTATATCAAGCTCAGTTATGACTCACCATCCATTGCAGCCACCAGCTCGAATGTGTTTTGTGTGCGTGCAAGAAGCGCTTCATAGTCCTCTAGCTCATGCTCTGGGATCTCAAATGACAATTCTTTCGCCAATGCGAGCACTTCCTCTCGAGTAGGCGCCATGATTGTTGTTAATCAACCCACGATGCTAATGCCATCTTTGTATCATCCACACGCTCGTACAAACAACATGGTGTCAAATCCTTATCGTGGCTAAGAATTGCGCCCCCAACATCGCGGTCCAATTAGGGCCTGGATGATAAGCTGCCCCGGCTAAAAGGTGGGGCTTGTTCGACCAGATCCCGGCGAAATCAGGAGCTAATTCGCTAGCGCCATTTTGCTCGCTCTAGAAAGCCGCGGCTGTTGGCCTTCCCCACATTCTCGTACCTGTTGCGCGTCGGAGCCTCCGACGGAAAGTCCGACCCCGCATGATATCGGAGATCAGCCGAGATAAGGAAGGTCCCTAGGGCAATGGTTCATTTATCTCAGAGGTAGTTTTCCATGAAGTTCGCCCCAATTTCTCCTTCCAGGTTTATCATACACTGTCACATCACTCCAAAATGGTCCACATCGATCCAAAGTATCAAGTTCCCCGAGACTTCGAGGGTTACGGCGAAGAAGGCTTTGACGCAAAGTGGCCCAGTGGCGCCCGCATCGCTGTTTCCTTTGTGTTGAATTATGAGTAAGACTCTCTTCCCTTACTAATTACTCGTATGTCCACCAGGCTAATTGAATCAGAGAGGGAGGCGAGCGCTGTATCCTGGACGGCGACAGCATCTCAGAGCCATACCTCTGGGAGAAAGGCGCATCCGGTGGACACCGTGAGAATGCACGCTACCTCAATGCTGAACACGATTTTGAATACGGCAGTCGTGTAGCCTCATGGCGACTGATGCGCTTGTTCAAGGAGTTCGGCTGGAACTTCACAACCTACGCTGTCGCCGTAGCCCTGAAGAAGAACCCCACATTTGCCAAAGCCTTGGTACGCGATGGACACGAGATCGCTACCCATGGCTTGCGGTGGAAGGACTTTTGGGACTTCAATCTCGATGAGGATAAGGAATATGTGAAGCAGAGTCTGTTGCTGATCAAGGAGGTCAGCGGCGAAATGCCAGTGGGAGCCTACTTTGGTCGCGGAACCCCACAAACACATCACCTGTTCCCTGAAGTGTGGAAGGAACTAGGCGAAGAGTTCCTTTGGTCATCGGAGTGCTACAATGATGATGTTCCTTACTGGCTTGACCTGCCATGGGAGGACCAGCTGCCTGAGAATGAACGTGAGGGCATGCTGCTGATCCCATACAATGTAAGTCCATCTTTGCGGATCCTCCCACGAGTATACTGGACCGGTTATACTAATAGCGTTGGCTAGTATGACTGCAATGACGGCAAATTCCACATGTCTCCCGGTTTCGGCTCGAGTGTGGGCGAGAGCTATGAGAATTACCTCAAGAACACGTTCGACATGTTGTACCGCGAGGGCGGCAAGATGATGAACATCCCCTTGCACACGCGCATTATTGGTAAACCCGGCCGATGCGAGGCCCTTCGCAAATTTATGGAATATGTCGCCTCTAAGCCTGGCGTCTGGGTGACTACCCGGCGGGAGATTGCGAAGCATTTCCGGTCTACGTTCCCTTATCAACCGAATAGGAAATGGGTTGATGATGCCAGGAAGCAGGAATAAGTACATACACAACATAGGTATAATCAGGTGGATTTTGCTGTGGAACCTATAAGTCGAATAAGGATCCTGATAGCGTCACATTTAGTATGTATACATTATTCACTCATGGACGTGTACACCCAACTTTCTTGTACGATCACCTAGGTATCGCTGAGTTCGAGGTCGGTGAGATTAAGCAGTTTGTAAACTAACATTGAAAACTTGATGCCGAGATTTTGCCATAGAATAAATCCCAGATCAGACACGGTATGTGCCGCAGTGGGATTGCCGGGGCAATTCGTAGAGACATAGGCTTGCCAGTTGGCGGAAGGTTTCGCCAGTTGGCGGAAAAGCTTGCCAGTTGACGCGCTAAACGCATCTGGAACTTCGCGACTTCAATCTGCTACTAATCGAATTACCTTCCATTCTTGAACAAATAAATCCAGAAGCACCATCGTAATCATTATTAATCCCATCACAGTTCACTATCTTGTTATAATATCTTCCTGGTTATGACTTATGGTAGCTGCCAACCCTCCCAACTGGTATCCGCAAAGCCACCGAAACCCGGCATCCAAGGCGTTTCAGCCGAGGGAGTGTTAGGATCCACCCAAGTGACCAGTTCATTCACAACCGCTAACGTATCAAATTCCATCCACCTATCCTGCAAGACCTGCAATGCAGGCGGCATAGGCTCACCCTGAGCCAGCCCAGGGCCAGCCATCGCCGGAAACTCGCCATTTGAGACACCCCTATCTCGAGTCATAGGTGGCTGCTGAAATGACGGGACACTCGTATCCTGCATCGGAACATCCTGCATAATGCTAGCAATATCCCGAGCCTCACACTCTTGTCGCGTTTCCAGTCTCTCCATAGTTATGCTCACCAAGGCCTCGAATGCATCGCGGTACCGACGTACCCAGGGAGTCCTCTCGCCCATGACGAAGAGTACGCTGGAGCAAGCTCGGATATTGTTGCTCAGTCGCACACTCCAGACATTCTCGTGGGTCCATAGACAATATAACATCATGATGCCGGAAACGAAGACAGTCTGCACGGCGATGAAGCTATGTCCATAAGCCGCGTTCTGATGGAGTTTTTTGTGGAGTTGGCAGATCTGACCGGCGGACTCCAAGCAAGCTTTGAAATATGGATCGGAGCTCGGCAGGATGGATAGGAAAGGTTGCATGAGGAGACGGATGGCTCGGTGGTAGTGGAGTAGTAAGTAGTCTGGATTACGATCGTTCTCTGCGCCTACCGATGCCAGTAGACTCTCTTTCCATTCTTGCAGTTCTTGGTAATAGCCGCGAACCTTAGGGAGAAGCTGCTGTAATGTGCGATCATTGCGGTATTGGGAATGGTGAATGCGGGACTCGATTCTTCTGAGCTGGAACAGGTGTATGACTTGCTGTAATTTGTGGTCGTCCGCTTGTATCACGGTCGGCATCTCCACGTCGATCAGGCGATCGGGGAGACTGACTGGGTACCCGAGTGCGATGGATATGTTGCGCTCTAGAGAGTAGACGGTCCAGAATAACTTCCGGCGCTTTTGAATAACCGCGAAAGGGAGGTCGGCTTCGCTCCGTGATAGGTATAGTCCTAGGTGGATGCAGGTACGCATGGCAAATCCGATGAGATACCATAGCTCTTGGCTTATTGATGAGCGGAGGTGGAATATAACGAGAAGGACCATGGCTTCGATGTTTTCTAGTGATCGTGGCTCTCGTGCTGAGGATATATGGTGTATCGCTGTCATATAGAACGTCTGTTACGGTGGTTAGCTGGATTCAGAGAGATATTCCGCATCAAAGCCATAAGCGGTGTTACTGACCTCCGGCGCTGGTAGAGACGCCTCCTTCTCGGTCAAACTGAGTAGGCCAGACCCAACAGCATATACGAGGTACAGTTTGAACAATCCAAATTGCTGGCTCGCTGTCAACGACTCAGGACCAAGATGGGAGAAGCTTTCTCTGTTCCGGTGCCATTCTAAGACCTCTTCTAGATCGAGAAAGGGGTATCTTGAATCGACTCTCTCTGAGTATGTCTCAATCAGTCTCACACCCAATTCATCAGACGGCGGCCCGCTGCCGTCGCGGTTCTCTATGCCATTTGTGAAGGGGTATACTTCTGAACTCGGGGAGCCCTCCTGCGCCTCCGAGAGACCAGTCGTCACCTTCCTCCGCGCCGAGTCTTGGGAGACATCTCCAAGATTAAGGGCAAGATGAAGTGCAAACTGGGAGAAGTCCATCCCCGAAGATGTATCGGGGAGGGAGAGACATAGTGAATTTGCTACATCACCGATGTTGATCTGCCCCGGCGTCCCACGCGAAGAAGCACTCGCATCGGGGTTTTCAGCCTGCGCCTGCGGAGACTGGTGTTGCTGGAGTTGAATCTCGAGTTCAGCCACTTTATTTTCCAGTGCACGAATGTATCTTAGTTAATGTCAGACTAAATTTGTTCAATATGAATGCATGAACTTACTTTGCGACAACCAAATCCTCGCCCCGGACATTTTGCAGGTCGCAGGTCGCTCCGGACTTTGTGCAATTTGAACAGACGGGCAGTTGGCCATCACACTAACCGGGATTATCAATTTCCAGAATGTTCATTATCAGGAAATTCCGGTTTCACATACCTTCTGCTTTCTGGTCTTGCATCGCGAACAAGCTGTCCGTCCCATCCCGCGTTTGCGGCTCTGGCTAGCAGGCCCCGCCGTCCTAGGAGACCGGGGTTCCCCAGGTGGAACTACTCCAGAGATGTTCATGCCTAGTTTGGGGAAGCGTAGATGCAAGGAAAACGGAGGGTCCGTAAGATGGGATTCATGCGAGCTCAGTATCGGGGGGGGTCCGAACCCCACACAACCTTCCACCCCGCTCTGTAGGCCAATCCATTTTAGGAAGTTTGAAAAGCATCTCGTCGCATCTCCACTTTATTTCGGTGGCGGACGCTTTTGCGTACATTTCCGGGATTTACCTCGTTTTATTTTAGCTATCATAACTTGGCTATTGTAATTGGCTCATCCCATCTCAAGCTTCCATGTGCATTCGAGGTGGTGGATTCTGAAATGCGGGCAGTCGGAGGTTCCGACGAACATCGGAGTTCGGGTTACGGAGTAGTAACTAAAATTTGTTAAGACTAGTTATGAGCAGCTATTATTCCAGATACCTGCTGTAGATATCCTGGGATATTATAGCACGAGTTATCTTTCAATCACAACAGAAACCAAAAGATGGAATCCAGAATCACCGGAGAGCAGCAGCTGAAGCCAGCAACGCGCTTGCGCAAGCTCCTCTCACAACCGGGCATCTGTATCCAGGCGCCGGGAGTGTATGATGGTCTTTGCGCGCGCCTTGCTATAGAACAAGGCTTCGAAGTGATGGTAAGCTTCATCGTGGATTCCTTCCCGGGACGGCTTCACTGACCCGGAAACAGTACATGGGCGGCTCTATGACTACGGCCGCACGTCTTGGAAAGGCAGATCTTGCTTTTGCGTCGCTGAACGACTTTGCACAGAATGGGCAAATGATCGCAAATATCGATCCTCGCATCCCTCTCATCGCAGATGCAGATGTCGGGTTCGGGTCACCGCCAAACATCGCTCGCATGGTGCAGACATATGATTCTTGTGGAATCGCCGGCTTCCACATTGAAGATCAAATGTCTAATAAGCGATGTGGCCACTTGAAGGGAAAGGCGGTCGTCGACATTGAGTATGTTGCTTGTTTGGATCCGCCGCGAACAAGTCATATCGTATCGGGTACTAACTTCACGTGACAGGACTTGGAAAACAAGAATCCGCGCCTGCGTAATTGGTCGGGATGCTATCTATGGTGGCAGTGATATAGTTATCATTGCGCGAACGGATGCGCTGGCTGTTGAGGGATACCAGGCTGCTCTTGATAGAGTAAGTTCGGAGGTCAAACGAAATCTAGCAGCCAGAAGTATAACTGATCATCTCGCTCAGCTCATTGCGGCACGGGAATGTGGCGCCGATATGGGCTTCTTAGAGGCTATTGAGACAGAAGAACAGATCAAGAATGCGGTCAAGGTTCTGGCACCGATGCCTGTGAGTCGACCACCGGTTCATTGCCCCCTGTGTTGCAGAACATACTGACCTGATTCAGCTGATGGTGAACCTGGTCTCAAACGGCAAGACGCCGTGGTTCTCACCCGAACAGTTGGGCGAGTGGGGAGTCAAGGTCCGTTGCTAGTTATTCAATTCTTCTTGTCGACCTTTTACTAATGCAACAGCAGCTGGCTATCTACCCCGGTGCTGCCGGGAAGTCAGTTCTTCACACCATTAGGCGCGCTTATAAGTTCCTTATGGAAACTGGACAGGACGATGCGCAGGCACAGGGTCTGGATCCTAAGGGTTTCTTTAATGTCATGGGGCTGCAAAGAGAGATGGAAATCGATCGGCTGGCTGGAGGTGTATCATTTGCAAACGGCGCGTAAGGTGTATAGTCAAACCTAAGGAATAAAATCTCATATAACTGGGAATTTGTATAGGTTCTGCTTGTGTCCAGATAGTCTTGTCCATGATTAGGGGGGGGGCAACTAGACAGAGACGCACTGACGGTAAGCTGCCAGATGAGAGGAAGGTATTTGCTGACGGAGTCGTTCGCCGCTGGAGGCTCCTAAAGGCTCTTTATGGCCTGCGCAAGTCTCCGCGATTGTGGCAGAAGGGGGCCACGGGAGTACGACCAAATTTCCTCATCAGTGATCCAGTGATCCAGTGATCTCAGAGAATGACTCTGGCAGCAATATCTTCCTCTCATCTGGCAGCTTACCGTCAGATAAGTCTCTGTCAAGTTCCCCTACCCGAGTCATGGATATGGACACGTTGGTATCGAGAGCAGTGTTTAAAAAGAAGCCGCCGCGTAAGATCAACGTCGACAGACGTGCAGAGCTCCCGCGGGCTATCTGGGACTTCATTGACGCTCGTGTCTGCCTCAAGAGCCGGATTGCAATTGGAACAGCACGATTCTCTTGGTTAACCAGGCGGCAGCTCTGGCTCTTTAACCCATTTCTGAAAGACTCGCTGGGTTAAAGAACTAGAGCTGCCGCCTGATTATCCAAGAGAATGGTGCTGTTCCAATTGCAATCCGGCTCCTGAACATGACAGGTATTGAGCTTGATGTTAGAGGAGGCTCGAGGGTGAAGTCTGAAGCCATTATCTGAGTTTGGTCTCAAATTTTGGATCATGAGCGCCAGGCTTTGCAGCCATTTTCATGTACGTGGTTGGTGCGACGTGGACGGTCATCGGTTGTGTCTTCCCCGCGATCTTGGGTCGACCGCGGACACTTCGATCTCGAAGATCTTAACTTAGGTATGGTTGATGGTGCGAAATGTGACGGAGGTGAAGAAGATGCAGTAGGCCAAGTTTTGAGATGAAATCCGACGTTGTTGTCGAGATCTCATGATTCAATGAGAGAGGCTCGTTTCGTTGTTTTGCTAACAGTTGCTTTTTTTCCACTTGTCTTGTCCGGAACATACTAGTGCCGTTCCGCACACAGGACCGACCCTGCTTCGACAGTCCTGCAATTGACCGAATGGCGGTTGCTAGAGCCTTGGGGAAACATAGGCTCCTGGCTCCAGTTGGCATCGCCGCCTCATTTATCCAGGAATTTCTGGCTGAATTCAACAAACTGGAACTTGGTTTTTGTTGCGGTCTAGTGGTAAAACCGGGATAGCCTGTATTATTTCCCACAGAAACTATATAATAGACTACCTGGACAGGACAAAGCAACCTAGAACCTAGACATAATCAAAAAAAACACCCTAGGTAGGTACCTACTACCTAGGTTGAAACGAAAACCAATGGAAGTACAATTAGGTCATACATCATTGGGGTATATACATCAAGCCATACCCACGATCTTGCTCATCTCTTCCTTCGTCACAATCGGACTGAAGCCCCTGCAAGGCATGCCCATAGCCTCGGCTTGACGCTTCTCATATCTCAAGAAGTCGTCAGTTATGGCACTCCCTCGGACACCACCACGGACAGCGCCCGCCCTAGAATCACCCCAGTACTCGGCAAACTCAGCGGGTAGTGGCTGAGAAGAAGGAATAGAGAGCCAGAGACGCATGAGATGACGCTTCTCATCCGGAAGATCATAGTCCTCAAACGGTGTGCGCGAGTGTAGCGTAACAAAGCTGTTCAGAAGCTGCATATCACCACGCTCAAGCTCCATAGTGTAGCAGAACTCATCGGAAGGCATGATAGTATCCAAGAAATCAAGTGCCTCTTCCTGCTGGGGCGTAAGGCGCGGCACCTCGGGGAAATCCCGCTGCGCGGCAACAGTGTTCTTGCGGTTTGTGCGGGCACAGAAGTAAGCACCGCTCTTCCCCATGAGCGGGCAGCGATAGTAAGGAGGCTGGGTGGCATCCTGGGCATTCTGGAAGCTGTGGAACCAGTTGTTGGCCTCAAGAACGGGCAGCAGGTCAGGACGCGCTTCGGCAACCTTATCGTGCAAGGCAATGCTGCTCATCACCTTGGATGTACCGCCCTCCTTGGCAGTGCGACGGCACAACAGGGCAACAACGTCGGCAGAGTCCTGGTGGAAGTCGAGACCGGCGTTGGTGTTGTATCCACGGCCGCCCTTGACCTTGTAGCTGCCGCCGGCATCGCGAACGTCGTTGATCACTTCGCTGGCGCGGTTCTGGGTCCGACCGACGCCCATGTAGAGTCCCATTCCCCAGTAAGCGACGCGCATTTCGGCCTCAGTCCAGTCATTGACTGGGAAGCCCTTGACGAGGCACATGCCCCAGCGGCCTTGGGTGGTGCCAATGGCTGCCTCAAGTGCCTTCTTGGAGACCTCGGGAAGTGGATAGTCGGCTTGGGTCATCTCAAGAAGAGGCTTGGGGTGCTCCTTGGCATAGGCAAGTGCTGTGTTGAAGCCTTCAATTTGCTCGGGGGTCAGACGCAAGATCCACGAATCATCGCGCTCAACGTCTTGCGTCTTCCAAGCCTGGGGTTTCTCGCCAATTGACATCTTGATGGAAAGTGAAGGACGAAGTTGTGAAGGATTTGCAAATGGAAAGACAAAACCGTAGCTTCGATGGGCAATTCCAAAGAAGTGTGATTGTGAATATAGATCTGGTAGATGCTGTTGTGCCGTTTGTTCTTCAGTTGGCTTTCTTATAAGTCCATCAACGCCGTCTCGAGGTCTTTATGACCGGCAAAGACCTACCATAGTCTATCCGGGACACCAGCAATGCCAAGGTCTCACTAACATCAGTCATGCGACGCATGGACGTTTCCCTGGGAATTTTGGTGAAATTGTCGGATGCTCCGTCCCTTCGGCCCGGTGGGTCCATCTCGGATGGTCCAGAGCGGAAGGTGCAAACTGAGCAGGCACTTAGAGTTTATCGGAGGGTCCGGGGTCGAGACCCTACGGCTACGGCCCCCAATGCCCAACATCCACTTCGCGTCTAACAACTTCCCCAATTGCCCCAACGGCCAATTATCATGGACGAGCGCAAATCCCCCCGCCATTTGGCTATCTTTCCCCATATTTTTAGACAGGAAGTGATTGGATCTCTCGCGCGAATTAGCCTTTGGTATCTCTTCTAATTTATTATGTACATCATTACTGAAAGGATTTGCTTGGAGAATGAACAGGGTCTTGGTAATTGCTCATGGTTCATCGCCTACAGGCCCCTTTGATAACTTATCACCAAGACCGCACGCGGGCTTTGAACTAACTCAACTCTTTATCAGCAGAACGGCAAGCCACCAGCTCTAAAACTTGGGAAATTTCGCTGGGCACTTGCATAAATCTCAACTCATCGCCACGTCTTTTTGCTTGTCAGGAATTCTGGTGGTTGTTCATATATTCTTTCTATCACAATGACTTGGGCATCACGGGTCAAGCAAGCGTTCTCCTCGCGAGAGGCCTTCATTAAGGCCATTGAAACGAAAGAGGTTGACGGAGAGAATGCAACTTATAATGAGGATTTACTTCCAACAGAACCCGGTAAGTCGCTGGCCCAAAGACTCTTCTAAGGACCGAACGAGATGCTAATGAATCGTGACAGAGCGGCGGTCATGGGCATGGATTCACTTCTTCACATACTATCTTACGACATCTTTCTCGCCGACAAGTTATAATCTCGGTGCCTCTCTAGCCACCATTGGCCTGGTGAGTCAATCGGTCCTTTTGAAGCGATTGGCAAGTGTCCGGTCATGCTAATGAAAATCCCAGACGTGGTGGCACACCCTTATTGCCGCGGTGATAGGCTCTATCTTCCTTTCCATTATTGTCGTTCTCAACTCTCGCGGTGCCACGCAATACCATGTCGGATTCCCGGTCATTGCAACATCAGCCGGAGGTCCACGAGGCTCCAAATTCTTCATTTTCATCCGTGGTGCAGTGGCCGTCATCTACTTCTCCACAAACCTCTACTACGGTGGAATGTTGATGGCCATCGTGCTGCGGTGTATCTTTGGCTCGGCATGGGAAAGCATTCCCAATCATCTTCCGGCCGATGCAGGCATCACCAGCGCAAATCTTCTGGCCTTCTTCATCTTCTGGTTCTTCCAGATGTCTTTGATGTTTGTGCACCCCGTCGTTCTGAGACACATCTTCGTCGTCAAGGCGTTCTACAGCACTGTTGCTCTGATCGCCGTCCTCGGCTGGGCCGTTCACCAAAATCACGGCTCCCTCGGTAGCTTCCACTTCGAAGGCCAGGCAGTGCTGTCAGGCGCGCAACTGATCTGGCCCATGATTTCGGCTATCAACTCTATCTGCGCTGCTCTGTGTCCGATTCTGATCAATCAGCCTGATATTGCGCGATATGCTAAAAGACCGTCGCAAGCCACCTGGTCCCAGATCTTGGGAATCTTCGTCAGCAAGATCCTGATCATGTTCCTCAGTGCCGGAACTACCAGTGCCACCCAGGGATTCCTGGGCACGTCTTACTGGAATGTGTGGGATCTCTACAACGCAATCCTGACAACCTACTGGGGACCTGGTGCTCGTGCTGGTGTTCTATTCGCTTGTTTGGGCATGGTGCTCGCTATCCTGGCCTCTAATGCCGGCACCAACGCGCTCCCTGCGGGCGCTGACATGACGGGTCTCCTGCCACGCTTTATCAACATTGTCCGTGGACAGGTCATTTGTGGTCTTTTGGGTCCTCTACTGTTCCCCTGGAAGATTATCGCCGATGCCAAAAGTTTCCTGACCTTCCTGTCCTCATACGCCGTCTTTTTGATGCCCATCTGTGGTATCATGGTGGTTGACTACTGGCTCGTTCGTCGTGGTAACCTGCACGTCCCGTCGCTCTACAACCGTGATGCGGACTCTCCTTACTCATACTGGAAGGGATGGAACTTGCGCGCCATTGTTGCCTGGCTCGCCGGTACCGCATTCGTTATCCATGGTGTCGCTGGTGCTTTGGAACCTAGCCTCACAAACCAGGCTAGCAAGGACATGTACAAGCTTGGATTCTTGTTGAGCTTCCTCGTTGGATCATTGGTCTACTATCTCGCCTGCCTGATCTTCCCTGTGCCAATGTATCCTGAGAGCGGCCGGGACATGCCCAAGACATTCGAATATATGGCAGCTTCTGAGGGTTTCTTCGAGGGTGAGAGCGTTGATACTATCCGGATTAGTCACGGCGCTATCACTGGGATCAATGGTGATACAGAAAAGGATTCTGCGATCACATCGGAAAAAGAGATTTATGTATAACCTTAGACAGACAGAAACCCACAACCCGAATGCCTGATCTATGTCCTTAGATTCTGCGCCAGTACAAGCCAAATGCAAGTTAGTTACATTATTTACACGCTTGTCTCTGTTGCGGTTTCCGATCAGATTATTTTTGGTGTATTCATACCAAGTTGAATAATTGGGATCTAAGCTACATGTACTCTTCGTAGAATAGGCGTGCAACCCTGCAATGCCAGTCACATATACATGGAAAAGTCTGCCAGCTGGTGACTATTCACCAGTTGGCGGCAATCTACCCGCAATCCAATCCAAAAAACCGTGCAGGTAAGACATGATGAAAGCATAACAGTTAAAAATTGGAATAAGGGGGAATTGTCAAGCCACGAACGCATCGAGCAGGCAAAGCTGTCCTTCACGCAGTGGCGGCCTTTTGGTGATCCTGCCAGATAGCGTAACCCAGGAGTTCAAGCAGGTATCTTTCACGGTATATGAGAATGGCCACACCCTCTCTTTGCAAAAATATCTGCGCATGCTGCAGAACGATGATCAAATCGGTGGTGGGGAGCCAGAAGATGGCCTGGTGGGAGATGGTGATTTGCTGAGGACAAAGACTCAAGCATTGAAGCTTGTTGAACAAGGGCTGAGTGCGTTTATCATGGGCGAGAGACTCGCAGAATGATTCAAACATGTTGTTATCGACAATCAGGCGAAGGATTGAATCCAAATAATCGCGTCGGAATTGCGCTTGTGGCAGGGAGGGTTCCAGCTCAGCGAAAGTACTCTGCATCATGATCACTTGTTGCAACTCTTCAAAGAGCAGCGTTGACTGTTTCTCAATTGACCTTGTAAGTCCGACAAGTGGGCGGTCATAGCCCAGCTTCTTCCGCCAGAAGTAGTTGCACACAATCAGGATGATGATACACGGGATTAACACAACATATCCCCACCAGCGCTCGGCTGTGACCATTGAAGCGGCACCAGCCACAAGACCATTTACACCATTGATCCCAGCATGCCATTGGAAACGACGGAAACGTGTATGCAGGCGACGACGGATTGTATCATTTGTCTCCAGGGCAAAGACGGCGGCATGGTGCAAATGAAACCGACGGACAAGATATCCCGACCAAACGGCATTTGCTACACCAAAGGCAGCAGCTAGACCATTCCCGATGTACCCAGAAAGCAGATTGCTGGTTTTGTAGACGCGGGGATTGGCGCCACCGATGGCCATCAGAGTGCCAATGCCGACCAATAGCGAGCCAAATCCCATGAATGCGTCCATCACGAGGCGGTCCACCAGCTCAGTGCCAATCTCACGTGCCCCAACTCCAAGGCGATTTTCAATGAGCTGAACCATCTCCGTGTCATTCTTGTGTGATTCCTGGAGGCTTTGTAGATGAGCCCTTTCCACCCGCAGGAGCTTGATGTTTTTCCAGCTCAGTAGAAGGTCACGCACAGCAACGACTACCATCCCCAAAGCAAGTATGCCACCCAGTCCCATCAATACCGCTGCAAACTTCGGAACAGGAATCTCATTCCAGACATTTGCAGCGAAGTCGCCAGCGTTGGCAAGCTCAAGGTATCCAACGCCAGCAAGCAAGCTGTTTTTGTATTGCTGTTGATGGTGCAGTCTGAATCGGCCACGCTTATTAACGAGCGTCACTTGATCGTTGATTGGCTGGGCGGCCTCCTGTAGTGTGATGTCGCTGGTGTTTCCTTCGCCATGCTTCCGTAACAGCGTCAATCGGTCGTTGGTTATCTGCAGGGATTCTTGTGACGTGATCTCGCTGGTGTCACCCTGCTCACGCTTCTGCAATAGCACAACTTGGTTGGTGGTTGTCGGCTCGGAGTTCTGGGATGTGATGTCACTGGCTTCGCACGGGAATATCGGAATAGACGGTGATGGGCGGCTTGGCCGTTGGAGTCGAATGATCTCCATGAATTTGGCTCTGATGATTTTTTGGACTTTGTGAAGTTGGGAAGGGGGAGCGACGATGGTGTCGCTGGTCCCGTGTGCATCACCCATTTCCGTGATAAGATGTGAGGAATCATAGAGAGGAACAGTTCACATGACTTCACTAATACCAGTACTCAGAACAAAAACTCAGTGATGGACACGACTGGAATACGATTGGAGCAAGAGCTGAGCTTCAAACGATGAACAATGAGTTGTCAAAGACAAAATGGCACAAGTGGCTCCCAGCGGGTAAACTGCCGGACCTTAAGGCACATCCGGCTTGGCATCGCCCTGTAGGGCTGAGCACGTGATGAGCTAGAAATAGCTACAGCCTACCGGAAACCTTTGCCGTCCAATGTACGTAACTGAAAATAACCGTACCAGTTCAGAACACCCCTTGCAGTAGGTACATAGGTGCTGCCAGGCAGCAACACTTACCACATTTGCCAGACGGATGTCTACCCGGCTGTCCGATCGTTTTTTAACAAAGTTGTCATCAGGAGTCAGACTTTCTGGCTTTCTGCTTTTACTGTTTTACATAATAGTATTAATGTAACCCCTGACTAAGTAGTCTTTGAAGGGACCTACAGAAGTGACTTCCAACCCTGAACATTTAACTATATTCTGCAAGGGACCAGGGGGAAGTATGGGAATTAATTACCACTAGACCACATCAAAAACCAAGGTTCCTGTTTATGGCCTAGGGAGGCCTTATCCCAGTGTATCCCAGTCTGACAGGAAGCAACATGGAACGTAGGAAGTTTGAAATTCCTCTTGATGAATGTGGCATAACTCTAGTACCTACTGCTCATGCTTCTTTGTAAGATACATTCCCTGGTTCGGGTGTGCTCAATGCTCGAATTAGCTTGACGCCGGCCTCCGCCATATCGCCCGAATGTGCCCCCCAGAACTGAGCCTCACGGTCGGAACCCCGGAGCACATCATCCTCCGGTTGCTCCCTGGTTGGAGAAGGAGTACCTTCATAAGTTTCTTCATTTTCAGTCGCGCTGTAGACGTTGACTCGTTCGTTGAACCGCACTCGGTGACGGGTCCGTCCATTAGGCGAGCCCTGGGAGCAGGATTTCGGGGAAGAGTTTCTCGCCAAGCTCGCAGCCAGATAATTTCTCCGCACAGCGTACCGACGAGCCTCTTCCCTCCGAATAGTGTCTGAGTAGATCTTCTCCAAAGCCACCGAGGCGGTAAATCGCATGCCTAGGTAGACCTGCTCGGCAATAAACACCGTCAATAGCAAGGAAGAGAGCCTTACCTCGGCGATGGGCCCCCGGTAAATGTGCACGACGGCGGCTGTAGATAAGGTTCCCAGCCAAGCCAAGAAGTCCAAACCCAGGAGACAAGGTCCAATGGAATCGGACCGAATCGGTGGTGGTCGCTGGCATTCCAGCGTGAGTTTGAAGAAGTCACCCCGCAACTCAAGCCAGTTGTTCAGTAGGAAACCTAGCGGGACGAGCGGCCAGGCAACTCCAAATAGTGCCAGATAGCCGAACTGAACACACATCTCCATGGTGTCATCCTCGACATGGTATTCCTCTGCACCAGCCTCGCTACGCAGTCTTGTCATAAAAGCCACCTCCTCGGGCGGGTCAATCAGGAACAGATCCGTGGCCACGGAAGTCGTCCGCCTGTGATCCATTCCTGCCTTGCGTTTCTGATAGTTCTGCCATTTCTGTCGCAAGACATGCTTCACATATGGCAAAATAACCTCCTCGCCGAAACTGAGTACTTGCGCCGTCATTGAGAGGTAGATCACTTCCTGCTGGAAGCGTGCGACATCAACCTCAAACTCCTTGGTGTGGACGGCGAGGTTGGTCTTCTGCCCTAGGGCCTGGAAGATGTGCAAGTATGGGACAATTTGTCTACCAAATGGAACGTACACAAATGCAGTCAACATTGTAGGGAGAAAGGAGGTGATAGAGTTCATGACAAAGGTCTTCTGAGTCTGAGCGAGATCATATTGATCTTGAGTTCGGTAGTTCTCGTAGTCGGTCAGGCGAGTTGCAATCCTCGTGAGGAATGAGGTAATGGCGGGCAAAGATAGCGAAAAGAGGACAGTCGGTACGAACTCAAGGTACCCCTTGAATGGGCCATCGTACACCTCGGATATGAACACCTCTGATGCGAAAGATGCAACAATCAGAGCTCCGAGCGCGACGCTCGCGACAGATGCGAAGGGAAGCAAGAGCATCTGCCGTGAGAACTGCTTCCAACCAGGGAAAATATGCCGCACCTCACCGCTGATTGGGTCTTTGACCTCTTTCTCCCATACATACTGCTTGCGATTCACTTTCAACCGCCCAACACCCTTGACGTCCCAACGCTGACTTAAATCGGCCTCCCGAATCTTCCAGTACTCGACGAACACAATACACGACGTGCATAGTACGGCTCCATATGTGATCGAATACGGACCTAGATATAGCCATCCGAGAATGCCCAAGCCAGCAGGCACCGTGAGGAATAGCGAATACGAATGAATAAAGGCGTAGTAGAAAGCAACCTAGACACAATCAGCACAATGTGTCAATAGAGCTACCCGGAGGTCGCTCAAGCCGGACCAATACCTTCTCTCCGAAAAGTGCTCGAATTTCATCGAGATCTTTGGCAGTCAATATAGTCTTCCGATTCCATTGACGTAGCATCCGGGAACAGGCCTCCTGGTCATGTAAGGGAAAAGAGGCGGTCACATTCTTCCATTTCCCGAACCCCGGTGTGATTCCTGCGCCGCCTAACTTCTTTTGCCATGTAACAGCATGGTAGACTGATCGGATCTCTTCGGATGGTGACTCGGCATCGGCGATAGTAGTTTCATCGCCCTCCGGTAAAGTATGGGTAATTCCGAACAACCAATCCTTTATTCTGCCGTGAGTCAGTTCATGCTCGAATCTGCTTCAACCATTCGAGCATCTCTTCCATATCACCTACCTGGACTGATGTACCAAATTCCCTAGGTGATCTCGCGGAACTCGGATGCAGACCAAGAGTGCTGCACTGTGTCCATGCCGCACTTGGACCCGAAGACCGGCTTCCTTCAAGTCGCTAATGAGCATTCGAAACTCTGTAATAGCTTGCTCTTGATCTGTAGATTGTCAGTATATGTCGGGAGTCAAGGATGTCCGGCGCAAGCACGTCATTTACCGATGTCGCCGAACTCATATTGCAGAACCCAATCCACACCCAGGTTGTCGTAATCATCGTGGTCGCTCTTACCATACCCCGCAAGCCATGACATATCGGGAAGCTCAGGGTGGCTTGTTAAGAGAGTGTGCAGCTGGAGTGGTGAAAGGTCGAGGTTGAGGCGGTGGAAGTTTGAGTATATTGGAAAGGGAATGTGGGGGATTTGTTAGTATTTTGGTACTACTGTATGTACGGAGCCCGTGATACCATTGTTGGTTCCACTCAACAGGGGGAAAATGCCAACATCCGCATCATCTTTACCCGCCCAGTCCGCTGCGGATCACCAACTTCTCTCTCTTCCCCTTTTTCTCTCCTTAATCTGATGTCTACTTAGTCAACCCCCTCTCTTCTCCGAGGAGCGATCACGGTTACACAATTGCGTTCCCCAGTGCATATATCCTCGTTCTGATCCCTGCAATGATTTGGCTTTGTCTAAGGCTGCAAGCCTGCAAGTGACAAGTCAACCCCACTAGTCAATCCTCAGCCCTACGGGGAGGTTTTATTGCGCGCCGATCATGTTTGCCACCGAATGAGAAGCGGCAGATTCCGATCGCCAATTCTCTGCCCTACCCCTTGCCTGTCAATCGGAAAATCCCCGTGCTCTGGCCCTGCAAAATTTGACATTTGAAGCCCATGCTCGAATGGCTGGATCGAACACCTGCAGCTGCAGCTCACTCGCAGACCCCGAAGGTGTCGCTGCCACAAAGGGATGACTGCACAGGGCTGGATCCACTACGGGCGCGTGCAGTCCCGGGATTGGAAAATGTTGGCACCTCAATAGGGCTGGGCTGGGCACCGGAGCGGGCTCCGGCCCCTGGGTTACTGGCGTTGGGGTAAAAGAATGAATTTATTGGCGACGCGGCCAGCCAATAATGAACCTAATGAAACAGGCCAAACGAGCTCTACTAATAATTGCCAGCAAATGCCCATACGGAATCTTTCATTGCTTGATGAGCTTAATATTCAAAGGCAATTACACGAAGGTTCTCCCTAGACAGGGGAAATTGTTGAGAAAAATGTTGCTGCCTGGGTGCAACGGCCTGCCGAGCCTCGGCGCCCCAGGGAACTTGGCCAAGATTAGATTTCCTGCCTTCGCGTCAGTCTGATTTTTGAATATCCACATTTCCATTGGAGATCTGCTTACAATGGGCGGTGAAACTTCATTCGATTTCATATTTGCGCCAAGAGTGGATTGTGGAGGTTTTGAAAAAAAACTTGAGTCCTTGACTGGATCCATAGCAGTGAATTCCCCGCCCAATTGCATAGGCATCAGCATTTACACCCACAGCCGGCGACGGTTTTTGAGACTGTGGCACCGCGATTTTGGGAATGGCGCTGCCTTTATATCCGGCGCTTCCATCGTCCCTTGTTCGAAGTCCATAAATGGGGCAGCATGCGCGAACAGATGCATGAGCAATGAGATCATTTTCAAGATATATTGACTTCCACTCAGTCGATCACTTTCCTCTACATCCATCGTACGCCTTTCCTGGCTCTTCTAATTGACTGAACCAGTCATCTACGTACTAGGTTGGGCCTTGGCTACCATATGTATTCGCTCATTGAGATCATGGCCCGTCGTTTACTACGTGGGCAGAATCTCACCCTCGGGTTGAGCCTCTTTCTCTTTATCTTCATGTTCCTTCCCACCTTGCTTATACTATTAGCGGTCATCGTATTCTTTGTCCTGGTGTATCCGCGACTAAGCAAGCCGTACAGGCTTGACCGAGAACAAGGGTTCGAGCCTCGGTCCGAGATGAAAAATTGAATCAAAGTATCACGTTGCGCGTTTGGTAAGGTCACGTTCAATATGCTAGCTTGAAACTGATCACTGACGTTGTAGATGCTCATGAGTCTCTTCAAAAGCGTTGTTACACGCGGCACATTGGCGTTCTCCTTTTCTATCTGATTCCAAGGTTTGCTGCTGTTATGCAGCAACCAACCACAGTCTTGTAGGGGTGTTCTGGGATGTACCCTAAAAGCGGATGAATTGCTTCCATTATTTTGTTGTCCAATGTCCTGGATGCAATTGTACGAGGGCGAAATGGCGTTCGCGTTGTATATTACTTTTCTGTGCATTCCACCTATCCATGAGAGGCCTTTCCACGCCGGATACATATCCCATGCCGGGCTGTGCCTTCATTTATTTCATGTTTCACCGGGCTCAGTCCAGATAACCTATGATATACCTATCTACGTGACGTCCTATATGTCGGTAACTATCTATGCTAGCATAAACTCTGCATGTAGGTATGATGCAGATCGAGTAGCGTACCCTACCTTCCACTTAGGTTGTAGTGTAGCCCGGGAGATTAACACGGTGTACACTGAAGCACCCTGGTGAGGTAGAAGTTTCTTGTTCCATGTCCGGACCGGGCCTGGCTGAAAAGTTATTTTCCCTTCCATCGCTCCATTGATACTCTGAGGCTGGTTTCTTTGACTTTCATTGCCACTATTCCGCTCCAGGGTTAATCCTCGCTCCTACTGTGCCAGGTCTGAGGTGGGTAAGCGGGTAGGGCTAACACCCGTTTCGGTGGAAAACTCATTTAATGTTGTTCATGCTCGTCAGATTCAAGATGCAATCGCGGACCCAGGTATTCTCACATGGATATCTTCGGTACTCAGACCCTCGCTCACTGAGTCGATGATATAGTTGGAACAAACTATGGTCCTCTTCACAGTCATCAAAGACTGCTTCAAAGGCACGACAACCAGCGCATAGGTCATAACAAAAGGCACAATCGTCCAGACATGAGCCTCTTCTTTGGGTCCAATGTTATCGTAATGTGGTAGGTTCAGAGAGGCGAGATTGAACCAAATCCAGAAGATCCAAATCCACTACGTGGCAGCATACTTGAGCACTGCTAAGAGGACAAATGCCCAATATGCCGAATACTATGTAGCACATTGTCCCCGCAGTATAGACTGCATGCTATTAATAATGGAGGACAAAGAAATGCCTAAGGGCAGTGGGCTGCCGAATGAATAATGATGCCACCCCGGATCTGATGGCGGGCTATCATGTTGGCGTCTGTGAGTCACTGAATAGAATGTTTGGATCATATCCATCCATCGAGACAAATGGTGGCAATGGCCAGTGACACAGCCACAGTACTTACGGGAAGTGGGGCTCAACGCGGCTTCGTTCTCGCGATTCCTCCGCCCGAGAGGCGCAGCACATTTTCAGCCTTCAAAGCGAGTAAGATACGCGCTTTCTTGGGGTTTCAGATAAATGTTTAGCCGATTGGACGATTTGAGATTTGACATGACCTCATCAATCATCATTGACTATTAGCGAAGCACGACAGTGTACGCAGACAGCGTACAACGCATAGACAGTCTAGAAGAGCTGCGGCGCGCGGTCGATTTAGCGTGTGACGAGCACCCGAACTCAAGGGTAACACTAACCCCTATTTTTGGTCATTCTGGAAAGCTGGTCCCAATCTCAACAATCTCATTGATCGGGTGTTGGGGTCTTTCCAGAAAAGCGGAGATCTTGATATCGGGGCGAAGTGGTCTGGGAGAATATTTCCGTTAGACTCGAGTCATCCAGGTTCAAGACCCGATCGATGGCAATAAAGAAGAAAACAAGACTCATGTGCCGATGGAAATGAAATCCACACCCATAGCCAGGCTGTCGATCTGGACGATTATTGGCCAACGAACTTGGTTGGCTGCATGGCCCCGAATTACCCGCCGTGGCAGAACCCGCACCCTTGGCATCCATAGGGATGAGAATCATGAGTTGATACACGGGAAGAGAATGCGTCATTTGTCTTGGGGACGTAGTTTTGGACGACGATGTGTATGTTGTGCCAGGCGACATGTTACATGTTGGTCGGAGTAGCCTTAATATTGACATCATCCTAGGGGGGATTACGAAGAGCAACGCGAGGCTGAGAATGTTTTGCACATATTGTTGTCACTGGTGCTGATCCGCATTCTTAAATACAAAACCATCTGCATAAATACTTTTAGTTCCACGTTGGTTTTAGCCTGCGCCGAAGACACCTGCGCTTAAGACAATCGTTGAAGGTGAGATAATGGATCCTTGGAAGTGTGGCGTCGGGAAATCATCACGCCGCCAAGCTCTCAAATAAGTCTGACCCGTCCCCCCTAGTCTGTCAAAACTCCTACTGTGATTAATTTCGCTCTTTTTCACTCTTTCATTCACAATATTCTCTCATCGAAGGCTAGTTGCCTTGTTTCATCAGTGGTTTTTTTCGGAAATACATGCGTAAGTGATGTCGACACTTCCAGCGCCGGCTCATAGATAGCTGTAGCTCTTGGCTGTGCCCAGAGCTTATCTCAGCCTTATATTTGAATCTGACTGACAATGCCATTTTCTCCAGACCGTGTTCAATCGTGGGCGAAAGCTCACGCGTCCTCTCGCGACCTGCCAGCTCATACCCCTTCCCGGCAGGTCGCCAACCCCGAACCTATTGAAAAATACACCCAAGATGGACAAGTGAATGCGCCCGCCGAAGACCCTGCTCCAGGGTCTGTCACGGAAACCGATTCTAAGCCGGAACTTCTGAGCCGTATGCGCAATGGTAGCGGGCGCTTCTACCAACATACGAAGAATGCGATCTGCCACAGCTGGATCAATGTGCTGCTCATCTTTGTTCCAGCCGGTATTGCGGTCGAGGCTGCTGGCCTCGACCCAGCCATCATCTTCGCGCTGAACGCGGTGGCCGTCATCCCGCTGGCCGGACTACTCAGTCATGCTACGGAGAGTGTCGCAAGCCGTCTTGGTGATACCATCGGAGCCCTGATCAACGTCACCTTCGGAAACGCAGTAGAGTTGATTATCTTCATCATTGCACTTGTCAAGAACGAGATTCGCATTGTCCAAGCCTCTCTTCTTGGCTCCATTCTTGCCAATTTGCTGCTGATTATGGGCATGGCGTTCCTGTCTGGTGGTCTTCGCTTCCAGGAACAGATCTACAACAGCACCGTTACCCAAATGAGTGCTTGTCTGCTCAGTTTGAGTGTAATGAGTCTCCTCATTCCCACTGCTTTCCACGCCTCATGGTCGGATAGCGCTAACGCCGATCGCGAGACGCTCAAAGTCAGCCGTGGTACCAGTGTAGTCCTGCTCTTGGTGTATATTCTATACATCGTTTTCCAGCTAAGAACCCACTCCTATCTCTACGCGAGTATTCCCCAAGCTATCATCGACGAGGAGTCCCACCCCGGCGTTCTGGCAGAGTTCATGAACAGCTCTTCGGATTCCTCCTCTAGCTCCAGTGAGGAGTCAGATGACACGACTACATCCTGGACGACTGCCAAGCGGATCAAGAGAGCAATGAAATATCGCAGACATCGCAAATCAAGTACAAGCTCCAAGGGAACGACATCTCGAAGCTCGTTCCAGAAAAAGGCCGTGGCATCCGCCTCCAACGAAAACCAGAGCTCTATCCCCAATTCCATTGACAGCAATGAACATGCGATTGAACTCGACGAGATTCGTTACGACGCTGATGACGATGCAGTTCGATCTCGCGATTTCGGCTCAGCTCTGGGTCGCGTGGATTCCAAAGCCAGCAAAAAGTCCAGGAGACGGGATCGAAAGAAGCGCAAGGCTGAAAAAGAAGACAGGAAGGCTGAAAAGGACGAGAGGAAGGCTCGGATTGGGGCACCCCAAGAGGCTGGTCCATCAACCAGTCAACGTCCATCCATCGCAGGTTTCCCGACAGCCCCTAACTTGTCGGCTGTTGCAGGCACTGGAGATGATCCGCAGAAACGCCGATTGCCCTTTGAACCTATTGCATCCCTGCTCTCCAACACCGTCTTTAGCTCCCAGTCACCCGCGAATTCACCCCGTATGGGAACAACTGCCTCGCGTCCAAATATCGCTCGCAGCAACTCACTACCCGCACCTACTAGTCGTCCGCCGGTCGGAAACGCAGTGCAGTTCGCCCGTGGTGCTTCGCGCATCGCTGTGCCAAATGTTGTTGCGCCCCCGGAGACAGATGCTCAGACCCCGGAACCTGTAATGTCTCGCACTGCTGCGGTTGTTATGCTGCTTCTCTCCACTGCCCTGGTTGCGGTTTGTGCCGAGTTCCTGGTTGACGCCATTCCGGAAATGATCGCAAGTTCGAATGTCAGCGAGGCCTTCATTGGTCTCATTATTCTGCCAATCGTTGGTAATGCGGCTGAGCACGTCACTGCCGTTACTGTCGCCACTAAGAACAAGATGGATCTGTCCATTGGTGTTTCTGTGGGTAGTAGTATTCAGATTGGTATGTCTAGGTTCCTTCTGGCTTCTGTACACCTTCTAACCACTCATACCGACAGCTATCTTTGTCACACCATTGGTCGTTATCCTGGGCTGGTGCATGGACAAGGACATGTCCTTGTATTTCACGCTCTTTGAGACCATTTGTCTCTTCGTGACCACATTCGTCGTCAACTTCCTTGTCCTGGACGGCAGGAGTAACTACCTCGAGGGTGTCCTCCTTGTGGCAGCCTACGTTATCATTGCGTAAGCTTTCTCATCCATCCTCTCAGGTTGTTTGCAACCATGTTCTAACCGTTCTATCAGACTATCCGCGTTCTTCTACCCCGGCGATGGCCAGTCCAGTGCGATTGCCGGCTCAGGGGCGTAGTCTCGTGGCTGCAGTGATCCTATGTTGAGTTCAATATCCGACTTCCGTCCACAGTCATAAACAGGGCGTGCTACTTGGCCGTCTTTGATTGCCAATTGCTCGCGTTATCACCAATTAGTGGTCGACTACATAACTTATCTAATAAGCCCAAACGGCTTTTCTCTCGCATTCACTAAAGAGCATACTTACAAGGCCTTGAGCCGACTCGGGATACACACGTAGCTAGCGTCAGCCTACGGATGATTCCAGCTTGAGTACCATCTGCAGGTCTCCGCACACGGTAATGAAACTGTATTGTAACTCATCCTGGCCCCGTCTCAGTTCTGCTGTGAGCCTGCGACAACCAGCTAAGAATTCGACTCCCTCCTGTCGAGTAATAATGTGACGCCATGAAGTGATAGTGTTAGTATTCTTGCTATCTCCCCACCTCATGGCTTGGATGCCTTGGCGCATAGAAATCGGCCATTTGTAGTCTCAGGTCGCGCGACCTACAGCAGGTAGCCACGCAATGTAGCGCCCTTCTGGTCCTATTTACAACCGAATTGCAAGCGCCTATGAATTAGTACGGCCTTTGTCGGAGCACACCACTCCCGGAGTTGTTGATCTAGCCCCGACATCCATATATCCACCAGCCACGTGTGAGACGGCGAGTGGCTGTGTCCGCCGCATTTCGGGAGCCTGAGCCACATACTGGCTCCACATGGCGCACAACAGGAAGATTCCTTTGTTAATGCCTCAATGCTCCATCTTGATTATCCCTGGAGATTGCTCCACTGTGGGCATTAGCCCCTATTTCTCTGTTTCCCCTCAATAATTGACAGTGCATTGTGTACGTTGTGTACGGAATACGCCACGAACCCCTTCAATGATGAAAATCGTCCGAGACGCCGAACCTTGGAAACAAATAGTCAAGCTCCCGAGTGGAGCTGGCCGTTCCGAACTTGAAACCAACCCCTTCAGCGCTGATCTGCCATCTGCAATGCAACCCCTCTACGATATCCGATATGGCGAAGCGTGACACACTAGACCATTGGCGTCCTCCATATTGGACATTTAACTGGACAGCCCTGTCAGGCGCCGGGATTGTCAATCTGACGACGTGCGATGTACAATGTACGATGTACGCGGGAGTCAGGGGTTCGTAGGGCGCTCCATATTGCATCTGCCTAGTTGGAAGTTGACAGCAAAGTGGGCGCTAACGGACAGCCTTGTAGTGGGGGGTCATAAAGTCTAGCGTCAGACATATTGTGGAGTATCTATTTCGGTTCTGGGCGGAAGGTGATGGTGTACGAAGGTGTTCTCTTGTTCCTTCCCATAAAAGCCCATCTCCCCTCTCGTCTACTCTCCACCAGCTCTCTACCTATCATTTTAGTCTCTACACCTCATCCTCACCCATCATGTCCTACGCTCCACCTTACGGCGACCCCTACGCCCGCCCTCCCCCAGACCGTCCTCCATATGATCCCTACGGACGCCCACCTTCAGACCCTTACGCTCGTCCCCCCTCAGATCCTTACGCCCGTCCACCCTCAGACCAACCCCCCTACGAGCGTCCTGCATATGACCAGCCTCGCTACGACCCCGGCCGCCCGGCATACGAACGAGGCCCATACAGCGCGCCCCCACCTCAGGCTCGGCCCCCTCCAGGCCCTCCCCCTCCATTGCCTCAGGGTTGGGTCCAGGAATGGGAGCCCAGTATGCGCCGGGCATTCTATGTAGAGCAGGCCACTGGTCGCTCGCAGTGGGAACAGCCTTACCAACAGCCTGGCTACACTGGCTATGAGGATGGCTCGCGCAGCGTTCCTCCCCCGAGCCCCAGGGTGGCTACTATGCCCCTCCTCCCGGCCCGCCTCCTGGGTCTTACGATACCCGCGGCCAGGATTACTACCAAGATCAATCCCAGCCTGCGAAGAAGAGCAGTGATACCGGGAAGTACCTCGCTGCTGGTGCTGCTGGCTTGGCTGTTGGTGGTATTGCTGGCGCGGTGATTGCTCACGAGCTTGACGGTATGTACACAGTACTCTCTCTCCTCCGCTTTGACAGGCGAATCCAGTGGCCGTTGAATATTTGATACTAATGAACTTATCAGAAGATTCCGCTTCGTCTTCTGACGTCGAGGAAGCTTACGAGGAAGGTCGTGAAGATCAGGCGTATGAGGACGCGGGGAGTGACGGTGGCTGGTAATCCCTTTCGTTGATGGCCGACGATTTTCCTAAGGCGACATGCTTGTTCTTCATGAGCAAGAAATTCCGTTCTGTGAAGCTTTTACATTGTTACAACATCCCTGGTATCCTTCAATACTCGGTACTAGGAAGTAAACCCAATACTACCTATAACTAGCCAATGGTCCGCCATATTTACTTCCAACATAAGATCTCCCCATGCAATAGACCAAACCATGCATTCTCGTCCTGAACAAATTCCCTCCACCCCCTCGCAATGACCTCCAAGTCCCCTTCCTCCGCAAAGCCCTCTTCAACGGCACCCTTCGCAAACCCAGAGGACCTAGCCCTCTCCTCCATAGACCCACCCCAATATCTCCTCTCCTCATCACTGGCAAAACACCAAGCCCCCGCACTCTTCCTCACCCTCCCAGTCTCAAAACCCGCCTCCCTAGCCCAAACGTGAATCATCCTCCCAGGATGTGGACTTCCCCCTTAGCACGCTGCATCAACTCTGTGACCTCCCGCCACTTAGAAATCCCCACAGAGTCAGGATACCAGCTCAACTCCGCAGACTCGCGACAAGCAACAATACCCCCCTCCTTCGCAACCCTCCGCATCTCGCTCAGCGCATGAATCGGGTCTGCAATATGCTGCAGAACCTGATGCACATGCACAACATCGAACGTATTGTCTTCAAACGGCAAGGCATGGATATTCCCCTCTTGAAAAGTGATATTCGACACGCCTTCAGCTTGCGCTAGAGCTCGCGCGCCTTCTAGTGGATCTGGGACGTATTCCACCCCTGTAACGTGGCCGTCCGGAACAAGCTTTGCTAGCGAAATGGTTATTGAGCCTGGGCCGCAGCCGACGTCGAGGATTTTCATGTCTGGCTTCAGGTGGGGGAGGAGGTAAGGGGCGGAGTTGGTGACTGTGCGCCAGCTGTGGGTGCGTAGAACTGACGCGGAGTGGTCGGTTGTGTAGATCTGAGTCATTGTCGAGGTGGACTGGTGAGATTTGGATTTGTTTTGGTTGGAAGTGACCGCGGAGGGTTCGTCAATGGGCGGGCCGCGGGGTCTTTTTATAGCTGCGGGGCATCTGCCCCGTGGAAATTCCGTGGCGATCTTCAGCCCTGTCGGGCTTCCGCTCGTTTACGTCCAACGCCATCTTCTACTATGCGGTCCTCGGCTACTCAAGGGTTGGCAAAACTGCAAAAGGCGATGTCCGTATTATTATCATCGCTATTGTCTCGTGAGATACGAAAGATATCACTGCTGTGAAATCCAATTGCCAACTAGTTATATCCACAGCATTCGACACACTCCCTCAGTCCTCCAAAACAGTCCCTGATGGAGGGATGAATAGCTTCACAATTACCCGATTTGGGCATCAACGTTGGTCAGCAACGACTCAGAGCAAATATCGACTACTAGTCCTTGATGGCAATGGTAGTCATTTAACGGCTCAATTCGATCAAACCTGCACTGAAAACAACATTATACCACTTTGCATGCCAGCGAATTCATCGCATTTACTCCAGCCACTTGCTGTGGCCTATTTTGCCCCCCTAAAGCGTGCATATCGATAAACTTGACTTCCCTTGCGGCATATCCAGAAGCTCATAATAAGCCATCCAAAGATACCTCGATAAAAAGTATCTTCAAAGCTACAGGATTGATACCGTTTAATCCTACTTCTGTGCTTGCAAAGGTCAATATTCGGATTTATTATGAAGCACTCCTGACATTAGGCAATCCCCTCATTACTCGCTCCTTGTCTCTTTCTCTATTAAACGGCCCATACCCTCACCCTTACCGTCACAAGTCCCTTTATCCCCTCTATCACCATCGCACTCCTCCCTCATCATTCCTCTCTCACTGCTTCACCTAATACGAGTAACAGGCTGGCGGGACCATTCATGGAGCCAATCATTAATCCTTTGCACACCCTGCAGGTCTCCTTCCACAGTTTCCTGCTTATCCTCGTCAACCCAGCCCCGGGTATAACTGCCGCCAAAATCAATGAGCCAGGCATCGCCCTTCGTATCAACCAAGACATTCTCAGGCTTAGTGTCACCCCAAACAACGTCTGCCGCATGCAAACATTTAACGTAGTTTTGTATTTGCGTAGACCAGCGAAGCCGATCCTCATTTGTACAGTCGGACCAAGGCGCCAAATCCTCCAGAGTGCCTTTATTCTCGATATAGGTGAGAAGTAGTCCGACCAAACGTGTCCCAGGGTGGTACTCTTCATCGCTGTCGAGAGGATAGTGTTGAAGAACATCCTCGTCGTTGTCGATAATCAGACCGTGAAGGTGACAGATGCGTATATCAGCAAGAAGTGGCGGGCTTGCCTCAGCGTCCGCAAGTATCTTGCTGCGTGCCTGTAGCTCGTGGTATCCATGCACTCGACCTGACACCTAAGGTTTGAAGAAGTACTCATCATCATCCACAAGGACCTTAGATGGGACCAAATGCGATGTTTGATCCAGAACCTGCACTTGACGAGACGAGTATTTGTTGAGTTTCGAGTTAAGTAGCAGAGATAGGTGCCCTTTAAGGGACTCGTTGTTCACATATTCACCCGGAGGTGAGAACTCCTGTCGCGAGAGGGCCACCCTGAAATGTGGCTGAATGTGGCTGCTGCTCTCAGCTACCCCTGCCTCGAGAATGAACCACGGCGGGTAGAGATAGCTATGCAGATTGCACGTTGACTCCATTTGATTAAGGGCCATCTGAGTCATAAGCTCCTCAAACGGCTTTCTGCGACGTTCCACCACTTCACGGGATTCTCCATCTGGATCATCCTTATATAGGACGTTGTAAAACTTGCGATGCTGTTCCAAGACAGAAGAAGAGGCGGCGAGGATCTGTGGATCGTAGCAGATGCGAAAGGCAGCGTTCCTATGGCGGACGGAAAGAGTGATTTCGCTCTCCAAATTGTAGTCCAATTCCCAGGTAATAGACTGAGTGTAGAATCCTTGCATGGTGATAATATGCCGTGAAATTGGTGGACTAGGCAGAAGAAGAACCCACTATGGATAGGGGAAACTTATGAGGATGAGGACATATGACAGCTTTGCAAGGAAGGCCAAACGGATATAGAGAGATGACTTGATTTCAGATAGAAGGAATGCGTGGACGAAGGGGATTTTAACCCCTAAGTGCC
The DNA here is from genome assembly GCF_028826915.1 of Penicillium bovifimosum. Classification (NCBI taxonomy): domain Eukaryota; kingdom Fungi; phylum Ascomycota; class Eurotiomycetes; order Eurotiales; family Aspergillaceae; genus Penicillium; species Penicillium bovifimosum. The sequence goes on along the minus strand of NW_026622714.1, from coordinate 2,388,851 downwards.
CGACGAAAGCTAAGTTAAAACAGGAAGGAGAGACTAATCTAAGACAAGAAGCCAATGAATCACACACAAGCTGGCAGTCTGAATGTGGCCAGGCGGTAGGCCCGGATGCAGATTGACAAACATGAAATCCTCAATCCACATATGTAGGAACCCAGGAAACCTAAATATAGGCCTATTTGCTCGCCGTCGGCTTCACTGCCTCCACTTCACCATAGCTACCAATCGACGCTGAGTGTATACAGCACTAATACTCGTTAGCCCTGTTTGTGTTACCATGTAGCACAGTAGATGAAACTCACCGCCCCTTAAAAAAGCCCTTCATAATATCAATCGCAGCTCACATTCATGGCAACCCTTGTGCTTACAAGGAGCACAGGTATCGAGGCCAGAGGAAACTGCAGATTTGCACATACTGTATTATATGGACCAAAGGTCCAAATCTACCTACAGACCAAATTGCAGCCACTCAGCCTTAGCGAATACCTCGCACAGGTACCGCCTGGCATCATACTGACCAGTTTATCTTAGGTGTCTACATTAAATAAGCGAGCAAGATCACCGGGCTGAGGTCCAGACCAACGCGACTAACATCCTGCTTTTTCTCTAGTTCCTGCTTCTCTCATGGAAAGTACTTTCAGTGATTTGATTTAGGAAGTGGTTTCCCTCAACGCCATTTCCATGGACGTTATGTCCTCTTTACAAACGATCCGGACTTTCCATCCCTACGCTCTAACCTAACTGTACGCGCGATTTCCTCCTCTGCTTCGTCGCTGCCGCCATGACAGAAGCACACCCTAGTGAGGCTGAAGATAATTATCTTCTCCTCCGTTTCCTTCAAGACGTTGAAATTCCCGCAACACTAACCTCGTCAATCATGTCTGATAAACCTTCTACTCCTGATCCCGCCACTGGCGAAGGCCACAATACTAGGAGATCATCGTTGAAGTCGGCGTCCACGCCAGCTACGCCAGAGCGACCATCTGTCACATTTGCAAATCCGCTGCAACCGCAATCACCAGGTTCTGTTGGGTCAGCCAAATCTGGAGCTTCAAATGTCACGTATAAATCCAGAATCTACCCCGTCGAGCTTGAGATGAGAGGCATAATCGAATCAAAGGATAGCCCGCCTTGGTTAGACCGAATGACCAAGGTACTCGAGAGGCGTAAAGGCACCACAGCCCTCCACGCAGATACTATCGCATCCTTTTTAGAATGTTTACGCGTCCCGGGCAATGAAGCAACAATCCAAACGGTCGTGGTGCCCCCTCTCATGAAACTAGCTGTAATCATGACAAATCCAAGTACACATGCTGCTGTGGAGGCCCAATTTGTGAGCGAGTGTCGCCTCCCCTTACCCTCCTCCGATGCTCAAGGCATATCAATCAAAAACATACCGCCCCCGTACCCGGATATCACTGTTGGCCTCCGAAGGGAAAACTTCTACCGGTACAAATTGGCGCTTTACGACCTTGGCGACGTCGCTGCACCCATTAGCTGTACTACAGATATGCTTTTTCCATGTTTCACCCTCGAGGTAAAAGGAGATGTTGGTTATACGGATGCCCAGCACCAGAACAGACACAATGCCGCAGTCATGTTATTCCACCTCCGCCAGTTGTCAACGCGCGCTAGGGGTGAGGAAGTTACAAGGCAATCTTTCGATAACGCTGCCCGCGTTCTTTCGGCAATCGTCAGCCAGGGCTCAATCACAATCTCCGCTCACTGGACGACTTCTTCTCAAGGCTCTGACAATATCTCCTTTCTTTCTCATCTGCTCAAGTCTATTGACACTAGCGTTCTCACGCACGAACAATGGAACGAAGTGTCCAGGTGGCTTCAGAACGCTGTCAACTTTGTTGTCAAAGAAACCCAAGAACAACTTGAGCGTGACCTCAGGTCCATTAATGATGAGATCCTGAAGCGAGGTGAGCAGACTACCAGCAGTACCTCTGCTTCCTCTACTCGCAAACGTCGCCGCGAGGAAATCGAGGACTAAGTTGAAGTCGGAACTGGAAGAAGGCGGCGACATACCGCTACACTTTGCATTTGTTTTTCGTTCGTTCGTTTTCTTTTTATATCTTTATTATATTTTCTGCTAGATATTGTAGTGGTGAGGTGTGACCTTCCCCTACAGGCATGCAGATGCTTCCCCTGTCAGTGTCGTGCCTGACCAGAGTTCAGGCCACGAGCGACAGAAAAGTGCTTTTGCCAAATTCGGATATTCAGACTTAAACGTCAAGTTTCGGAAGCTAACATTCCAAGGCTCGAAGGTTTTAATGGATGGTTCAGACCCTAAATAGGCCTAGTCGCAGACTTTCTTCACAGTAGTACCTGTTTCAAGGTTCCTAAAGAGGTTTAGCAGCAAATGGCATTGTTCTTATGGGTGTGACGAATGACGTGACGGTTGTTGAGTCCGAACCCTATGACGAGAGGTGAGTTGAAAAGTTTCTTGACGGACTCCTTTCTCGTCTTGAGGTTCTCTTCTTCTTTCCTCTTCATATTTGTTGTTCTAGTTTGAGTGCACTCTTTTCTTCAAAGAACTGGCATGTCGCTCTCGGTCCGAGATGTGATGGCGAACAAACCTCTGGTTCCAACCCGAACACGATGACTCCTCCGGCGAGAGATATGTCGAAAACCCCACCTCCAGTTGGCACCAGCACAAACATCAGAAACGATATTCTGATCAGTGTACTGCAACATCCACGGTTATTACATACAAGGCATCCAACTACACCCGCGAAATGAAGTCACAATACGCATCACTTCAGATCTCTTCCCCTTACAGTTGGTAGCATTCTCTGGTCGAACAGCAGGGCCTCCTGGTCGACCAGAGAATGCTACCAACTGTAAAGGGAAGAGATATGAAGTGATGTGTATTGTCTAAGGCTAGCTACTGGATGCTAATGCGACCGAACACAGCGGGTGTTACGCCAAGGACAGATAAACCAAGACGAGAAGAGCCGAGCGACCCGGACAGCTCGTCATCAGACCTCGACAACCCCCCTCGCGTCGTAAACACAGATCCAGTGCCGATTTTGACAAGGACTGCCGTGAAGCATGGGACGCATTGAAAGACACGCTTGCGGAAGCCGCGATATGTTATACCTCTTAGGCTCTTCCCCTTACAAGCAACTACAAGGTTCTAGGTGTACGTACTATTTAGGGTACCATTTGAACACCCTGTAGGCCCTAGGATAGTATCATATGTCAGACCAATAGTGGCGAACCTGAAGCCGTTTAGATTAATCTATGCTCAGAGTATGCTGAAACCCGAGGTTCCTATAATATTGCAAAAAAAACCGAAGACTCGGGTTTCGCGTCCACACCATGAAACGTGACCCCGCACTCGTGACACTTGGTATAAAGCCCGTGCCCCTGTTGGATTCCTCTCAACTTCCTCCCCTCTCTTTGAAAAGTTTCACTCTCTTCTCCCGCCCTAGCTGGCTGGGATCGCATCCAAATATCCCAAGTTCCGAACAGACAACACCTTTCAATCTCGGATTGGGCGAGAAGCTAATGTGCTCTCGCTACTGCTAGAACTTCAACAATGATCTTCTTCTTGATGTTTTCGACATTTGAAGATGCGTTCTTGTGAATTGTGCTGTGTGACTAAATATTTATTTACATACTATCCCCCCCTCCACCCCCGGTATCCAACCCCGACGACGACAAGTTCCCACATTCTCGCAGATGTGCGGGTGTCGATTGTTGTTTGCCTCTAAGTACCAAAAATGACGGAGAACTACACAGCATGTTGACAGCTTACTCTTTCTGTCTACATGATAAGAATTTCTCCAACATCATATACTCCCGTCTACTGTCTCCTGCTACATGAACATCAATTGAAAGTATCGACTTGATTTCTCTCTTCAGGATTCAAACAAGCTAGTCCTCATATCTACAAAGACTTCCAACCCATATACCATGATCAATTCCAATCCAGCAAAATCTAACATGACACAAAGTTATTACCACTAGCACCAGTGTGGGTAATAACACCGGCGAGCTGGTCATTAGTGTTGAAGATAACACGGTCCGCACCAGGCGAACCACCAGTGTAAACATTTCCACTTGACATGATAGGGAACTCGTAGTAGGTCTTCGGCACGGAGAAATCGAAACCTTCGTAGTTGTTGTAGACGTGGGGGTAATCATTGGCATCATCGCCGGCCTTGTAGAGCTTGTATCCAGCAGCTTGGGCGGCGCTAACGGCACTGCTAGTATAGCAGACGGATCCGCAGGTGTAGGCACATGCGCGAGCTTCGACGTCCAGGGGTGCCGCGAGCGCACTGGATAGGAAGAGGGTGGCCGCGACCAGGATCTGGTCTCATGTCAGTGCATGATGTTGGTAAGTCTTGATGGGGGAGGTGATACCTTAGTGTACTGCATTTTGCGGGAAGTTTTGGGGGGAATTGATCAGGCCACTTGAGGGATTGGACTGGTGCTGGGCTTGAGGACTTCATATTTGGCCGGGGGAATATCACTGTTTAAATAGACGTCTCACATATTGGGGTCGCCGCGAGGTGAGGAGCAGCTACTCGCTATCGGGCTCGATGTTACATTCTGTGTATCTAGCCTTCATGGTGTTTATTGGCAAAGCCGCGAAGGAGTGTTGCACGCCCAAGAGGTCAGGACTTAAGTACCATGCCGAATCAGGAACATACACCGATCTGCGGTTTCGAAGTATAGAAAGAATAGAAGGGGAAGTGAGGTACAATGAGGAACTGATTGGTTGATTTGTGTCACCGTGAAGAATTGAGTGGTGCATAGACTCCGAATTGCTGGAGATGCGTCCGCTCCGAGAAGGTGATCGGCAGGCGGGGGCTGTTCTTCATGCACCTCAGATGAGCAGGGGTCTCCCCTCTTTATCGGGCCAATCAGCAATCCAATACTAGGGCACGATGTTGATTTGATGGTATATTTGACATAGACATATGTGGAGTTGGACATCGAACTGCCGGGCATTTGAATGTTTGTTCTATGTAAACAGTCACGTTTGAGGGTTTCTTCTTCACGTGGCTCGAAAATAATCTAGTAGGTGGTAGATAAGAGACATCGGACAATGGTGCTTTGTACTCTGCGTATCTCCCTTTCCCCTCATCTACACTCCCGCCCCGACGGTACCGACGGTTTCCGTGCAGATCTCTGGGACTATCGTGCCCGGCCCGCTGCGTGCTGACCAGATCTCTTTGTCTTCGTCTGTTGTCCATCGCACCTTGCCAGCTTCGGCCATCTTCTCCGTGGAGTAGATTATGTCCAATTCGATAACAGCCAGGGTTTCATTATCGAAAGGCAGCTTCAAATTATTCGTAATCGGACTACTATCACTGCAGTAGACAACTTATCCTATAACAACGGAATAAATACGCGACCACCACTTCCGCGGTTTCTTCGCGGTCTGAGTCTCCTCAACATCCACGTGGTCCCTGCGACCAGTCCAAATATCCATTTCCTCCAACTTGACCAGCCGAGTCTTGTTCCAGAACTTGTATATAATCACAAATAGCACGAACACTGGGATCAGAATATAGTTGATCACAAAGTCCGTCGAGCTAAACGGATTGAGGAAGCAAGTATATCCCTGGAAGAAAACGAGGAAGACATTGGCTGCCAGCGAGAGATATGTACCCCACGGATAGAAAAGCGCCTTGTATGGTAATTTCGACGGGTCTTCACCTTGCACGACCAGGGCTTTGCGGAATCTTATATGCGCTATTCCGATCACTGACCAGACAATAAAGGTAGACACTATAGTTCATTAGCGACCGAAACAGTATCTCCAGGACAAGAAACCCACCTCCAGAAAGAGTAATCAATGCGGAGTAGACCCTCCCGGCACTGGACGACTGTCCCAGGAACACAATGCATGCGAAGACATTGGTGAATACCAATCCGGCCCATGGGACGCCGAGGCGATTTGTCCGGCCAATGAACTTGGGAGCTTTCCCATTACGGGACATGAAAAGCACTGTTCTCGATGCCACGTATAGGGAGCTATTTCCTGCGGAAATAACACTGATCACGATCAAGGCATTGATGAGGTGGGCAGCGGGGAGGATTCCGGCATCCTCGAGTGAGATTGTCAAGGGGGAGCTGGCTGTTTTTGAAGTCGAGCCCAACAGCCTGTCGTCATTCCACGGAATGAGCATCCCAATGAAGAATATGGTACCTAGTGATGCGTTAACAGCACTTCACTTTTATTTCCCAGTGCCATGTACTCACCGACATAGAATATCAATATACGCCAAAAGACCTGTCTGATGGCCTTTGGTACTGCTTTCGAGGGATTCTTAGACTCTCCGGCTGTGATGCCGACCCTGACTCAAGGTCAGTCTCCGCGATTCCCAAGTAGCACTAGGATTGAAACCTACATCTCCGTTCCAGCGTACAAAGTTCCAGCAACAACAAAGGTTTTCGCAACACCATTGATCGAATCTGCAAACCCTCCGGGATTGTGCCAATATTTGAAGCCAGTAGCGCGTGGTCCAATTCCGCCTGCGCTGATAATAATCGCGAGGATGAAATAGACAACCAAGGCCAATACCTTGATACTGGACTTTGTCAGTAATCCGTATGTCCAGAAATCAAGCACAGCGGACTTACAGTGAGAGCCAAAACTCCATCTCGCCATAAGCCAGGATTCCCAGATTCGATAGCGTAAGAAACATCACCCAGAAGATCAAAATCCACCCCCATTGGGGAACGGCATCCGTCCAATATCCAATGACTAGTGATATAGCGTTGTACTCATTTGCGAGAACCTGCAGTTCTATCTTAGCAAACAACCAACAGAGATCTATGAGATACCTAGACGAACAGTAACCCATAAGTACCAATAGGCCCAACCCAACGCAAATGCAAGAGAGTCATCAATAAAGCGCCCCGCATACTCAGTGAAGGACCCAGTCACAGGTATCAAAGTAGCCATCTCGCCCAGCGATTGCCTATATATGTCAGAATCACCCCCCAAAAGCCGAAGAGCGGGTGCGCTGTTTACATGACGAAGAAGACGATAATACCGACCAGCGAAAAACTAATCAAAGCTCCCGCAGGCCCACCCTCGTGCAAGGCATTTCCGGAGCTCACGAGCAGACCAGGTCCGATAATACCTGAGAGTTATGGTCAACAAAACTGTCCAAGTAGATGCGAGCGCCCACTTACCTCCAATCGCGATCATCTGCAGATGCCTGGACTTGAGCTGCCGCTTCAATGGGGCAGCCATGGGATCCCTCGCTGTCTCTTCATCTGCTGGACTTGATTCCCCCGATGAGATATTTTTCATGTCCCCATCGACATCGTGAATAGCGCCTCTGTAGGTAACGGCGCTGGAATCCGTTTTGTCTAACATGTCGATAGAACACGTGAGTCAAGGACAGAGGTCGAAGCGATCAAGGGGGGTGCGGAATTTGTGTTGTGATTTTCTGTTCTGATTTCCACGCGACGCCACATGGTGCAGTTTCCTCACTTGGAGCCATCATGGCCATATTGCGCGACCGTTCATTTCTGCAGGAATTAAGCTCTTCATTCATTTGCTGCCGATGTCGTGATATGCCACGGGTGCGGCGTCAGTGACGATCATGTGGGGCGGTGGAGGCTTTTCATGATGGCGCAATTGGTGAAATTGGGTTGCGATAGTTAAAAGACCTGAGACGCGACAGCTCGAGGTCTTTAGGTATCTGTTACGGCATGTGGGCCTGACACCACCTACCTAACATAAGTCCAGGCGTTAACCAAAAAGACCACTATGACAACTAACTAGTTGTCATGTCAGGTTTCCAATTCATACCCACAGTACGGGATCTTAACAGTACCGCGCTACCTAGATACGCTGAGCTCGAGGTTGATGAGATTAAGAATTTTGTGAGCGAAATGCCAAAATTGAAAAATTGATATCTTTTGCCACAGAATTCAACACCAGATCAGACGCGGGCACGCAGGCACGTGTCGCAGTGGGATTGTTGGCGCAATTCTAAGGCTTACCAGTTGGCGGAAGGCTAGGTTACCAGTGGGCGGAAGGCTTGCCAGTTGACGGAAAGCCTGCTAAACTAAACACTCGTCTCGTCTGGAGCTCGCACCCACCAGTGGATGCTGACAACTGGACAGAAGATTCTTCTTGATATTTTATTTGAGAAGGTACTGTACACGTAGATGTCCAGTTCACTTTTCTTATTCATTTAATAGGTAGGTACTGACAGGTACACGCTTGAAGTGTTCCCTTGGGTGGTTCCATTACCTATCTCTCGCCGGGTTTGCGGCCCGGGGTTGGTGTCTAGTTACCTGTCACGATGGAATATATTGTTTGAGGGCGTCAGCCAATTAGGTACCCTATGCGCCCAATTTCGAATGAGAATACTGACACCGGAAATTTATTTCGAATCCGGATTGATTCAATTCCACCCCTAATATGTTAAGCACTTCGCGGAAGCAGACCAAATACGACATAGCTTCAGCGAGGTTATCAACAATGGATTGATGAGCTCTACCTCCGACAAGAAACCCCCAACAACGAGAAGGAACGCAAGAACTAGCTGGCGCGATAGAGGCGGAGAAACGAGAGGTGTTTTACACGAACTAGCGAACAGACAATCTGATCAGACAGACCACCGAACTGCTGTGCAGTAGTCATCTACTCGCTAGTTTGTGTAGAACACCTTTCGTCGCTCCGCCTTTATCCCGCCAGCTAGTTCTTGCTTATCTTCTCGTTGTTGGTTGGTCTTGTTGGACGTAGAGCTGCCATCAAACCATTACGATAACCTCGCTGAAGCTATTATAGCGAAGTCAGCAACATTAAGCACAACCTCAGAGGCTATCACGAAAGCCATATGCAGCTTCAGTGTGGGAAAGGGCATGGGAAAGGGCAGGAAATGTGCAACGCATACGAGAATGTTGGGTTGGTGGCTCACATTGGCACGTCAAGTAACAGCAAAGACCAGATGCCGGAAATTGCAATAATCACCACCAGGTCCATTACCATCAGGACAAGGAAGATTGGGAGGACAGCAAGCACTCAAGGTACTCAGCCAGATCAATCTGCAAGCCACCAGTACGGCGCACGAAGTTCATGATGTAAAGGGGAATTGGAAGGAGGGAAGTGCTCAGGCGGAGGTCTCAGCGGAGTATTTTTGCATCAAGAAGTGTCTTTCAGCCCCTATCAACTTTTATCAACTTTCATCATTGACCTTGAGCAAATCAAAGGGAAGGGGTATGAGAGGCTGTCAATGCCATAAATCGACACTAAATATCGCGAGCCTGGTGATTAGTATCGACTTGACAAGAGGAAGGGTAGGAGAAACGTGGAGTGCTCAAGAGGCGGTCTCAGCGAAGCATTTTTGCATCAAGAAGTGTCTTTCAGGTCCCTTATCGACTGTCATCATCGGCCATGAGCAAATCAAAGGGAAGGGGTATGAGAGGTCGTCAATGCCATACATTAATCACTTAGCTTTCCGGAGCCCGATGATTGGCATCAAGGTGATCAGGACAAGGGTAGGTAGGAGAAGGGTGAAGTTCTCGCGAGTGCCGCAGACTCACAGAGAATAATTGAGCGTCGACAGCCGTGTCTCGGATGAAGATAACAATATCAAGGATGAGGAAAATTAGATTGCCCAAACGTTATTCTCAGATTGGATTCTAAGTGCACCAAGTCAGTATTCATCGCAAGAATGATATGGCAGTGGCACTCAAAGCTATGTCGTGTCTCGGGGGGTGTTGTGTAGGGTATGGTCAACTGAGCTACTCCCAACATCATTAGTACATGAGCCATGTGAAGAGACCAACGACCGCAATGGGCTGCCGGACCATCGAAGTAAATGATCCATCAACATAGACGACTCACCAAGGTATAACATGCATCGATGCCATCGAGGTCAAGCACACATAGCATTCAGTGTTGAGGGACTGTGAGGACCTTCAAGTCGAAGTCCTGTAGAAAGATAGATTACAAAGGAGAGTAGGAAGAGATGCTGAGCCAAGTGAGTGATTATTTATACTCCTCCTCGACACGTGCTGGATAACCTCGAAATGGTAGGATCGATTCCAACGATGATTGGTTGACGAGGACTTAGCGCCGCACTAAAACTGCTGAAGTATACAAGACTCACCCATGGAAAAGGCTGCACGCTACTGGGGAGGTTCCCGCACGCCTATGAGGCTCTATCTATCTACCATCCCGTAAACTTATAGTGAGACCATCGACCAAGCCGTATACGAAGTTGAACGGATGAAATCTAGCTGGTGCAAGGCTGCTGGGATTCGAGCTTCAAGTAGTGAATACCTGGGTGTAGAGAGGTTCACGTGGTCTCTCATATGGAGCTATCTAAAAGACTCCTTTCCAAGCTTCGTTCGTTCTTCAATGAGAGCTTACGACTTCCCCCGGAAATTTGCAAATCGAACCAAGTTGATTTCCTATGGCATCGCTGGCAGCTTTCTATTTCCGGTGCTCGAGTCTCGCTATGCAGTCACCTCAACAACAATCGAAGATCAACATGGGTCTTCTGGCCGTCTGCAACGAGCAGACAGCTTTTCAATGAAGGTTTCGCCCCATTTCGCACTGCAAGGGTCAGCAGCTGATGATAACCAGACAGAAACAGGATTTCGAACCTCGTGTTAGCATTGATAAAGTGATGGAGATGCTCGTGTTTTGCCCTACGCTCGTCCTCTGGCAGATTCAACGCCTTGTAAAGTGCCTCGGACATCTGTGTCTTATTGGCAGGATGGAAGGGGATGCTACCATTCGTCATGAACGACGCTGCACCAGCAAACTCCGAGAGAACGAGGACGCCGTGGCGATTTTGCTGGCAGGCCACGTACTCGAACGCAACGAGATTCATTCCGTCTCGGGTAGAGGTTAGGAGGCATACATCGGCTACAGAGTACAACGCCGTCAATTCGTTGAATGGGACCGAGCGATGCATGTACAGCAGCGGAGTACCCTCAGGGGTGGCTGGCTGGTCAGTATATCTGTCTGGTATTTGCACAAGGAGACTTACCATGCTTGCCATTGATCTTTCCAGCCAATGTGCACAGTTCCGTTTCAAGCTCCTTGTACTCCTTTACATCTTCGCGGCTTGGCACGGCAATTTGAATCAGGACCACCTTATTTTGCAGCTCCGGGTGGTCATCGAGGAAAGCGTCGAAGCCATTGAGCTTCTGGGTGAGACCCTTGATGTGGTCCAGTCGATCGACGCCTACAATTACCTTGACGCCTTTGTAGCGCTCCTTGAGGCTTCGAATTCGCTCTTGAACCTCGGGCTTTTGCAAAGTGTCAGTGAACTTTTGGGGATCAATACCAACAACGAATTTTCCGACGCAGATAAGACGCTTTTTATACTGGATTTGGTTGGGAATCTCGGTGCGTGCATCACTAGCGTGGTGTTAATTGGTGCGGGTTGTATGTGAGGAATAGGGCTAACACTCACACGAGACTACCGCAGGTGTCGATGAAATTTTGTTTATACTCGTCCGTGTGAAATCCAATCAAGTCACTGGAGAGCAAGCCCTCGATAAGATGTGTTCTTACAGGAAGGTTCCTCCAAAAGTCCTTCGCTGGGAACGGTGTGTGGAGGGAGAAGCCGATAGGGCATGATTTACCGCGCTGCTTGAGCCGGTCGCGGAGAAGCTCGGGCAACAACATGAGGTGATAATCGTGAACCCAGATCAGCGTTCCAGACTCTGCACTGTCCACAACTGCATCTGCGAACAGCTCATTTACCCGTCTATATGCTTGCCATGGACCATCGTCAAAAGTTACACCAGACTGGTAATGAAGAATGGGCCAGAGGATGCGGTCTAGAGGTTAGCATGGGTTATGTCGTTAGGGCAGGGCACTTACTTGAGAACCCATTATAGTGTTCATGCGCCAGGGTGCTGTCGAGGAATATGGGAACAGCATTGTGCTCTTCCAAGCTCTTTTCCACATCCGCACGATCCTTTGAATCTCTGACTTCAATGCCTGGCCAGCCAAACCATTGGAACTGGGTGGACTTGGTCAGTCCGGAAAGGGAAGTCACCAGACCACCACTTGAGATTATGGACTCAAACTTGTCATTGACCCTCTTTACAGACACCGGCAGGCGATTTGAAACGATGATGAGGTTCCGTTTGCCGTTGTTGGTTGAGCTCATCCTGAATGTCCGCTGTGGTGTTTATATATCTTCAGTGCTGAGGCCAAAACAAATCTTAAAGAACTCAAGTGACACAAAACGGCCGTCTGTCTTTGCTTTAATACAATGAATATGTACGGAGGCACCGAGAGTTATACATTGCCGCAGAAATGGCAAATGGCAAATTTACGTCAGTATGGATGGCAACAACAACGTTTGCCCCCTGTTTTTCACTTTGTCGTTCCTGTTCCTGAGTCCAGACAAGACTGGACTAGCATTAGACCTACCATAGAACTTACTTGAGCCCCATGAGCTCGATCTGATGGGGCTGATCGGCCTACCACCTCGCAGGATTCAGGTACAAAGAGGCGAGTGAGGTCAAATGCCAAGTAGTTGCCCCTACATGTTCCATAGTTACAACCTAATGGATGCTAAGTCATTAAGGAAAGGGATTCTTGACCTCATAGGTATATTCTGACAATGTATCTTGTATTCTTTTTATTGTATCTAAGTCAGGTACACTTTGGCTGCTCGGTATGTTTCGTCATAGGCATGTCAGGGCTAAACACCGACGCCTCTACCTTCTGTCCAGATTTGCCTCTTTTGATTTGGAGCAATCTAACAACAATGAAGCAGCTAAGTCCAGCTGCATATGCACATCCAGCAAAAGCAATCAGCCCCCAGTACTGTCCTTGGCAGCGATGAATGATCTCCCCGGCAATGGGAACGCCAGTCAATGCTCTAACAAAGCAATACGTTAGCCACACATGGATTAACAAAGGAATGTGCAATGAGAGAGAGACTTACCCAAAACTGACAATAGTATACACAGTGGTGTAATATCTCCCATAGTTTTCGACAGGACACAGTTCTCCTACACAGACCGGCACGAGACTGATATTACTCCCACTGGCAAATCCGAACACAGTTGAGAATATCACAGTGGCGACAACGTTGCCATCGGCGGGCATCCAGATACCCAATACCGAGACCAAACAAAGAATGTTTGTCAGAATCAATGTATTGAACCGACCAATACGATCAGCAATGATCCCTGGAAGCCAACGACCAGGGAAAGATCCCGCATTCAGAAACACAACCATCAAATACGACAGACGAGGTGACATGCCACTGGCAATTGAGTACGAGACAATGTACTCGAGCGGAATGAAAAATCCCCACTCAATAAAAAACACACCCAGTGTGGTAAGTGCTAGAACAGAATCTTTGAGAATCGTGAGGTCAGGAAGAAAAACCTTCAAAGAAGGCGACGACAAGACCTTAGGGGGAGCATTCGCTCGCACAAGAAGACACCCGATGACCAAGAGTACCAACGTGATCAACCCTATGACCCGACTAGCCCAGGCGAACCCGATACGTGGCGCGAGATTCAGCAGTACCAAAGGAAAGACGACACCACCAATACTGCCCCCAGCCAAGGCGAGACCTGTTGCGGCCCCGCGGCGCTTGAAGAAGAAGTGCCCGATGCTGGCAACAGGCACAATAAAGATGAAAGAAGTTCCCATTCCTCCCAGGATGCCAATTACAACGAAGAAGTGCCAGTATTCCTCGCAGAAGCCCATGAGGATGAAAGTGAGGACGAGTAGGCTTGTGCCAAGCCACATAAGTAGCCTCGGACCTTTGATGTCAAATATTGGCCCGATTTGGATACCGCAGAAGAACACGAGGAAATTGTAAATTCCGAAGATCCATCCTATTTGGCCTGCGCTGTGCGCTGATAGTTGGTGTGTTGAGATCCAGGCTTGGTAGATGCCGATGCTGTTCATTAGGCCGAGGCCACCCATTATAGCGCTGAAACTGCCTCCCACGACTAGGTAGCCGGTGAGCCCGCCCTCTGGACACGTTGTTGGGTTGATTTGGGATTCGTGGTGCATTATGCGAGGCTATGCAGAAGCAGAGAAGAACAAAAGGAGATTTGATGATGAAGTTTTCTATGTAAATGGACAGTAACGGCATACGGTGGAAATATATAAGTCCTTTCAGGAACTGTGCAATATCAACATGAAATTTTCATGAGCTCGGCCAATATCAAATAGACGCGTGCTGCCCGACATGCATTTGAACGAGTCAACAATTCGCCGAGTGTCAAGATCAGAGCCACCTCCATTGCCGTCCTTAGGAACTGCGATTGAGTTTAGCAGGAGAGGCCAACGAATGAGGGTCCTGCTCTGGACTACATATCTGATCAGTGATGAGATATTCCACGGAAGCAAGTCTTACATCGGGTGATGCCGTGACAAAAAGTCCCACAGCGGCCGATGGCCGATGGCCGAGTGCCCCCGGCCCGGTAAGTTCGCCGACTCGGCATCGGCGGGCGAACCACAGATGGACAGCCCAGGAGTAGGCCGCTAACATAAGATGATAAGAGACACATTATTGACGGTCTAGTCCTGATGATTGAACCTTCCTTCCACAGATTAAAGCTCGATCTGAGTATAGGTTTGGAGAGGAAAGATGCCTAGATCAAAGTACAAAATAAGCGCTCTGGATTCCGAACAAGATCTACAGCAAGTGAACCCAGTAACTGAATATCAAAGGACAGCCGAGAAACTCATATACTAGCCGCCCGAAAAGAACCTTAAAAATCACATACAAGAAATGAAAACACCATGATGATGGTATGAAATAAAACACCAGTACCAATTTAATCCAGATCCCCTTCAAACAGCAATCCGCGCTGGTTATGCTGCCAAATAAACAAATACGCCGACCAGACCCAGTCCATATAACGAGCCGCCACTTATGCGAATCTACGCTTAGTTGGGCTTGGGGTCCGGAGCTGTTGCTCGCGCTCACGGCTGCGCTCGGTCACAAAGTCCATCGCCCGGTTCTCGAGCATCAGGGGCTGGTCTTGTTTCTCGTTATAGACGGCCTGGGTTTGCCGAGGGTCTGATTGTCCGTAATACCCGAAGGAAGGGTTGTGTTGCAGCTGAGGGTGCATGGGCTGGGTCTGAGGTGGTTGTGCGTAGTGTTGTTGCTGGTAACGATGTCTGAATGAGCGGAAGGACCAGTTGCTAACAACGGTGACGGTGGATATAGTTGCAAGGAAGAACAGCTAGGGTACGTGTCAGTAGGTATGTTGAATTATAACTGCGCAGAGAAACTCACAATTGCCTTCCAACTGATGGGATCAATGAAGCTGTTGATGATGATGGCCATCGTATGCGCCGAGACCTTGGCGCGGCCAACCTTCGCCGGATCGCGGTTCATGCATCGTTCCCAGTTCTCGCAGATGGTCTCAAGAGCCGGCGCTCGACTGGGGCGTCCGCAATCGTTATCCACGTAGCTTTTTGTGCAGACAGCCATGTCGGCCAGGATTGTATCTGACATCTCTTGCGCAGCCTGCTCGAACTCCCCCGGATGGCCGACACAAATCCGAAGACCACATATACAGCGAGAGAAAACAGAGACAGGTTGACCCCCAACTGGGCCCACCATGAGATAATGGCGGGGACATTCGGATGTGCTTCCAGCATGCTGAAGAACTCAGACCAAGTAGACATGCGCGAAGGACCATCCTCGCCCTGTTGACCCTTCCCTTGTTTCGTGGCTTTCACCGGTTTCCCCTCCCTACTGCTTGGCCGGTCTGGGTCGCTGTCGTCGTCGGTGTCGACTCGTATTTTTCGACCGAGTTCCTTGTCTCTGCGTCGTTTCTTTTGTATGCGGTGCAAAGCTGCGTTCGAATGATGAGTCAAGCGCGGGATCTCGCCTCGCCCTGGACTCTGCGGGTTCCGGCCGTGAAAGTTGAATACCCCAGAGGTTCCCCTCCCTGGCTTGGATTGCTGCTCGGGTGTATCCTCGTTATCTGCGTATTCTGGGGATGACATGTTTTCTGCGCCCGATGAGAAATCCACTTCTAACTTGCGCGGCGTTTGGAAAGCAGGTTGGCCAAATCTGGCTTTTGGTGATAATGGTGCGGGTTGTTGTTGAGGCTGTGAGAAGAGGAAGGGCTGCGAGTTTGGTTCACGGAGGGAGGGTAGCGTTGGCTTTTGGGGAGAATCAAATACACTATGTGCTCCTGTAAGATTGTTAGAGGGCTGGAGATGGCAGGTGTCCTCGTTCAGCTCCTAGCCTATCGGGGCATACGAACGTTTCTTGTCATGTTGCGCTCCAATCTGGTAGAAGGGCGAAGTAACATCGCCGGGGGCTCTTGTTTGCCATTCGAAGTCCATTGGACTTTCTCCCGTGCGCTTGTCCATCGTGGCGATCAAAGAATGAATCTGTAGTGGGTGGAGGATGATGGTTTAAAGGGCGGGAAGTTTTTGTTTGGGGTAAACATCCAGAATCCCGTAGCAACCTTGGCAACCCTTTATCTCCGAGATGGCAATATCCGCTTCTACGCTTCCTAATGCTTCACACAGTACGGACTCTGATCTATAAATTATTTTGTAGTATGGCCTATTGCCCAAAGCAAAATCACTACAAAACCAGGCCAAACCAAAGTTTTGACATCGGCTAATGATAACACGCACTAGATGTAGATCTCTACACAGTACATGGTATGTTGTACATGAAGACATTACAATGCGTAAGAATGGGCATCAATATGGCAGAATCATTTCGTTGGGCGGCCAGCACCCCATATGGGTATTAAACAAGATGGACAGACACTGGGACAGAGAGCATAACAAGCCACCTACTCATCCATCTGCCACTGGTATTCCAAAGTCGCAAGCCGACTCTTCTTATTCCGCGCTGCGAACCAATCCTTCTCAAACCCATTTCCACGGTCCACCCCATCCCACCGATGTCCCGGCCGAATCCCATACCGATTCGGCTGGAAGGCACCCTGATAGAGCGGCCGTCCTGTCATACTAGCACCCTTCTCGCGACGGGCAGTCAGGAACTCTGCAGCAGGATCATTCCACCGATCACGCGCCCGCATCTCCTCATTTATATCCTCGTCTTCGATCGTGCGGGCAACCGGCATGGCCTTGATATCTTGTAATTCCTGTCGTCGCGCCTCGCGCTGCTTCAGCTGCACATCACCCATGAGGGCCTCGCGTGCTTTTTCTTCTTGAACGCGCTTTTCTTCTTCCGCCCGCCGGGCTTCGGCGCGTTTCATGGCTACATTGATGATTCGACCAGATGCGTCTCGATAAATGGTTTCTTGTGTCTTTTCTTTCGCTGCGGCGGGGTCCCGGAACTGTGCTTCTTCGGCTTTGCGTCGCTTTTCTTGGGCTTTCACCATCGCGGCGGTCTGGGCTGCTGTTTGGAGGCCTGCTCGGGCTCCGGACTCCATGCGTCCTGCGCCGTCGTCCTCATCTTCTATCATAGGCGCTTCGTCGTCATCGGCATCTTGCTGAGCGGCTCGTTCGGCGGCTGCATCGGCGAGGATTGCATCGGCGGCTGCTTGTTCACTTCCGCCTTGACCGGGCGCGGGTCCTCCGATCGTCTTCCAGTTTGACTTCTTGGTGCGGCGGAATTCTGCTGTGTTGGCTGATGTCTCGAAGTAGGGTCTATCCTCATCGTCCTGATTCTGAACTCCTAACGTGGAGCGGATGTCCGGTGGGTCATCGTCGGCAATGATGAGGCCGGAGCTTGCGGTGTCGATGGCTTTGGTCTTCTTGCGCTTCTTCTTTGGTCGCTCGATAGCTGGATCTGCAGTAAGATAGTTCTTTGCTAGATATTCAGCAAGTGAGCCGGGCATGGTTCCGGTTAGCTGTGGGGGTATGTGGGATGTATAACAACGTAGATGGTGCAAGTCGAGCTCAGCGATTTATCAATGTCGGAATAAGGTTTGTCCGAACTGTACAGTATGGTGACTGGCGCCTTGCAAGTGTGAGCAATGCGTGAACGCGACTTGGCTTCAATTTAACCATGTAAAGCGCATTATTGAAATTTTCATGCATAGCTAACCTTTATTCATCGAACTCGTTATTTCACAACAATGCCACGCTCGGAAGAAGCCGAGTGGTGGGCGAACGCGGTTTACGGGGCTATCCAAGAAGTCCCCCGGGGGAAAGTGACTTCTTATGGTCATATCGCACGCCTACTCGGTGAACGTACGGATGTCCCTCGGTTAGTGTCTTAGACATACTAACCATAAGCCTTCGAATACAGCTCAGCGCCCACGCCAAGTCGGTGTGTGTCTCAAGTCCCTTCCGTCCGCAGAGTCTGGTGCCCATTTCAACGCAAGTACTGTACCGTGGCAGCGGGTGATCAATTCCAAAGGCATGATATCACATCGGTAAGTTCCATTTGGGCGTATGATCTAGTCTCATGTCCACTAGTACCATTCTTCTGACTCGAGTCGGTCGTTTCTACGTCCATGGGCATGTTTTGGCTGACGCCAATACCAGTGGACCCGGGAGCGCCGAGCGTCAGGCTGAAGCTCTCGCGCTGGAAGGCGTCGAAGTTACCAGAGACAGCATGGGCGAAATTTATGTTGACTTCTCTCGCTATGGGTGGTTTCCTAGCCAGCTACCGAGCGAGGGAAGGGATGAATAGGTAAACATGAGCATGAGGATGCAGAACAATCTATGTTTTGATCTGTGTACAACCTAACTTCCTATTCTGATTACGGTTGACTTTTCATTGCCTCAAAGCGTACATAGTGATTCAAATCTGTGGTATGGGCATTGGGACACACATGCCATTGGTCATAACTCCGTCTAATAGCGGGATCTAAAGACAAAGTTGACTTCATAGACTAGGAGACAAGAGACTAGAGAACCATCCCATTGAAATGTGAGCATGGAGGAGAAACGACCAGTCTATCGGAGAGGTATGACATGGAGGAGGATCAGACTTCAGGGGCGAAAGGCAGAGGCTTTCCATACGAACACGGCGAAAACACCTTCCAACTACCAGAATAGGACAAAAGAAGACATCGAGGAAGGAATAGTAAAAGACAACAGCCGACCAGCGTCAATCCGTAAATGGAAGGAGGAAAAAGATCATTAACTCACATCATCGCCATAAGGGCATGTCCGCACTAAGAACCCGAGGGATTTTCCCATCCAGGCTAGGGAAAGAGAACAAATGAAAGGTCACGATAAAAGTCACCTTCATCGCTTCTTGACCTCACTAGCCCAGCCCTCGATCCCCTCGCCGCGTGTTCCAGGAGGTATGCCCAGATCTATTCCATCCATACCAGGAGTATCCTTCATCCACTCGTGGGCTGACATGCCGCCTGCGTTGGCGCGCTTCTCAGGCGAGAGATCCAGCATCGGCAGTAAAAGTTCACTGATACGCATGCTTTCCTCCATCGAGTAGTGGTATTTTTCTCGCAGGACGTCGGGCAAGGCCCAGTGACGGAGTCGATGAATGTTGCGCAATTCGCCCTTGCGGTTGAAGATTTCTTGGGACCATTTTCCGGACAAGCAGAGTGACTTGGGGAAGGGACCGAGCAGTTCAATTATTTGGGCAATGTGATCATCATCTTTGCCGTACTTGGTACCTGATTGGGGATCAAAGAGGTAATCTCCAGTAATGAGTTCGAAGACCTGAACAGTTAGCTTTTTTTCACTCAGCCGTGGGGGGCACACGTCACTTACCATGCATGCCATACTCCAGACATCGGTACTTGCGCCCCATTTGGAACCCAAAATGACTTCGGGGGAGCGGTATTGGCGAGTCTGAATGTCATTGGTAAAGTGATGACCGACCCAGCAAGCATTGCCCAAGTCCGCAATCTTGACAGAAATGATACTGGCGTCGATTTCCTCTTCTACTGATTTGCTAGAGGATCCTTTGTCAAGAGAAATTCCAGAAACCTCTCGCTCCAACAGATCACTAAATGTAGATTGTTAGCTCGAGCGCTCATCATGAAACCCAACCCAGGATGATAGGGAGTCACGTACGCGGTCTTCTCTCGCTGATTCTGCTTCTGCTCTTCTTCCTTCACGCCCAGGAGCTCTTTCATAGATGGGGTCTCTGCAGTAGATGCTGGAGAGGGGTTAGATCATGCATGTTCGTGGTGTAAAATGCCTCCAAAAGGGACTCACCTGCAGATTCGTTAACGATCTGGCTGAGACTACTATGCGAGTTGGAGGAGCTGTGTTTGAAATCGAAACCATTGAAGCTGGTGTTGAGCGGACTGGGAAGCGGCTGGCTTCCTGTGATCAGTGTGCGTCGTCGTCGTCGCCCATTCCGATTATCCTCTTTCTCCTTGGCTTCTTTCTTAGCTTCCTCCTTCACATGCGCCTTAACAATTTGCTCGACATCTCCAATCTCAATCAAGACATTCTCCGGCTTGAGATCTGTGTGGATGATCCCGCACTCGCGGTGGAGATAATCTAAACCCAACAGCACTTGTTTCGTGATTTGCTTCACCAGCGGTATGGGAATACCGCGGTGGTTCCAACGCTTGATAAGACCCAGCAGATTCTCGCCGAGCACCTCGAACACCATACAAACATGGACACCGTTGGGTCCCTTGTGCTCGAATGAGTCCAACAGACTAACCACATGCTTCCGACCAGGGTGAGAGGGCTTCGCTTGAACGATTTTGTTGAGGAGCTTAATTTCATCGATCGCAGTTTCCGTGTAGTGTGCGGCGGAGCGCACCACCTTTAGCGCAACGTGTTTGTTGGTGGTTGTATCCCGCGACAGCCACACTGTAGAGAAGTGACCCCAACCGAGCTTGCGCACGATGATATAGCGACCGTTATTGTAAGCTTCGCCCACAGCGACGGGGTGGTATCCACCCTTGCAGTAATCTTCAGAATCCTCCTCTTCCGCAGTAGCCTCCATTTCTTCGCCGGATGATGAGGAAGATGAGCGCGACGCGGATGCTTTAGGGTTTGACTGTGGAACAGCGCCAGTACTATCGTAGAGAGTATGTTAGTACTGAAATCACTGTCAGAAGCATTGCAATACATACGAGTCTGTGGGTGCGCCGGGCGCAGGGTTTCCTTCGTTAGTGACGATAGGCTTCAAGTCGGTTCCCTTTCTTCTCTTCTTGCCACCATTGCCATTGGCAGTTGAACCAGCGACGTTTGCCATTTGTTTGCCTTTGTTGAGCATCGCCTGGGTAAGATCGACTCCCTCCATGGTGTGGAGATTTGGGAGGTCAAGCTGAGAGGCGGGGCACACTGGCTTTTGGTTGGCTCCAGCGGAACTTCGAGGCGGTGGATGGAGGGTCTAAGATGTACACCTGTTTCACTCTGAAGTAGAGACAGGGCGGGAAATATGGAGATAGGTATATGTGAATTCGAAGTCGTTGATGAGGAAGATTGTGAAGAAAGGGAAAAAAACCAAGAACTCGGTGATGGAAATGGCGGGTAAGGCACGAAGGGCCAAAGTGATGGTCCAGAACGACGATCCGATCGCAAGCCCACAAGATTTAGCGGGTAAAAATCAGCTCACGATGTCGGAGGAAAGAAGATGATGCTCAAGATTAAGATCGATAGAGGGGTGGGATGGTCTTCCGCAAGCAGCCACAACGTCGTGGTGGCAAATATCGACGCATCGAGATAGACAATAAATAGCCTAGAAAGGGCAGATGAGCAGATGAGTAGACGACTATATAACACTTAACGGACAGCAATGAAGAAAGAAGAAGAGAAGGTCGCTCGTACATTCATCTAAGGGCAAAACACAAGCACATGAGAAGTACGCGCTACAAAGCTGAGACGTTGATGCTGATACAGTGACCTAAGTGACCATGTGATTGAATGTTCTTATGATTATGTCTCTTTGCTTTTTGATCCTATCCTGGACTATATTCACCTCAAATATACCCAAAATTTGAAATAAATCCGACAAAGATCGACTGCAGTCCTGATGTCACGATCCCCACGCTTGGGGTAAGCCTTTAATCTCGGTGGATTCGCAACATTCACTTGGAACCTCGGACTCCAACTTTGGCCTCCTCCCCAACTATGGCCAATCCCTTCAATCGCCGCCCGATCCCCGACTACTTTGTCGCATCTCCCTTGGTGGCCTTACTCTACCCAGTACACCAGGTCTTACTCCGTCTACGTGGTCC
Source organism: Penicillium bovifimosum (assembly GCF_028826915.1). Lineage (NCBI taxonomy): Eukaryota > Fungi > Ascomycota > Eurotiomycetes > Eurotiales > Aspergillaceae > Penicillium > Penicillium bovifimosum. The sequence goes on along the minus strand of NW_026622714.1, from coordinate 2,366,798 downwards.
TCCTCGGCTCCCACCGCCAGACACCCAACCAATCCGGGTAGTCTGCATCTCCGATACCCACACCCACGAATGGCCAGAGGTACCTGACGGCGACCTCCTCATCCACGCCGGCGACCTCAGCAACGATGGCTCAGCACGCGAAATCCAAGCCTCCGTCGACTGGCTCCGCAGCCTCCCTCATCCATACAAGGTCGCCATCGGAGGGAACCACGACAGCTACTTCGACATCCGGTCACGACTAGACGAGGACCGCGAAGACCCAGGTTCCCCCTTCGCAGGAGTCTCTTCCTCGTCAGCATCCATCCACTCCCTTCACGAGCTCAACGGGCCGTCCCGCATCGACTGGGGCGACATCCATTACCTCCAACACTCAGCCGTCACGCTGTCCTTCCCCGATACATCCGCACCCTCATCCACAACACCCCTCAACAGCCCCCGCGCGCGCTCCCTGACAATCTACGGCGCCCCCCAAGTCCCAGCCATCGTCCCCTTCGGCCCCGAGCACGCCTTCACATACCCCCCTCACCACGACGCCTGGTCCGGCACCGTGCCGCCAGAAACCGACATCCTTGTCACCCATACCCCGCCCCAGTCCCACCTCGACCTGTCCCCCGTCTACTCAACAGGGTGTCCGAACCTACTAGCAGAATCATGGCGTGTCCGTCCCGCCCTTCACGTCTTCGGCCACGTCCATGAATCTGCCGGCCAGGAACCTGTCTTCTGGGACGAAGCCCAGAGAGCTTGGGAACGGCTCTGTGCTTCGCGCCGGTCACGCGCACGCTACAGTCGCCTCTCGTCGCTTGCGGGCTTCCTGCGTGATATGTTCGATTTAACTGCCTGGATTGACGCAGCGCGGGTTGTTGGATATGGGATATTGGGCGTTGTATGGGCCCATGTTTGGGGTGGAGAGAATCTTGGTGGTGGGTGGATGGTTAATGCTGCTTGCATGTATCGTGATAGTGGGCGACTGGGGAATAAGCCGAGGGTCTTTTATCTATGAGATTCGTCTTTTCTTCCCGTGGCCAGTGTGAATAGCTTGCGTTGCGATCGTTGTTTATAATACTACGTTATATTGAGGCCCTAGTTAGGGGGGTCAACCCATATCAAGAGGCGGGTTCTCGCGAGTGTTGCTCCCCGAGACACTGGACCGAAGGGCAGCCATAGTCTATAATACAAAGAAAAGCTTGATCTGAGAAAAAAAACCCAATTTGTACATTTTGCATGGGTATAGACATGTACGTGGATTCAATGTTCATATGCCCAGACGATACCATCCTGCAGACCGACACGGACACTCCCAGCAAACAATGAAATATCAACACTTCCACACTAAACTACAACTTGGGCTTCTCGTTGAAACGCGGTGCCTCGAGGGGATCATAAGCACCAAGTCCAAGGGTATCATAAGGCGCATTGCCAGAGTGTCCACCCATCAACCCGCGGGTATCAACCAGACTAGGATTGAGCTCCTCAACAGAAGCAGCACCAATCAACCGCATGTTCATCTCCATCTCATCCTTAAGCAGCTGCATAGCACGGTCCACACCTTCAAGCCCATAAGCCGACATGGCAAACAGGAAAGGCCGTCCAATACCGACACCCTTCGCACCGAGACACAGAGCCTTGATAATATCCGTTGCACGACGCACACCACCGTCCACGAAGACCTCGATGCGCTTTTCCCAGCCGCGCTCACGGAGCGCAGGCATGACTTCAGCCAACACCTCGATACCGGACCGCGAAGTGTCGAGCTGGCGACCTCCGTGGTTGGACAAGACAACACCGTCGCAGCCTGCCTCGACGGCGCGCAGGACGTCTTCAACGCACTGTACGCCCTTCAGCACGACCGGCATGCGTGTGATAGACTTGAACCAAGGGATATCCTTCCACGAGAGTGCGGGGTCGATGAATGAGGAGATGGCCCGGGCGGCACCCTGCGAGCGATCGATATCATCGCCGGTGCCTTGAACGTTCGAGCCGGGGTCGGAGAACTTGGAGCGCATGTCCTTCTCGCGGCGGCCGAGTTGCGGTGCATCGACGGTGATGAAGAGACCCTTGCAGCCGCGCTTTTCGGCGTGCTCGACAATCTTGCGGGTGATTTCGCGGTCCTTGTTGACGTAGAGCTGTAGCCATTGGACTTGGTCGCCTTGCTTGGCGTCGACGATCTCGTCGAAGGAGCATGAGGCGAGGGTGGGGATCATCTGCACTACGTTGTGTTGGTGCGCAGCCTTTGTGAGGACCACTTCGCCTTCTGGGTGGCCGAGCTTGCCCAGTGCGGTGGCGGTCACGTAGAATGGGATTGAGCACTTTGTGCCGAGCATTGTTGTGCTCATGTCGATGTGCTCGACGTCGACGAGAATTCGTGGCCGGAACCAGATCTTGTGGAAGGCTGCGTGGTTCTCGCGCATTGTCTGATTGGATGTTAATGGATATCCCGATTTGTTAGATGCGAATGCAACTTACAATTTCGTCATCTGCTCCGCTGGAGTAGTACGCCCACGCCGTCTTCTTCATGACCTGGCGAGCCACTGCCTCGAAGTCCATCAAGTTGTAGCATGCTGCGAGCGAGGGCATACGGGAGATGCGCTCTAGGCGGTCATTCTCCTCCGGGTCGAAAGCCTTTTCTTCTTGCTCGACGGTAGCCATGTCTACCTCACCCAAGTGCTTTGACTTGTCCAGGTACTTGTCCAGGGTATCAGGCGGGTGGATTGGGTCGAACTCTTCGGTCGCATCTTTGCCCGCATATTTGAGAATGATTTTCTGACCACCGGGGTGTTCTGGGTTTTGTTAGAGAGAATTGCTAGACAGCAGACGAACGGGAAGTTGGGAATGTTCATACCGGGGAGGAATTCGGTCACATCATAGGCTTTGCCGTGTACAATGACCCAGCATGAGTCTTTGGAGTTGTGCTCGGCGACCTTAGCGCCTGTAAGTTTGTCTATGCTCATTTTCAATGCGATGAGTTTAGAGTACAGTCTATTGCAGAGGAAAGAGAAAGGAAAGGAAGTCATTCAAAGCTGGGAAAATCCGAGTGGGCCCTCGGGATAACTGCGTCCGGGGATGAAAAGTTGCGGGGAGCGATAGGGGAGTCTCTCGGCCGACTCGTCCGACTATTCATTCACATTATGGTGCTTTCGGCTACCTCAGTACGGAGTTAAGCCGATATTCAAGTGAACGGCAGTTACTACAGTAGCTAAGTGGCGTCGATTTTTCGAAGATGACCAAGTCCATTCCGAGCGATCTAAGAGGTCGATTCATGATCGTCATCGAACCTCGGTCACGTCCTGTTCTTACCGGCCAGTAGCAACGAACGCATTATGCTCCAATCACATCACGCACTCCCGGTCTTCCACCGGGGTATCTTTATCGTTGTTTGGCTGCATTCAGGAATACTCTAGAAGGCCGTCACTGAGCACAATCCATGGCATAGATCTTCAGTGCAGCCCTACATTCCGACAAGGAATGTGAGAAACTGATGGGGCAGGAAGAGCGAGTTGCCTGGGGCATCCACGTGAGACCCAGGCACGAGTATGACGAACCTGACGTCATAGGAGGGCCGAACCTTCCTATCGAACTCATCTCTATCAGTCACATCCGTACACATGGTGATAGGGACACCTGGAGACACTCAAATTCTAGTTAAATCTTGAGGATTGTATTGAATCAACTAGTAACTAGTCAATTAGCATAACTCGAAGGGCACAGACAATGCAACGATTTACCTCAATACCTGATGTAGGTCAATCCTGAGTTGATAACGTGGGCTCTCTCTGGGTCGCACGAACCGCCTTTGTTGCCTCGTGGCCGCCACTGGTATTATGGATTGGCCACTTTGTACACGCTTGGGGCCCTGGGGGGATAAATCGCCCGTTCTGTCCGTGTCGCCACCAATGCTTACTGGTCAAAATTCAATGACACGGCATCGTAGGACTCATACTGCTATCAAGAGACTTGATCGGTATTTCAAAAATCGAACATGCCGTCCCACGGTAAGAGAAGCTGCATTTTAGTATTTGGCAACCTGAAAGTGCCTAGGTGATGTACTTCGTGGGTCGCAACCTAATAGTGTGCGTTTCGCTTTGACTGTTCCGAGTCAGTCGTCCTGCAGTTCCAGAAAACGTCAAATGTGGTCCGCCGATACCTATCATTGCGGATACCGGGCGAGGCTTTTCAGCATAAAGTCCGAGATGGAAGATTCTGAGACAATGGTTCATGCACGAGCATCCCCGGCCGCGCCCCGTTGGAACTTGACGTGTGTCATGTCTTGAGTACATAGTTGAAGGGAAATGCATCAAACTTCATACAATTCGTGTCCTCTAATCACATGTAGTATTTCGGGCTGAAAAAGAAGCAACCGCCAGAAAGAGCAAACTAAAACACGGATCTACGGTCTTGTGTCTTGGCCCAAATGCTTGTCCTGTGTTGATCCGTGGAACCACTGCTTTGCTATGGAAGTTTACATATGTCTCAGATCGGACGATGCTGCAGCCTTGAATCGATATACGGCGTAAATCGAACGCATGGCCCATGGGCGAGTGTCACCCATACCCTAGATAGCCTGATAGGATATTCCACGGGCCACAGGAAAGGGGAAGTTGATCCAAGCAAAGAAAAATAAAATACTCGATCGTCCGAGCAAGGGAGAGGTGTTATGCGCTGGATGCTCTAACGAGTAAGTCACGATGGCGATCTACGTCCGATCCTTTTAGCGCGCCACTAGTCCTTTAACGGACACATTTCTCACCGTGTCCGTCGCCGAGTATCATCGGGATGGACAACGGCTTCCCGAGTCCCGTTTTGATTTTCTGCAACGCCGAGAAGCAACGGGATCGGGCTTGGCGAGTGAATGCACAATTCGCATGCGATTCTCGATTCTAGTTTCCCTATTGAAAGGCGCGGTGGTATGGCAACAGCCCTAGTCGCAGTTTGCCGTGTGCGTGCGCAATGCCGCTGATCGGACAATCTGGAATTACGGAGTATGCTGCGACTATTGAGATTGTCGCCAGGGCTTCCTCAATTGTTTCACACAGGAAGGCCTATTTGCCTATTGGTAGGGCTAGGTTTCGCCCTTGCTGTTCTGGCATATTCTCGTTGGTTTCCCCTTTCAAAAGTATTGTATGGACGACATTGTCCGGAGTACACCAATTTCTGGGTACCATCCATCTCGTGAGATTTTATGTTTGGTCAGTCGGGGGCGGATCCTGAACGCGCACTGTGACTGAACTAAGAGCAGATCCACTAGGATGGACGCCAATCATGAACATCAATGCTTAGCATCCTCCATCGAAAACAAGAAACAATAACAGAAGAATAAAAAGTTTTAAAATTGATGTCATTCGAGTCGCAAACTGTTGAAGTGTGGAACGCTAAAATGCTTAGCACGCCATAATTGATGCTTTCGGCTGGACGTCTCCGCATGAACGACATGGTGATTCGTTTAACCTACGGAACTACCAATATGGGTGGGGCGGATGCCTCAATCGGGTGACGCTGTCGGCTTCGATTATTTAGTTACAATAAATGATCAGATTATTTGATTCGATTGCATTGTTTTGTCCCGATGCTTCGGCTCAACACGCATGGGGGAAATATCATGAAGAGATTCGCCCCACGATGCATCTCCTTGCCACTTTCGTCGACTCCGTTGGAGAAAGAGGCATTGAAATAACTCCCTATCCCCTCCACCCCCCTTCCTCCTAAGGCGTTTCTCCTCCTTTCTCTCATTTCTCTCCTTTCTCTGCGTGCCTCTATTACCACCCAGCCATTCCATTCATTCCCCACGTGTTGACACTGGGACTACATCCCTTCGGGACTTGTATAGATCTGGTTATATCTTCATCTGTTTGATTCGTTATGGCGCCGACATATTGTGGCATGTCCGGCAGGCCCTTGGGGCTGATGGTGTCGACCATCGCTACCATGGGTTTCCTTCTTTTCGGATATGATCGTGAGTATACTCTTCCTAATTGTGCAGATGGTCAGATTGCTAATGGATCATAGAGGGTGTCATGTCTGGTATCATCGATTCAGACGCCTTCGGCAAGTTCATGCCCCTCGTCGATGACGACTCCACCATGCAGGCCTTGGTGACCGCCATCTACGAGCTTGGTTGTCTGGTCGGTGCCATGTACGCACTGTTTGCTGGTGACAAGCTGGGTCGTCGCCTCATGATTATGCACGGTGCTGCGGTCATGATCATCGGCGTCATCATTCAAATTGCTGGTGTTAAGGGCCATGGAGGTACCGCTCAATTTTTCGTCGGCCGTATCATCACTGGTATCGGCAACGGAATGAACACTTCCACCATTCCAACTTATCAGGCCGAGTGTTCGCGCTCCTCCAACCGTGGTCTCCTCATCTGTATAGAAGGTGGTATCATCGCCATCGGTACAATGGTCGCCTACTGGATCGACTTCGGTGCCTCCTATGGCCCTGATGACCTTATCTGGCGTTTCCCCATCGGCTTCCAGATCTTCTTTGGTGCCATCATCATCATCGGCATGTACTACCTGCCAGACTCACCTCGCTACCTCATCTCCAAGGGTAAGGTACAAGAGGGTGAGTTCGTGCTTGCTGCCCTTGGTGGCTATGAGATCGACGCCCACGAGACTCAGATCCAGAAGCAGCTTGTTATCGAGTCCATCGAGGCTGCTGGGGTTGCCGAAGGCGCTGGCTACTCCGATCTTCTTACTGGTGGCAAGACCCAGCACCTGCGCCGTATGCTGATCGGTTCTTCGTCTCAGATTGCCCAGCAATTGTCTGGCTGCAACGCTGTGATTTATTACCTGCCTGTCCTGCTGAAGAAGTCTCTCGGCCAGACCGAGTTCATGTCCATGCTCATTGGTGGCATCAACATGATTGTTTATGCCATCTTCGCTACATTCTCCTGGTTCTTCATTGAGAAGATCGGCCGTCGCAAGCTCTTCATCGGTGGTATGACTGGCCAGATGATTTCTATGGTCATTGTCTTCGCCTGTCTGATCCCCGACTCACCCGGACCTGCGAAGGGTGCTGTTTTCGGTCTTTTCCTCTACATGTCCTTCTTCGGTGCATCCATTCTGCCCCTTCCCTGGTTGTATCCCGCCGAAATCTCGCCTCTCCGTACTCGTGCCAAGGCCAATGCCGTCTCGACTTGCTCTAACTGGCTGTTCAACTTCACTGTTGTTATGATCACCCCGGTCATGATTGAGAGTATCTCCTGGGGCACTTACCTATTCTTCGCCGTGATGAACTTCATCTTCATTCCCCCCATGATCCTATTCTACCCCGAGACCGCAGGCCGCAGTCTAGAGGAGATTGATCTCATCTTTGCCAAGGGTTATTGCGAAAATATCAGCTATGTCAAGGCTGCCCGTGACCTGCCTAAGCTTACTGATGAGGAGATTGAGGCCAAGGCTGCCGAGTACGGTTTCGAGTCCAGTCGCCGTCAAGGTGATATCGAGAATGCCGCTGAGAAGGGAACCCCTACCAGCACCTCTAGTGATGGCAAGGGGGGTGCACGAGGAGGCCGAGAACTACGACAGTCGCTCCTAGAGTCGGACACTAAATACACAAGGGGCTATCTTAGTCCACGGCGTGACAGCGCTGTGCGCTGCCATTTCTCAAGGTTATGGTTGTGCTATTCTCTATACATGATCCGAGTGAATACAATTTCACTTTGGCAATTTTCTTTTGTGTCTTTTTCATTTTCTTCTTCTTATATACCCATTCTCATTTCTGGCCTGGAGAGTGCTGTTATCTTTCGATGATCCATGCCTTTGTTAAACGACCTTCGCAAAGAGGTCCGGTCGGATTTTAGGAGTCATCGGCTACATGTACGTGCGCTTTGCACGATACAATTAAGAATTCAATATAGCCGCCTTATATTGAAAATCATTACTCGACCTGTAAGTCGTATTTTATGTGGATCTTATTTCGCCATGATTGTATTCTATTTGCTGCATATGCTGACGCCTCAACGTCTAACGTGCCTACCCCGGGCTGCGTTTCATATTGACTCATGCGAGGGTGCTGCCTTGCATTTGAAGGCTGATCAGTTCAGAGCAAGGGGACCATTTGCAGTCAGAGCTTGAAGTATTGAAGTAAACAAACAATAATGCTCAGACTAATAACGCGAGATACAAGACTGAAGTGAACATTGAGTCAGAGGACAGAGTCTAAGTATGGACGATGTGAACAAGGTTGGTTGTCGGAGATGGAGAATTCCGACGTATCTGCCTTGAAGATCAGGTTGGGGCTCCATAACGTAGGTACTTCCAAGGTTAACCACCGAGTATGATTCATATATTGAACTTTTCCCCTTACTTTTCTCACTTTCTATTTCGAGTCTGATCTTTGCCATGTTCACCACGTGCAGGTGACCCGTGAACAGGAAGCAAGCGATCGGCTGATTCCGCCCCAATTAATTATCCTTCTTTATTGCCTTTCATTCCAACTTCTCTCACATCTACCTCCTTTGATCTTATATAGCTTTCCTATCGTGTCGGATAGACTTTCGCATACTGTTTTGCGAATATATCATGCGAATCCAACCTGCTTACTCCCGCCTCCTTAACCTCGGGGAAACATGAGCTCAAGTTTGGAGGCTAAGATTGTTGTCCTCGGCGCACAAGGTACGTTCTACCCAAAGTACGGAGGACAAGGGACCAAGGTTCCATATAACCCAAGAACCTGGGACGAACCCAGACCCCAGAACAATCTTCTAACCTCCACAACCACAGGGGTGGGCAAAACTGCGCTCGTGGAGAGATACTGCAGAAACACATTTAACCCCGCAGCGCCGTCAACCATCGGCGCGTCGTTTGTCACAAAGCGCGTCCTCGATTCCACCTCTGATACCATCGTCCGGCTGCAAATATGGGATACAGCCGGACAGGAGAGGTTCCGTAGCATGTCGCGCCTTTATTACAGAGGAGCGCAGGCCGTTCTCCTCTGCTATGATGTCAGTGCATTGCATCCCCACATTTCCACACGCCCGTGCCGCATCGCGAGTCGTGACCTCGGGATATTTCCGTCTAATCATGTCCCCCGCCCTGTACCTTTTCTTTTTCCATATATGCACCAACCCAAGACAAAACAACCTAAAAGGACAAAATCACTAACAGAATCTCCTAGATAACCGACGAAAACAGTTTTCAAGAAATGGCCGGCTGGCTCCGCGAACTCCGCAAAAACATAACCCCCAACTCGGACGGCTCAGACTCCCTAATAATCCACGTCGTCGGCACAAAATCCGATATAGTCGCCGATGACCCCTCCCACCGCCGCGTCCCCTTCGAACGGACAATCGCCTACGTCGCGGAACAACTCTACCCAACCCAAGCATCAACACCACCCCCAACCGCAACCGCCGGAATGGGCGGGCTAGGATTCGGATCTTCCGTCTTCGGCAGCAGCGGAGGCAGCGCCTCGAATGCTAGTGCCGCAGCACTGCAAAGCCCAGACTCAAAGCGCAGCTCTGCGTTCTGGGGCCAGGAGATCGGGTGGGATTGTTGTCATGAAATTAGTGCGCGGGACGGGGAGGGGATTGATGAGGTTTTTAGGGTTATCACGCGGAAGCTGGTTGAGCAGCGGAATCGACGAGATACGGAGTTGGCTATGTCGATTGCGGGGACGCCGATGGGGAATGGGAGTATTGGTCCTTTTAGCCCGGGATTTGTGGAGGGGACGGGAAGCTTTAGGTTGGGGGTTGGGGATAAAAGGAGGAGTTGGTTGGGGCTTGCGACGCCCGGGGTTAATGTCGAGGGCGCTAATGAGGAGGTTATGCATTCGGCGAGGAATAAGGGGCGATGTTGTTGATTCGATGGTGGTTGTTCTGATTGTTCTGGTTGACGTGTTTTCTGTTTTTTCATCTTTGCATTCAGCAGGTTGGCGTTGCTTTTTTGATTTGTTATGTAAGTTATGCCTGATGTATTTACGAGTTAGATGAGGCCCTGAATTTCACCCGTACTGATTATTCGATCCAATCCATGGGTTTCTTCGTATCACTTACAGCTTTGAAGAATGTTATGCATTGCATGGATTCACATGGTCCGGTTCGTTAACACCGGGGTTATCTCCGGAGCGCTTCATACAAAGGCACCAAGCTCAAAACTTGACTTTGCCTTCGAAGGCAGCCATATTGACATATGAAGGATGTTGACGATTCGCAGAAGTATACAATTCAGGATCCAATGACACTTGTGGAGATAGTGGATCCGATCTTCATCCGGGGTCGATCAGATCGGATCGATGTTCCACTGATTTACTTGCCTATTCTTCCACATATCGAAAAGCCGACATATCCTGGGCCAGAATGGTTTCGTGTATACATACGCCCAACAGGGTACACGATACGGGTATTCAATGGGTAGTCCTGGGTCAACGGGTCACCAGATTGGGCAATCCCCTATCACTCAGCCTCCAACCCCTCATCTCGCTTATACGGGAAATTATGCCTTTTCCATTGGCTGGCCTGTGCTTTTGCTATCAAAGTACCTGTCGATTTCAAACCAGGCTATGTCTAATATGTCTGTGTCACACCTTAGAGCCCGCCTTTTCCGTTTTCCACGCTTCTGCCATACCAAGCTGTGTCCCTTTGCTGGGCACTTCGTCTTTTCTCCCCTGTCGTTGGTGCCCCTTCATTCAGCGCCAACCCATCTGAATTGCAAGTGACAGCGCATTATCTCTACTACTTATATTTAATCCCGAATCGGACAGACTTACTCGTGTTCCACCCCTTCAGTCCAGTATATTCCAAGTGGCATCTCACTCGCCATGTCAGGGGCGGAGGTGATCGCGGTAGTAGCCTGCGTGGCAGCTGGTAGGATCCCATCCTCCCTCTAGTATCGATATGTAGAATTAATCACAATATTCCACAAACAGTCGTCTCCGCCTATAGCGATGGAACCCGCATGTTCCAAGCTATCAGGAAGAAGTACCGCGAAAAACGACGACAGTCCGATCAGTCTGATCGGGAGCTAGAATGGTCCCTACGTCGCAGCCCCCATGAGATCGAGTCTCGGTTCCACCAATATCGCCAAGAGCTTGGCCCGCGATATAAAGAGTATGATGACGGTGACTCGATCGCTCGCGAGCAGATGAAAGATATCATTATCAAACTGCAGGGCGCTATGCTCAAACACCTGCGGGAGGCACAGGAACGAGGCACAACCCTGGACCTGATGGCATTGCAGATCGAGTCGGAGCAGGGCCGTGTTCGGACCCTCGTTGTCCTGGGGGATCTGTATCAGCGGCTTGCGAGGCCGTCGCCTGTTCCGACTTTCTTTTCAATGTCCATTGACCCCACGTATCGCCATGAAGAGCTGTTTGGCCATGGGTATTTCCCCCATTCTCCAGACGCATACTTGCCACCTGCCGGACCATCGTCCAGCGGGTACCCTTTTGCCACGCGCGGCCTTATACGAGAGGAGATCTGTGTGTCACCGACGGAGGCATTTGAGAGGCCAAGAGAGCCCGAACACTGGAGTCCAACACGTCGGCGATGGTCATCTGGCTTTGGCTCTGTCATGAATAATATGAGCGATAGGCTGCATCATCGACCGAGTCGCGAGAGTACACCGTCTTTTGCATCCCCTTCGTCCGCGCCCGATCGCGAGTCCGGATTCTTCCAACAAAACCGGGTCCAGACACTGTGGCCGTCGTCGCCAGAGCCAATTCCCGAGCTCGATGTCAGGCCCGCCACACCGAAACGTGAACCAGTGCCACGACTGAGCCTGTTCCCCCACGACGAGTTGTCGGGAAACCCATGGGCACCTGACTCGGACGACGAGAATGATTCTGCTTACAATAAAGAAACGAACCATCACCTCTCCCAGCTCCACAATAACCCCATTTCCGCACCTACCATTGCCTCAACAGATGCTTATAGTAGAGTAGACACGAACCATCATCTCTCCCCCATCTCTCCATCCAACCAACTTCGCAGCAGCTCCTCTCTCCGCCCCCTCGATCGCCTCAACAGACTCCACTCGCTCGAACCCATCAACCACAAGCAGCACCGATCCACCCCACAAAGCCATCCGTCCCCTCTGGCCACCGAGCAAAACAAACAACTATCTCGGCTTCTGCAAAGGCGCCTGGAAAGTCCACGCCGGCTTCGGCGGATTCAAAATCTACCGGGAGCCCGGAACAGGGTATTACACGCAACGGTCGTGGCTGCGGTGCGCCAAGTGCGCCTTCGAAGCACCACTAGCCCCAGGCAAAAGCTCCAGCCACAACCCACAGTTCGAAGATAGCATCCGCACGCACAAACGCACCGGCGTCCGGTACCGATATGAATTCTTGGCGAAATCCCACGTGCCGTGCAAGCGAGACTCGGCGGCACATTTCTCTCCGAATACTCCGCGCGGGGCATTCTGCTGCGTCTTTTGCTGTGCGATGGCACAGGGTTCCACGCAGGTCTTTGGGAATTTGGATACGTTCATGGCGCATTTAGCGGAGCAGCATTGGGAAGTTGAGGGGGGGACGTTGGCTGTTTTGCCGAGCACGAAGTGTATTATTGGACGGGTGGCACATGATTCGGAGTATTTTGATGTAAATATTCCGCCGGCCCGAAACGGCTGATTTGTCTTGGTTTTCTTCTATTTTGGGGCTGATTGTCTTGCATCTCAGCATTTGGCCATACAGTCTCACTCACTCATACCCGGGTTGGATCGGCGTTGACCGGCGTTTGTACTCTATATGTAGGACATATTACTGTATCAGATTTTTCTTTTCTTTTTATCTATCGGTTTTTGTTTGATCTGTAGGGTTCTGTAACCATGTGTGGTGACATTAGTGTTTTGAGAGATCTAACGGGTAATCATCTGCGTGTCCCCTGCGTGAGATCTGCAAATGCGAAACATTAGAGTGTGGCAGCTCCCTTGCTGGTATGTGACGTCGGGGAAATATCGCAACGTACAAGTACGTATATCCATGTAGGAGTTCAATAGTAATTGCCCATCTTTATCGGTTGTAGAAAAATTGATCCCCTGACTAAAGCCATGTGGTATGTATGGCCTGTGGACCTTGAGTCTATGACAGCCAGTCTTATGCTGGGTGTAAAACCAGTTGTTGGGATTCGGTCGAATGGTCATAGCCGTGAGGTTAAAAACCTTAAAAGTTCAAAGGAATGCAGGTGCCAGGTGTAAAGCGGGAAATTATTGGCTAAATGTAGTAAACTTTGCCAAACGCCCATCTAGTTAGTTAGTTAAGGCAACGTTCAGCTCAATCATTTGTCACAGGAAAAGAAGAGAAAACGAAGATCGGATAGTTCTATGGTCAGATCACTTTTACTGGCTCAGAGTGGAGACATACTTCTGAGCTACGATTTATGTCTGTGACTCTGTGCCCACTGCCATCTCACTCAGCTGGTGGGGAGATCAAATAGAGTCTACATGTACAAGATAAACCACAAGAGTGATATACTTCATGCATACATGTAAACACCGAAGGTAAGTACCTTGTCAACCCCTGAAAATCCCCAGGGTAAGAGCACTCGACATCTCAAGCTTCCTGCAGATAGGCCGAGAACATTAAATTTGGCCAATCGGCGGGGCTCAATCGATCACCGGAGACAGGCCCACCATACCCAATTGAGGAAAGCGCAATTCTTATGTCTCTCTTTGCCTTTTTCTTTTTTTCTCGCATTTTTTTTAAAAATTCAATTTAATTTCATTTTGGGGACTCATTTTCTGCCCAGGACCCTTCCGTCTCTCAATTGATCCCTTCCATTTCTTCTCGAAGTAAACTCCCGTGTACTCCCCGAACTCATATCCCTTGACTCGGCACCTTCGTCATCTTGCGTGAAGCCTTATCGCGCGACGATATCCTTCCAATTCCGGCCTCCACATGGGGCGGTGCTTATTACTTTTCTAAGATTGCGTGCCCCAGTTCATCTGAGACTCTGGCTTTTTCTCACCTCACTTTCTCTTCTCCTCTTTTCCTCCCCCCTATACCCCTCTCTCCCTCGAATTCGATAAACTCGTGATGCGATGAGGTTGTCACTACGTATCGGTGTGGCTGCCGCACTCATTGTCCTGGGCTTTATCCTGCTCAAGCGCAATTTCAAGACCGAGGGCGATTCACTTAAAGATCTATGGCACTTCGACACAGGTTCATTCCGCGCAAATTTACATCCCAAACACAACCAAGATACCGGCGGTCGGCGCAAATGGCGCGTAGCATCGGACAATAAGCCGGCCCTGGTCTACCATAACACCGACATTGTGGTCCCCAATTCAGGTGCCATTGTAATGGCCAAGCGGAAGGAAGAAAACACCGCCTGGGTCTCAGCAGAGCTGTCAGAGTGAGTAGACTCGGTTGAGCTCCTGACCAGACGAGAACCAAGGCTAACCGGTTATCTCCAGATGGCGCAGCATAATTTACACCGTGGACGATGTTAATGCCCCGATGCACACCCCAAAGAACAAGGGTCGCGAATCTCTCCCCTACCTCCAATACATCGTCGACCACTACAATGAACTCCCCGACGTGGTCGTTTTCCTACACAGTCACCGCGACGGCATGATCGCCGGTTGGCACATCGACACGATGGAATTCAGCAACGTGGACTCAGTGCGCGCATTGCGCAAAGATTTCGTGAAAGAGGCAGGTTTCGTCAGCTTGCGCTGCCAATTGAGCCCGGGATGCCCCGTTGCTATTCAACCGTTCCGTCAACCTCCCATCCCCGAAAGCCCCGGCGAGGCACATTACGCGACTGCTTGGAAAGCGCTGTTCCCGAATGATCCCGTCCCGCGTGAGGTTGCCGCGCCGTGTTGCTCCCAGTTCGCCGTTTCCCGAGAGCAGGTCCTCAAGCGACCTCTCAGTGATTACCAGCGCATGTACGACTGGGTGATGAACAATGACCTGGCAGATGAGGCCACCTCAAATATTATGGAATACACCTGGCACATTATCTTTGGCAAGGATCCTGTCTTGTATGTTGATTTCTCGAGTCTTTCCATTTTGGATATCCGCTAACCTACTATTCACAGCTGCCCGGATATGTACCAATGCTACGGAGACGTGTACGGCGAGGAAGTTATCTTCCAGTGATCATTGCTTACATTTTGCTTCCACTTAACGAGTACTTATCCCACTCTGTATCTCACATACGATACTCTTTATTACCCAGCACAGGCTGGAATTCCCCCTATGGGGGTACTGTCATGGCTACTGAACGGACACAGTGCCCACGCCACATGATGACTTGCTTCGAATGTCTATTTTTCCGTCGGGGTGACCTGTACATTGAACGACCGAACTTTGGCCGCCTGGCTTTCACCGACCTCAGCGATATCATTCGTCTCCTCGACTCGCGTTGCACATCCAACCCACGAGCATGAGACCACTTACTTTCGTGCTGCGGCACCCATGTACATTTTATCTGATTCACCTTTTATCTCCTTCCAATCATATACCGGCGTTACCATTGTTCCCATACCAAACTGAACCTCGCGTAGCTTCTACATGTACCTTCAGCACGTCTTCCCATCATCCTGCAAGACCATCTTCCTCGCAACCTCATCCCACCGATACATCCCTCCACTCCCAACATTATACCGATAATAATTATCCGTCCCACCAGGCACAACAGCCCTCCTAAACGTAATATTAATCCTCCCCCTCGTCATCTCCCCAGCCCTCCCCTTCCGCTTAGGAATACTATGCAACCAATTCGCCTGTGTCTCTCCCCGCATAACAACCATATCCCCCGACCCCAGCTTCATCTTAATCTGCTGCACCGGCGTCGTAGCAGACCCATCCAATCCCCCACCTGAAACCGTACCACTGACCCCGGTAACACGCGTACCACTCACCCGGGTCCCTGCAGCACCAGCCCCATTAGAAACACCAGTGTCCACAAAAGGCTTATGCTTCATCAGAAAATCCCGCTCCCCACCCAGCGACAACGAGGCAATATTCGGCTGCGCACCTAGAAACCGCTCGTCATCAGAGTGGAAGGCGATACTGTCCTCGCCGCTGGCGTAGTAATTCACAAGACAGAAATTGTACCCCGGGGTTCGCCCTTTGCTATCTGTATTTGCCTTTTCGACTGTTCGACGCAGCAGATCCAGACAGGCGGGTATTGGGCGTGGAACGCATTGGTATTTTGTTTTCGGGACTGGATTGTTGGTATGCGTTTCTAGAAGCCCCAGGGGAGAGGAAGTGTCTGTTTGCGCGAATGTGGATGTTGAGTCGACGCCGAAGACGGTTGTAAAGCGTGGCGTGTTGATTTGGGTTTCTGTGGGTCCGCGTCGGATCTTGTAGGTTACGCGGTAGAAGGGGAGGGATTGGAGGAGGAAGGTGAAGAGGGCTGTTGAGGTTTGTCGGGCGATGTAGGGTTGGAAGGTGAGGAGGTCTAGGTGTGGTTGGTTGGTTGTTTTCTTGGGTTGGGTTGCGGGTGTTGCGTGTTCGAGGGCGATGGAGATGTGGCTGGGGAGTTGGGGGATTGGGAATGGGTAGCTTGGGTGTTGGCTTGGGGGCTTTGGGTCTTCGGTTGGGATGTTTGGGGGTTCTGGGGAGGTTGTGGAGTTGGAGGTGGTGGGTTCGGAGGAGGTTTTGGGACGTTTTGGTGGTGGTGCGGATGGTTTGAAGAATGCGTCGAGGGTGCGTTTTGCCATTGTAAGATGCAAACTCCTGCGCATTAGGGATTGGGTGTGAGATGATTGAAAGTGCGGTCTCCGTTTGCGCGTCGCGAATTGGGGAATCTTCAGATTCATTGGCGGTGATGTCATTTCGTCGTTCGATCCCGATCTATAGGTACGTCTCGATCTAAACTTCTCGATCTATACGTCTCCAGTCTATACGTCTCGATTTATGCACGTTGTGCATTTTTCATTGCGTCTCATTCGTGCGATATCACCTCGTGCGTGTGACATCATTTCCATGTCAAAAGGGTCTACTCCGTAGATAACTTCAATTCGATCTCGGGCTGTGCCCACTTCCCGAGTCCCGATATTAGAAATCAACGTAGAATGTAGATCCACCCGGCACTTGGTGGGTTGATCCAGTTTAACCAGTACTACGCAGTATGCATAAATACTTCCGTCCAGTTCAATCCTTCCCTCGGCACATTCACACCATTCATTCAAAGAATCAAAATGAAAGAAGCTATCATCGACCAGACCCTTACGGCCATCATCCGTGATGTGGAAATTCCCACTCCTCAACCCGGCCAGGTCCTCATCAGAGTAATAGTGTCCGGCACAAACCCAAAGGACTGGAAGCTCCCGAAGTGGGAGCCAGACCGCATCTTGAACCAGGGTGACGATATCGCCGGGTATGTGGAAGCAATCGGCGAAGGTGTTGTGAATTTCCGCAAAGGAGACAAGGTAGCCGCCTTTCACGAGATGCTCAGCCCGAACGGAAGCTATGGCGAATACGCCATTGCTTGGGAACACACTACTTTCCATCTGACCGAGAAGACCAGCTTCGAAGGTATGTCGTCCCCTATGGCAATCGCTTTAGTAGTATTACTAGTATATGAAACTAACCCTATTCAACAGAGGCCGCAACCATCCCTCTCGCTGCAATGACTGCCGCGTTGGGCTTGTTCCAACGGCTGAAACTGCCTCTTCCCTGGCTTCCGGCTGATAAGCCGACCCCGCTGGTGGTCTACGGCGGCGCCTCGGCAGTCGGCGCTTTCGCCATAAAGTTCGCCCAATTGTCGAACATCCACCCCATCATTGCTGTCGCCGGAAAGGGCGCCCCCTTCGTCGAGACTCTGATCAGCAGAGAGAAGGGCGACACGATTATCGATTACCGTGAAGGCGATGAGGCTGTTCGCGCGGGCATCAGAAAAGCTGCTAACGGAATTCCCGTGCACGACGCCTACGATGCCGTTTCCGAGAAAGGAAGTTACCTCAACCTCAGTGCCGTTCTTGACACACCCGGTGCGATTACTGTCGTCTTGCCCTGGACAGACTATGGGTCATACGAGGATATCGAGATCCGCAGAACTATGGTTGGAAGTGTCCATGCACCACCCGCCGAGGGCCAGACTCTTGGCGATAAGGAGTTTGGTGCTGCTTTCTTCCAGTTCATTGGTAGAGGTTTGGCACAGGGCTGGTTCTCGGGCCACCCATACGAAGTCAGAAAGGGTGGACTTGGTGCTGTTGAGGGTGCTCTCAAGGATCTCGAGGCTGGCAAGGCCTCTGCGGTGAAGTATGTCTTCAGAATTGCCGAGACCGAGGGACTTCAGCAGTAGATTAAACTTGATATGGTCTCTCGTTAACGGACATAACGTTCCTCGAGGATGCTTCATGAACAAACATATTTTTCTTGCCATCCAAATCGGGAAGTGTTAGATCGAGACGTATAGGTACATATCCAGTGGCATAAGAAGGAAGAGCATAACGAGGTCTACCGGTGCCCGATGGTCTTGGGATTTAACTGCGACGCTCAGCTTCGCCTATCCCGTAAAAAGCAGGCGGAAAGTCGAACTGTTTACAGTACTTCCATGGGGGAAAGCGGTAGTGCGGGGGTGGGGGCCCGTTCGCCCTTCCCACTTGATCTCTTTCACCTAGCTTTGCGTGGAGGCAAAATGTCACTCACCATTTCCTTAATTTACTACCTTTCTCTACTCCTTCTTTTTGGATATTTCGTGGTGTATCACTTTCCACAAACGACTTCATCCACATCAGACGCTGCCTCGGGCAACAACCCCGACCCCAACGATCAGGTTGAGGAATTAGATCATGAGAAGTTCTATCATCACCCAGCTTGGTCACAACGCTGGCATCACCCTGAACTCACTGAAGAGGCCTTTTCGAAATATGAGCAAGAGCCATGGTTCAAGAATGCGGCTCGTCGTCCTTCCCATCAGGTCTTAACCCAATTCTTCCCATGCAATCTTCCTTGGGGCTTCATTATCTATCGAACAGTCTATACGCCTGAATCTGAAGAGCTGTGGCCAATTGTGCTAGAAAGAATCGCTGAAAGGCTGAAAGTGGGGGTCATGTCTGAAGCCAGGGGCAATGAATCCCGCGTTGAACAATTGATGGTTAAATCACACAAAGACGTGATTATTTCTGACCCTCATCGTTGGAATACTGCCAGCATTCCACAAATCCGCAGTCATTTCGTCGAATATCTGCGTAAGCTCAACCAAACGGGATGGCCCGATATTCCTCGTCTTGCCTCTTGCCTTGTGATTTATGAGAAATCACTAAAATCAATTGTCGAGGATGAAAAACATGGGTTTCTTGGAGTAATTGATGGGTGGTATAACCCCGAAGAGAAGTACGACTCCGCTTCTTACCGCGGATTTATGAGGGTGCAACTCATTGCCTTATGGAGTCTCTATTTGGATTTTAATCGGAACACCATGTGTATGCTGTGCCCGGATTACCCCGATGGATGGATTCCAGTTTACGATGGCGGCTATGGGACGATTCAGGATGAAGATGGGAATGAATATGTGAAACGCCTCGAGGGATCAGCGGAACGAGGACGAGGACGAGGACGTTGGTGAGAAACGAAGTCCTAGCTGTGCGCTCCTTAAGGTCCCATGAGACAATGTATTATATTAGGTCTTTGCCTTAGCTCAGGCCCGCGGTCACATAGGTGGATGTACTTGGCCCAAAACTATATGTACGTTCGGTAGCTAACTACTAGCTAGTTTAGACCTTCAGACAAATTTATTTCTTCATTCGCGAATAAATCCTTCCAGCGAGAATAGCTCAAAGCTCGATATACTAAATTGTTGCTTGCCTCAATTCGACATCAAGTGCCCGGCTCACCGTGTCAACTAATACTTGAGAGTCATGGGATGGGCAATGTGTAATCTTATAATCGGTCTTCTAGCCTGTTAGCTAGAATCTGACTTTATCAACGACTTTCAGGGCATAAGTCTAACACCTGTTCAATTTGCCATCAAGGCTGTCTGGAAGCAAAGTTGAAATCCAGACTGCTACTCTAACGCTAAGTGTTTAGGCATAGTAATCAACTACTCCTTAGACTGGGCTCGAGCATCCCGTAGACCTTCACTCGCCGTTGACGAGATGACCTTGCCAATCTTCTCAATCTCCTCGAGTCTTTGCAACCAGAAGTTCCACCGATCCATGCTCATCGGCCCCGCCGCCCAAAGCCTCCCTCTCTCTCCAACGCCCAGGACTTCTCACCTTTCTTCGCGCCCTCTCTGAGTCTTTCTCCAGCTACCTTGATCCACACTGCGGCAGCAGGTACCTCGAAGTCCCACAATGCATCTTGGCATTCGAGCGCTTCGGAGATGCACTCATAGCCCCAGCTTAGTGGCAAAAGACCATCTTCTGCATTCGGTCCCGGAGCAGCCATTGCACAAGACGCCTCCACAAAGGCCTGGTGCACGTGAGCCTCACGCCTCTTCGCTCTTGTGGCTGGATCCCGCGTTGCTAACGCTTTGCGCCAGTGGCTTTGCTTCCATCCATCTGCCCATGAATGGCCGAAACTTTTGAGACCTTTCCAGACAGGTTCACCGTCCTCTTCGTCTGGCAGTTGGCTAAGTTCTTTGAGCAGGTCGACAAGAGCGGGTGTGTGGCTTTGAGGCAGCTCAAAAAGTGCGTCTTCAAGTATGCCCACTATGCGGTCTCGAAGGTCGGTCTTTTTCTCGGAGTCGTGTGGCTTGGTCAGGGCGGCAGCTGTCTCGGATGGCTTGGAGTCGCCTTTGAGGTACGCTTTGAGAGCCGCAGCTTGATGCGGATGCACCCCGGTCTCTTCTTCGCCGTCCATGGGTGCAGTATGTTGGTCGAACCAAGCGTCATCGGCGGCGGAGCCAAAGCCGTCGAGCTCGATCGATTTGCATGTCATTTCTTGAATGTTGGTGTTCATGATGACAAAGAGGGCTCTTGAAGGAATAAATTTTGGGACTTTGAGTGTTTGAGAGATGAGCAGTCGCTACGCTGCGGGGACGAAGAATGTGATAGTTGAGTTATGTTCGAGAAAAGAAAGTGCGGAGTGGTCGCAATATCGGGAACTTTCAATAGTGGCAACTGGGCAGCAAAAGTCCAAAGACTCACACAAGTGACACAACTAGTACCCTGATATCGATTGAGGCGCAGCTTAATGTCCTGTAGCAACAATACCCCTGTACAGTGACATCATAAGGCCGCCCATCATGACTGATCTGCCGATCAACCGGGGTTGACAATTCAGCCGCATAAAGGATGGGGCCATTTTTGGTCTCAAGGCTGACGGCCCCCTATAGAATCCTCTCAGCCTTGTATACAATGAACGATGTCAATGTGCAGGGTCCGAAAGACGAGAGTTGCCAAATGCTATATGCAATACGATTTACAGGGCTTTAGAGTAGCTTTCATCCCATACCCAGCTCCACCAACATTGGAATTTCGACACTCCAATTGCTCTATTCTATACGCAGTTGCGAGGGAAATGGAGACTTTCTTCTCACAGTGAGAGTAGGCAATGTCATTGTCTTCCGCTTCAAGCTTGCTTTGGAGCACGTGCCCTAGTCGCATGTATGCAAAGCGAGCTTTCCTGGTTTAAAGGATTCCACTACTAACAGGCCTACTCAAAGGCCTCCAACCAAGTAGATCATTGCATCATGATGTAGCATTGCCCCCAATTGTCGTGCAATCTCAGCTTCCTCCGTGTGCCAATCGACGCTTCAACAAGTAGATTCTGTATGTCCGTCCCTGCTAGTGCAAGGCTCTCAGTCAGCCTTGGTGAAGCCTAGGTGACTCCATCAATGGCATAAAAGAGTCTTTGCCGGCTCTAAAATCTAACAGCAAGCACTCAGACCTCATCTTAGCATCAACAGTTCAACTACAATCCTCCAGCAATCTTTTATACTCTAATCGTCCAACCGCAACAATGAAGTTCACATTGGCAACAGCCTCCATCCTCTTCTTGAGCCTCACCTCGGCCCTTCCAGCCGATGACTTTGCTAATCTTCAAGAGCGTGCGGAACCTTCCAATGCACCCATTGACGTACGCCGTCCCTCAATCGAATTGGAACCTTCCCATTCTGACTGATATTTCTTGTAGTGGGATGGCCCCAACCCCTCTGCGTCCATCAAGTGCGGCAAGAACACTTATGACGGACACGATATCTACCTTGCCGCGCAGCACGCCGTGAACCTGGGCATGCTAGACCCTCCTGAGACGCGAGGCAAGAAGAACTACCCGCACCCGTTCGATAATGATGACAGCAAGGGTGTGAAGCTGCACTTCCCTGCTCACTGCCCGGAGCACGACGACAACCGAAAGGAGTATCCGCTCGTCAAGAACGGGCCTTACAACGGTGGCAAGAGCAATAAGAATTACGGGAAGGAGCGCGTCGTGTTTTACTACGATGGCCAGGCGCAAGGTGTTGATGGTCACCCGTTGGTCTACTACTGTGGCTTGATGACCCATGAGGGTGCGGTGAGGGGCGGTTTCTTGCAATGTCCCGATGGGAAATAAACTGGCACTGAGGTTTATACTCGGACTCCGAGCGTTGAATTTAGTCCGTAAAAGAAACCTTGGATGTTCTTGGGCTGAGTGATTGCGTGAAGGGGTCTCTACCTATACTACAAATCCGCTCACTATGCCCAGTTTGCTACAATGGAACAATACCTTTGTATTTGGACGCTATCAATCTAGTTTGAATGTCACAAGTCTAGTCTACACATCTGGTCCACTCCCATGCTGCAAGAACTCGTAGTGGAGGACCCTCGCGTGTTCCAACCGTATCATAGAGAACTATATACATCGTACCTATTCGTCGCTGGTCTGTTGATATTTTGGGATCCTCTCCCCTGCGCGCCACTTGTACTGGCTTCCAGGGTGATCTTCTGGCAAACGCTTTGATCCAATGAACACTTCGCGGGCTGTCGCACCCTGTTTCTCGGTCTCTCCTCGGAAGATACCTCTTCGGCGCAACTCAGGCAACAAGAACTCAATGATATCCTCGAATGTTCCCGGATTCACAATATGAGCAAGGTTGAAACCATCCACGCCGGAAATTTCCACCCATTTTTCCAACTCATCTGCAACTGTCGTAGGGCTGCCAACAACCTTGGCCTGCAGTCCACCCACACTGATGTACTCCACAATTCGTCGCTTAGTCCACGGCAGATTATCCGTACCAGGCACGGTGGAAGAAAACCGCCGAACGATGGACTGAACTCGGGGAGAGTCACTGAAACGCAAGTCCTCGTCGTCGGAATATCCCGACAGGTCGATTCCAGTCCATCCGCCGAACAAAGCTAGACAACCTTCGTCATCGGCATATTGGAGATAATCCTCCCGCTTTGCCCATGCCTCTTCATCTGTCGCTGCGACAATCACGTTGATACCAATTATGATTTTGATGTGATTGGGGTCACGTCCGTTCTCTGCCGCAACCCTTCGGATATTGTCCACCACCGGGCGAGTGTTTTCGGGAGTTACACCCCCAATGAAGATTGCTTCACCATGTTTCCCGCCAAACTGTCCACCGGCTTCCGACACGCCAGCTTGGAAGAGGAACGGCGTGCGCTGGGGCGATGGCTCACAAAAGTGTGGACCGGGGACTTGGAAGTATTTCCCTTTGTGGTTGATTTCTCGCACACCGTCGGCGGCAATGTATACTCCACTTTCTCGGTCGGCCAGGACGGCATCGTCTCGGAAACTTCCTTCCCAGAGCTTGTAAAGTACCTCGAGGTACTCATCTGCGATGGCGTACCGCTCGTCGTGATCAATCTGTTCGTTCAAGCCGTGGTTCTTGGCGGCGCTGTCCAAGTAAGAGGTGACAATGTTCCATGCTACTCGGCCCTCGCTCAGGTGGTCGACAGTCGTGAGTCGACGTGCGAGCGAATATGGTTTCTCGTATGTCACACTGGCCGTGATACCGAAGATGAGGTTCTTTGTGACGGCGGACATGGCCGGGACAAGGTACAGCGGGTCGTTGACGGGATATTGCGCGCCTGATGCCAATGCGGGAACGACATTGCTAGGGCCCTTGTACACATCGTATGCACCAAGAGTATCGGCAATGAACATCGCATGGAAACCGGCTTTGTCCAGAAGTTGGGCTAGATCGGTCCAGAATGATAATGATTTGTACTGGTCCGTCTTGTTTCTGGGGTGTCTCCATTGCCCGGGGGCCAAATGGCCGGGGGTATTCATCACGAAAGCATTGAGAATGATCTGCTTCTTCGCAGAGGTTGTTGTATTGTCACTCATTTTGTGCTGGAAGTACCTTGAGATTACGGCGGGTCTGGAAAGGTGTTGCGATGTAAAGACTGAGTGCTGAGCTACAGATGGGAAAAGCGCCACTCTTGTATGCCCGAAAGTCGAACTATACTGGCGCCAAGCCATGTCACCATCGCACCCTTCAGAGCCAAGTCTAGTCTTGGTCTTCCAAGCTCATCGGATACATTTTTGTCGTCCTCTATGATTCGCTATCTCTGGTTATTTTGTATGTTATCTGCAAATTATCGGCCGACAGCGGAGATCTCTGGGGAACGTGTGGAGTGCAGGGGTGTTTTTCGCGATTGCAAGTTGAGTTCTCGCCATTTCAGAGTGAGGGCACGCCATCCCAACCACAATCCCCTCATTTTCGCAAACTATTCGCAACACCTCTCGTGGGGCCCGTTAGTATTCATTTGACCTTCTACAAATGGCCAAGCGCCCAGAACTCTTAGTCGCGCCTTGTCCTGCTTGTTCCGTATAACGCAATCATAGACAGGGACGACGTGAGATATAACCACTACAAGTCAACCCTGGTTGCGCCATTCGTCAGAGAATGAAAGTCAATTCCTATCTAAGTGAAGTCAGCAAGCTGAGTCTTGATGGAAGATGTCTGACCCTGGAGATAATAAATATGTCGCGCTCTGCGCCCTTGGACATGGCTTTTCGGGGACCATCCAGGCATGTCGAACGCGGTAGATACGACCAAGTTGGCCCTGATCCCTCAGGGGGCGGCCTATGGCCTACTCATTGGCCTCAGCGTGTTGTTCTGCGGTGTTATCTTGATAGCCGTCAAAATCCAAAAAGCGTATCTGGCTGAAGATTCCGGAAAGTCGGAAATGTTCATGGTCGCCAATCGCTCTGTTGGAAAAGGTTTATGTGCATCTGCAGTGTTCAGCTCCTGGATGTGGATTAATGAAACAGTTCTATGCGCAGCTATGACTTACAGATATGGTCTTGCAGTTCCTTTGGTATGTGCTCTTATATTGATGGACCCTGTACCCGACTGACGAAGAGATAGTGGTGGGGATCTGGATTATGTTTCCAGATTGCATTGATGGCTGCTCTCGGTGTCATGGCCAAAATTCGAGTCCCGTATGCTCATACATCCCTTGAGGTGGTGCGCATGCGCTACGGCAAGATTGGACATCTGGTGTTCATTGTACTCAATCTGGTCAACAATGTCTTTGGCTGTGCCTCTATGATTATGACGGGGTCGCAGCTCATTCATGGTGTTTCCGGTATGCACTATGTTGCAGCAACCATTTTAGTCCCCATTGGAGGTGAGTTTCATGGACATTCAATAAGAAATCAGAGCTAACTGTTGTAAAGTGGTCCTTTACACAGCTGTTGGTGGCTTGAAGGCGACATTTCTTACGGACTTTTTGCACACGGCCATTGCCCTGATCCTGATAATCTATTTCACAATTGCTATTTTGACAAACTCGGCGATCGGTGGGTTGGGGGGTTTGTGGGAGAAGGTTATGGCCGCAGCTGGCGATAATCTGATTCCCGGTAACTACCAAGGCTCACTTCTTACATTCAAGTCCAAGGAGGCAATTATCTGGGGCTTGATTCTCAAATTTGGTAATCTCGCACTTGTCGTTATGGTAAGCCGAATCCATATGTGACCTTTGAGGCAATGCGAACAATTCCCACTGGGGTAGAATAAACCCAGACTGATGATGATCTCTAAAGCTAACGTCTGATCAATAGGACACTGCGTTCTGGCAAAAGTCTTTCGCTACCGAGGTCAAGGCCACCGTGCCAGGCTACAACATCGCTGCACTGGCTGTCTTCGGCATTCCCTGGGGTCTGGGCACTGTCATTGGTTTGGCAACGAGGGCAATTCACGATACCCCGATTTTCCCAACCTATCCCGGTGTGCTCACAGCCACTGAAGTCAGTTCGGGTATGGTAATGCCATACACCATCAAGGCACTCATCGGAGATAAAGGCATTGTTGGATTCTTCATCCTCCTGTTCATGGCCCTGACTAGCACCGTCTCTTCCTCGATGATTGCCGTCAGCAGTATCTTGTCCTATGACATCTACAAGACATACTTCAACCCCAAGGTTACCGACAAGCAACTTGTGCGCGTCAGCCACCTGACCGTTGTTATCCACGGAGTTTTCATCACGGGCATTTCAATCGCTCTAAATTATGGAGGAGCAAACATGACATGGATCGGCTATTTGCGACCCATCATCTCGTGTCCGGGAATCATACCTATGATTCTCACTCTCTTCTGGTCTCGGCAGACCCGACTAGCTGCAATTGTCGCTCCAGTGCTTGGCTTCTTCACGGGTCTCACTGTCTGGTTAACCACAACCCATTCCATGTATGGTCACATCAACATTACAACCACTACAAACAACTACCCGGCGCTGTATGCTGCCATCGCGTCTTTCTTCTCTCCTGCTATCTACTCCGTTGTCCTATCCCTGTACAAGCCATACAAGTTTGACTGGAGGATTTTCCTCCGAATCGAGCTGTCAGACCAAGCTGAGATTGCCTCCTCAGATGCAAGCACACTCGATGCAAGTGAGAAGGACGAGGGAAGCGGCTTGAAGAGCATCACTGGGTCAGTGAAGCATGTTTCCAACAGTCTACCTGAAAGTATCAGCAGCGATCTGGAGCGAGTTGAACGTCCCAGCGAGAAGGAACACACGACGGCGGTTGTGCGAAAGTCCGTCGATGAGATCAGTCTCAATGATATCCAGCATCCTTTCGACGAGGCGACGCTGAAAGAGCTCTATCGTTGGCTCAAAATTGCTTGGTATATGTTCGCTGCGATTGTGCTGATCACGTTCGTTGCTTGGCCGCTACCACTCTATCGCGACTATATCTTCACCAAATCATTCTTTGCCGGGTGGGTTGTTGTTGCTATCTTCTGGCAGTTCGCTGCATTTGGAGCTGTTGTCATTTTCCCTCTTTATGACGGCTGGCGGGACATCGAGACTGGTGCGAGGGGTATCTGGAAGACCTCGAAAAAGTATTTGGGAGGAGGAAAACAAAATTAAACGGTTCAACATTAGAGTTAGACTTTAAACTTTCCTTCTATTCCCTCGTGGGGGTATAGCCTAGCCAGTTGGCGGAGGACTTGCCAGTTGGCGTGAAGCTCGCGAAACGCGTCTAGAACTCGGCACCCATGCCAGAGTATGGGAGAGCCTTTTATTCACCGACTGCTCTCCATGTATACCTAGCATTGTTTACAACAATTGGCGCACGGAGGCCGCTTCCTCGGCTCCGCTGAACCTGCATGGTGCGTATTCGGGTTCGATCCCAATACTATGTCACCTTCGACCACTTCAATACATACAGAACTTTCTCCATCGTTTCCCATCTGTATAGTATCCGTATGAATATGTATCCCCATGTAAGTATCTATGTCGTAAAGGTACGGAATGATTAAGGTTAGCAAACAATACTCCGAGTAGGTACTACCTAGGTTACCTCTGGGTAACTAATGCAGTCATTATGCGGACAAGGACAGAACCAGGTAACAAAGCACTGGACGGAAGCAACCTGAAAGAACTCCATGTTATTCATTAAATACAAAACAAGCTCACCTCAAAGACAGTCGAAGAAAAGACTAACTATAGGTATAAACGGCCATTGTCGCAATGAAAGCGCATAGAGAACATTGACTAGGTATTGTTCTATGTCCATGTAGTCTCCCAGGTACATACCTCAACCAGCATATAAAACAACCTAGTATCCCCGAGTCCAAGTCTCCATCATCACAACCACAAAAGCAACTCTACATCGTACAATCCAAACCATCAACTACCTACCAACCTAACATCAACATGTCAAACCCCACACCCTTCCACCAGTGGCCCATATTGACCGATGCGTCGACAGCAGACCGCAACCCCGGTCTCTGTCCCTGGGAGTCCAGTGAGGGCATTATCTATGAAGTGGCAGACTCGGACGCTTTATGGCTGACTGTAGAACTGGATGCGAGCCTGAATGACCTCGAGGACGAGAGCCTGCTGCGGTTCGTGCTTACACATATCAAGATGGCGAACGCCGTTGTCGGTCCTCGGGCACAGCATTGTATTAGACCTAGGTGTCTGTCGATTCCTTGTAGGATTTCGGATTCTTACGCAGAGAGCCAGGCTGAGGCCTCTCGGCTGGTGCTGTTGTGGATTGGGCAGGTTAGGGCTGGGAAGGCGTGGCTTGATCGAGACGTGCTTTTTGGTCCTCGTTAGATGGTTGAAGTGGTGAATTAGAGTGGGGATGGGGATCGTCTGGTGGGTTGTGAATATGATGTATTCTAAAGGAGCTTGAATATCAAGACGGACTCGAAAACGGAGACGGATTCTACGTCTACACTCAGGAGTTCTATGCCTACATCACAAACTTTAGATAGCTCAATGGAATAAGTTCTACCCATTTATTTTCTACTACAGTATATTAACTTTAGACCACGTAATTCTGACTTTGCTAACTACATATCCTGATTGCGGATGATGAGGCCCTCCGTTGACCAGTTGGCTAGAGCCGGGAATCTGGATGATGTGTTGAATGACACTATGGAAGACTAGGAGACAATGACGAGTTTTTATTCAGAGCTCCTCGTTATTGCATCCGCCAATTATTATTCATTAACACTATAGGTATATTCCATGGTAATGTATGTACAAGTGGTCCCATATTGACAGTCTCATCCTCCCCTCGCGCCTCGGCAAGAGATACAAATGCATCGTGTCATGCTCAATCATACCACATTTACTCAAATGACCAACCACCTGTCTTATCAGCAAAGAAGTTATCCGGGTCGTACTTCTGCTTAATCTCCTGCAGCCTGGAATAGGTAGAGAAGGTCGACAGAGGATGCTGATCAGCGCTCGCATCATTAATGAACAGCGGAAGACCTTCCGCATTACCCGTCGACTCAACCATATCTCTGAAGCTCGACCGCACAGCATCAACAGCGGTCTTACTCATCCCAGGCGGCGTAGTAAGCAGATAGTTCAACCAGAACCACGGGCCATCTGGCATGTCCATGGCGTTTCCACCCTGGGCCTTGCTGGCATCAGTCAAGCTCTTGGGAACGGGCTGGTAATCGAGCGAGAGAAGAAGGTATTTGCCCTTGTGCTCCTCGCCCCAGGCGCGCCACTTGTCCAGAGCAAATTTGTACTCGTCGTTATCGGCGTAATGCACGCCAACGCGGAAGATGTTGTTTCCGCGTGAAATCTCGGTCGCGACCGGAATGGGCATGTCGACAACTTCCGGGTATGATCTGATTTTGGAGGTGTCGAGGAGGTGGGGGATGCTGGTGAAGTTATCGAAGGCAGTGCCGGGGTCGGGCCCGTCGTAGACGAGGAACATGATGATTATCTCATCGAGGTTCAGGTTTATATCTGGGGTGGGCAGCTTCTCATAGGTTCCGATGATGGCTGCTTTGGGGTCGGTGTTGTATTGGATGAAATCGCCAATGGCGTCAGCGACGGTATCCTTCTGAGGGAAGGCGTAGATGAGGTTTCCGGACCAGAATTCGCCAATTGGGCGACTCTGGACTGTGTATTTGGTCACAATACCGTAGGCATTGCCGCCGCCGCCCCGCGAGGCAAAGAACAGGTCGGTATTGGTGGTGTTAGAAGCTGTCACGATAGTGCCATTGGGAAGGACAATCTCCAGCTCTCTGAATGAATCGCAGGCCATGCCGTACTGGGGAGACAGGTAGCTCATGCCACCACCTAGGGCCAATCCGGTTCCGACTCCCGAGAGTCGAGCACCAACTACTGTGCGGTTGAATTGCTCGAAGTATTCGTAGATATTGCCAAACACACCACCGGGCTCGTATGTTGCCAGCGTTGTCTCCGAGTCATATGATTTCTTGTTGAGCTTGCTCAAGTCAATAAGTACTCCCTTGTCGGTAGACGAGAAGAAATCGTTGGGATTGTGTCCTCCTCCTTTCACCGCGAACCGGCTGTCGGCCGCCCGGACGGACTGAAGGATTGTCGAGACATCCTTTGAGGTTGTGGGATAGACAATGCAGGCCGGTTTATGGTCACCCTGGGGCGTACTCCAATACTCAGTGCTCTCGTGGTACTTCAGACTGAACCTGTTATTGACAACCTTCGAAGATCCAAGTTGGGATGTAATGTTGGCGCAAGCGGATGGACCTGGGTCGCTGGCGTATGAGCCAACTGGTGCCAGAATGCCAACCAAGGCCAAGGCGAAAGATAGCATGATGGATATGCTATATCCCCGCGAATTTCTCACGAGCGATCAATTGAGACGTCTAATTCGAGCTACGAGGTTGAGCGCATACTTATGGTCTCCCTTTTTCTACGTGTCCGAAATTTTGTATATGGCGCCGCGGGATAGTTATACGATGTGAATACGATAAACGGCGGGAATACGATAGCGGCGGAGCTCCAGTTGAGCCTAAAAAAGCTATGGAAAGGAAGATCCTCTACTCTACCACAGTATGGAATGCGGATCAACGGACCTTCATAAGTCTGGGAGATTGGACCTCAGACATATTCAGGAAGCGGAGAATGCCCGAAGTTCTTCTGAAATAGCATTCAGTGGGGCCGACGTGCCAAAGGGAGAATTTACAGATCTCGGTCTGGGGAAATTGTGCCGAACTATCGAAACATAACGTATTGTTTTCTAGGTACTCCCTACAAGCATAGAATAAGCATAACTGAGCAATAAGCACGAGCATATTCTCACTGAATGAGTGAAGAACCTCGGTTCACGAATTGTGGGGCCCGTGGGGTGGACCGTGCGTGGGGCGCACAACCCGTTCCCCGTATTCTTTCCATGGCTCCAAGCCTCCAAACTGAGCACTAGCAGGGGTGATGCGTACATTGTTGTAGAGTCAAGGATTCCAGGCTGGTACCTATACGATTAGGATACATGCCTCATGTAGGTCATGATACTCAACGAGTACTTCGAAATTGAGGGAACCGAAGCTTAAAACCGAGATCACTTGTGTTATGTACTGCTGGCCTGGGAGCGCGCTCAAGACCCGCCTCACGCGCCGCCCCCGTGTATGCCCTGCCACAATCGCTTATCATTTTTGAATTTGATCCAGGCCACTACCATGCAATACTTCATCTCCGTGAGCGTGAGACATGTTAAGGTATATACATTTTTCATCAAAAGCATATTCTCTTATCACACACAAATTGTAGTTGGAAATGGAGTTGAACGATAACGTTATGTGTGGTTTGTGGATGACGTCAACACTGACAATACTCAAAGCAAAAGCCTCAGGCTTCAGCGCTGAGGCTTCAGCATAACAATTCAGGAAGCAAACGTTGCCAGAGCTCAAGGACTGGAATGGATGTGTTCATGGGCTCTCCAGTTTGTCTCCTTCTCTGATCTCTTTAGCCACTCTCTTGCTCGGGTATTTCCCAAATGGATGCCTCAAGCTCTCCCTTGTTCATCGCCCAGGAGACATACTGCTACTATCCTATCAGTACCATCTACAACTCATGTCCTCGATACCTATTCTATGCGCTCCTGCTTGCGAGTTGCCTTACAAGATGGACGGGATGGATCATGGACGTCTTCCTAGGAGCTGCCGCGACATATGCAGGAACAGCGGCAATCCAAGCCTTTATCATGGTTTCCAGTCGCCAGAAGCCTCAAGATCCCGGACCCGTCACTATCCCGTTTCTGTCGGCCAACTCCAGCTTGCACGGCGCATTTCCTTCCTTGGTCACCGAGACGGACCAACTGATAATCTCACCTGCTTCACTTGAGCTTGATGCAGATGCTGTTCTCGCTATCGTCGTCACCGGCTATCTGGTCTTTCTGCCCCTACAATCTGCGTCTCGCATTTTGACCCACGATTCAGCGCGCAACCTTCTGTTTTATCTCTGGCATGCTCTAATGCTGGCGGGCACCATTTCTGCTCTGATCTATGCTGCACGAAGACCTAATATACCGTCTCAGTACATGTTTTGCTTTCCTGAACTCCCGCCTTTCGCAGACACTACCAATGACGGCTGGCAATCTTCTTGGAGGACATCTAATTGGAACGATAGTGTTTGGGAGATATTCTCGAATATCACACGATGGAATCAACTGGGAGACATATGCTTCAATCCGTGTTTCAATTCAAGTCAAATCTTGCGACAACCAACTTCCTTGCATTCTGTCAGTGAAGAAGGGGACTTTGACGTTACTAGCATCCATGGCTTCCTTGATAAAATTCTCTACTCAAAGCGATACATCTACAGTCTCATCATCATTTGCTTGATTCTCAATGTCCTTCTCTTGACTTACCGATTCCTCCCTTACAGATCTCGGATCCCATCGGCGCAGATCGTGGTCCTCTGGAGAGAGCGGAAGAACGTCTGGAAAAGCTTTAAAGATGAATTCGCTGCTGCAGTGAATCCGTCCCATATATACAATGACGACGAGGAAGCCAGACAGGGAAACGGAAAGCCCTCCATCTGGCGTAGGGTGGGGTCTATGTTCTGCCGACAGTCTCTCAGGGCCTTTTTGCATTTGTTTGTAGATGCAGCGATTCTGTTTGGAATTCTGTTTAGCCTGATAGTCAGCCCCTTTACTATCATTGCGTTTGTGGTCTGGATCGAGATCCAAATTTGGAACGACGGGCCAGAGCAGGAGAGTCCACGCCAAGTTGGTCAATGGGCGTACCCTGCGTCTCTAGGACTGCTTGTGCTTTCCTCCGCAATTCTGAAATTGAAGTATCGGCTTGCTTCAACTGCTGAGCTGGAAAAGGAGATCTCGACTCTGAAGAAGCATCTAGAGGATCTGGAGAAGAGAAGGAAGGTTCGGTCGGGATCTAACTCGATCGAGTTGGGTTCATTGAGAGAGCAGAATAAGGATCATTAGACCTTAGTGTCAGTCTGTGCCAACGGACTCCACAATGTGCTTGATGGCGCTAATTTAACTAGCTTGCCTCGTGATGTGATGTATCATGTACCATTTCCTATTTTCCACTGAACCACTTCTTTGTTCTCCCGAGGCCCTTGATCCTCAAGCGTGTGCGCTCTCTGCGATAGGCCACCGTGTAGCACGCTAAGTAACGGAAACCCTGATGGAATAAGAACAGAAGAGCGTCCGGCTCGCCAACAACGCTTCCCTGTAAATGTCGCCATCCTACATACACTAGGTGATTCTCGCAGTGTAGTTCTGTTGCCAAATCCCCTTGTCAAGAATTGAATCCCATTCCGTCCATATTATTGAGCTTCTCGGCGGTCTCAGTCTGTATCTGGAGGTCAATCCATAGTATCTGCGTGGCTTGTGGCTTCGGTGCTATACTAGTCAACTCGTATTGTCCCTTAGTTTAGGCACGCAAGACAGGCACATGATTACGACTCCTTGCTAAAAGCGGGACAACCAGGGGCCATTCCTCCCTCTACATAGCATTGTCGAGGTCATAGTACGGAGTGCTCCGTACTGTGTTCCAAGCAGATCACTTGGCAATTGTGCGGGGGTGTGTCTCACCCCCAAATAGGATGAAGAAACACTCAGCTACCCCTGTCGGTGGCACCCACACTGCGGTCAGTGCATACTGGAATTCCCAATGGGAGCTTCGCTTCGAGTAAGTGAATCAGTGATATTCAGGTTTGGCCTAGAGATTGTATGGGACCTAGGGCAGATCTTAACATTTAATAGTGCTCCCTGTCCCACGGTCCCACCCCCTTTGTGGCTAGTATGGGGATTTCTTTGTCTGCTCTGTAATAGCAGTCATCCATAAAGAACTCCGCATAAAGACGTCCTTTCCTTCCTCTGCTTCATATCTCTTTTCACTATGGATCACAAAGATAGAGAAACCAGCTCAGATTTTGTCGAGAATGTCGATTCGCACGGAAAAACCACCCATATTCCACTATGGGAGTCGATCAGGAAATTCCCCCGAATCGTGGGTTACTGTGTCGCCCTGAGCTCCGCAATTCTCCTCTACGGATATGACCTAGTCATTGTGGGAACAGTGGCTGCCATGCCTCAATTCCAGTACACCTCCCCCAACCCCCGGCAAAACCAAACCAAGTCCATCGCCACTAACACGTGAAACAGACTCGTTTTCGGTCAGGAACTCAATGGAAAATACATCATTCCTTCTATGTGGCTTTCCCTCTGGAACGTATCCAGTTGCATCGGCCTGATGATCGGCTCCATCCTCGGTGGATACTATCAAGATCGAGGCGGGCGCCGCCTGACACTAGCTATAGGCAGTTTCCTATCCACAATTGCGGTCGCGATCTGCTACATCTCCGATCTGCCGGACGGAATGGAAACCCGTCGAGGCGTGTTCTTCGCGGGTAAGCTGTTTCAGGGTATCTGTATCGGCATTCTGCTGTGTGTGACACAGACGTACATGTCCGAGGTCTTGCCTGTTGTTCTTCGGGGACCGATTATCGCCTTCTATCCAATTTTCACACTGCTTGGGCAGCTTGTTGGGTCGATTGTGGTATTCACATCGCTTAAGCACGAGGGTGCACAATCATATCGGATTTGCTTTGCCTCGCAGTGGCCATTCTCGGTTCTTCCGTTTGTCCTGGCGGCGTTTTTGCCGGAGAGTCCGACATGGCTGTTGAGGA
Source organism: Penicillium bovifimosum (assembly GCF_028826915.1). Classification (NCBI taxonomy): domain Eukaryota; kingdom Fungi; phylum Ascomycota; class Eurotiomycetes; order Eurotiales; family Aspergillaceae; genus Penicillium; species Penicillium bovifimosum. The sequence continues at coordinate 2,332,121 of NW_026622714.1, read as the reverse complement.
AAGGGCGAGCGGACACGGCTCTTAAAGAGCAGAAGAAGCTTGATACGAAAGATGTCGACCCACAAGTTGTTATTGACGAGTTACAGGCTTCTATTTTAGCGGAAGATGAGGAGAGAGCGAGTCATACGTATGCTGATTGTTTCAAGGGAGTCAATACGCGGAGAACGTTGATTGTGGCTTTTGCAAATATTATCCCGCAGATGTTTGGGCTGCAGCTGCTGTCGAATGCTTCGTATTTCATGCAGGTAGTTGGCATGGGCTCGTCTAACAGTTTGATTTTCTTGATTCTGGGAATTGGACTTGGCTTGATCGCAAATGTTGTCAGTCTGTGGGCGTTGAATGCTTTCGGCAGGAGGTTCCTGATTTTGCTTACGCTGGGTATTGTGATGGTGCTGTGGTTTGCCATGGGAATCGCCGGAATCTTCACAGGAACTGTCACAATTTGGTAAGATACTATCTCCTCCTTGGAAAGCCCATCGAATGATGATTTGACTTGATACTAGGTATACCGCGGTTACCATGATGGTTATCGTCATGGTCTCAGGCTTAGGATCCTGGCCTGCATCGCATGTCGTTGCTGCCGAGGCCTCATCGCTGCAACTCCGTGCAAAGAGCCAAGGTATTGGATGGTTCACCAGCGGCATTGGCACCGCGGTGTTCGCCGTCATTCTGCCTTATATCTATAACTCTGATGAGGGAAACCTGAGGGCGAAGACTGGGTTCGTGATGGCAGGATTCGCTGCTGTTGCCTTCGGTCTCGTTTGGCTGTCTATCCCAGAGATGAAGGGTCGAACAGCAATGGAGATTGACCGCATGTTTGCCTTGAAGTTGCGCACTCGTGCTTTCAAAGGTTGGAATAGTGATGCGACTCTTGCGAGCGAGAAAGATGACTCTAATGATCCAACGAAGGCATGAGGCATTTACACTCAACTGCTAGATATACGAACCTGGCACATTTGATTACCAGATTTCTTATCAAATATATGGCTCCTGGAGTTTTTGCTTTTTCATACAGAAGTGTGACGGGTGCATGTCGACGGTCGTACCGATACCCCCGTATAGCCTGCTAGCTAATAGCTTTCGACATCATACTGTTGTGTCCATGGATTGTTGGCATATTTTAAGGTTATCTCCACGTGGGTCCCCCGGCTTCCTATTCAGGCTAGCGTGCGAGTTCACTAGTATGTGCCTGACATCCATGTAACTAGCACAGGGACGGGTACATGTACATGCAAGTACAGTAATCTATCACTGTTGAAGTACTTAGGGGGTCATAAGTCCGGAGAAATAATCGTCAACGAGGTGGTCGTTTGACAATCAACAACGGAACGGTCTTCGAGCTCGGTTCATCCGCTTTGCTTCGTCAGGGCTACTTGCAGGTAGCTTCTGCTGTACGTGATGATCAGCCCGGACAAACCACGGTATGACTGAAAACGGAATAATACAGACTTACAGTGATCCTAGGTAGCTTCCCGTGACGTTCTCATTGGAACAATTTGAAAAGACACAAGTTATGGAAATTAGCAGATCATTGAGGTGGATTAAGGCAATCATCAGACTTTCTCCCGATAGAACAATATTCATATAGGGAGGGTAAACATCGACAGAGAAGAACGAAAATAAGTAAAATGCATCCGGTCGGTAAGTGATTCGACAAGTAAAGTCAAATTCAGATACAGACAGTCATGACGAAATACACCATGTAGTGTTATTAACAGTTTACATCACAACACAGCAGGAGTTTTGCTTCTTGGCCTAAAATCAATGGGTTAGAAAGATTCAGACATGCAGCACTAAAAGAACATACCTGGGTATAGAACATCTTGCTCTGAGCTGAGAGGCCATCACTCTTCTGAACAAGGGAATCAATCTTCTCGCCTCGCTCCAGGACACTCTCGATCTAGAACTCGTTAGCACCAGGAATATGGCCATATCAATCAAGAATACATACCGTCTTGTGAAGGACAATCTTGGTCTCATCAAGCTCCTGCTGGATCTTCATAATGCTGTCGGCCTGGCCCGGATCCTGGTACTTGATGATATATTCCTTGAGTTGCGGTAGAGGGCATGCATTCTCGCGCAAAGAAGGGTCGGAGAAGGCGGTGCGGGGGGTGCTTGGCCAGGAACTCATCCACGATCTTGCTCAAAAGCTGGTGGGCCACCAGGGCAGGGTAGTCCCCATCTGTGACTATAACACCGGCAACACCCTCTGTCCGGCCATAGGCGTGGAATGTGTAGGCTTTCTCTTCAATATCCTGTCGTTGGCCGGGCTTGGTTCGTTCGGCGACTGTTTTGGTGAAAAGCATCAAGAATTCATCGTAGCTGTAGGGCAAATGCGGTCAGTGAACTGATCGTTGAGGCCCGGGGGAGGGTCGATGGGGAGGGTCGATGGGGAGGGTCGATGAACATACTTCTGACGGGTGAAGCGAGAAAAGCTATAGATATTTAGCCAAGGGGTTCAGTTGGTTGCAGGGTTCATACGGGACTCCTACCTGCTAAGGTCCTTTTCCCCGCATAGCTGGAGAGCTGGCTGAGTGTCGTTTCGGAACACCTACGGGGCAGTTGTATGAGTATCACATCCAAGCATATGTTCGGTTGCAACAACGATTCCGTTATACGTACACCCATATAAAGAATCTTCATGGTGAAGCGTGATTTCCGCAAGAGGACAAGGGGGCAAGTAAGTGTCGGGGGTAGCGGGGCGTTATGTAGCAGTAAGTGCCTATGGGGGGAGTGTTCTGGTCTCGCAGAATCAGGAAACTGCTGTAAAGTAGAAAGTCGACTGTAGAATCAGCTGAAGTGGCGAAGCAATGTAAGAAGTGCTGAGTCTGAAACAGGCTCCTGAGTTTTGAACTGGGGCCGATAACAATGATGCGCATCGACCCTCGGGCCGGGTCGCCTGAGGCAGGAGCTGTACACCGCTCTTGTCATGCGACCGACCGAGCCCTGCGGGCCTGCCCTATGACTACATTTGGTCAGTCTTTATCCCCCTCATTTTCTGAGGGACCTTGCTTTGGGCTTTTATTTGAAAGTCACAGTTAGGTGAACCAAACGGTCCATCAGCCAGAAATGGATACTATCGCGGCTACCGAGTCGCAATGGCTCTCGCAACTGGCAGCCATGCGGCAGGCCATCGCCGATCTGAAACTACCCAAGGACCTTCCTCAAGAATCGATGAGCTACGGGAGCGATATCGAGTTGGACATTGACGATGATTACTCTTCTCCCGGAACAGTCGATGATGTATGGGATATCATCAGCTCCGACGATGAAACTTCAGACGACTTGGACGACCTTCTCGAAGCTGACGGCCTTCATCTCACACACGGATCACCCTACAACCGGTTTTGGCTGGAAGATAAGTGCCAGGACTTGGCTATGCGAAACTCAAGCATGGATGCGGCAGAGCTTGCTCAGCAGATAGTCGCCACCCTAGCTGCCGACAGCAACGACGAGGAGCTACAAATGTCTTTGGCCGAGATCGTCGGGTTCGACGACTTGGATCTGGTGATCGAGCTTATCGCTCACCGAGGAGATATTCTTTCAGACAAGGGCTCTAATCTGGAGTCTCAGACAGATGGTCTCATGGCTGGTAGACTCCAGACACGAGCAGAGAGAGAACGTGCTCTACAACAGCGCGACTTCGAACATAAGAGCGCGGCGTTAATGCCAGCACAGACCCGAGCGGAGCCTTCATACCCGCACGTTTTCAAACAACACACCTCTGGCAATACACTCTCCGCCAGCGGAAAGAAATACGGGTTGCCTCTGGGTAGCGAGCAGATTGAAGAACCGAAGTACACCGAATTCGCAATCCCGGCATCGAAGGTTGGCATACTTGGAAAGGGCCGAAAGTTAGTGGAGATTGCGGATCTGGATGGCCTTTGTCGGGGTACCTTCAAGGGGTACAAAAGCCTCAATCGAATGCAGAGCTTGCTTTACGACGTCGCCTACAAAACCAATGAGAATATGCTCATTTGCGCACCCACTGGTGCGGGTAAGACGGATGCCGCCATGTTGACAATCCTCAACGCTGTCGGAAAGAACACTTCTCCAAATCCACTGGAGAATCCAGAGGCGACCGAGTTCACTGTCCAGGTTGACGACTTCAAGATTGTTTATGTTGCTCCTATGAAGGCTCTGGCCGCTGAGGTGACGGAAAAACTGGGAAAGCGTTTAGCCTGGTTGGGTATCAAGGTCCGCGAATTGACTGGTGATATGCAGTTGACCAAGAAGGAGATTGTGGCGACACAGATCATTGTTACGACCCCTGAAAAATGGGATGTCGTGACACGCAAAAGTACTGGAGACACCGAGCTTGTTCAGAAAGTCCGTCTACTCATCATTGATGAGGTCCACATGCTGCACGATGAACGAGGAGCAGTCATCGAATCACTGGTCGCTCGAACCCAGCGACAGGTAGAAAGCACGCAGTCCCTGATTCGTATTGTTGGTCTATCTGCCACCCTTCCGAACTATACTGATGTAGCGGACTTCTTGAAAGTGAACAAGATGGCCGGCATGTTCTTCTTTGACCAATCATTCCGACCAGTGCCTCTTGAGCAGCACTTCATCGGTGTCAAAGGGAAAGCCGGGTCCAAACAATCTCGGGACAATATTGACCTTGTCGCTTATGAAAAGGTTCGCGATATGATGGAAAGAGGCCATCAAGTCATGGTATTTGTCCACTCGCGCAAAGATACTGTTATGACTGCCAGAATGCTCAAACAACTAGCAGCCGAGGAGGGCCGTGAGGATCTGTTCAGCTGCCATGACCATGAGGGCTACTCCAACGGTCTTCGTGACATGAAGCATGCGCGTGCACGAGAATTGCGAGACCTCTTTACCAGTGGGTTCGGGACACATCATGCCGGAATGAGCCGCAGTGATCGCAACTTGATGGAGCGAATGTTTTCGGAGGGCCTTATTAAGGTGCTTTGCTGTACTGCGACTTTGGCATGGGGTGTCAACCTTCCTGCAGCCGCGGTAGTTATCAAAGGAACTCAGTTATACAACCCCCAAGAAGGAAAATTCATCGACCTGAGTATTCTCGACGTCATGCAAATCTTCGGTCGTGCAGGTCGTCCACAATTCCAGGACACCGGTATCGGTTTCATTGTCACCACTCATGACAAGTTAAACCACTACCTTTCCGCAGTGACAGCACAACAGCCCATCGAGTCGCGCTTCTCCGCTCGACTAGTGGATAACTTGAATGCTGAAATCGCGCTTGGTACGGTCACTTCTGTTCCAGAAGCCGTGCAATGGCTAGGCTACTCGTACCTCTTCGTGCGCATGAAGCGCGAGCCGAGAAACTATGGAATCGAGTTTGCCGAGCTACGCGATGACCCAATGTTGGTCCAAAGGCGGAGGCTGTTGATCATACAGGCAGCGCGGGTGCTACAAAAGAGCCAGATGATTATCTTCAATGAGAAGACGGAGGATCTGAAAGCCAAGGATGTTGGTCGCATTGCCAGTCAATATTACGTTTTGCAAACCAGTATCGAGATCTTCAACGACATGATGCGTCCTCGATCTGGTGAGGCAGACGTGCTGAAGATGATCAGTATGAGTGGAGAATTCGACAACATCCAGTCGAGAGACAGCGAGTCTAAGGAGCTTCAACGCCTGCGCGAAGAAGTGGCGCAGACGGAAGTTGCTGGAGGAAATGACACGCCCCATGCAAAGACAAACCTCTTGTTGCAATCCTACATTTCTCGCGCGAAGATCGAGGACTTTGCTTTAGCCTCTGATACTGGATATGTTGCTCAGAACGCGGCACGTATCTGCCGTGCACTCTTCATGATTGCACTGAACAGACGTTGGGGCTATCAGTGTCAGGTCCTGTTGTCTCTTTGCAAATCAATCGAGAAACAAATTTGGCCATTTGATCACCCCTTCCGGCAGTTCGACTTACCCCAGCCGGTCCTGCGGAATCTCGACGAAAAGCTGCCGGCTACTTCCATTGAGTCGATGAAAGAAATGGAGCCTGCGGAGATTGGTCAGCTTGTCCATAATCACCGCATGGGCAACACATTGTCCAAGCTTCTGGACAACTTCCCGACCCTCAGCGTTGAATCTGAGATTGCTCCGCTCAACCGCGACGTGCTTCGTATTCGCCTTTCTATCTACCCGGAGTTCACCTGGAATGACCGCCACCACGGAGCCTCCGAGTCCTTCTGGGTCTGGGTGGAGAATTCGGAAACATCTGAAATATATCACCACGAGTATTTCATCCTCAGCCGGAAGAAGCTCTATGATGATCATGAGCTCAACTTCACCATCCCGCTGTCTGATCCGCTTCCTAGCCAAATTTATATCCGCGTGATCTCTGATCGCTGGTTGGGTGCTGAGACCGTTAGCCCGGTTTCCTTCCAGCATCTAATTCGCCCCGACACTGAAAGTGTGTATACCGATCTGCTCAATCTCCAGCCGCTACCTATAACGGCTCTCAAGAACCCGATCCTGGAGGAGATATACGGACAACGTTTCCAATTCTTCAATCCCATGCAAACGCAGATCTTCCACCTGCTGTATCACACACCAGCCAACGTCCTTCTTGGATCTCCCACAGGTAGCGGAAAGACCATTGCATGTGAGCTCGCGATGTGGTGGGCCTTCCGAGAGAAGCCCGGTTCCAAGGTCGTCTATATTGCGCCTATGAAGGCCTTGGTCCGTGAGCGAGTTCAAGATTGGCGCAAACGCCTCACCAGGCAAATGGGTTTGAAGCTTGTGGAGTTGACTGGTGACAATACGCCTGACACACGGACAATTCGTGATGCCGACATCATTATTACCACGCCTGAGAAATGGGACGGTATCTCACGTAGTTGGCAGACTCGTGACTACGTCAGGAAAGTGAGCCTCGTGATTATTGACGAGATCCACTTGCTCGGCAGTGACCGAGGTCCCATTTTGGAAATCATTGTTTCCCGAATGAACTACATTGCCTCTCAATCTAAGGGGTCTGTTCGACTTATGGGCATGTCTACGGCCTGCGCCAATGCTTCTGATCTCGCCAACTGGCTTGGTGTCAAGGAGGGTTTGTATAACTTCCGTCACTCGGTCCGCCCGGTTCCCCTCGAGATCTTCATCGATGGTTTCCCGGAGCAGCGTGGCTTCTGTCCTTTGATGCAATCTATGAATCGCCCAACTTTCCTCGCGATCAAGAACCACTCCCCGGAGAAGCCCGTCATTGTCTTTGTTGCCTCCCGTCGACAAACCCGTCTGACTGCCAAGGATTTGATCAATTACTGTGGCATGGAGGACAATCCTCGTAGGTTCGTACGGATGTCTGAAGAAGATCTTGAGTTGAACCTTGCGCGAGTCAAGGATGATGCCCTTAGAGAAGCTCTCAACTTCGGTATTGGATTGCATCATGCTGGTTTGGTGGAATCCGATCGTCAACTGGCAGAGGAACTCTTCGCCAACAACAAGATCCAAATCCTCGTGGCAACCAGTACTCTTGCGTGGGGTGTTAACCTTCCAGCCCATCTCGTGGTGGTGAAGGGCACACAGTTCTTCGATGCTAAAATTGAAGGTTATCGTGACATGGACTTGACTGATGTTTTGCAAATGCTCGGTCGTGCTGGTCGCCCCCAGTTCGATACATCTGGCATTGCTCGTATCTTCACCCAGGACTCGAAGAAGGCTTTCTACAAGCACTTCCTCCATACTGGTTTCCCCGTTGAATCAACACTCCACAAGGTTCTCGACAACCATCTTGGCGCTGAGGTATCCGCCGGAACAATTGGAACGCAACAAGATGCATTAGACTACTTGACCTGGACATTCTTCTTCCGTCGATTGCACAAGAACCCATCATACTATGGGTTGGAAATCTCCGCCGATGAGCAGAACACCATTACAGCCCAGGCCCAAGCTCAAGAGTTCATGGTGGAGTTGGTTGGAAAGTCACTGAACGACTTGGCGGAGTCATCTTGTGTTCTCGTGGATTCGGCGACTGGAGAGGTTAACTCCACTCCCTTCGGCAAGATCATGAGTTACTACTACCTGTCGCACAAGACCATTCGATATGTCATGTCACACGCTAAACGTGACCCGAACTTCCACGATGTCTTGAGCTGGATGTGTTCTGCAACCGAGTTCAATGAACTACCTGTCCGACACAACGAAGACTTGATCAATGCCGAGCTAGCCCAGAACCTACCGCTCTCGATTGAGTGCATGGGCGATGTACCCCTCTGGGACCCACATACAAAGGCATTCCTCCTCCTCCAGGCATACATGTCGCGAATCGACCTTCCAATCGCCGATTACGTCGGTGATCAGACGTCTGTACTCGATCAAGGCATTCGTATCATCCAGGCATCGATCGACGTCATGGCTGAACTCGGGTATCTTCCTGCATGCGAGATGTTGATGACTCTACTCCAATGCATCAAGTCAGCCCGCTGGCCTGAGGACCATCCGTTGTCGATTCTGCCAGGTGTTCCCGCTGAGAACCCTCCCAGTGGCCTTCCGAAAACCCTTGTCTCACTTTCATCGCAGTCTACTGGTGCAGTTGCTGCCTTGGTCAAGAAGTTGAACCTTCCTCCAAGTTTTGCTCGCATCGCTGCCCAACTGCCTCAGCTTTCGGTCTCGGTTGCCAGTGTCTCTGCTAAGGGCGTGGCTGTGTCTCTTACACGCCGTAATCAACCCACTACTCCGGAATGCAGGGTCTACGCGCCCAGGTTCCCTAAGCCACAAACCGAGGGGTTCTTCTTGGTTGTCTGCAGTGCGCTTCCTAATGGTGCGGATGGCGAACTACTTGGTCTGAAGCGTGTCTCGTGGCCACCGGCGTCTAACCGCAATGGCAATGGAAGGGGCAGGGGCAACGGCGGCGCTGGTTCTAGTAGGGCTGACAAGGATAAGAAGGACGGGCTGTTGACCGTTCTATCCAACGTCAAATTCCCCGAGGGATTGCTTGCACAGTCCACGACCACCGGCACGGCTCGGGTGAATATCAGAGTCATCAGTGATTCGTACGTCGGGATGACATGGAATATCCCCAACGTAGAGGTGAAACTCGATACTGAGGTCGAGTCGCAGACTGTAACAGTGGCCGAGTCCAGTATCCCTACGAAAGCCTGAGAGCAGTTTCCCGGGCCATTCGCCGTGAGTTCATTTACTGTGTATCTGATGCATCAGGTGGACTCCACCTTACAAATATGGAAATAGAAAGCACTTCTGCAACGCTTAAACCCATTCTCATAGGTGTTCCCGCCATCATAGATTAGAATAAATATCTAAGCCAGAGAAAAGAAAGTATGAACACGGTATGTTATGTGGCAAAGGGGAATCAAGTATGAAACAGAAAAAAACCCCTCAAAGAATAACCTTGAAACACCCAATGATTCGAAATATATGAGATCACAAACACTCTATCCGCAGCTCCTGCGAAACACCAGGCCGATGTCCCCGCTGAGCATCAACAACCATTGGCACAAGCGGCCTCCTCTGCACAAGCCGCTCCTGCGAGTCCAGATAATCGATCCGTCCACCGATAGGAACGAGCATCTGCCGCGTTGCCCGCGAAACAGAGATCGACCGGGCGGTTGAGACCTCGATCTTCGGGATTAGATGTGTAGGCGTGGGCGAAAGCTCTTGGATAGAATCCGATGGCGATACACCGGATGTAGGGTCCGTAAAGGCTGATAATGGGGAGGTGATTTGATCGATATTGTCTTGGGTCGGATATATTTTTGATGGTGGGCTTGGAGATGCGCTGGTAGGTGGTGTGTCTTTTGCGGGTGGTTTTGGTTTGTTTCGGGTGTCGACTGTGAGACCTGCTCGTACTGCATGGCTGACTTTTGGGTGGTCCGGTCTTTGGTTGGGTTGGTGGTGTGAGGTGTTCTTTATTAGGAAAGGGCCATGAGGCTTTGTTTCTGTTGTTCGTGGCAGTGAATCTGTTCTCGGCTGGAGAGGTGGGTTCCGTGGATGGGTAGCTGGCTTTGCTGTAACTATTTTTTGTGCTTGCGCACTTTGCTGCGGCCGGACCTTTTGAGGGGATGGATTGTTCGTTTGTTGTGGAACCCTCTGGTGTTGTCGAGCAGGCTGCTCTGGTTTAATTGGAGGAAGAGGCTTGTCATAGCTACTAGATGACCTCGGGGTACTGGTACGATCGATGAAAACCTTTGGAATCACGGGTGACTCGAAAGAAGAAACATTGTGCGCGGCCGCAGCCTGCTGGGCCTGTTTCGGGGGTACGCTGGACGGGCTGTCGATAGGTAGGGTGTTTGCCCTGGCTAATGGGCGCGGCCCACGGGAGAAATTCTGTGTGCCAAGTATTTGGGCTGCTTTCGAAGAATGTGAATTTGGAAATAATGTAAAACTGGTTCGTGCTGGTGATGTTGCTCTTCGTTGGGGCACTGGGCGTGCGGGCGATTTCAGAAAGTTCTATTCCACGTAGTCAGTTTCATGTCCAGGATTCAATCGGCCGGTGATTATACATTGGGTTCTGGGACACAAAGCTTGTCCAACGTCTTGGCTCTCCTGGCCAGCAGTGAGGGCCTTTCAGTTTTGTTGACGACATTGCTGAACAGGACGCTGTATCGTTCCATTTGAATGTTCGGGATATCGACACTCAGCATTAGGCCCTGAGTGCTCGTCTGGTCCTTAGATGCCTTGCTACCACTTAGCGAATCATTCCGATACCGGTGGCCACGCATCTGGGGTGGATCGATTTCAAGTCTTGGCCACTCTTCCGTCGAATCGATGCTCTCTCTACTCTTGGGCTGCTTCCTTGGTCGACTTCTTTCGTTGCTTTGGGACTTCAAGTTGCTCTCTTGTGCGACAACTGGAAGCGATGTGAATGCATTCTTCGTCTTGAAGAGTCCTCCAATTTTCTTCCACTTGCTCGGCTTTCGGGCCAAGTCCTTTTCTGTTTCGAGGATAGATACGTTGAATCTAGGTGGTGGTAGTGTCTCCTCCTTTTGCACCATGCTGGGACTACCCAGTGCAATGCCAATCATATGTTGCTCCGCGGGGGTACGGGGGTGGCTAGGCTGAATGGCCTCGTCTGGTGGTGCAGTCAGACGAAAGTCGAATGTTGCACCTTGACCTGGTGGTGGCTTTCTAATCCATCCATCTCCTGCAGGAGGTTGGCTGAAATCCCACTGTCCAATCATTGCGGGTTCCGATGGATGTTGTGAGGCATCGTTGACAGTGTCAAGGCCATTCCGCGGCAATTCATCGGTATAGGTCATGATAGGAAAGGAGATGGTCTCCTGATGCTTGGTGCGAGATTGGACTGCTGTTATACCTCCTGCCATCTTTTACTCGTACAGAAGTCGAACTCCTCCTGTATGGTGTTGGCGCCTTGGAAGACTCGCAGGTAGAAATAGAAGATAATGATATTCACATAAGAGCTTGGCTGACAAGAGAAGAGAGTATTCTTCCGGCAGACCAAACAGAATCAAAAGAAAACGAAACGAAAATTGAATGGCGAGACAACACTCCGATATTAATGAAAGCAAAGGAATTAGTGCCAACGCCGGCGATAGTGGAGCAATCAACAACTGGGCTCCGGGAATGAGACAAGTACGGGCTGGAGAGTGGTCATTAATTGTCTCGTCAATTTCTAGAGCCCAGATTGGGCCAATATCCACTGTCCCCGCCATCCCATATCTACCAGGTGTGCGCACAGGTCTAGTCCGGGGCTGAACTGGGCCAACGAGACCCTGAGAAACGAAACGAACGGAGTCCGGCCATCGCAACAAATTCTGTTTTTGAATGTGGAGGGGTATCCCAGCGCTAATATGGACACCGAGTGAGATGCTTATTTTTTGCAGGGCGAATGAGCGCTTCGGTCGCAGATTGATTAACTCGCTTCCACGTTGGACAGGGGCCAACGAGGGCTCCGCATCGGCTTAAGCCATGCAGGAGGCGTGTTTCACCGACACAAAAGCTGAGACAGGGGCGTTTTGACCCTGAATCAGGGGGGTGAATCAGCTGTACAACATAGGATATTGCTGTCGTGATGTACGCAAGCAGTTATCGGAAAAGGAAGTTTGCATCCTGACCTGTGCACGGTCGATCAAATTCTTTGCGACACCTCGTCTCAGTCGCCAATGCGATGTGATGCCAAGGCCGTCTTCATCGCCAATCGCATGTCTGATAACTTATCTGCCGGTTGGTCAGGTGTCCCATGTTGAATGAGAGGCGAAACAGAGTCAGCATAAACGGTCAGATAAAGGAAAAGTCTTCCGTCTGTTTGTTTTCTGTTTGTTTCTTCTTCAAGCTTAGACTCAACTTGCCTGCCGGTGGGGGAAATTGGGGCCCGTAAGGCCGTAACTCAACGACTCTCAGGCCCCCAGGCTCCCAGGCTCCCAGGCAGCCATCGCGAAGATCGACGGTACATGAATGAGCTGGCTGATAGAGGATGTTAAACACCGGATAATGCCTTCCACTCGAGACCGTTACCTTTCCGTTTTACTGTGAGTGCTCACCAGTCACCTCCTGCCGCTTTTCAATCACTGAGTGAATCTGAGCACGTCCCTGAGACTCTGAGTACCCTGACTTGACTTGATCAGGGGCCATTGCACAATAAACGTGATGTACTCGGAAGTAGATCAGAGGTCGATCTGCTCACTGTCACTGATCATCATCTGAACGCTCTGTCCGAAGAAGAAAGCCACAGGTGAGCGACTTGAAGTCAATTCGTCCCGCCCCAAATCTTACTGATATCGGTAAGATGGCCTGGCATACCAACAGTTCTTCAAGTGGTACCTAGATCTTGCTGATTTCGCGAAGAGCTGCTTCGGAACGCCTAGATCATTGAACCAAAGCCAGTCTGGAAAGAATGTCGAGCAAGGATATGGTTCCCAAGGTAATGGAAGCGAACCACAGTACATCTACATCAATAAGCTGAAAGTGAGGTGATATTTGGCCCAGGAGAACTTCTTTCCTAACTGTGAAATCGTCTGAGAGGCAAACATGGACCAGGATAGTGAACAAACATGCCCCTCTATTGACCAACCTCATATCATATGATACAGTCTTTTGGCAGTATTAAGATCCTTTTGTACATCCGCCTGTCCCTGTATTTGTTCGAAACCTTTGCGTTTGGTGTTATCCATTTACTTTGCCAACAACACACTCTTGACACTTTATCCATCTGCTTGGTTCCAACACCGCATCGCTCGGCTTCCAGCGTCATTACCATAGATTGTCGACCTATTCGACATGGAGGATCGTGCTTCAATCATTTGGCAGATTCGTGGGGTTATGAGGGACTTCCTGGACTCATATCCCTCTTCAACACCGATTCCACCAATCAGGATCGCTGGCGACACACCCAACAGCATTCTTGATCAGTCCGAGTTTATGGCATCAATCGAACCAATTGTCGCAGAAGTCAGAAGTGCCGTGGCTACTTGGCGCCCAGACACTGTAACTCGCTGGGTTGCTGCGAGCAAGTATGAAGGTCGCACCTCGTTTTTCTTCCTCGACCTCAACAATGTCGACTATGACTATGATACTGCTCATAAGTGTCTAACCAAGGTTCCTGTCTATATTCTTAGCCTATCCAAAGCGCCCAGAATTTTCAGATTCTGCCTTGAAGACCAGGCGGTGGCAGAGTGGCTTGCGAAGATGCATGATTTGCATGCGGGAAAGCCACTACCTTTGCTTGACGACCGGACCAAGCCTCGTGTGTTGACTCTCCCCGTCATCGATACGCCTGATATTTCTTAAGGTGTTCTCTCCGGTCTCCACATTACTGCTTGTCGCTTGAGATGGCTGGGTTATGGTTGCCGTTGGAGAGATCCGAGTTCATGTCTAGAGCAGCTGATTCATTTTGATGGTTCTCCGCTCCTTTCTGCCTTTGTCATGGCGTATTTCCTTGATAATATGTAGTGCTGAGTGCTCCAAGTCCAAGCCATGAGGCCAGCAGCAATCATCAATGCTATCAACGAACTGACTTTCACAATAAATGAACCCTGTAACTACTACTCCGTAGTCCGTACTGTGTAGTCCTTTCTGGATAGTCTGCGGTGGGATCAGTGCTGCTCACTGATTGGACACTGAGCATCAGTCATTCTACACGTGACTGAACTGACGCCGTGCTGACATCTACTCAGTACTCGGTGAGCCTGAGCACCCTCATAAAAGCGGCGGATTCAATAGGAAAGCCCCACACGCCAGGGAAAATCCGGTACGATAGCTACATGTATGTCATCCCGACTGCTTCCCGAGGTCGTACTTTGCACGGCTTCTACTGTGTACTACTGCATACTAGTCTGTTGTTGAGAATATTCAAAGACTCAAGTTGTCGTGAAGCTGGAGATTGTCCACTACTTTGCGATGGTTTGTACAGATCATCATGTACCTCTCCCAAGCCTATACACCAGTTCTATAGCATCACATACAAGAATAGAGAACTAGTTACAAGTATTAGACAAGTGTTTTAAACGAACAATAAGCCCAACGAGCAGATAGGTATGAATCTCTTGCAGGGTGTTTCTGTTGCCGAAACGGTTGGATCGTCATCTGGTGGGGTCCTCTCCCGACCGCCACAACACCTCTCCCCTACCCCCCACTACTCTTCTCTTCTCCCACAAGCTCTCCTTTTCCCTGTACATTCAAAAGGTATCTTCCTTTTTCCTTCGACTGATTCTTCAATCCTTGTCTCTAACCATCTCCAGCGTTATCCTCTCAACTTCTTCACTGTCATCATGGGCGAGCACTCAGCAATCTGGCAAAGTATGAATTCCCAATAGTCTGCAGCCTGCAATCTGCAACAGTCGGACCCTTGCTTCTTTGGCTCCTCCGCTAACGCTTCTATTTCCCTGAAGGCTATGTCGACTCCAGGTACATAACCACCCCTCCTCGGCCATGACATATCTCCTCTCAATGTTACCATCCATACCAAGCCAACCAAGCCACCTAGCCATGGCCTCGTTCTGCCCACCATGTTCAGCGCGCGCATACTGACAAGCTTCTCTTCTACAGCCTGATGGGCTCGGGTCAATTCGACAAGGTTGGCATTCTCGCCGCCGACTTCTCCGGCGTTGAGGCCTCCTCACCCGGCTTCGCGGTAAGCCTCGCCTATTGTTTTTCTCGTGCGGGGGCGGGGGTCACCGACTTCGATACAGTCACTAACATTGCTGTCTGTCGGAATATAGCTCTCCCAGGAGGAGATCAACTCTTTGATCACCGCCTACACCTCTAGCGACCAGGCTTTCGCCAATGGCTTTTCCGTTTGCGGCGAGAAGTTCGTCACTATTAAGGCCGACGAGCGCTCTCTATACGGCAAGAAGGTAGGCGACCTGATTCCATATTTCTACCGATGCATCCGTTATGCACATCCGGAGGATATATCGACGTGATAGCAGAATCTGTTCTAATGTATTTTGGCTTGTGATACAGGGTAAGGAGGGTGTCATCGTTGCCCGTGCCTCCTCTTGCACCATCATCGGCCACCACAGCGAGGCTGTCCAGACCACCAACGCCGCCACCGTTGTCGAGAACCTCGTCGACTACCTCAACAACCCCCGGTAGATTTGGAAAATTATGCAATGATAACTAAATGATGTGATGAGTTGAGGGGTGTGTGAAGAATAGGGAACCATGGAGCACTCGACTATTTTCCTCTTGAGGCCAGCGTGATGATTCGCGTTTGCTTCTTTTCTCGCTTTTGTGACTGGATCTCTTTTACCTCGATGGGCCACGCTGATGCAGACGTGGTTCCCAATGCACAGCATGAGGATGCGAACTGGATTGTATGATGCACAATGTAATTGGTCTATTCTAACTTGCATATTAACTGATCGCCGGCCCTGGTCTCAACGCTGGAAGGATCGATACTTGAGGGTCATTATTAATTACATAAAGCCGAAGGCCGTAGAGAGATCGTGTCCCGAGGTCATCATGTCACTTGCGCAGCGTACTTGGACATGTCCAACCCTCGGGGTTTGCAGCGCATACCACAGGCATACACAACGTATCCCAGAGATGACGATACTTCCGAAGGATCGTCAGGAACATCCATCGCCGGTTCCTGAGTCCTGTAAACTCATACAGGAAGCTCAGCATTGCTCCTCCCGCCAGCGAGGATTTCCAGCCCACGCTGGATATAAGGCCCTACCACGGGGATGTTACCCGCGAAAGAACCAATTGTCACAAGGAAGTCGCCAAACAAAATAAACAAGCCGTATAGTTCGATCAAGAATCCAGTCAAGGGCCAGCGGAAGAGGATAAGGAGGATACCAGCGGCAAAAGCAGCAGTGCCCTTGAGCTTTTGTGGGCGCGTGAAGAAAACCATAGTCTTCTGGACACCGATGATCAAGGTCAGGCCGATAAGGAAGAGAATCTGCGCAATGTTAGTTGCAGTCACGGGTGGTAATCAAGTATGAGCAGCGTACGTTTCCCATGGCGAGTCTGCCGAGCATATGTTAGTATCTGGTTCCCTGAACACAATGCGAAATAAGAGTGCTCCACATACAATGACCGGTCAAAGAACATCACCACTCCTCCAAGTAGGAACAAGCCTCCTAATCACCCCGCAAACATGGTCAGTTCTCGGTGTAGCAATTGGTGGTTTGATGCTGGGAACCACATACCAGCTGAGCAGAAAATCACACCGATCTCTGTAATGTAGATTAGCGTTTGTTATAACAATTGCTGTGTGCGTACTGCCGTAGCAGTCGACATTGTAGCTATCCGGAGGAATGCGACTGACTCTGGTTCTCTGTCAACCACATGCTAGGCATATTTGTTTATTTCGGATTGTGCGTTGGTAATATTCGGCTTTGAGATGTGTTCAAGGTAGCAGTTATCGGTATGCGACACTTTTTGTGTTGCTCTTGGGAAGGAACGGGTCGTGGGATTGCTAGGGCAAGGAGCCACTGGAGGAAGGCGGCGGCAAAGTAGGGGTCGGGCTTGGTAATAGGGCTGTTCGGGGCAGGAATTATGAAGGTTATTTCTGCAACAATGAATTAGGGATTGCGGAAAGTATCGCCTGACAAGAATTTACAGATGAGAAAAGTCCCCAAGGCACACTGTAAACATGGACGCGGGCGATCTACGGAGTAAAATCACAATTCTGCCGGATAAACTACGCCAACTCCAGAATGGTAGGCGGTGATGCCAAAGTCTTTATATCACGCACCGACCTTTTCCTCTTCGACTCTACCGAAGATTCTGTTCCAATTCAGCTCTGGAGTGGACAATTGCCAAGGTCATTAATGATGTGATCTTACCAATTGTTCTACGTCATGCTATTGCATTTCGGACTTGCTAACTCTGCCATGGCATTGAGATCTCTCGACTGAACAGCACCTATTTGGCCGATAGTCCTGGTGCTTCCTCTTCATATTTCCCCCCATGTGCATTACGTACATGTTACGCCGCGACGACAGTCTCCTCGGATTCTGTAACTGGTTCCCTGTTCCATGGGGTGTCGGTAATAGTCGAGTGCTTATGCACACCAGGCGGAGAATGACTCATTGATCACGAATAAGCCGGAGCGCTTTCTTGAGCCTGTCTCGAAAGGGGCATGGTGGGGTGGAAAGGGCTTGACTGTGTTGGTCGTACATGATTCGTATATGTGTCTAGTTGAATCCATATTAGCTTGTTTCCCTCTTTGCGCATCGTTGCTGTATGACATACCCCATTCTCGTATAATAGTTCGTTTCGGAATTGAGTAAAGTATGCCATTGACTCATCTACTTCAAGATGGTGTGCGCTCCGCGAGCTTCCAGGTAGTTCTCCGGCACACCTTGTGCCAGACTCCGGATCACCTTGAAGATTTCCTTGTCGTGGTATCGCAAGCGGGTCTTGGGGTCGGTATATGGTCCATCTAGGCCGGTGATGTCGCAATAGCGATGTTTGTAGGCGGGGTTGAACGACGGTGCCGATTCGATATTCGTGTAGGTGACAGCCGGTCCGGTCGCGAACGTTGCCCGGGCATTCTTCTCCAAGACGAGGGTTGATAGGTTCTGGGTTGCCTGGGAGAGGTTGGGTGCAGCCCCTTCCGCGGGAGTTCGTGTGCCATCAGTAACAGCGCTAGTACCTGGTGTAGTTGCGCCGGAGTTTGCCTGAGTCGCCATGACCGATGCCTCCTTCCGTGAGGCTTCTGAGATGATCTGCTTGAGGTTCTTGTTGCGGCGCTGGGAGGGTTTCCAGTGTGGGTTGCGGAAAGGCTTGGGGACATGTGATATGTCCAGGCTGTTCAGTAGCTGCTGGTGAGCTTCATCGTTGGCGGGAGTTGGTGGAGGCATGGTATTGGTTATGATCTAGCCCTTGATCTGGACAATTGCGAGGTTGTGGCGGAGAAGCAACTGTCGCGAAACTTGGCTGTGGGTGGAGGGGGTATGGTCAAGGAAATGTAATCCGAGAATGATATATCTGTGAATATAATACGAAGCACTTGAATGAGTCTGACGCGTAATTCCTGAATAGAAGTTGTCGTGATTGTTCTCCCAAGCTCCGGGAAGTCTGTATAGCGTCACGTGATCACAGCCTATCCAAAGTGCAAACAAACACTCGCACGTCAGTCACCAAGCAACATATCTCCATCTTCAGCCATGGTATGTGGTATACTTCTACATGGTCTCTACGGTGCTACCTTGCTAGAAGCTGACATGCTGACTTGCTTCTAGGAAAGCCCCCACGAGCATCAGCAGTCAGTGCTGCTATCCCGCATCATCACCAATGTTGTATGTGAAGCTATAGGCCTAGAGAGGAAGTATACATTGCTCACTTTTTGCATAGGAGAAACTCAATGAGGCGATCATGGTCATGAACAAAGGTCTTCAGGTGCGATGTCTCTTTCCCTGCTCATTCCTACGGCCATGGTATTCACACACCTCTAGGAAGTCAACATCCAGAATATGAACGTTGAGCTTGTGGCTCAGATGTTTAAGAACTACCAATCCAATGTTCTGTTCCACCTCGAAGGTATGTCTGATACAATTATCATATATCAATGGGATTCACAGCTCATTCCCTATAGCCACCGAGAACCTCCAAGACCCATCTTAAAGACAACCATCCCAATAATGAGCAATGAATGGACGAGCAGTTCAATAGGCCAATGATACCATTTTTCAACCACAATAGTCATTCAAATAGCACCGTCGTGATGTCCATTGTAAATGTCTGTTCCAGCGATAGAGTGATAGTTGATAGCCTCCATTCTTGGCGGTCCGACTCCGCCAAACCTCATCAACCGCGTTTGTGTCGTTTGCCTCGTCAAACCGCGGTCCTTCCTCCACTGCGGTTTCCTTCGGTCCTTCCCTTTACACTCCTATCCCAACGTCCTTCGCCCCTGCCATGCAGTGAGCCATCCTCGCTATCCACACCGCTCTCCACCTAATAGCTCCTGCTTTCCGGAGCGCAGCCCGCCATGACGATTACCTCCGTGCAAACCCTCCTACCTGGCCGCATTGCAGCCAATGCCAATGAGCAACGAACTGAGAAACCTCCTCCACAACTCCATACTGTACAAGACTTTCCCTTCAAGGGCTACCACCCTCCACAACCCGAGGGGTGGCAGCAGAGCCAGGCCCATCCCGACACAAGTGCCATCGTCATTGACAATGGTAAGCAGCTTAATATAGATTCAGAGTACAGCTCGCTGATACATGTTCTCTGAGCGCAGGTTCCCATCTCGTCAAGGCCGGTTGGTCCTTTGATAAAAACCCCCGATTCGCCATACCCCCGGTCATGAGTCGATACCGTGATCGCAAGCTCAATCGCCAGTGCCAATTTATCGGATACGACGCCTACGTTGATGCGACAACGAGGGGACAGCTGCGCAATGGCTTCGATCCCGGGTCCAGTGTTGTCGGTAACTGGGATGTCATGGAAGGCGTTTTGGACTATCTGTTTCTCAAGCTCGGCGTGGAGGGTGCGAACGGAGGCGTCGGGCGCCCGATCTTGATGACCGAGCCAATCGCTAATATGCCATATTCAAGGAAGAGTGAGTATCAGGCGGACCTAGTGCCAGGACGATAGATGCTAACCTTCCTTCAGTGATGAATGAGATCCTCTTTGAATGCTATTCCGCTCCGTCGGTGGCCTACGGTATCGATTCGCTCTTCTCATATCGCTATAATGGTGGGACAGATGGTCTGATTGTGGATTCGTCGCATACGTCTACTCATATCATTCCGGTCCTGAACTCGAAACCTATGTTCTCCAACACTTCTCGCCTCAACTGGGGTGGTCTGCAAAGCGCCGAATACCTGATGAAGCTTATGAAGCTCAAATATCCAACATTCCCGACTCGGTTGACGGATGCACATATGGAGGAGTTGGTTCATAACCACTGTTACGTCTCCCAAGACTACGATCGTGAGTTGAACGGATTCCTCGACTGGTCCGGCCTGGAGGACCGCGATCGCGTCATTCAATACCCGTTTACGGAACACATCATTCAGGAAAAGACGGAGGAAGAGCTTGCGCGCATTGCGGAGCGCAAGAAGGAGAGCGGACGTCGCCTACAAGAACAGGCCGCAAAAATGCGGCTTGAGAAACTAGTGAAGAAGGAGCAAGAGTTAGAGTATTGGAAAGATTTACAACAAACTCTGGCCAACGAGACCAAGAAGGAAGTCCGTCGCATTCTAGAAGCTGAGGATCTCAAGGACGAGGCTGCGCTGGAGAGGTTGATTCGGGAGCTAGAGAAGTCTATCAAACGCTCGCGCAACAAGGACTTGGGTATTGAAGAAACTGAGGAGCAGCCTGAGGAAATGACGTTCCCCTTGCTTGATATCCCAGATGACCAGCTGGATGAGGCCGGTCTAAAAGAAAAACGACACCAACGCCTCATGAAGTCCAATGTGGACGCCAGACTTCGTGCCAAAGAAGAGAAGGAACGTGAAAAGGCTCGGGTTGAGGAAGAAGAGCGGATAGATCGCGAGACGCGCGAGAACGATTTCGAAACTTGGATCTCGAAACGTCGTAACAACCGCCAGGTATGTTGTTTCTATTGCCTACACCCTCCCTCTTACACTCTTTTGCTGACATTTGATGTTTTCTAGGCCATCCTCCAACGGATCAAAGACCGTGACCGCTTCACAGCTGACCTCGGAAACCGTAAATCCCTGGCCAGTCAGATGCGTATGAAGACGCTAGCCAACCTGGCATCCGATGGTCCCAAGAAACGCCGCCGTGGTGGAGATGAGGACGACTTCGGTGCTAATGACGACGACTGGGGTGTCTACCGCACCGTAGCTGTTGGCGAGGCCAGTGACGACGAAGAGGAGGAGGATCTGAACGGAATGCTCGATGCTGTAGAGAAAGAGCTTCTCGAGTACGATCCCGAATTCAGCGAGAGCCACACTCTCGCCGCACAGTCCGACTGGAAGAAGAGTCTGGTGCACGCCTTCCTTCGTGGCCCTTGGCCTTTCGACCCGGAGAGCCAGCGCGAAGCACACCAGCTCCATCTGAACGTGGAGCGCATCCGTGTTCCCGAGGTCGTGTTTAAGCCGTCCATTGCCGGGGTTGACCAAGCTGGTCTGATCGAGATGGCAGCTGATATCATTAATCAACGCTATACCAACCCGGCAGATCAGGCCCGTCTTCTGAAGGATGTGTTCTTGACTGGAGGAAATACTCTATTCACTGGTTTCGACGAACGCTTCCGCCAGGAAGTCCGCGGGTTCCTACCTATCGATGCTCTCTTGAATGTGCGCAAGGCGTCGGATCCGGTCTTTGATGCCTGGAAGGGCGCGGCACAGTGGGCTTCTGGTGGTGACTTTGCCCGATCCTCGGTCACGCGGCAGGAATATTTGGAGAAGGGCAGCGAGTATCTGAAGGAGCATGACCTTGGCAATGCTACATGGTGATAAAAACGGCAAGATCTGGAGATACTTGCTTGGGCGCACTGGAGTCCCATAGTTTATTTGGCGTGGAATTGGGCTGTTTCTCTTATACTGCAAGAATCTATGTATGACCGCAAGCGAAATATGACATGTTTACTATCGTATCATCTAGTTGAAATGAACATCAACATATCAAACGAGTCTGTCTTGTCCTTCGGCTAACAGCTGGAGGCGTTATCCGATCAGTGACAAAAGCAGTCAACCTTGGAAGCAGGACGATCAGGGCTGTTGGTAGGGCTATCTCTGCACAGCTAAGCTATTGAGTCTCTTTGCGTCCCGTCCTGTCTAGTAAGGGATTGAATTATTTTCCCCAGAGTAAGACACACTCCTTACTTCGAGTATGGGGATAAATGTTTCAAAGTTGGGGACCGAGACAATTGTACACCTTCAGGCCCTGGTGAGAAATCCCGTTATCAACTGGTCAACAACCTTGGAACAGAAGCCAAACCCCAGTCCAGATGGAATCTCATTACCATCCTGGGATCTTCAAATTACACAGAGCAACAGTCAACTCCGCGGGTCCTTTTGTTTTCGGCTAAGTCGGAACACCGTTGCAGACCGGTCTATCCACAACGTCAGTCGAGGTTCACCACGTTGCACGGAAGGTCTACACTCGTTACACGATGACTTCAGGTAATGGCTCTGAATGGCAATCCACTCCAAGATGAATAGTATCTTGAAAGCGCGGTTCAAGTCGGCGCTTCCAGCAAAGGGATATTGAAGTAACCCTAGCTAAGGGGAGGAAGGATAAGGCTGAAGATCACCGTCGATCACAGGCAGGGAGAACCCCCGCTATTGGGTGATGCAGATTGTATACAAGATAGTCTGTTATGCATTTCGGTGGTTATGCATCAGTGGTGTGATCTACCTATTACTCTGTATACTCTGTATCCCTTGAAGGCAACCTCATGAGATGCTCAAGACGTTAGATGATCTTCGCGACAGCTGCCGGGTAAGTTTGTTGTTTGTTTTGACATTCGGTTTATGAGTGAATTGATCTCCTTGCGTGTCAAAAACATGACATTGCTGATCTTCCCGAGTAAGCTGCCCACGGGGTGTTCGTGATGTTGTATAGTCTAGGGAATTGAAGTGGTAGAACTTGAATAGCTACACAAACCAGAAGTGTAGAAAGTAGAGAGAGTGAAAAGCCAATCGTTGTCTTTGACACCAAGTTGGGATCTGGCCCAGAAAAGACTCTGACTTCATGCAGAGGCCATCATGACGCATCTGGGGAACTCATCCTTGCCTGGTCTTGATGAACCTTGTACATCACGCTAGTCTTGTTTGTACTTGTTGTTGCTTTAGCATGTTAGTTGGATATGTTGGGGTATCCCCCGAGATATAAAGGCTTGTCTTCTACTCCTCTGTGGAATTGCATTCCTTCATTTCACTCGCTTATACTTCTCTTTCTATCCTCTCGATCTCAATTATCTCATAGCCCCGTAATACTTCACTTTCGCCTCCTTTCCACGGTTATCATATCCAACCTCCCCAGCTTCGGGTATACTTCGTCCTCTTCACTATCAAAATGATCTTCTCAACAACCATCGCTCGCCCTCTGCAGCTGGCCACTCGTACCCTGCAATGGATGAGTGCCGTGATCGTTATGGGCCTGACCTCTTTCTTTATTCACCGTGGTCCCCGTGGCCAGCACATAATCTTCCAGGAAGTCATCGTATGTTCTTCACTTCCTGTCATGGACTATAAATGCAACCATCACAGAGCTTCAGTATCTAACACAACTCCCAGGCCGTCCTCTCAGTCCTCTTCTTCCTGCCAGCCTTTATATCACCATTCCTGCCAACGGCATTGAGCAGATTCGTCCTGGCAATCGATGTCATCTTCTCATACCTGTATGTCTAACCCTAACCATTACCAACCTCCATCGAAAGAAGAGTAATCCTAACATCAATTCCAGCTGGCTCACAGCCTTCATCTTCGCCGCCCAAGACTACAGCACAAACCGCTGCTACATCTCCCAACCTGTCGGTGTCCACTGCCGCTATAAGAGGGCCAATGAATCCTTCATCTTCCTCGCTTTGTATGTTTGCCCTCATTATCACGGATATTGTAATCAATAGTTTGTACCAATGCTAATCTGCCTCCTACTCCAGCATCTTCACTTTCATTGGCATGTTCCTGGAAGTCGCTGCCCTCTGGGCCTATCGCAGGGAGAACAACACTGTCCAGCATCCTGTTTCTGAGGAGCACAAGGTCGAGACTGGAAGCCGTGTTCCGCTGGATGCGCCTACTGCTGCCCCTGCCGGCACTGTTTGAGTGAATCTTGGTGGTGTGATGTTGGGTGTGGACGTATGAAGTCCACTATGTTGTTCATGACTATGCCTGTAATCTAGGCTTGTGTCTTCTACCCCGTGGGTCGTCCGTTTATTTCTTCTATTGTGATTTGAGGTTGGGTTTTTATAGGGGGTTTTGGATTGCACATATGGATTGGTGATTGAGATTGAGGTTGGGATGTCTGGCTACTGTGGGAATATCCGGCCCATGTTGAGCAGATTCTTTCTTTTCAATAACTTTTACTAGCTATCATCTATCATTTTAATAGACTTATGACCACATGCTGTAAATGTGCATGAACAGATACCTTCCATCCTATTTATTATACCGTCTGGGTCCAATGAAACATACACAGTCACTCCCAGTGAGGCTGGGTTCTATTTCTATTTCGTGTACATGCATAGAATACAGTCGATGTGAGTACAGATCGCTAAAAGCTCGATCGGTATCGCGCAAAGATAGTAGGACAAAGTGAATCGCAAGCAGCTTCAACTGCCGCATTCCCAAACGTTGGACCGTTAAATACTCGCGCGGCGGGGAGCCATTGTCCGCTGCAGCTTGCGCTTTTCCTCGTTTTCCTCCGGAATAGGCAGCGAGCCCTCATTCTTCAAACGCTCCAGGAACTCTTTCCCATATTTGTAACCAACTTGGTAAATCTCGTCGAACTTGCCAAACTCGAGGGTCCCGTATGGATCGATGGGAGGGCGCATATACAAACAGCCGGGCAGGTTCTTTGCGCGCTCAAGATTGTCGATCGATGAGACATAGGCCAGTCGTGCTTGAATTTCAGAGAGTGTAGGTGGATTTGGCAGCGAGGAGAAGGGGTTCCATCGATTGAACACCGACCAGAATCCCGACAGCGAGTCTCCGAATCCCTGGGGCGTTGTGTCGTCGATAGACCCAACGTCCACAGCAAAGATGATATCCGCTCCGAGACTTCTCATGTGCGCCACAGTGAGATTGTCAATGTAGCCACCGTCCAGGAGCATGCTGCCTTCGTCGCAGATAGGAGGGATCAGGCCAGCCAGCGTCATCGAGGCGCGGACGTACCGCCAGACGTAGCCAGACGAGTGATACTCAATGCGGGATCGGCTGATGTTGGTTGTGTTGCAGTAGAATTCCAGCCAGAAATCTTCGATCTGGCTGTCTCCGAATGTCTTGAAGATCCCGCGGTTGAACTCATGGCCCGTGGTGTAGGAGACAGTGGGATAGGTCAAGTCCAAAGCAAACCGCCACATGCTGCCCATGCGCCCGGCGAACTTCTTGGCTCGGCCGTACATGGGGACAACATCAGCGTCACGCGCGTACAGAGCTCCAATGAACGAGCCGATCGAGGTGCCACCGATGATGTCGACTGGGATTCCGGCCTCTTCGAGCGCTTTGATGACACCGACGTGCGCAATGCCACGAGCCCCGCCTCCGCCCAGTACCAGACCCACTGACTTGCCGCACAACCGCCGAGCCAGGCGATGGAAGTCTCCCTTGAATGGTGTTTGCGGGGAATAGAGTGGGGTTTGCTGTGCACGCCGAGACGTATACTTCTGGATCTCGGCTTGGAGGATTTGCACACGTTGTTTGAGCACAGTACCGAACTTCTTACTTGGTGGGTGCGAAGGTGAGTCGTCGGACCGGAAAGCCATTTGGATGTGGTGGTGGCCCCCGTTGATCCACATCCGGTTCTTGAGCCATTCCCGAGTGAGGCCAGGTGGACAGTACCGTTCCGCG
This sequence comes from Penicillium bovifimosum, assembly GCF_028826915.1. Classification (NCBI taxonomy): domain Eukaryota; kingdom Fungi; phylum Ascomycota; class Eurotiomycetes; order Eurotiales; family Aspergillaceae; genus Penicillium; species Penicillium bovifimosum. The sequence goes on along the minus strand of NW_026622714.1, from coordinate 2,306,274 downwards.
TGCAAAAGAACGAGTTCTTTGCGGGCTGTAGTCTTCATGCCCAGTAGGAATCGTTCGTACTCCCCGACTCTGGGTGAAGACTCCGCAAGACCAACCAACAGGATAGAGTCAGCTTGGGCAATGCAGGTCTGGGTCCATGGTGCGTTCACGCTTGTATCAGCGATATACAGCACCATGCTATACTTTTCCTCAAGATCGGCCAGATACTGGGAGAGCTTAAGTTTGCCCATCTTACTGAAAGCATGGCGACCTAGGTGGTTCAAAATCGCCGCTTGGTTGAGCGATGTCACACCTCTCGTCACACCAGTTTGGTGCAACGCCTGCATAAGTCTGTTCCCGAACTCCACGACCGGGACGCCAGCCATGACTGGAAGAATTGCCACGGTGCGAAGGTTGAGAGTTGAGGTTGCAGTCTGGACACCAGCAGCATGTCCTTGTTCGATGCCCTTTTCCGACAGCGGGTGCTCGACCAAATCACGCATTCGCTGGGCAATGAGCTTGGAAACCTGAATGGTAATTCCAGGATGCTCTTGTGCGAGGCTGTTGAAAAGAGACCGAGGGAATTTTGCTAACTCCGTCTCTCGAATAGCATGCAAGGTACATGGTCTTGTGGATTCGGTCATGACCTCGAGTTCGCCAACACTCTCGCCCTGGCCGTGCTCCCCAATGACAGTCACCTTGCCGTTTGATCCCTCAAGGACAGACCTCAGACGGCCATTCAGAACAATGTAGATGGCATCGCTCTCATCTCCTTGGTGATATATCACTTGTCCTGCGCTGACCTGTACCCACTCGAGTGCGAAATCGATGTGGAGCAACAGCCGTGGCAGAAGCCTAGTCAACCGCTTTGCCAGTGTCAATAGAGCAGCCGGGTGTCTGTCTGCAATTCTCTCGAGTGAAGCACGAGGAAGGAAGCCGACGTAAACGTCCGTCTTGGCCACAACATCGGTGTATGAGGGGTACGATGCAAGCGCACCTACGTAGCCCTGGATGCCACCAGGCTTGATGAGATAGAGCGATCTACGGGATTGGGTCTTCCGTCGACCGTCGCTGCCGCCTGGTGTACCAGCAACGCGCGATGATGATGTGGCGGTGCGTCTCAGCTTGGGGAACAACTCTTCTTGCGCCTGCGTGGCAGATCCATGGGATGATCCGATGAGGGTCTCGTCGTGCTCATTCGCAGGAACGCCCACATCCAAGAAACCATCGATTACGTAGTAGAGACCTGGATGGCGCTCACCTTGTTCCACAAGAACTGAGCCCTGCGGGAAGTAGACTACCTCTATGTCATGACGCAGCTCTTCCCGTAGGTTGGTGATAGGTGAAGTCCCCCCTGCGCTCGTCACCGACATGGACATCATCGATTCGCTTTCGCCGTCTCCTGATCCCTCATAAGGGTCAATGAAGCCGAAGGCATTGGAGAATACCGCCTTGTGACGGCGATTATCGAAAGAGAGAAGTCTTGGTGAGGCGTCGCCGGAGTTGCTACTCTTGCGTGGTGTATCACGTGTGGCTTCATTGAGACCAATGCCATTCATGATACAGTCTAATATTGACTCGCGGAAGATACTGTCCTCGTCAAGTGACTCCTTGCGCTGGAAGGTTGAGGGCCGGTGGTCCAGTGCAGCGGGTAAGAATGAAGGTTGTTCCCTTTCGGTAAGCGGCGTCTGGATCCTAGTTGCCAAATGCTCATACCGCGGTCCGAATCGGGAGAGCTGTATGGTCGACAGTAGATCACCAGGGCTTACACCCACCGTGTCCCTGTCATGGGACGTCGAAGGTGATCTTAGTGGGGTTGGTTGTGGAGGAGAACGGTCATTGGCCAACTTCGCTTGCAAAACGGCTTCTTTTCTGAGAGTGCTGTTCGAGCGCCGCCTACGGCCAGCAGAAGGATTGTGAAGCGCGATGCCTTTCCCGGTTTCCTCCGGGCCCAATCGATCTCGCTCCCGCATGAATTTATCTTTCAAGCGGTCTAAAGCGCCTCCTCGAAGATTGTTTGGGAGGTCCCAAGAGGTATATCTAGACATTTGACGCTCTATTCCCAGCACTTCCTTACTCAGGCCCAGGTAGGAATCCGCTGTGGCGAATGTAACCCGCTGGAGACGTGTCAGGATGACCTGAACAATGTGTGATGTTGCCCGTGGGTAGGTTCTGGTCAAGCGGCGGAATGCGCTCGCTGGGATGATAGCAATAGTCGTGTCCACTGTAGCCCGCGCCACAATATCGGGATGTACCGACTTGCGACGTTTCGTGTGGGATTTGTGGCCCTTTGGGGCTTGGGCTTTCTCTTTACTCTCCGATGGTGGTATTTGGTCCGCGCTGGGAATAGTGTGGCTCTCTCCGAGGTGCAACAGAGGCACTGGGGGTAACGGTTCAGAATCACCGGGTTCACGATTAGCAAAGTACCCACTGTCATCTCTCATAGTGGACCTGGGGCTGTTGAAAACACCGGTGTCGGGGCTGATGGGGACGGCATCAGGCACGGGACTCTGGCCCCCAATGGGGCTGGATACACTGGAACCATGGCTCTGCGAGTTCCGCAGCTCGATATCTTCAGTGAATAACTGGAGGATAGAGAACAGAGAGGACATGGAAGCACCATTCTTGACCTCGGTGAGCAGCTGATAGCCTTGTCGGTGGTGGGTGTGACGCTCCTCCTCGTCTGAGGACTCATCGTCCATATACAGGCTCTCCTGGGAGTTTGATTTCCTTTCCCGTGAGGACTTCACGAAGATCTGGACCAACCCGTCCACAACCATGCAAAAGCCTTTCTCCTCTTCTAGCATGAGCGTTTCTCCCGCAATCAGCTTTCTGGTCTGCATCGTCCGAGTGAGCTCGTGGAAAACGGGCCGTTCAAGGTATCCGAAGACTTTAATCGCACTGAGGAATTCATCCAAATAGTTGGCAAGTCCTGGCTTTGAATCGCCTTCCTGGACATCGGGGAACAGATCGATCTGGGCTTCTTTGCGTTGGGGCTCCGGAGGCAGGCGACTGTACATATTCAGGAACCGATAGCGGATGAACCAGCCAACGGTCGATACCAGGGCCAATAATATCAACATTCTAAGGAAGTTATCTGATCAGCTACGTGGTTTTCACGACATCCAGCTCAGACCAAGACCTACAAGGTGGTAAAATTCATGGTGAACGTCAAGCTCATAGAGAAGAGCGTGAAGAGCCATGTGGGCAATGTAATGGTTGTAAAGGTAATGACCCAGTAGAGGACGCTTGGAATGGTGGAAAAGACGAAGGTAAACACCCATCCGATCCACCCCGCCATGGTTGAAGGAGCTGGTGGAAAAGGCGGGGGTGAGAGGTGGGAGAGAGATATCGTAGAAGCGACTGGAAGGATCGAGGTTGAAGAAGTTGGAGCCGTTAGGCTGAGGGCCAGAGATGGGGCTAGGCCAGCCATCGTGGGCCTTGTTAGGGACAAGAATTGGAAGAGCTCCGCTTTGTTCCCAAGGGCTGAGACTAAGACTAACTCAGGCTTAGTCTTCGTGAAATGAACCCAACCGTGGGGCCCTTTAGGCCTGACCGATCAACGCCCTCGGAATTGTGCGGGAGCGCTCATGGGAGTTGAGAGGGGGAGGAGCCTTGGGGGAGAAGTTGAGGGTCGTCGGAGGAACTTCCAAGGTTCTGGGAGGGGAGGTGCAGAACCTTGTTACCTTGCGGACCGAGGCGCCCGCGGGCGGTATGTTACTACCGTTGGTGGTCTTTCTCCAGCTATTGTTTTGAATTACTGTGTACAGAGCGTATATTCCAATATTGATACTATTGCAGTTAACATATATCAGCCTAACGAACTAATGGCTGTGGTAATATAGCTCAAGTCCTGTGATGTCATGGCTGTTTACAACCTTCTACATACCGGAAGCATAGGAAGGAACATACTACGCGGATAGGCACGCACGTGTGTCAAAGACATCCAAAATCTGGAGGCAGCCCGGCTTGTGCCTTGAAGTTTGAACTCTATTAGATTGTACCTATGCCTTCTATGCCACTAGTTCCTACCTACAGACCCGTGGAACCATATGCATAATAGAGCTTTCCATAAATTCACAAGATAATGCCGTTGGATATCAACCTTATCCTGTCCCATTCCAAGATCACCACCTATCCATGAACCCTAGGTTTGCATGTCTATCGGGCTGTCACCTAGACTGTCTTCCACTTGTTTCTGTTAATCGATAGGTACCTAGGTGCTTATTCCATCTGGTATATACTGCCCACTGCCCAGCATGTCGGAATGTCTACCTAAGGCACTTATATATAGTTCCAACCTAAGTCGGGACCAGACGCAAGGTTGGGACATACATTCTAGGAAATTGTACCAGTAAACCATCATCCTACCTTCTAAGAGGTAAAAAACCTAACAAAACAACAAAAATAAGCACAAACTAGTTAGCCAGTTAACCGTCGACATGATTGTTGAGTACGAAAATGAACAAGTTCAGGTACACATACCGCCCGAAATCGACCTTCCACATGGCAGTTCCGCCTTGGCTCCTGCCTGGGACCAATGCTCCCCCTCACTCCGCCCCGTGGCCAGTTGCTCATTTTCTTTCTGTTCTTGGTAAACACTTGTGCCAGCGGTCTTGCGCTCTTTTATTTTCTTGTCGCTTGGGTTCTGAGAACCGCGGCGATGTTTCAGGTATCTATCCCTTGATGTCTTTCGCTTACTCGCTATGCGCCTGGCATACTAATCACTTCTTTCAGCGGCTTCGCGACGCCATCGACTCTCGCATTGCAGAGGAACAAGCCCGCCAAAAGTCCGCCCAAGATAACATATCTCGCTCCGGTTCCAATCGCCGTCCAACCGCTCGCAATCAATCCCCTAGTCGGCGCTCTCGCAACACCGGCATCCCCGTGAGAGGACCCGACCCTAAGGAGTTCGAGGCTGAGTTCGCCATCGGTGACGACGATGAATCTAGCAAACCCGGAACTCCTAACACAGACAAACCCGAAGCATCCTCGGAGGTAGGCGAAGGAGAGACAGCGGAGATGGCGGAAGGTCAGACGGCGGAAACGTCCGAGAAAGCGACGTCACAGGAAACGGAAGCTAAGGAGACCCCGACTGTGCTCCCGCCGGATGTTCGTGCGAAACTTCGACGACTAGATAAATTGGAATCTAGATATCATGGTATGCGACTGTCTAGCCAGACTGCAGAGCCCGAGACTGACTGAGCATGTAGAATTACTCAAGGCTTATCGCTCCGCGCACTCGCGCGTCCTCTCCATTGAGCCCTTTGAAGCTGCCCTGCGCGAGAATACACCGCTTACCTCGATCGCGGAACCAAAAGCATTCACGGAATACCTCAGTCAGACGACCCTGAAGAGCGACATGGTCATGGAAGAGCTGAAGCGTGTCACCGGAGAAAGAGAAGACTTCAGAAAGAAGTTCGAAGAAGCACAGCAGGCCACAAAGGACGCCCTCGATGAGCTGACGGGCCTCAAGAAGGACACCCAACCGGAGACAAAGACCGAAACAAAGAAGGAAGCAGACGAAACTGGGGAAGAGACGAGTGAGGAGTTCTTCTCGTTTGACAAGGAAGTTCCCCGCTTGGAAAGCGAGCTTAAGGGGAAGCAAGAAGAGGTCGATAGCCTCAAAATCGAAGTCGAGAAGCTGAAGGGGGATATCCTTGTTACTCGCGAGTCGACCGAAGGTATGGTGCAGAACCTGGAGACAGCCACCCGCGAGCTTGTTGAGTTACGCGAAACCAAAGACAAGCTCGATAGTGAGATTGAAACTTTACAAACCTCCAGGAAGGCTGAGGTCGATGACCTGAAGGAAAAGCTAGCAACTGCAGGCTCCTCGCTCGAATCAACAGCCTCTGAGGTCGAGAAACTTAAATCACAACTCAAGGAGAAGAACGAGGAAATTGAGAAACTCCAGAAGCAGAACTCCGAGAAAGCTGGATCTGATTCAGACGTCGCTGCTCAGTTGGAAGCGGCCATGGAAGGGAAGAAGTCCGACGAGCAAAAGCTTACTGTGCTTCAAGGCTTAGTTGACAGTCTTCGGTCTCAACTTAAAGACACTGAATCTACCGTCTCGGACCTAAGGACCGAAATCAAGGAGAAAACTGAAGGCTCAGCTAAAGTCCAGGGCATGTTCGACCTTGTGGATGAGAAATTGAAGGAAAATACTGCTTGGATATCTGTGAAGGAGAAGATATTCGCCGGTGATAAAGCCGATTTCAGCGAGGTTATCCAAAGCCTGACACCGGCCAAGGAAGATCCCACTCCTACTCCTGCTCCCGCCCAAGAGGAGACACAATCTGCTCAAGCTACTGGCGGTGGCAGCAGTGCAGGAAAAAAGAAGAACAGGAAAAAGAAGAAGGGTGGCAAGGCAGAGGAAACTCCGAAGCCGGTCGATACAGCTACTACCGAGCAGGCGCCCGGTGAGACGTTGGTTCCAGCCACGGAACTGGATGAACTCAAGCAAAAGATTGAAACCCTTACACATCAACTGTCCGACAAAGAGGCCGCGATTGAGCGTCTCAGTTCTAAACTAAAGGGCGAAGATGATTTGAAGGAGGAGATCGAATCCTTGCGCGACGACCTTGTCAGCTTGGGACAAGATCATGTAACAGCCAAGGAGAAGATCAAGGAGCTTACAGCAGAGAAATCTGCAATTGAAGGAACTATCAGCAAGCTCGAGAAGGAACTGGTGGATCTTCGCACCAACAATGCTTCTACCTCAGCCGACTCGGAGAAGGACCGCATCTCTCTCAAGGAGGAGTTTGATAACCTCAAGACCCGCTCAGTTACCTTGGAGACCGATCTTTCCGCTGCCCAGCAGCTGGCTGCCACTCGTTTCAAAGACCTCACAGACCTCCGTGAGACTCTCCAGAAGATTCAGCCGGAGCTGCGCAGCCTGCGGGCTGAGTCCTCGGAGTTGAAGACCTTAAAGGAAACCCTCACCAGCAAGGTCTCCGAGTTGAAGGCCCTGGAGGGCAAGCATGAGGATCTACGTGCTGAATTGAAGTCAGCCACGGCCCAGATCTCAGAACGTGACACAGAAGTGGGCAATCTCAACAAGAAGATCCGGCAGGAGACGGACAGCAGATTGAAGACCGAGGAGAGTCTCGCTGTTGCCCAGTCTAACCTGCGTTCTGCCGAGAGCAAGAGGCAAGACGCTGTCAATGCCAGGGACAAGACCGCTAGCGACCTATCCAAGTCCCAAGAGGCGCTGAAGGGGCTCCGCGTCAAGAACCGGGAGTTGGAGGAAGAAATCTCCCGGCTGACGAGCGAGGTTGGAAGCCTCCGAGATGAGGTCCAGCTAAAGACAGCCCAGTACAGCAGCGCTCAGAGTCTGATGAACAGCATGCGCGACCAGAGCGCGGAACTTGCAATGCAGATGAAAGAGGCTCGTGAGCGATGCGACAGCCTCGAGGAAGAAATGGCTGACGCTCACCGTTTGCTGAGCGAGCGAACACGCGAAGGCGAGACCATGCGCCGCCTGCTCAGTGATATCGAGGGTCGTTCGGAGTCCAAGGTGCGGGACTTCAAGGAACGCATGGAGGCTGCCATTGAAGAGCGAGATCGTGCCGAAGATGAAGCCAGCACTCAAGGCCGACGCCGTGCTCGCGAAGTGGAAGAACTCAAGATCAAGGTTCGTGAAGCAGAGCGCGCTTTGCGCACCGCAGAACAGGACAAGGAGGAGCTTGAACAGTCTCAAAAGGACTGGCGCCGTCGCCGCGATGAGCTCGAGTCAGTCGCTGAAAAGTCATCCCAGGAGGTGGCCGAGATTCGACAGGCTATGGCCGGGCTACGCGACGCACTTGACGAAAGCGAAAAGCAGGTCCGTGATCTCGAGAAGGAAAGATCAGAGCTTCGCCGCTCAGTTGAAGAGACAAACAACCGGCTGGAGAAACTCCGGAGATCTCACAAGACCCTTGGAGAGGACGTCCGTTTGCGTGGTTCACCGAGCGGTCGACAATCCTCGCGGTCGTCCATGGATTCAGGCTCTCGGCGGGCCGTGGCATCGCCTGGCAGAAGCGAGACCCCGGTGGGCCCACCCAGCAATGCCTCTGTCGATTACATGTACTTGAAGAATGTTCTTCTCCAGTTTTTGGAACAGAAGGACAAGGCCAACCAGAAGCAGCTAATTCCTGTCCTTGGCATGTTGCTCCATTTCGACCGGTGAGTTTTCTAATCTCCTTCCTGCTCCGTGGCCCTGCGACAGTGACTAACGAAAGCAGAACCGATGAGCAAAAGTGGATGTCGGCAATCATGTCCAAGTAACTAGGGCACCCATAAGCTTTTCACCACATACTGAGGCTTCCTTCCTATGTAATATACCGTTTTGTAGAGATATGTGGTGTTTGTGATTCAAGGCTAGCGTTTTGATGCATAGCCAGTCTCGATGATTGGAGTCGAATCCAGGGAGTCAAATGCACCAGCCATTGTCACCACCTCTTCACCTCAGACCAATTCAGATGACTTGAATAGCATTGGAGTATTGAACGGTGTTGATTCGTTGAAGCTTGACTTTAGTAAACCATGGAAGTCGATCACTAAACATCAAGAAAATGTCGGCAATATTGCCTAATCCGGCATAGTGGACATATTCACGAAGCTTAGCCGAAATTAGGCCTGCGCTAGCAAGTAGGCAGTAGCCGCAGTACAAAAGATCTCATAAGAAAAAGCCTCCAAGCTTTTGATTCTTTTATCGATTACTTGCATCCTCTCTCCAAAACCATGGCCGACCAACCTACCATTCGTCTCGCGACGCCCGAGGGTAAGTGCATGACCCCAATTGCGCCTCTAAACGAACTACTGCAGCAGCACGAACGTTACTCACACTAGATAGATGTCCCCATTATCCTCCAATTCATCTGCGAGCTAGCCGACTACGAAAAAGCTCTACATGAAGTCGAAGCCACCGAAGAGTCCCTGCTAGCAACCCTCTCCTTCCCCGATACCCCGCCAAAGCGCGGCTCCGTGTACACGGCTCTCATCACCCCGCCCCCGACCTCGGAGACTCCAAACCCGGTCCCCGTCGGCATGGCCCTGTACTTCTACAATTATTCGACATGGCGCTCTGCCCCGGGTATCTATCTCGAGGATTTGTATGTGCAGCCCAGCGCGCGCGGTAATGGGTACGGCTTGAAGCTGCTCAAATTCCTTGCGAAGCAGGTGCTTGAGGTTTCGGGTCGGCGTTTGGAGTGGAGCGTGCTCACATGGAATGAGCCTAGTATCAAGTTCTATGAGAAGATTGGTGCGCGGGGTATGGATGAGTGGTTGAAGATGATGGTGGACGGGGACGCGTTGACTCGTTTGGCGGAGGGTGCATAGGGGAAAGGTGCTTTGGTGACTGGGATACGGGATAGGGCTTTATAAATGTGGTGCAAGATCCTACGCCGTACTCCGTACAAAAAGGGGCTGGGACGATCAGATTAGGCTGATCTCTCGTGGAAGATTCATCGCCGATCGATTACGCGAAATTGGGCTAAATAAGTGCAGCATTGGCATCGTCGACAGTATATGTTAACTTCAAAAAGCTATCGCTCATTATTCTACTTGGCAAATGAGATATGAATTTGACGACAGAAGATACGCCTCCAGCTGTATTCCACGTCATTAATATAGTGTTTCGAATGTACTCCGTACATTTCCAAGTGTTTGACTGTGTAAATGCAGTCTGATCCCTGTTGGCACCCTCTTGGCGCCCTCTCTAGCGCGAGGTGACGGCATCGACCCGCAGATCATCTCGATTTGTCGATTCCACTTTCTTTCCTCTTTCAACCCCCCAGAAATGGCCACAATTCCAGATAATATCCAGGAGTGTAACCTCCATGTGGACTATGTTATCCGCTACAGCTTCGGAGACGTAGGTATGTTACAGAGCTCTCCCATGTGGGTTGCGGGGCCACATTCTGACGATGGCAGACCAAGCGCAAGCAATTGGGCAGCTTGAGAAGCTGCTCCAATCACTAGCCGAGGTTGGTCTTCAGGCAGAGGTCCGACAGGGCGATGAGACATCTTTGCTTGTATTTGTGAAAGCTTCAGAAAAGCGATTGAAACGGGCTGTCTATCGGTCGCGGTGAGTGATGATGTCGTTCTTTGAGATTGCGCCCATGCTGATCTCCCCCTCTTTGTGTATCTACAGAGTGCGCGACTGGCTCTATGGAATCCGCCATGCTGAACCGACGCCTTCTAACTCATCTGAGCCTCAGACGGAGGCTGAGCGCTTGCGTGTGATCCATCACATGATTACATTACCCAAGGAAGAGGGCGGCGCTGCAATCACACCCAACCATGGTGAATGGAAGAATGTCACCGCTATCTTCCCCCTACACGATATCGAGACCAATAAAACGTGGATGCGGGATTGGAGCTCCAAGACCTTCCTTTCCGATGACGACTTGGACCAGATTCGAAACAAGTTCGGAGAAAGTGTATGTGCAGCATTGCTCATCATTTTGGTGGTTCATGGCTAACTCGATGATAGGTTGGATTTTACTTCTCATTTCTGCAGTCATACTTCCGATTTTTGATTTTCCCCGCTGCTTTTGGATTTTCATGTTGGTTCCTTTTGGGTGGATATTCAATCATCTATACAGTCGTCAACTGCCTTTGGTGTATAATCTTCGTGGAATACTGGAAGCGCCAGGAGGTTGATCTGAGTTGCAGATGGCAGACTAAGAATGTTTCGGCCGTCCACACTGAAAGACGAGAGTTCAAGCCTGAAAAGGTGGTCTGCGATGAGGGTACTGGTGAGATGCGCGGTGTCTTTCCAGCAACCAAGCGCATGCAACGGCAGTTACTCCAGATTCCCTTCGCCTTGCTGGCGGCAATTGCTCTGGGTACCATCATTGCGACTTGTTTTGCCATTGAGATCTTCATCTCCGAGCTTTACAATGGCCCTCTGAAGACATACTTGGTATGACGATCCCCCAATCCCGATGGTCCCAAAGCTTACCATTACCATCCAGGTCTTCATTCCAACCATTCTTGTATCGGCGTTTGTACCAACCATGAGTGCTATCTTGACATCTATCGCCACGAAGCTCAATGACTACGAGAACCACGAGACAAGCGATGGGTACGACGTAGCACTGACCCAAAAGGTCTTTGTTATCAACTTCATCACGTCTTATATGCCCATCTTCCTGACGGCCTTTGTCTACGTGCCCTTCGCCAGTCGAATCGTCCCCTATCTTGATGTCTTCCAGTTGACAGTTCGGCCTTTCGTATCGAAGGAACATGCCGTCGCAAAGCGATCAAACTTCCAAATCGACCCGGCCCGCTTGCGAAACCAGGTTGTTTACTTCACTGTCACTGCCCAGATCGTTGGTTTCGCCATGGAGACTATCGTGCCTTATATCAAACAGCACGCACTTCGTAAATATAAGAAGTACAACAAGGAACGCAACGGCAAGATGGATGGAAACGGCGACAAAGAATCACCCGAGAGACCCGTTCGGTCCTTTGATGACCCAGCCGAGGAAGTCCAGTTCCTCGCGCGTGTGCGCAACGAGGTCGAGCTTTCCGAGTACGATGTGACCGATGACCTACGTGAGATGTGTATTCAGTTTGGATACTTGGCCCTTTTCTCTCCCACATGGCCACTTGTTCCTCTCTCATTCTTTGTGAACAACTGGATCGAGCTGCGGTCAGACTTCTTTAAGATCTGCATGGAGTTCCGCCGACCTGTGCCACTACGGACCGACACTATTGGACCCTGGCTCGATAGCTTGGGATTCCTTTCCTGGGTCGGAAGCATCACCAGCGCTGCACTGTTGTACATGTTCAGCGGCAACTCCCAGCATGGGCCCAATGGCGAGCCGACAGATATCAAAGGCTGGGCTCTACTTCTGACCATCTTCTTCTCTGAACATCTATATCTCATTGTGCGGTACGCGGTTCGAGCTGGTATGGCTCGAATCGAGCCTCCTAATTCCCGCAAGGAGCGCGCTGAGCGTTATCTCATGCGCAAGCGCTACCTCGAGTCGACTACAACAGCGGAGGCGGATGAGGACAAGGATGAAGATGATGTCGTCCCCATGGCCGAGCCACCTGGGATTTCACGCAGGTCTCTTGAAGATGATGCGCGGCAGACGTCCTTGCGTGGTGCCGACCCGGCAACCCGTTTCTGGATGCATCAGCGGGGATGGACGGAGTCAGCAAAGATTGGGGCCGGGATTATCCAAGCACAACCCATCAAGAGCAGTGAGAAGAAGCAGCAGTAGTTCTCCTGAGTGACGCGGAGTCACGATGTTATGGGTGGTCAGGAGGAGCTGACAGCGGTTATGAGGTTACGAGATTGTAGAACTTGAACGTGCTCTTTCGGTATATACTCATTCACCATAATCTGGGTTCGATCAAGGCTTTAGCTGAGTCTAATGCTTGTCCGTGTCCGGCACCTATTTGTGTACCTATACATCTTCTAGGTGATCCAGGGTTATTGCCTTCTGTCAGCGATATGATAGGCAGCAATCATGACGTCATGCTGACTCTGCTGACTCTATCGGAAGTTAGTGCACCCGCTCCGCCCCCAGATGCATGCGGTACACGGTCGGCGATAAACATAGGCAATTTCACAAGTACGACAAGATAGTGCGATTTGATGCAAAAGACAACGCATTATTACATTGTAGCAATGTAGCTGAAGCAAATCAGAGCTACAATATCTGAGATCGAACCAAGGACATCGTGCGCGGTGTTGTACATTGTACATCGCGGTGGTAACTACTCCCACCGCCCGGGCATACCGCCTCCCAATTGCGGGCTCGCGCTTCGGTTACCGCCCTACATAAATCAGCGATCGCCCCCAAATTCTGACTCAGAATCCTTAAGTAATCCTTCTTCTCCTCCGCTCGGTCAGCATCAACCTGCTTACAGCATCGGATCTGTGACTGCTTACCTCATTGAGCTGCATCTCGATATCAGCAAAGAAAGCACACTGTACTCTCAATTCTGGTCGGAATTAAGAGGTCGCGTCAAGCCACTACTCTAATCCCTACCTCATCCACTTTCCCCCTAATCGATGCAGCCTGCACTGGCGCCAGCGCCGCATCCAAACATGCAGACTTCTGCTCAGGTAAGCAGCTTACAATGAACGCGTTTGTCATCAGATCTATATCCCGCTTTGAATACACTCGATACGATGGCCTTGCAGCTACGCTGTCGCGTCGTCCCAAGTATCAGGAACGGGGGTAATCTTTCGACGCGTCGAGTCGCCCCCATGTTTTGGCCCCTCACCCCAAACCCTACATTGTCTTATTTGCCATGAGTGATACTAACATCTCACCATAGGACCACGCAGACCAGGGTATGTGATTGTAAACCAGTCTTGGGGTGAAGATCGAGTGAATCGGGGTGCGAGGTCCCAAAAGTTTTTGGGTCCTGAGTTTAGAAACTACCGCACCCCCATGGCCATCATCTCACCTAGACGAACACCTTAGGGCTGCGCGTCACACCTGCACTGTTCTCCGTTGCTAACCATGTCGTTTTATAGTCCTTCATGACCAGCTTCTAGCTGCACAGCACCACCTGGGTGCTCGCACCCAGGGCGCTCCAGGCCAGCAGCAGCACCTGCAGCCCAGCAGTGCTAGCCCTCGTGATCAACCAAACATTGACCCTGCCATCTCGGGTGCCATGCTCGGCGCCCCGCAGACTCCCACCCAACCCCAACAAGGGTCTCCTCCATCCGATGGAGGCAGTAAAAGCTATGGCAAGCGCGAGCTGTCCACATCCAAGCGAGCTGCACAGAACCGCGCTGCCCAGGTATGTATTGTTGACTCCTGTAGGTGATATCCTGCTGACTGCTATCAAAGCGCGCATTCCGCCAGCGCAAGGAAACCTATATCCGCAAGCTGGAGGAAGAGAACAAGAGCATCGATCCCCTCAAAGACCAAGTAAGGATCCTGGCGGGTGAGAACTATCAGCTGCGCGAGTATATCATCAACCTGCAATCTCGCCTCCTCGAAGCTCAAGGCGATGTCCCTGACCTGCCAGCCAACATCGACTTGACACAGCCCCGCACCGCCGAGATGGCGCTTGCATCTGCCGGTGTCCATAACACCAGTCCCTCAGGCTCGGTTCCTGCCGCTGTCCCTCAGGGCCAGCACCCTAATGTCACTGATGATATGAACTCTCTCAACCGAATTGCTGCTGCGACACTAGGCATGCGCAAGCACCCTGACGACACAAGCTTCCTCAATAACAACCTTCAACAAACCAAGCGTGTGCGTACAGATGATAACCAGGGTGATGTGAATGATGGCGTGACCAAGCAGGAGCATGTTATGCCTATGGGGAACGGATTGCCATGATTTCATCACGCGTTCTGATTGCCTACGTTCTGCGATCAACTTTCGATACCCGCGTCTATGTCTTTTCATTCTTTCTTCGTGTTTTACCCAGCTTCGGTTTTACGCGTCGCTTGACTACATTCGCTATTTTTCTTTCGTCGTTTCCTGGGTTCTGCTTCATGCTTTCTCTTCTCTGCTCTGCTTATCACATTTGCCTCTTTCCTAATGGTGCGTGGCGCGCGGTATCTGGTTTTAATCTTCCCGTTTTCGCGACTCGGAGGCGTTTTGATAATTTTTCGACCTGTATTTCCGTTCTGGCAGGGCAGATGGATGGAATGATAAGTGATCCTTATTACTCATTCGATAGGATCGTCAATGGAATTCGTATCTGTCACTATGCATCTCCATGGACCATTAGATCTATAATTTGAAACATGGATGTATACCTAAGTCATAGCGTAATTTCTGACAATTCCAAGTCTACCTTAGGTACCAGGGTCCTAAGGCATGGGTTTCCGATATGTGTAGAATGCCCACATGGAATCCATATATCTTCAATGTGAGGGTTCAATACGCCAGGATGCGGCTGCGATGTGACGTCCATCATTCCATTAGGGAGGAGCTTGTTTATAGAGCGAAACCCTACTCGTAGAGCATGGCTCGAATGGGAAGGCCCGGAATTAGCTCGACTGTGTTGACGCGTTGGAATCCCAACTTCTCATAGAGCGCAGTGCCTTTGACACTGGCTTCCAACCCCACTGGTACTTTCTCATCCAGTGCCTGGTGCAGGCCCCATTGCACTAATTGCCGACCGATGCCACGTCGTTGAGACCCCGGATCCACCGCAACGGTTGCAAGAAACCAAAGTTCTGGATACTTGGAAAAGGGGAAACAGTCCACGAGAGACGCTGTGTAATGTTCAAGCCGGTGGGGATCTACGCTGCGATCGGGGTAGACCAGCGCAAGATAGCGATCTTCTAAATCTAGAAGTTTTCGCTCTAGAGCTGAAGAAAATGTCAGGTGACATTATTTTCGATAGAAAAAGCAAGGGATACTCGCTATGCATCCAGGTATCCTTGAGCTGCTGTACGTTCATAGTGCCGATTCTCTCCCAGACAGCGTACCCACGGATGAGCTCGCTATGAGGGCCCTCATTCTCCACCGCGACTATCATCACATACCCCGGAGTCACGAGTCGCTTCTTCAGGCGACGGAGAAAGCCATAGCGGAAGTCCGAATAATGCTCATACCGGTGCGGGCAGATGTGGGCAAAGAGTTCATCCTCCAGCATGGCCTGCGCAGCCAAGTCTGCAAGGGCGGGGAGATCTTGGGCACAGGCGGGCCGGAGAGATGTACGCGACATTGTTCTTATTGTCAATTGAACCAGGTGTAGGTCATAGTAAGGATAAGTACAATGTAAGCTGAATATCGTACAATGCACTCTCAACTCTCAAGTCACGAGACCGTGTTCCTAAACGCGATCGTTGGAAAGCAAACAGACGCACGGTTGTTTCGGAGTTCCCCGCAAGTGGCCCTTCGCCAATTATGCATGAGATCACATTCCAATCGTCCCAGTCGGCCGGGAGCAGATTAGCGCAAACGCCTGAAGATTCCTCGACAATTGCGATATCTAAGAACTTGTTTTGAAGTCGAAGTGCAATCACGGTTGCATCTAGGGAAAATGTAGCGACTTATTCAATATAGCCACCACCATGAAGGAGAGCAATACGAGAGAGCCAAGTTAGATTGGTAATCTTGGCAAAAATCAACTTCATATATTTGGTCAGATTCCATTAATTTCCCCAATTTTTCCAATTTATCCCGAAGCCTAAACGCGTTTTGTCTCAAACAACCAATGATAGAAAAACCCGAGGACAAAAAGTACGAGAAAAAAAGAAAAGAAAAACTAAAGTTCACGTGTGGCGGTTCCAAGGTTCTCAGGTTCCTTTCTCGGCTTAGCTTGGCATATCCGGGGGGCGACGGGGGAGGCGCATGGTTTAATTTTCTCCCTTCTTTTCAAATCTCAACTACGCAGCTCAACTCACTCCTGCTTTGACTATTAGTCGTGGTTCTCACTTCCCTTCATTCGTTACTTACGGTCTCCGACCTCATCGCCGGTCTCAGAAGCTCTACAGTTGGATCCGCATTCTTCGGCAACCGAACTTGCGACGATCAGACCTCAGACCTCGGGAGCCTTCCTATAACCGACTTCAAACCGAGCGCTGAATACATTGAGTCCTCTTGGCCTTTCTCGAGCTCGAATTTGAAACTTGTCGATTCACTACATACACCATTTACGCAAATGATTTCTCGCATCTAACACAACTATACAATTATGGCCGCGGAGCTGGTACAATTGAAGCAACGCGTACCGGGGTTATAGCGGGGCATGAAACCATTGCCCTTTTACGGCTATTACAATCTCTCATAACCAGACCTGGTTGAAACGACGTACCAGACAATGACAAATCTGTCCGAACCTCCCGACGGGATCCATGGGTACCATGGCAGCAACGTGGCCGTGCGGACACTGATGATTGTTTTCACCTCCATTGCATTGTACAACGCTGTCGAATTGTTCATCTTGTTGTTTTTGACCTTTACAACCTATCGTGGTCTGTACTTTTGGTCGCTCCTCCTCTCAGTTGTCCTTGGAGTCGTACCCCACGCCATTGGCTACCTGCTGGAACTTTTCTCTCTGGCACCAGTATGGGTCTCTTTGACTATTTCCACCATTGGCTTCTATGTCATGGTTCCGGGCCAATCCGTGGTCCTGTACTCCCGTCTACATCTGGTGGTGAATAGCAACAAAGTCCTTCGCTTCGTGCGCTGGCTCATCTTCGTCGACGCTGTCATTCTTCTGATACCGACGACAGTTCTTACTTTCTATACCGCATACGCTCCCTCGCCGCCAGTGATTCGCGGATACAATGTCATGGAGCGGTTGCAACTGGCCTGGTTCTGCGCTCAAGAATTTGCCATCTCAGGAATTTACATCACTGAGACTGTGAGGCTGCTGAGCTTGATGCCAGAAAGGGGCAGCCGTCGGACCCGAATCATGTATGAGTTGCTGGCTATCAATCTGGTCATCGTCTTGCTCGATATCTGCCTACTTGTTACAGAATACATTGGGTTCTACGCATTGCAGACCACGTTGAAGTCCATGGTCTACAGCATCAAGTTGAAGCTTGAATTCGCCGTGCTGGGGAAACTAGTCACCCTTGTGCAGAACCATCGATCACGATCACAACCTACTTCCTCTGAACACGAGGAATACCCTGGCTTCGTGGATCCGACTCAGTTTACGTCGGACGTCACTCATGCAATTCCTCTGGAATCGCGTTCTAAAGGACGAAGGGGCTGGAATACAATGTCCGTGGAGAGCTTGCCTATCTCGGAGCGCAGAATTCGCCCATCTACACAGTCGACCGATGACGACAGCCGGACTCCACCTTGAGTTCGACCGGTAATCATGAGTTCCACTTCTAAATAGACTTGCGGGCTATCAAGTTCGCAAGCGTGACCAAGCAGATTTTGTGACGCAAAACACATTCTGCTTTACCTGTTCCTCACAAGGACGGTAACCCAAGGAGCGACGCGTGAGCCCCCTCACCAGCCTCCAGCACGCTGGGTCCCTCTTCCTTGCGCAAACGAATATTTGTTCGTACATATCGACGAGTCGATGCCCCACCATTCCTACACCCCAGTGTGACGCTTGAACAGCCACCTTGTCACTCCTGCTCGTTGTACAGTATATGTGATCTAAACCAGCCCTCGTGCAAATATTCGCCGCGTCCACCATCCATCCACGGACTGCGATGTTCATATCAGCCAGATCTTTGAGCCCGATCTATGCCGGCAACCATGACCAATCCATGCAATCTCTCTCTGCTCAATTCCTCTTCTATTCAGCCGCATGATGTAATTAGGTACCTGGTTAACAATATTACGTCGTCATGACATATCACCAATGAGAAAGACTCAGACCACTCCTCGACGGGGTTCAGAAGATAGAGATCGACCTGTACCTTTCGTAATCAATGCAGCATGGAAGGTACCGTCTTGGTTCACCACGGCCCGTACGAGTCCATCCCGGAGGCTGCTTCACCAGGTCTCAAATTCCTGCGACGTTTCCTACCAGCGCTCGACTCCTTGAATCCAGACGTAGACCGCATTACCCCCTTCTTCACCCCCGGCGCCCCGATCCTCATCGGCAGCAGTCCCCCGACGGCTGCAAGCCAGGCAGTTCCCCTGCTTGAAGTACGCAGCCAACATCTCGCCCAATTCCATCACCATGTCCATCTAGCTTGGGACATTGATCTAGGGAAGGACAAGGGGCCTGTCTACACATCATACAGCAGGGCAGCCCCGGACGAGGAAACCGCACAAAGAGGCCAGCTCTATGCACCGCTAGCCGGGGAAATCCAAATGAAGCGCACGGTCATGTTCGAGGCGACTTCAGAAACGATCTTCAAAACAGACCCGGATCAATTCGCTGTTCGAGTTCGCGAGTTCAACATTCTTGATTTGGAGGGGAGCGAGGAGTCGGATCTGCAGATTGTTGAGATGCGGATATACTTGGATCAGAGACCTATCCAGGCCCACGCGGCAGCTTTATTTGGAATTTCGGCTTATGCTGGATCGTAAAGGATACAATTTGGATTTATCGTATCCATTTGAAGATGTTTTGCAGGCGCACTGTAAATACTGTTGCTCCATGCAGAATCGTATGGCGCCCCACTTAGTTCATTATTACCGTTGAACTCCTACTGTCCTATTCCATACTGAGTTAGACTGTTGTGGAGCTGAAATTGCAGGACTCAGATATCGCATAAGTTTAAAGTCCGTGGAATTGACAGTTTCCATTATCTTCCATGGTTTGAGTTGGTCCACGAGTTTTCCAGAATCATGTTTCGGATGCCTGATACCTCGGCATAGCTTCTGCAGAGTCCCTGTCACTGCGATACCGGACTAAGTATGCTGTACATGATGTTGTAAGTGGTGGCCACTTCATGTGGCTTAGTAGGGAACTACATATGTAGTACACAGTACGTACTAGAAGTTTCAGGTGACGCAGAGCAGAAGTCTCAGCAACACCGATTTTACCGCCTTCCGGAGTGGGGCCGGGCATGTTGCGGAAAATTTACTGCATCACTAAGCTTGCAATGACGTCAAGTACGTGGAATTACAGGTATTTATGTAATAATACAATCTTTTTCTACGTGCATATAGAGAAGGACTCGGCCGGTTGTCCCGTATTGTAAAGTGCGCACCCCGTCCTTGTACCTTCCAAGGCCCAAGCAGCGGGGCCCACGACCTCGGGAGCTCCAAGGCGCTAAATGACCAGCACCAATAAGATTGGGGAAAGCCTTTTTTGCGAAGTGACAGCGCGATTATTATTACTGTTTTCAAGGTGACTGGGCCGTTTGGCAGGTTTGCTTCTCTTTTACTATTGGCCTTTAACCGCCTTCCTCTCTCCGCCTGCCCCTCCATACAGGCCCTCTTATCATCTCCACCTTTTCTCTCCGTAAACCTTTAACCTCTGTCCTTTTCAGATCCAGGTCATCGCGCTTGATCATTCTTACCGGAATCATTCTTTCAACCCGGAGATTCGTCCACTCATATTGCCTCTGATAGTTCTGCTTCGAACTTGATCTAAAGTGTTCCTGTGCTGCCCGGCCGGGCCCAAGCCCTCGATGAGCCCGTTTGGAAAGGTTCACTTTGATCCGACGATTGAGTCTATTCCTGAAGTTTGTCTTGTACAGTTGTGATTGTGGGCGTGGCCTCTGTGGCCTTATTTGACATCGCGGACATCCTTAAACGACGGATGATTCTTCTTTCCAACCTTCGGTCCTCCCTCCTATTTCCTCTCCGGAGCGAACCTGGTACGAGCTACGCAGACCAGCGACCTGTCCGACCAGTCTCTTTACGCACATATTCACCAAACCCCTTATTCGCTCTTGGTCGCAACTGAGGCGGTTCACGCTTCCACACTTTTTACTCGCCGTAATGGCATCAGAGATGGCCGAGGATACCGGGATGGGAACACAGCGAAGAAGGTGCGAAAGTGTTTCGACCTCCCCCCGAGTGGATTCTCCGGAGTCGGTGGGAAAGAAACCAGAGGGCAGGGATCGGTCGCACTCGGTTACATACAATGAACGCCAGCAGCCGCCTAGTACCGGCTTTGATGTGACCGACCGAGTATTCCCTATCCGCTCGGTTCTTTCGGTCGATCCTCCTACTACTGCGCGGCACGAACCCCCGTCACAGGCACGAACGGCGGTATCACCAACGCGGGAGGGAGCTCGGCACTATTCATTCATCGACGAACAGACCTGGAATCAACTGCAATCGCAGGCAAAATCACACCCCCAACCTCACCCCGACCCTGAAGACGCCGGTCCTACAGTTCCCACCGATATCCCACGACATGAAACTTACGCCACTAATGATAAGACGGAGCTCGCATCGCATTCGATGGCGTCGCAGGTCGTTCAGCACCCGGAAATATACGCCAAACCTGCCCCGGACGGCAGCCAGTCTAGTGCAGGGTCGACTGTTCATCCACAATCGCAAGCTGAACCCCGGAACAACGAAGATGGTCACATGACTTCTCGCTTCAAGCATGTCGTGACAGAGAATGGCCACGCGGTCATAACAGGGCGAGATGGCGAGGCATTCCAATATTGCGAAGACGAGCCCATCAGAATCCCCGGTGCGATCCAGAGCTTCGGAGTTATCGTTGCGCTGAGAGAGGAGCAGCCAAATCAACTAGTGGTCCGGATTGTGAGCGAGAATTCGGCCACTTTCTTCGATTACTCGCCAAAGGAACTCTTCGAATTAGAAAACTTCTGCGATATTCTAAGCGAAGAGCAGGCAGACACCTTGCTTGATCACCTGGACTTTGTTCGGGATGATGCCTATGATCCATCCGTTGACGGGCCGGAAGTATTTTCCTTGTCAACGCGCACCCCCACCGGAGAGTGTCGTCGATTCTGGTGCGCCACTCATGTCTGCCCAACGCAAAAAGACTTGATTATATGTGAATTCGAATTGGAGGACGACGAGATCAATCCATTGAATGTTGCTGGGCAGGGTACCCCAGCATCTCCTGCAGATCCTTTCGACAACAGCACTTTGGGACTGACGCCCACCGCAGAACAATTGGCTTCGTCAACAATCAACATCAGCCAACCTCTGCGTGTCCTTCGCAATGCTCGGAGGAGGAAAGGCAAGGCGGCAAGTATGGAAGTATTCTCCATCTTGACCCAAATTCAGGAGCAACTTGGACGGGCAACAGATCTCGATATGCTTTTGAAAACTACCGCAGGTTTGGTAAAGGAACTTACCGGGTTCCATAGGGTTATGATATATCAATTTGATAGCGCGTGGAATGGCCTGGTGGTCGCCGAACTGGTTGACCCCACTATCACAATGGACCTTTACAAGGGTCTCCATTTCCCTGCTGCGGACATTCCCGCACAAGCACGAGAACTGTACAAGATCAACAAGGTCCGTTTGTTGTACGACAGGGAACAAGTCACATCTCGGCTGGTTTGTCGGACGCTGGAAGATCTCGAAACTCCTCTGGACATGACGCACTCATATTTGAGGGCGATGTCCCCGATTCACGTCAAGTATCTGGCACACATGAAAGTTCGCTCTTCGATGTCCATCAGTGTTAATGCTTTCAACGACCTGTGGGGCTTGATCTCATGTCACAGCTATGGATCTGCCGGAATGCGCGTGTCGTTTCCCATACGAAAGATGTGCCGATTACTTGGGGACACTGTGTCAAGAAATATCGAACGACTTTCATACGCCTCTCGTTTGCAAGCTCGGAAGCTCATCAATACCGTCCCAACAGAGGCCAACCCGTCAGGCTACATTATCGCCTCTTCAGATGACTTGCTACAACTTTTCGATGCAGATTACGGAGTTTTGTCAATCAGGGATGAGACCAAGATCCTGGGCGATAGTTCAGCTTCGCAAGAAGTACTCGTGCTACTTGAGTTCCTTCGCATTCGTCAGCTGAGCTCAGTACTTGCCTCACACGATATCGTCAAGGATTTCCCTGATTTGCATTATCCTCCAGGACTCAAGATTATCTCGGGTCTGCTTTATGTGCCGCTTTCCACTGGTGGAAGTGACTTCATTGTGTTCTTCCGACGTGGGCAGCTCACGGAAATCTCATGGGCTGGAAATCCATATGAAATCGCCAAGCGCAAAGAAACAGCAGGCTATCTTGAGCCGCGCCAAAGTTTCGCGGCGTGGCGGGAGACGGTGCTCTCCCAGAGTCGGGAATGGACAGAGACTGACGTGGAGACAGCGGCGGTTCTATGTCGTAAGTATATCCTGCGCTAATCATCGATATGGTCAATCTCGGCAGCTAACTTGGCTCGCAGTCGTCTACGGCAAATTTATCAAAGTCTGGCGCCAGAAAGAGGCTGCAATGCAAAATTCACAATTAACCCGCCTACTTCTCGCCAATTCGGCTCATGAGGTACGTATTTGGCTCTCCTCTGCCCCATCTCTAATCGGCAAACTAACCTGAAAATGTTTCCAGGTTCGAACGCCGCTCAATGCAATCATCAATTATCTCGAGATTGCGCTCGAGGGTGCCCTGGATGAGGACACTCGTGATAGTTTGACCAAGTCTCATTCAGCTTCCAAATCTCTGATCTACGTTATCAACGACCTGCTTGACTTGACAAATACCGAAAAGGGCCAGGAGCTCATCAAAGACGAAAGTTTCGACCTTGAAGAAACTTTCAAGGAAGCAGCTCAGATGTTGTCTGGCGAGGCGAAGCGCAAGGATATTTCATACACTATCTCGGTGCACCCGGGAATTCCTAATCTAGTTCTCGGTGACCAACGTCGCGTGCGACAGGTTCTTTCAAATGTCATTTCGAATGCCATACAGAATACCGAATCCGGGGCAGTCACGACTGAGATGTGGCGCTCTGCCAACCAGACTCTACCAGGCCATGTTGGAGTCGAGATGATGGTGGTCGACACTGGGGTGGGAATGTCACATGATAAGCTGGAGGCGCTTTTCCAGGAATTGGAACAAGTTTCCACCGACGAGAGTTACTACCCTGGAGAAGAAGAGGATGCACAACCAGAAACGCCCTCGGCCAAATCGGCGAAACCCCGCGTGCTGGGGTTAGGCCTTGCGCTTGCCGCAAGGATTGTCCGCAATATGCACGGGCAGCTAGGTGTTCGAAGCGAAGAAGGGAAAGGCAGCCGCTTCAAAATCTTTTTGCAGTTTCGGGTACCTGAAGGAGCTTCATCGGAAGATGATTCAGCTCACATCGCTGCTGCAAATTCTCCCGTGCCATCGACACCGATGATATCAGATAAGGAATTCACCTTGGTTGGTGGGCCGTACGAGAATCGGGATACCCGCCGCAAAAGTGCAGAGAGTATTCGGTCTCCCGGTAGCTCCCATAGTGGGAACAGCGGAAAAAGCGAGGCCGATCGACTCATTAGCGCTATACAGGAACCAGCCTTGAACAAGAAAAGCATCAACCAAGGTAGTTCGCACCCGAAACAAGCGAGACTTTCAAGTCCGCCCAGTGTTGGTAGCAACTCCATGCCGGTTACATCACCATCAGCGTCCAGCCTGAAGCGAGCATCGACTGGATGCGATCCCCGTTCCAGCCTTGCCACAGTCACCCACCCTCCAGCCCTCACATTACAGCCGAAGACGACATCGCCTTCCCCGGGTCTAGAGAACGTTAAGGACTCCGGTGTACCATTGAGTGCCGTGAGAGTGTCCCAGAGGTCAGCGAGTATCAAATCACCCAATGCCCAGACCGCTCAAGACCGATCCTACTTCCCACGGGTCCCTGAGACCGTCGCAGAGCCATCCAACGTCCCTTCTACCGGGCCTCCGGCATCCACCTGCCCTACCACTGCTCCTTCAGTGACTGGCTATGAACTGCTGAACGTGCTAGTAGCAGAGGACGATCCAGTCAACAGCAAAATCATGCACAAGCGCTTGACCAAGCTTGGACACACAGTAAAACTTACCGGCAACGGCGAAGAATGTGCGACTGCTTTTGCTTCAGCGACCAAAAACTTCGACGTCGTCTTGATGGATCTCCAGATGCCGGTTGTCGATGGCATGTCTGCTACTCGGATGATCCGTGATTTCGAATCTAAGACCCCGAAAGCCGCGCTTTCCGACAAAGCCATTCACAACGACCGTGTCCCTATCTTCGCCGTCTCTGCGTCTTTGCTGGAGAAAGAACGAGAGACCTACATTGAAACAGGTTTCGATGGCTGGGTCATGAAACCTATTCCGTTCGCTAGGCTGAACGTCATGCTCTCGGGACTCACAACCCCTGCTGCTCGAGCTGAAACTGCGTACAAGCCTGGCGAATGGGAGAACGGCGGTTGGTTCTTCGCTCAGTAGATGGCTTGATGGTGCACAGACAAAGGAACCCACGCCTCTCCTGTCCGTTTGGGCATCTCCCCGCTCAGTTACTTCTTCTGCCGGTATCCGCCCTCATGCCGGCTTCTACGACGGAGTTTTGTCCTGTCTATTACCCATTTCGGACCTGTCTTGTCAAACACCGCGGTATTTTGGCAAGCAGCGCCTTTTTTTATCCCTTTCTATGCGCCCCGAGTTCTTCAATCTTTATGGAACTTATCTGATCCTGATGGATATGACCAGTTTCTTTGTAACGGGTATCTACATGACATGTTTTGTTTTTCTTTTCCCTTTGTTTGCATACACAAGCCCTGAATAGATGGATTGGGTCTGTCGGGTCTGTCGGGTCTCATCCCACTCGGCGTTTATTGTGATTACCTTTGAGAGAATACGGATACCCATCTCAATATTTTTCTTATACATTCATATCTCATATTCATGTGTTTCCCTTGCCGTGTTATAAGGCTTGATCCTTTGCTGTGCCTTCTATGGGCAGTTCCGTGGAAGATACGAATAAATTCGAATATCACTACCTATCCAACCTTCCAGTATATCCGACGAATGCGCAAATGTTTTAGGTATAGGCAACAAACCGATATCAAATTAAATAAGTAAATTAACTTCCAAGTTTCAATAAGAGCAATAACAGGCGTGTCTATAACGACGGGGGTATAAAGTAGCAGAAACAGGAAACCGCCCACGATGACCCGACTACGTTCGAGTCAAGAGTTCATCTTTTATGTACAATCATGCATGCAAAAAAGATCCAAACCGACCCACCCACCTACTTAGGTGAATCAAGCAAGGTCATCTCAATCGTAGACTGTGTATCAGTCGAGCGCATGAGAGGCCTGGCATCCCTCTGCATCTCCACAGAATCAACAGCCGTCGACGTCGTCTCCCGCAGCGCCTCATGAAAATCATACGCACTACTCCGCCCGGAAGTCAAATGAACCGCCGCCGGACAAACCGTGCCCCCCGAACTAGCTGCAGCCTGTGCATCAGGGCCCCTCAGCACCGGTCTACTAGATATCATATCGTGGATATTAAGATCCGTCGATTCACGCGGAGTGGCATCCTCGCCTCGACACAACGCACAAGGGTATGTGCGGGTTAACTCTTGTAGCTGTGTGAGGACATGGAACTCGAGTTTCAGCTTGACGCTGTAGGCGACGGTTTTGAAGCTGACGGCGATGTAGTGCATTTTTAGCTCGGCGATGATGACGAGGGCGTCGAGGAGGATGCCGAATAAGTTGACGAAGATGAGTTGGTAGATTATTCTTCTGCCCTGCGGGTCTCTTGATTCGAAGACTGGTTTGAGAGCGCGGAGTGCTTCGCGCACGTAGATGGCGCAGATGACGGTATCCTGGATTGCGAAGCCGCTTACTTGGATGCGGTCGAAGGTGGCTGCTGGTTTACGGCAGGTCTGGTGGTCGAGGTGGTAGAAGAGGACTGTCATGGGAACGTGGAGGATGAGGAAGTTGGTGATTATCATCCATAGTACCCAGCGGATGTGGCGGACGTCTTGGACGACTAGGTGGAGGCGGGAGTAGAGGACGAGGGCTTGGCCGGATACCATGCAAATCCAGCCTATGATGAAGGGGATGGACATGGGGAGATTGGGGGCTGTTTGGAGATAGCGTATTTGGGCTGGGATGGCGTGGAGGAGGATGCCCCAGGCGGCGATTTGCATGGACCAGAAGTATAGACCGCGGTATTTTCGGAAGCGTTCGAAGACGCCGATTATGACTTCTATTGAGTTCCACGCGCCGATGGAGAACATTGCCACGATCTGGAGTATCGTGAGGTTCTTCACTAGGATGGCGCTGACCTCCGGAGGGAGGTTGCTCATTATGGTATCCATGGCGTGGTGTGAAGGGAATGGGTGGCCATGCGGAAAATTCAACCGGAGGGAAATGAGAAGTGATATATGGATATGGAATATAGTCCAGACACCAAACCCTAACTAGCTTGCCTTAATGTGGTAATCAGTCAAGGCAGAGGGGGGCGATCGTCTTGAGCCCCTCAATCTCAGTGGGTACGACAGCGGGATAAAGTCGGGTTAGCCACTTGTTTCGAGGTTACCATGCCAATGGCGAGTCATGACTCAATGGATTTGAAAGAGCCAACGCGATTAGCGGTTCAATATGGCTAGAACACGGGGATCTGGTCCAGATATCCCGGCCCTTTAGACCTGATAATCGTCGGGACCATCCCAGCGCCATTGGGGGCAGCTGATATTTGGGGAGTATGGGGAATCGGGGACCATCTACCAACCCCGGGGACTCCCTTTCTTCTTAATGTTGGGTTGAGCTTATTGGACGAGTCAGACGAATTGGAATACTCGAGAGGCTATCGGTGCGCCAAACAGGGATTCTCGGGATGTCAAACAAAGAAACTCATCTCGGGTTCTGTGCGCTGATCACATTTGCTGGCGAGTGGCGCTCAAGGGTGTGAGCCCAGACCGCGCTTCGAAAACTCAAGAGCTTGCAGTTCATGGTTGAACTGAGAACGTTGACAAAATGTTGAACAATGAGCTGAAAGAGGAGAACGATAAGTTGATGTAGGTTGACAGTTGATGGTGAAAGTTAGGGCAGGGGGCAAAAGATGGTCAAAGCGTCATTTTATGCTTCAATGCTTATGTGCATAATATGCATAATGAAGTCATTTAGGGGATCTTGTCGCAGCTACAGTGGACTTGTTGTAGCATGTAAGGAATAAATAAAGGCAATCCACTTATTAAAAAATGTATAACATTAGCACTTAAAATGACAGGTGACATGTATAATTGATGTGGGGAGAAACGGTGAGAGGATATGTGATTAGACAGAACCTCCTATAAGCTCAGGATTTGGAATTGGACCTGTAGATCAGCTGTATTTGGCAAGGTTGACCGTTGTGATCGTCTGCATCTCGTGCCATCACATGATGATAGCCAATCCCGTCCCAACTCCTATCGCTTCTCTGCCTGATCAACATCCAGTTCAGGATAATCAGGTAGCTTCCAGTCTCCATCCCAGTCATTCGAGAGCCGCGCGATTAGCTGGGGTATGCGAAGGAAGCAAGCCAGTCCCACAAGGAAATGAATGATGGCTATCACACCCTGCGACTTAGCCATTACCCATCGCAACCACCCAGTGTTGAGCTGTTGAATCTCGTCGACATACGGTTGCATGATTTTGTGATAATTTTCAAATGCCTGGGTGAGGTCTTGGCTGCGAGAAATCTCTCCAGCTAGAACATAGGCTCCGACGAGGCTGCTGGTTGTCCCCATGCCGGTCAGAGGAGAAGGGCAGTGTGCCGCATCGCCGAGCAAAACAACCCGACCAGAGTGCCAGGTGTCGGTTTTGACTTGGACGACGTCTTGGCAAAACCAATTGTCTGTGGTTTGCATTTCTTTGATAAAACGCTCGCTCTGCCACCCTGCATCATGGAACATATTGGCCCAAGCCTTCTTTTGTTGCTGGATTGGAAGCTTGGGGACGGCGCGTAGTTCTTCAGAGTCAGATAGCAGGATGAAGTAGATCTGTGTCTCTTTCTCATTGTGGGTTCTGGTCATGATCATCCGGCGACCGGGACAAAGATATGCCCTGCACATGCCTATCGGGTCGCTCTCGATCCTTGGGATGAAGCAATAGGCCATGTGAACCCCAAGGTTGTGATATTCACTCGGGGCAGCAACTGGCTGAATGTTCCTTCTGACACGAGAGCCCTGTCCATCGGCGCCAACGAGCATATCAAATGTGTCCGATGAGCCATCGGAGAAGTACGCGACGACCTGATCTCCGTGCTCCTTAAAGCTGTCCACCGTTTTGCCGAAAATATACTTCACTTCGCCTTCCGTAGCTTCATGTAAGATGCGCACAAGATCTCCGCGCATAATCTCATATTCAGAGCTCAGCGACGATGCGCCCTTGCCGGACTTGTTGGCGAGAATCGTGGCTTTGGTCTTGCCCCTTGAGTTGACGATCGACACGCCGGCTTCATCGACGAGCTTGCTGCGAATAGCCTCGTGGAGTCCCATGCGCTTGATGGCCGTGATCCCCTGTCCGCGGATATCGACCTGAGCTCCTGTCGCTCTCACAGTTGGGAAGCGTTCGACAACGATGACTTTGTGGCCGAGTTGGGCGAGCCAGTAGGCCAGGGCTGGGCCTGCAATCCCTCCGCCGCATATGAGGACTTTCAGAACTTGAGGAGCCATTTTGTTGGGTAAATTGAGGGAAGGCAACAGCAGGGAAGCAGGTTTTTATTCATTGCCAGCCTGGCTCTGAATATTCGGTGACACAACAAGCTACATCATTGAATCGGATTTAACGAAATAGCTCGGCATATTGCTCGGGGTGCACTGAGCTTCCAGGGATCGGATTTACCTAGAGAGAAATAGTTAGCTCTTTTGGGAAGTCTGGACAGTGGGTATTTGCATTCCCCCCTGGTACCCCCTGGTACCCCCCTGGCCTCCTGAGGGGGTGGCGGGAGCTTGGCGACATAGTGGAACAAAGGCTGTCCAGCGAATGAACCCCAATTTCTCCGACACGTCATCGGGGTCTCTATAAGTTGTAGTAGTACTCGTTCATTTAAGCAATAAGCATAAATCGGGAATCTTATTCAGCTATGGTAACAACTAGACAAAGTACCGTAATTATCGGGAAGTTCACAGACGAGGACGGCCGGTCGCAGAAATGTAAGGGATATCATACCGATCCAAATTCATGATCTTGTCCCACGCAGCCACGAAATCTTTCTTGAACTTGTCCTGGGCATCAGCGCTGGCGTACAACTCAGAAAGCGCACGCAGCTCGGCGTGGTGACCGAAGATCAAATCCACACGGGTAGCAGTCCACTTCTTGGCGCCAGTCTTGCGGTCGACACCCTCGAAGTAGTCGCTGTCAGGGCCGGTGGGCTTCCAGACAGTGTTCATATCGAGTAAGTTAACGAAGTAATCGTTGCTCAGCTGGCCAGGGCGGGAGGTGAAGACACCGTGGCTGGATCCATCCCAGTTGGCGTTGAGGGAACGCAGACCACCGATCAGAACGGCCATCTCAGGGGCGGAGAGGGTCAGCTGCTGCGCCTTGTCAATGAGGAGGTGCTCAGTGCGCACGCGATGACTGGACTTTCCGTAGTTGCGGAAGCCATCGGCCACAGGCCTGAGCCAGTTGAAGGACTCGACGTCGGTCTGCTCCTGGGTAGCGTCGTTGCGACCAGGGGTGAAGGGAACGGGGATACCAGCGGACTTTTCGAGAGCAGCGGTACCAGCAAGCACGATCAGATCGGCCACCGAGACACGCTTGTTACCGTTTTGAGCGGCGTTGAAGCGGCTTTGGATGGTCTCTAACGTGCCAATAACTTCCTTCAGCTGGGCAGGGTTGTTGACATCCCAGTCCTTCTGGGGAGCAAGACGGATGTGAGCACCGTTGGCGCCTCCGCGCTTGTCACCGCCACGGAAGGTGGACGCTGAGGCCCAGGCAGTGGAAATGAACTTGGTGGGCTCAATGCCGGTGGCGAGGATCTCATTCTTCAGGGCGATAATGTCGCCGTTGTCAATCAGAGCGAAAGTGGGAGCAGGGATGGGATCCTCCCAGAGGAGGACCTCCTTGGGAACCTCAGGACCCAACCAGCGAGAACGGGGACCCATGTCACGGTGCAGCAGCTTGAACCAGGCACGGGCGAAAGCATCGGCAAACTGATCGGGGTTCGCAAGGAATCGACGGGAGATCTTCTCATACTCGGGGTCGAAGCGCAGAGAAAGATCAGTGGTCAGCATCTGAGGACGGTGCTTCTTGCTTGGGTCGAAGGCATCGGGAATGATCTCCTCGGCATTCTTGGCCACCCACTGGTTGGCACCAGCGGGACTCTTGGTCAACTCCCAATCGTACTTGAAGAGGTACTCGAAGAACTGGTTGCTCCACTTGGTGGGAGTCTTGGTCCATGTGACCTCCAAGCCACTGGTGATGGCGTGGGTGCCGACTCCAGAGCCGTGCTTGTTGTGCCAGCCAAGACCTTGTGATTCGATATCAGCACCTTCCGGCTCCTTTCCGACATTATCAGCGGGGGCGGCGCCGTGTGTCTTTCCGAAAGTGTGACCACCCGCAATCAAGGCGACGGTCTCTTCGTCATTCATAGCCATGCGGCCAAAAGTGACACGGATATCCCTGGCAGCAGCAATGGGGTCAGGGTTGCCATCGGGACCCTCGGGGTTGACATAAATCAGACCCATGATGACCGCGGCCAGCGGGTCCTCGAGGTCACGAGTCTTGATATCGGCCTGCTTGGCCTCATCTTCTTTGCTGTGGGCCGCATAGCGAGCATTATTAGTGAACCAGACGTTCTCACTTCCCCAGTACACTGACTCGTCGGCTTCCCAGACATCGGGACGACCACCGGCAAAGCCAAAGGTCTTGAAGCCCATTGACTCCAGGGCAACGTTACCGGTCAGAAGCAGGAGATCTGCCCATGAGATCTTGTTGCCATACTGATCATTTCCATTAGTCCTGAGAGGTGAGATTCATTAGGGCATATCAAGGCTTACCTTCTGCTTAATAGGCCAAAGCAATCGACGTGCCTTATCTATAACAAGAAGATGGATATCAGCATCATCCAATCACCAATTCAATGCTTGGTCTTCATTTACCAAGAGAGACATTATCAGGCCACGAGTTCAATGGAGCGAAGCGCTGTTGGCCCTGACCACCACCACCGCGACCATCGAAGACACGGTATGTTCCAGCGCTGTGCCAGGCCATTCGGACGAAAAGACCACCATAGTGACCAAAGTCAGCAGGCCACCACTCTTGCGAGTCAGTCATAAGGGCCTCGATATCTTTCTTAAGGCCGAAGTAGTCGAGGGTCTTGAACGCCGCCGCATAATCGAAGTCCTTATTTTGAGGATTGGTGGATTCGGTGTGCTGGCGAAGGATGCTCAACTTCAAGTTATCGGGCCACCAGTCAGTGTTGCTAGAATAAAAGTCAGCATCTAAACGCAAATGAATACGAGATGACATGGAAACTCCGATGCGCCAGGTCAGCTCGGGGAGCATACCGGGTGCCACTGCCAGCAACATTGCTCTTCGTGTGTACAACGGGACATTCACCCATGATGAATATATAATCTGTTATGTTTTGAAAAGAAAAACAGGGAGTGCGAGAATGAAGAGAACAGAGAAGAAAAGGGGGTCAGACAGCGACCACCCCGCAGTTTAAAAGGTAGCACCCGCTCGATCCAATGATGGGTCACGCAATGCATAAGCAGATTTAGATGCTATGCTAGTTTAAAATGTCCATTGCAAAGGCGTTGGGACGAATCAAATGACGCGAACTCGACATTCTCGAGGCTATTATTGGCCATTGCTCATCCGAGCGTGCGGGGAAGATGAATCCCCAGCTCGTGAAGAAATAGAATTAATTATCGGCGGAACACGCCGAGACTCGCTGAATTCCGATCTTTCCGGTGACGATCTGAATTTACATTGGACGCTGACAAAATGGCCATTTCTAGATGTTGAAAAGAGCTGCCATTATGAATACCACTATATTCAGTACCTGATCTCGATTTGATGTTGATTTCGAATCCAATGGTCTGGCCCATGGCCCATGGAAGTTGACCTCGGGACGAGATTTTGATTATGTAAATGGCAGAATCGACCTCCAGCCTCTGGAGCCTTCAATGGCCGGAAGGCGGTGATTACCCCACACGGGCCACATGTGTCAACACTCCAGCTGTCCCCACCCACTTTACAGCATCGGACTGGTCAATACTCAAGGCCTCCAATATTCCCCAATCAGTTCAAGAAATCCATACATTCAAATCAACAATTCAAGTAATCTAAATATTAATGAGGGGCCAATGTTCTCCGCAGGTAGTCATATGAAGAGCATGATACTATCTAATTTACCCCAAAGACCTCCTGACGGTGTATCTACAACCTACCTTGGCCTCGGATACATTTGCCCGATAAGGCTAGCCGCTTCTTCTGTTTTCCGCGGGACGGGCTCCCGAGACCGGACTCTCTTTCAATCTTGTAATATACTTCACATCGGATTATAGCTAGACAATAGCCCAGCTACTCGACCGATCTTGAATCGGTTCATTGACGTACACAGGTGAACCGATATTTTCGTCCTGCTGGGTGGCCCGCCAGCAACATGAGAAATATTTTGTCGGCTCCACAGTATAGTCACCGAGGGAAACAATGTTGAGCTCCAGCGACTGGGTATCGCAAGGTGGAGATCTCGCTGGCCGTTTCCGCGTCGTGCTCTATGCTCATTGTTCTTGCAGAACATATTAGATTGGGATAGATAGGGAATCTGCTCCGTATGTTGCTGTCACTTTGAGATTTCCATAGGATCGCCGGGAAGGGCCTCGGGAGTGGTTGTGATAAAGATGCGATCCGAGCACCGATTGAGGCCCACCAAACCTGGATAGGAAAGTGGTTCCGACACAACATTCCATGGATGGAAGGTACACAAACTTTTATATGCCAAGACGCCGCAGCCAAAGCTACTTACCGTACTGATGCAAGAAACATCAGGCCGTTATCAATGACATATTCTGTGATCTTCTCTTGCGTTCCTTGAGATGCATTATGCGGGACCACGAACGCGAAGAAGGAATATGGTCACATTCTAGTGAAAGATGAGCCCGGTCTTGACTGACTGGCTGTTGAGAGAGCAGCGTGGAATCCGCATTTTATTGTAGGAACTACTAGTCCGAGCCCGTGATGTCCTAGTATCTGCATGGAGTCTTCGGCGTGGTGAATCCCTTGGGTGGAAACAGAAGTTATATAGTCCAGCTTTGCCAACTATGCTGCAGAATAGGTAACACTCGGGAATCGCCACATCATATCCCCCCTCGAATGTGGCGGTGGATAAGTTGCTGAATGGCACGTAGCCATGAACGTATCATTGGTTAGGTAGAGGCTGGAGCCAGTCACCAATTTTCTCAATGACCTTTGACAGACCAAGGCAAAAATTAACTACATTCCAGGCAGGGGATGGGGTGTCAGTATCCAAAGGGGGTGTGGTCATCCAAGGGGGTTCGTCTGTATCAGTCCTCTGTATAAATCGAGCAATATTCCCGTAGTAATTCAATAGGGATTCATTAGTTCTGACTATTTTGATGTTGCTAAGGATTTAATCCTCCCAATTTCCCTTGGAGAATAGGAATGCAACGAGGCTTTTCGCAGCTATGCCCGACTTCGACACGTCTCCTAAGGCGTGCAGACACGAGAATGAGATAGTCAAAGACGAGACTAGCGGCCGCGGGTCGATATCAAGCACAGGTAAAGCAGAACTAGGAGAGATCGAAGAGACCAGAAATGGTCAATTCCATCGGTCCTTCTCACCTCGTCAGGTCCATGTGAGAATCCACTAGAAGATATGAGACACTGTGTATTACAAGCGTCTAACAATCTAGTAAGATTATTTCTTTAGGCTCCAACATCGGAAGTGGTGTCTTCATCGCTACCGGCAAAGCCCTAGCCATCGGTGGGCCGGGTAACATGATTATTGCCTACACTATGGTGTGCACTTGTGTTTGGGCTGCCCTGCAGTCGCTCTCGGAGATGACAATTGCATTCCCGGTTTCTGGGAATTATATCGACTATGTAGATCGTTGGGTTGACCCGGCCCTGGCTTTTGGCGCAGGATTTGCCGAGTGGCTTGGTATGTGGTTAAATCCGATAAAGACACAGTCTCTTGTGCTAACCAAAGCAGGATGGACGGCTATTGTTGCCTCTGAAGCAGGATTTTTCAATGTTTTGGTTCAGTATTGGGCTGGGGGATCCTTGCCATTAGCCGCGTCGAGTAAGCAGACACACTTATGGCCTTGGAATTGGGATGATGTTTCTAAATATTTCTAGTTACAATATTCTTGGTCGCTTGTCTAACGATATTCGCTCTGCCGAACAAAGTGTTTGCTTGGTTTGAATATGCAACATCGCTCATCAAGATTGTGATATTCCTCATCATCATTTTACTTTCCCTAGCCCTCGTTCTGGGTGCTGGACCCAGCGGCTACGTCCATCATGGAGACACCTGGACTACACTTCCTCCATTTCTGAATGGCTTCACGGTACCTTAAACCGATTCTAATCTTTAAGTTGTTTTACTTACAATCATAGGGATTTGCAAATTGCGCACTCCTTGCGGTCTGGGCTGTTGGTGATCAGGTATTCATTGGGATCATGGGAGGAGAAGCCGAAAGCCCGCGATACTCGATGGCTCATGCCACAAAGCTTGTGCCGTTCCGGGTCAACTTCATCTACGTGGTCAGTGTTGTGTTCATCACAATCTTGGTCCCGTCGGACGACGATCGTCTCCTAGGAGGTAGCGGTGTTGCCGCCTCGCCCTTTATCATCGCAGTTCAGGATTCTGGCATCCCCGGGATAGCTTCAATCTTGAACGCCGGAATGATTTGTGGTGTTGTCGCAATTTCTGCTGAGAGTGTTTATCTCTCGTCTAGAGTGCTGAGGACTATGGCCCATCAGAATCTCATCTGGGAACGCCTTGCTAAGGTGGATTCCAAGGGACGTCCACGATTGGCATTGATCATCACATGTGTCGTCGCTGTTGTTTTGTCTTACATCCAACTTGCTGGTAAGCCACTTCGAAGTCTTGACCTAGTTATGATTGATAAAAATGACTAATGACATAACACAGCTGGTGGCCTCACCGTTCTGAACTGGTTGATCTCGATCACTAGCGCTTCCTTCTTCACCAACTGGATTATTATGTCCTTCGTCAATTGGCGCTTCCACGGTGCACTGGAGGCACAACATGACCCGCTTTTCACCGAGATTTACGCTTGGAGATCATCTTGCTGGCCACTTGCACCAGCATGGCTTACGCTTATCTCTGTATTCCTGTTGGTTTGCTGTATCCTCTCGGGCATTGAACAAGTGGTAAGGCCATTCACTATCCTTTACTGTTTGCTTTCAAAGGGTCCCATGGCTAACATTCATCAAGGGTGGGTCTGGCTTCAGTGCGTCAAATTTCTTTCAGTATATGCTCGGATTTCTGATAATCGCCGGCTTCACTATCGGATACAAGATAATTCACAGGACTCCCTTGAGGGATCCAAAAACAGCAGACCTGAAGACTGGTCGACGTCCGTTGTCTGTTCATGAGATTAACATGCTGGACACATACTACAAACAGCCGGCATGGAGGAGATTTTTCACTTATGTTCAATTATGGTAGTGTGGCAATATTTCAGCTATCGTGCGTGGGATAGGAACCAATCGTCCCGCATCGGAATATGTATCATATATTGAGAGATGTAAGAAGATGCACGATGGGCATTGGGGCAAATAACAAGGAAGATTGAAGATAGAGAGGATGCCCGTGATTAGCAAAGTGAGAGGATATATGGGAGGAAGGTATTGTTTGGCTTATGTGTAATAGGCTGGTGCTCCCGCTCTTTGTGAACCAGCCTCACTTTTTGCGGAGCATAATCGGGAGTACGGGACACGGGTTCCGGCTTCCGGGGAGAAGCGCGGCAGCGCCTCAGCTGCGCCTGCATAGCCGGGCATCACGAGACTGGTTAGGCTCCAACAGGGTAATAGAACTTTTGATTGAGGGAGGTCCTCAGGCCGAACTCCTGGCCGAAGTAGACAAACATGAGGCCGATCGTTGATTGGTTCGGTGACCGGTGTGGGGCCGTAGCCCATTCCCCCCACCGATGCAGAAAAGCGACAATCGACAATCGACGAGCATCTCTTTCTCTCACTCTTGTCATCGTCGTTCTTTTTTTTTTTTTCATCCACCGCAGCAATTTATCTCTCATTGAGATTGATCGTTGACGATGGAATCAGCCACGGTGGGCAGCGATGGCTGTGCCTATCGACCGCGCGGATATCAGCTCGAAATGCTAGAAGCTAGCCGCCAAGAAAACATTATCGTGGCGGTATGTCCTTTCCAAATTATGTTTAACATTTTTACAATATTAACAGTATTTAGATGGATACTGGGAGTGGCAAGACTCATATGTTCGTGATAACCTTTGACCTATCATCGTCGGCGCTTTCCCTAACCTTCACAGTGCCATCCTGCGGATCATCGCCGAGCTTGAAAGCAGTGCTTCTGGAGATAAGGTGATTGAGCCTATCTATTATTGGTATTTACTCTGGCTTATATGCGTGACAGATCATGTGGTTTCTTGCCCCGACTGTGGCATTGTGTCTACAACAACATGAGGTCGTCTCTAGCCAGATCCTCTCGGTCAAGACCAAAGTTTTAACGGGCCTTGATAATGTTGATCGTTGGACCGATCAGAATACCTGGGACAAAGTTCTCAAAGATGTTCGGGTCGTTGTTTCTACATACGCCGTCCTTGCGGATGCTTTGAGTCATGGATTTGTCAAAATGTCTCGACTTGCTCTTCTGATCTTTGATGAGGGTACGTGACACGTCTTGTTACATCTCCAACTTCGGACTAATATACTTTATAGCCCATCACTGCACGCGTGGTCACCCAGCGAATAAGATCATGCAGAACCACTACAACCATGCCCTGTCGACGTTAGGTCCAGACGCTGTACCTCGCATCTTGGGTCTCACTGCTAGTCCAGTGGTCCGATCAAGCGCGAAAGAACTTCAGTTAGTTGACTGACAACCCACTTTTGGCAACCGCTGACAATGCCCCCTAGATTGATTGAAGGCAACTTACACGCTGTGTGTAAGACACCACGGGTGCATCGCACCGAGCTGTTAGAGCAAACACATCGTCCCCATCTGGAGCGTGTCAGCTACCCTCATTTCCAAGAAGAGGGATCCGGCAGGGAGAGCCGGCTACTCCCCCCCCCTCATGAGCTGTTGTGCCTCATATCAGATCGAGGATGACCCGTGGGTCGAGTCACTGCGGGCACGGGGAAAGACTGCGGAGCTGCAGATGACAATCGAAACAGGAAAAACCTTCTGCAGCGAGCAGTTAAAGACCTTTCTAGCTCGCAGTTGGCACATATATGAGGAGCTAGGAGGTTGGGCCGCAGACTACTTTATTGGCGCTTCGATTGATCAGCTTCAACGTTCAATTCAGGATACCCCGGACATGTCACACATGGACCGCATGGAAAGGGTTTACCTATTGGAGCTACTGCTCGAAATGCCCACCTCTGATCTAATTGAAGAGAATACGCACATTTCGACCAAGGTCGGAGTGCTTCTCGACAGATTGGAGAAGTTGGACAGGCCTGATTTCTCCGGGCTCATATTCGCCAAGCAAAGGGCAACTGTCAGCGTCCTGGCTCGCCTCTTATCCCAACATCCCAGAACCAGGGATCGCTTCCAGTGCGCCGCGTATGTTGGTTGGTCGAGCGATAGAAGCCGCAAGGGTTGTCTTGGCGACTTACTTCACAGGGATATGCAACGCGATACTCTGGAGGAGTTCAAGGCGGGTCGCAAGAATCTCATAGTTGCAACCGATGTTCTTGAAGAAGGTATTGGCATCAGCGCGTGCAGCTTGGTAATATGCTATGACAAGCCCGCCAACCTGAAGTCCTTCATTCAGCGGCGTGGTCGTGCTCGCCACAGAGAATCGACCTACGTGGTGATGATCTCAAGTGGGGACGAGGAAATCGGGCTCCAGAAGTGGCAGAATCTTGAAGACGCCATGGTCAAGGCTTACCAGGATGACGAGCGACATCAGCGCGCGGCCTTAGATCTTGAAGCAGTCGATGAGAGCGTGAAAGAGTCACTCTGGGTGGATAAGACCAAGTAAGGCAATCTCGACCTGAATTCAAATTGCGATTTGACTTCTGATGAATTATGGACTGACACTCTCTCACAGTGCTCTGTTAACCGCTGACGACGCAATGCAGCATTTACTTCACTTTTGCGCTGTCCTGCCAAAGGCCGATTATTCCGACAACAGGCCAATGTTTGGCTTCGAAGAAAACACCGCCGGTTTGATTCGAGGTGAGGTGATTTTGCCAAACTCTGTGCATCCTACGGTTCGACGAACCGCCGGCAAATCTTGGTGGCGCACAGAGCAAGCTGCCAGAAAGGAGACCGCCTTCCAGGCATACAAAGCTTTGTATGCCTATGGATTGGTCAACGACAATCTCCTGCCACTGACAAGAAAGCCAGAGTTAAGGTTTACAGAACAAACGAATCTTCCAGCCATTGTGGATGGTGCTGAGCAGTACGATCCATATGTGGACCTCGCCCAAGGCCGGGCCTCAGGTCAACTTTGTCAAACTCGCCTCAATATCTACAGACATGGCCATGTGGATAATGACTTTGCCATATCCATGATTTTGCCAAGGATGACGCCCTTGCCGGATCCCATTCCTCTTTATTGGGACCCCGAGACGACATTGAATCTCACCTTCGAACCGCAAATAACGGATTTTGTGGCGCCAGTGGAGACATTACGGCAAATGGAACGAACCACTGCCCTGTATCTACAGGCCCCTAGCTCGCGCCGACTGGGAGAGGAGCGCGACTTCGTCACTCTCTTTGTCCCCGATATCCCCCACGAGCAACTGGGGGAGTGGCTTGCTCGATATGAAGGGAACGAGCCCGCAATGGATGTATACTTGCGGGACCCAAATTTGCCGCCAGTGGGTATAGTTCGTGACCACTCCAAATACGGCGAGCCCCGCACATTCAACCGCTGGATTGTTCCAGCAAACGTCTCAAAATCGTCACCTATTGAGATCGAGTGTTCGCCCCTGCCGCGTCGACGGAACTTACTGCAAATCCGTTCCTTGGCAGCAGCTGAAGATGGAGAGGGAGAGACCCTGAAGAAGGCTCACTCTATTCCTGCTGCGGCGTGTACCGTCGATAAACTCCCAGCGAAGCAGGCTGTCTTTGGACTCTTCGTATCCGCCATTCTCGATCGACTGGAGGCATCACTGGTTGCGCACCGGTTAAACGATACGGTTTTGAAAGGCGTCGGGATCCAAAACATTTGTCATGTCATCACGGCCATCAGCGCTCCCATCGCACAGGCGCGGACGAATTACCAAAGATTCGAGTTCTTTGGTGATTCTGTGCTAAAGTTTACCGTCAGTTGCCAGCTCTTCCTGCAGAACACCACTTGGCATGAAGGGTATTTGTCAGAAAGTCGCGATAAGCTCATTCAGAACTCTCGCCTTGCCCGCTCAGCTCTGGATAACGGCATCGATGCCTTCATTCTCACAAGCCGCTTCACGCC
This sequence comes from Penicillium bovifimosum, assembly GCF_028826915.1. Classification (NCBI taxonomy): domain Eukaryota; kingdom Fungi; phylum Ascomycota; class Eurotiomycetes; order Eurotiales; family Aspergillaceae; genus Penicillium; species Penicillium bovifimosum. The sequence goes on along the minus strand of NW_026622714.1, from coordinate 2,266,427 downwards.
CCGCAGATGGACTGCACCTTTGATCAGAAACAAGATGGAGCCATCCACAGCCACGAGAAAGCTATCCATCAAGGTCCTGGCAGACGTCGTTGAGTCTCTTATTGGCGCCGCATACATAGACGGCGGTATCCGAAAGGCACAGGCCTGTCTTCATCGCTTTTTACCGGAGATCAATATGTTCACAAGCGACATCTCATCCACCATGATCCCGCCTGGAGGTGCCGCGAGCGGCCTCATCAACCCCCACAGATTAGCTGGTCTGCTGGGCTACACATTCAAAGAACCGAGACTATTGACAGAAGCGCTCACGCACGCATCCTGCGAGTACGACATGACAACACAATCCTACCAACGCCTCGAGTTCCTCGGCGATGCTGTTCTCGACATGGTCGTGATGGCAGTGATAGCAGCCCACCCTGTCGAAATGGACCAAGGTCCAATGACGCTGCTGAAACATTCCGTTGTCAATGCAAATCTTCTCGCGTTCTTCTGCATGGAGCTCAGGGCCCCCGATGAACCAACCTACGTCCCTCAATCCTCCCGCAGGGGCAGCTATACCGTCCCCCTCTGCGATCGGATCTATCTGTGGCGTTTCCTCCGGTCACATGGTCCGAGTATCGAGATCGCTCGCACAGCATGTCTCGAACGCCATGAAGCACTTCGCGTTGAGATCGACCATGCCCTGAAACACGGAGACCAGTACCCGTGGGAACTCTTCACTCGTCTCCGACCCGACAAGTTCATGTCGGACATCGTTGAAAGCATCATAGGCGCGATTTTCGTCGATTCCGGCGGTGACCTTGATGTGTGCCATGCATTTGTTGAGCGAATCGGACTAGTCTGGTACATCCAGCGAGCCGTCGCCGACGGGGTCAATGTCGTGCACCCGCGCAACATCGCCCAGGACATGGTAAAGGGTGTGGGCACGTTGGTGTTCAGACGCAAGAGGATCGAGGTCAAGGGCGTCCCCGCTACATACCGGTGTTCGGCGGTGGTAAATAAGGTCGAGATTGCGGCTGTGGAGGGCTGTGCTTCCGCTGAGGAGGCCGAGGTCAAGGTTGCCAATGCAGCCATTGAATACTACAAGATGAACCCACCACAGAAGCCTCAGCCGCCGCAGAAGCCTCAGCCGCCACAGTGATCTCGGTAAGACTGGATTGGGAGCTCCGGCTCTCAGGGATTTTTAGCATCTCGGTTTCACTTGCTCGCTTTTGTTTCTCTTAAGATACCAACGATAGTTTTGAAATGAAAGATCATTTGATTGAACACCTTGAATACCCTAAACAGCAATGTATCCAATTGCCTTTCGAAAATACAGTAGTTGGACCTAATTCACTCCGTTGCCCTGCATCCCTATCTGTTGCGCGTAGACCGCCGCAGAGGCTCGGGACTGGATTCTCCCTCCGTCTGACCCTCCGCCTCAGAGCTACCTGAAGCCACTTGTTCCTCCTCACTCGATACCATCACACCCTCCTCCATACCCTCCGAAGACGGGGCATCCGCATCCTCACTCGACATAGGCTCCGAAGCACCCGCAGCTGGCACCGCATCCTGGCGGAGACTACTGAGAATCTTCGTTGCCTCGCTCTCCACACCATTCCAAGCTCCACAGCTCCCGCAACGCCAGCGGCCCAGCTCTTCCGGTGTCTTGATTCCAGGGGGAGCCTGGCCGTTCACAAGACGGCACTGGCTGCAAATCATAACCATCCTGTTCCGAGGCTGGGTTTCATCTTCTCCCAGCAGCACGTCCAATAGACGGTCATACCAGTGTGCCTGTTCGATGTATTCGCCGTTCTGCGGGAATGCATTCGGTGCAAAGTTGGATTGCTCGGTAGCAGGTTGGGGCGGGAAAGGAGGCGGAATGGAGGCGGGTTGCTGTGGCGTTTGCGGGCCCAGCTCGAGGAGAGGAGACGGGGATGGCGGGTTGTTGGGCGTTTTCGGTGCGGAGGGCGGACGGCGGATATTGGCTGTGGGCGGCGGTGGGAGACCGGTGCGGGCCACGAACTGTGGCTGCTGCGTGGGTTTGCGCTTCTCGGTGTCCTGCCCCTTGGGGTTTGGTGAGGGCTTGGGAGACTCGCCGCCGTACTTCTCGAGTAGTTGCTGGGTGGAGTTGTACTTGGTTGCGACCTTGAGCTTCTCGATGGTCTCCTCGCGCTGTTTGTGGTAGTCGTCGAGGCGGCGTTGAATGCGGGAAATTCGGTAGTCGAAGATTTTGGAGCTGGTTTTACGCACGCCGAATATCCTGTGGCAGACAAACGAAATGTTAGTGTTGTCTCAAGTATGTGACGTAAGGCAACGTACAGGACTGGCCCGCCCGCGACGGCGGCATATTCTTTGACTCCCCAGCTCTCCCATCCTAGAATCAGAGCGAGAATGATGGAGTAGAATAGGTAGGCGAATGTTGAATAGAGGGTCCAGAGCGCCTTGAATCGCCGCGAGGACTGACGTTGTTGGTCGAGTCGCGTGGTGTCTTGGGTGATCTTGGTGGACAGCGTGGACAAGGTCTTCTCGAATGAAGCTGCAGAGTTGTCGTCGCCCTAGGAGGGGTTAGTGAGAGTAGCGAGGAATCAATAATATGCTAACTCACCTTCCAGGGCCAGAAAGACACCATTATTGCTTCGACATGGTCTGCCTGGGAACTGCGGAGAAGCTTGACAGCTTGACCGATGAGCTGTAAGGACGGTGATGTGCACGGGCCACTTCGCTCTAATCTTGGAAGTCCTCGACCAAGTACACACCAACATCCAGTTACTACGTGAAAGATGTAGAATGTCTCTAGTAAAATGTATCATTCGTATTCATTTTGAAGTGAATGGACACTTTGGTCATCACTCAATTTACTTATTCTATTGGTCTGACCTCTATGCCTTGGCAAGAGTTTCTCCAAGCTCAGCAGCCCGGGAAGTAGCAGCCTTGACAGCCTTGTCTGTGATCTCCTTAAAGTTGAGAGCTTCAAAGGTCTGGAGAGCAGCATGCGTAGTACCATTGGGGCTGGTGACGTTCTTACGCAGTTGAGTCGGGCTGTCGGAGCTCTCAACCAGCATTTTGCCAGCACCGAGACAAGTCTGCGTAGCCAGACGCTTGGCTTGCTCTTCGGGAAGACCAAGAGCAGTGGCACTTGCAACCAAATGCTCAACCATGGCAAAGAAGTAGGCGGGTCCAGATCCTGTTCAGGCCAGATTAATACAACGTTGATGAAATGCCGCATGGCTCTCAGACTTTCAGAAAGGAAGCTTACCAGACAATCCGGTGACAACATCAAGCAATTCCTCACGGTCGACCCACTCGGAAGCCTTGCTAACGCTCCCAAGCATAGCATTGACAAGCTCTTTCTCGGCAGACGTCACATCAGCGCTAGCGAAGACACCAGAAGCACCCTCACCAACAAGGGCGGGAGTGTTAGGCATCACGCGAACAGTGTGCGCTGTACGTCCGTCGCTCGTCTTCAACCATCCCTTCAAGCTGTCAAGAGTGATACCAGCAGCGATGCTAACGACAACGGGTAGAGTCTCGCGCGGGGACCAGGCGTTGCCGAGCTCCTCGCACACACCCTTGGTGACTTGGGGCTTGACGGCGATAATTATCAGATCGGCATCACCGCCAGCCTCGACGTTGGAGGTGGTGGTGCGCACTCCGAGAGCGGCAATCTTTTCGCGGTTGACATCCCACGGCTCGGAGACGCAGATGTTTTGCTTGTTGACGCCTTTGCTGACTAGGCCGCCAATGATGGCGGAGGCCATGTTGCCACCGCCGATAAAGGCCAATTTGCTCTCTTGAAGGGACGGCATTTTATAGATATGATTGGGTGATGCTGTGTTGTTGGTTTGACCTGGAGTAACTTGGGGAAGTCCCGCACTTATGCGAAATCTTGTGTGGGGCACGTTATCGGTCACCGGCCCGGTCCACAGGCATCGACAGGAGGTCGGTTCTGCCTTTGCCTCTCATATCTGGGGTACACCACTTGAAACTTAGAACAACGGTAGCGAGTTCTACAAGTGTCTGAATCTACGTATTTCTGGATGGCGAAAGGATGTAATTTCAAGGCTCTTCCAAGGTTAATCATAGTACAATTGCAAATAACCATATTTCCAACAACGACCGACGCGAAAAGCAAAAGATTAAACATCAATCATAACTCGTGATAGTGTACAGGGTATCATTTAGTAGACACGGTGCAGACGGCTCCCACGTCCATCAGTGCCGTGCATGCGGCGGGTTCCAGCAGCCTTGTGAGAAAGTGTTAGCTGGAAATCCGAGTCATACTCATACTAGAGGTATGGTGTCCTTACCTTGACAGCAGGTCGATGAGTCAGGCTTCCTTTCAGCCTCAACATGGCACCGGAGAGTTTGTCGCCAAGGCTGGGCTTGCGCCGGCGAGTGTGAGTGGCAGTGGTGGCCCCATGGTGTCTCCGAGTGCTGAATCGGCTGCCCCCAGTAGGACCCGTACGGCCGGTATGGCGGGTACCTGAAGCAGTGACTGTCGGGTGTGTTGTAGTTGTGGTTTTGACAGTGCGTGATTTCGCATTTCGGCCCTTGAGTCTGGTCATCAGAGTGGGCTTGGTGGTGCGAGTGACTGTAGTAGCAGGGCGGCGTCGGTGAAACATTGTGATAGATTGACGAGGGTTGTCTGGATTGGAGTTTGGTTTAAGATGTTGTAGGTAGTATGATTTGTATTGAGTGACTTGATATAGATTTGAATGGTGAACGGGAAATCAAGGTCTTTAAATAGGCAGTAGCGAGGTGATGTGTTTGTCCACTGCCTTTGTTCATTCCGATATGGGCTGAACAACGGTACGCCATCGCATTGTCTTCGCCCATAGAATGATATTGGATGTTGACGAAGAGGCGCTCAGCCGGCACGTCATCCGAAGGACGATCTTTCTAAACGCTCTCCAGTTAGCTCGCGCAAGTCGCACAAGCCACACGTCAAGAAATCTACCCAGAATAACAACGCGTGCTATTGGTTGCTTGCGCGCGTGGACCCCCAATAAGGGTAGGGGTTTATATTAACCCTACGTCTGGATGATGACAAAAGGAACAATACCTTGATGGGGTGAAATACAGATTGTGCAACGTGCCCAGTTTGTTGTTGACCCGTGACGATTTGTCTTCACATAGAATGACGTCACTCGTTGCTACAGGTCTGTGCTCCAGATTCCAACCTGAGGCAGAGAGGTCCCAAGGCGGAACTGAACGGCAATATCCATACCTCAACATCTCTGCCTCAGTTAGATGCTGAGATACTCATGGAAATATGATGCAGTGTGAATTGACTGAATTCAGGATGAAGAAACAATGTATGCAGATCGTATTGATAAAAGGGAGCATGGATGACGTTCATAAAGATGCTGAGAATATCGAAAAAAGCTTTACTGAGCAAAGCTCCGAGACAGCTAGATCAGCTGATTCAACCCCTTCTCCGGAACAACAGTCTTCGCCAGTTCAACAAGCTGTCTCTCCGCAGGTTGCAATTCAACAAAAGTTCGCTGCTTGCGGACTGTGTGATCTCACGACTTGATGACACACTGATCTAGCTGTCTCGGAGCTTTGCTCAGTGAAGCTTCTTTCGATGTTCTCAGCATCTTTATGAACGTCAGCCTCCCATTTCAAAAACCAGTTAACGTGAGTCAGTAGGGTACATGGAACTCAGGATCACCTGAGAGGCCTAGGTGTTGAGACCTCAAAGACTGAATGAACATGCAAACTCTCTGGCCTGGGCCCTGATCTGCACTATCGATAAATAGCTGCTTCTAGCCAGCTGCGTTTGGGAACCTAGTCTTGTGGGTCCTCGCAAAGTACTCAAATACGACGCTCGAATCCTGCGGCTTTTGCGGTACCCAACGAATTTTGGGTTTCGAGTTTCGACACGTTCTTCAGCTCAGATTTGAGGCCCCGCAGCAAAAGTACGGAGATCCCGATACCCCTCACCTGTGCCAAGCCGAAACTATTGAGAATCTGCGCTAGATCGCGGGGGAAAGCAAATATGCCACGGAATATGCATCCAAGAAGGCGATCTGGCGAATGATATGTCTTATCATCGAGACACATTCTGCAGTCTGCGGCTGAAGCCCAAGGATTCGATTCCTCAGCCGATGGCACATGGGGATGACTACCTGCAGCTCCTTCTCAATGAAATCTTATAAATCGGTGGCTCCCACCCAGGGCTCCGGGGGATACTCTTCCAGACTGCACACCCTGTGTCAATTGAAACTCGGAGGTTCTCAATATGACTAAAACCACTGCAACCGGACAAACATTGGACTTCTCCGTGAGTCCCTCTCAATCCTTTCACAATCGAAAACCAAGACTCACACCCAATTGGACAGACATATAGCAATGTGATCAACAATCAGTTGACCACGACATCGGAAACCCGGACTGGAATCAACCCTGCCAACACGAAGCCTAATCCACCGGTACCCGTTTCGACCCAGAAAGATGTCGACAATGCCGTTGCGGCAGCTCGAGCTGCTTTCAAAGGCTGGTCTAAAACTTCATTTGAAGAGCGACGCAAGGCCTTGCATGCCTATGCCGATGCACTTGACGCCAATGCCGATGGATTCGCACAAACCCTCACGATGGAACAAGGAAAGCCATTGACTCAATCATCCGTGGAGGTTGGAATGGCAGGTATGTGGGTGCGCGGCCTGAGCTCGATTGAGATTGCCGACAAGATTCTTGAATCAACCACGGAAAGAATGATCGTTCAACGCCATACACCTCTCGGCGTGGTAGGAGCCATCGTGCCCTGGAACTTCCCCGTCCTTTTGGCCGTGGGTAAGATAGCCTCTGCCGTGTACACTGGAAACACTGTGATCGTCAAGCCATCTCCGTTTACTCCTTACTGTGGATTGAAGCTGGTTGAGCTTGCAGCCAAGTTCTTCCCTCCAGGCGTGGTACAGTGCCTGAGTGGTGATGACACTCTTGGCCCGATGTTCACTGAGCACCCTGAGATTGATAAGATCAGCTTTACTGGATCTACTCTCACCGGAAAGCGGGTTATGGCTTCGTGTGCTAAGACTCTCAAGCGAGTGACGCTTGAGTTGGGTGGCAATGACCCGGCGATCATCTGCGACGATGTTGACATTGACGCCATTATTCCCAAGATTGGAATTCTCTCGTACCTCTGCAGCTCGCAGATCTGCATGATGATCAAACGGCTATATGTTCATGAGAAGATCTACGATCAGTTCCTGGAAAAGTTGGTCGCGTTTGTGAAGACTCTGAAAGTCGGCGCGGGCACTGACGCAGATACCTTCTTCGGGCCCGTTCAGAACCAAATGCAGTTTGACAAGGCTAAAGACTTGTTCAGCAGCATCTCGACTGAGAACTTGAAGGCTGCTCTTGGTGGCTCGATTCAGGATTCCACCGGATACTACATCCACCCGACTATCATCGACAACCCCCCAGAGACATCGCGGGTGGTGCAAGAAGAGCCTTTTGCGCCTATCCTACCGGTCATGAAATGGTCCGATGAGGACGATGTCATTGCGCGTGCGAATGCACTTGAGACCGGATTGGGCTCTTCTGTCTGGAGCAAGGACTTTGGGCGCGCAAAGCGCATCGCAGATCAACTCGAGTCGGGCATCGTGTGGGTGAACAGCCACTTCGATGTGTTGCCGAATGTGCCATATGGTGGTCACAAAAACAGTGGCATGGGGGTGGAATGGGGACTTACTGGGCTCCTTGGATACTGCAATTCGCAGACTCAGTGGCTGAAGATGAGTCCCTAGTTCTTAGTTAGTTCAGTATCAAGAGGAACAACCCCGCAATGCTCAGTTTCAACGCCGTCTCCACCATGCCCGTAACGATCGGATGTCTCCACTCCCCGATCCTATGTCTTTACCTAAAATTATGCAAATCCGTAAATTTATGTATCTCGTTATCTTATCACATGCCAATGAACATGCCCCTCAATGCGCATCATCTCGTACATCGGCCGGCTCCGCTGCAGGGTTCGTCCCGCTCAGTGGATATTGTGTTATCTGGTGCATATAACGCCAGGGCCTTCCCGGCGGAATTTCCAATTACTAGGACCCAACACCGGTAAGAAGACTAGATCATCACGTCAGACCAACCACTAGATCCACCATGCTGTACACTCATGCCACTATTGTGACAGTGGATGCTTCCCGCCGCATCATCACTGACGGAGCCATCCGAGTCATCAACGATTCAATCGCAGATATTGGAAAGACAAACACCCTCAAAGAGAAGTATGCCACCAACGAGGAGTGCGATCTCTCAGGCCGAATTATCATACCCGGGTTGATCTCAACCCACATGCACACAGCCCAGACCCTGCTGCGAGGCACAGCAGATGACCTGGAGCTCGTATCATGGCTATGTGAGAGAATCTGGGTTCTCCAGGGGAATTTCACGGCGGAAGATGGGTATGCTGCAGCACGACTGAGTATCGGAGAGATGCTCAAGTCAGGGACTACCTGCTTTTTGGAAAGCATGGTATGGTAATCCCTTGGGAAATCAGGCCTCCTCACTTCATGCTGATAGATGTGCAGTTCGCAGATCGATATGGCTTCGATGGGCTTTGTCGCGCTGTTGAAGAGAGTGGGATCCGTGGTTGTCTAGGCAAGATCGTCATGGATATTGCGAAATATGCCAAAGATGATGCGTGGGCTATGCATCCCGGTCTCGTGGAGAATCGGGAAACCTCATTGCTTGGGACTGTTCAGATGTGGGAGAAGTGGAATGGTGCGGCCGATGACAGGATCAGAGTCTGGTTTGGTGCCAGGACCCCTGGAGGGTATGAAATGACACTGTGTGCATGAGGTCGCTTGCTAATAAATTATTAGTGTATCGGATGGACTTTATAAGGAAATGACTGCTATTTCCAGAGAAAGGGGTATACCGATTACCATGCATTGCGCTGAGGTCCAAGCCGATCGTGACTTTTTCGCCTCGGTCTCGCATACCCCGATGTCCTACTGTGATTCGGTTGGACTGCTAGGCGAATCCACAGTCCTTGCTCATATGGTTCATTTGGACGACTCGGATATCAAGTGAGTTGCTGAGCATTTGGGCTGCTGCAAAAGGCTAACGCATCTGAAGGCTGCTCTCTGCTTCCGGGACGCATGTCGCCCATTGCCCGACGTCCAATGCCAAGGTAAGTTGTGACCATCATACTCTATGGTTCTGACCGCTAAGTGAAATCAATGATTCCTAGCTCGCCTCTGGAACCTGCAGGGTTCCTGATCTCCAAACTGCTGGAGTCAACATCGGTCTAGGTACCGATGGCGCCCCGTGTAATAACACCTGTGATCTGCTACAGGAGATGAAGCTTGCCGCTATTATTCACAAAGGCATTTCACAGAACCCTACCGTGGTCCCTGCTGAAAGCGTGCTGGAAATGGCTACGGTAAATGGTGCCAAAGCGTTGGGCTTGGATAGCCAGATCGGTAGCCTGGAGGTTGGAAAGAAGGCTGACTTTGTGGCTCTTGATGTTCGCGGGATTCACACTCAGCCTTGGTTCAACCCCGTCAGCGCGGTTGTTTATACCGCAACAGCGCGGGATGTCGATGTTGTTGTGGTGAACGGCAAGATTGTTGTCCGAAACGGGGCACTCTTGACGATGGACGAGGAAGAAATAGTGAGTGAAGCACAGAAGAGAAGCAAGGAAGTTGTGGAAAGGGCTGGGTTGGCCAAGAAAGTTGAGGGCCGTTGGCCAGTTGAGTGATGGGTGACGGCGTAATCGAGTTGTGCGTTTTATTTATGAACACCATCTATGCAGTAAATTGGGCTATGTACACGTCTATAATCCAGATTATTCCACATAACATCGCTATTTGAGCCATCAAGATGTGAGATGCTCATAGCAGATCACGCAGCGCTTCACCCAAAGCCATGATGGCCATGGCCTGTCCATAAGGCATCGAGGTCAATGGAATCTTCTTGTAAAAGTCAAGAGAATCACCCATCCCTGTGCCAAAGCTGGTATTCTGCAGTTCACCCTGTTCATCCACGTACCCCAACACCGCAGCGATGGCTTTCTCAGCGACGGGTCGGTACTGGGCACCAATGTATCGTTTCCGGGCCGCCTTGAGGATGCCATAGGCAAATCCCGCGGTCGCAGAAGCCTCCAGGTAGGAGTCTGGATGGTCAAGTAGGGTGTGCCACGCGCCAGATTCCGACTGCAGACGCTGAAGAGCCTCACACTGCGCCTCTAGGGTATCAATCAGGTGCAGGCGAATGGGATCGTTTGGCTGGAGCTCGAGCAACTCGATGATCTCGGGGATGACAATGGTGACCCAGCTGTTACCACGCGCCCAGCGCGCATTTGCAAAATTGTGTCCACCATCCTCGAAAGTCCAGCCGTGGAACCAGAGGCCGCTTTTCGCGTCGAAGAGATACTTGATGTGGATGAGGAATTGCCTCTTTGCTTCTTCAATATAGTGGGGTCTGTTCAGAAGCTTCCCGATCTTTGCAAGCGGCATGACTGTCATCATCAGAGTGTCGTCCCAGAGCTGCTGGTAGTTCTCTGTGAGATATGTTATGTGCTGCATGCCACCGTAGCGCGTGCGCGGAAGGTCGTGCATCGCCCACTCAGCCCAGGCATCGAGCCACGGCAGATAGGTGGGATTTCCGGTCTTCTCGTAGACATATGCCAGTGTCAAAAACGCCGCCATCGTGTTGATGTTCTTGGTAGTGCCTCCTTCAGCAAAGCGTGCTGCGAACCAATCTTCGATGATGCGCAACAATTTCTCGTCGCCTGTCATCTCATAGTATTTCCACACGCCGTACAGTCCAATTCCGTGTGTCCACTCCCAACCGTGCCATGACTTGGTGTCGATGATGCGACCATCAGCGAGCGGCATTAAAAAATTTCCTGTCTCATCTTTGATGTTGACCAGGTTATTGATTAGCAGATTGATGGCCGTGTGAAGTTCGGGGCCCGTGGGCTTAGCGGAGGACATTGTGATGTTGGAAGAGCGATTGTCGATAATCGGCGAATGAAGTTCTTCACTTCTCGATTTTTGTCCGGAGAACAAAACAATATTATGTCGCGACTCCCTCAAAGCTCCTCGATGCAGCCAAGATAGCTAAGAAATCTTCCACAAATAAGGTCTGAAGGAAGACGCCACAAAGTGTCCCCCGCCGGACTAAGCGTGACTCGGGTGAATGACGCCCGAGAGTTAAAGGAGAGACATGCAAAATTGCATTCATTCAGGCCCACTGCAGTAACTAACTTGGTGGCTCCCAACCCTCGGGCTAGTGCATCCCCGGACTCCCCCGCCTGGGGAAATAGCCAGCCGCTAGCGTGCTGTCTCCTCCTTTGCCAAGAAAACCGGGGAAGGAAGAGATCAAGACGAAGCAGACTACTGGACAGGCTGGACTTGCTGCACAGTTTTGACTCCCAGTTCAATGGGTACGGGCTGTTAATGTCAAGCCACATGGCACTTGCACTCGGTTAATGATCTTCCATCTGCCTCGAGTGGTTTTGAAGGCGGGCCGCGTGCATGCTCCTGACTCGAAAGGCCTGGGATAATATAAGACCTAGTGATCGCCCCCTTTCCCTTCCGTTCCCTCTCTTCTGGCGGCTGTGCAAAACTACGTTCTTGCACCAACCTCCTTTCATTTGCGACAATGGCCGGCAAAGACGATCCCCAGCCGGAGATTGCGGCAGTGCCCGTCGAGGAAGCCATTGAGATACCGCAACAACACCAAAGGGTTGACACGGGAGAGTATGAGAGCAAGCAAGACATTTCGCACGTCGAACAGGCCATCTCAGCCCCCGATGATCTCTCCAAGGACAACATGGATGTTAGCCGTGTCGACAAAGAAGTCCGAGCATATGCTGCTCATTCTCAGGTGGCAATCGACGAGGCTACTGATAAACGTCTCAAAAATCTGATCGATCGCCGTGTGCTCGTGATCATGATCATCACCTATTTCCTGCAGGCACTGGACAAGGGAACTATGTCGTTCTCTGCCATTATGGGAATCAAAACAGATGCGAACCTGGAGGATGGGCAAAAGGTATGCAGGACCTACATCGATTCCAATTACTCTTTGCTCGGCATGCTGACTCTTGCCGTATCAATAGTATTCCTGGTTAACCACGTGTATCTACATCGCTGTTCTCATTGTCGAGTATCCAACAAATTGGATCATCCAAAGAGTCCCAATCGGAAAGTACCTGGGCATCAACATCTGCCTCTGGGGTACGGTTTTGGCACTTCATGCAGCCTGCCACAACTTCGCTGGATTAGTGGCTGTTCGTACGCTGTTGGGTATATTCGAAGCATGCTGTCAACCTATTTTCGTGACTCTTTCGTCGATGTGGTATAGGAGAGAGGAACAGGCTGCAACGGTGACATACTGGTATGTGAACCTCTGTTTCGTTCGAAGGAAAGCACATCGGTCTGATGACAATATAGGTACATGATGAACGGTGCGCAGCAGATTGTCGGTGGCCTGTTGGCATACTGCTTCACCCTGATTGGGGGTGACAAGGTACTTAAGTCCTGGCAAGCATTGTTCATGACCTATGGAGTCATCTCTGTTTTCTGGGGACTCTTCGTCATTTGGTGGATGCCGGATTCGCCCATGCGTGCGAAGTGTTTCAGCGAGGAAGACAAACGCCTTATGGTCGAGCGACTCCGTGCCAACCAGACAGGTATCCAGAACAGGAAGTTCCGGTCATACCAAATGTGGGAGGCATTCAGCGATCCCCAGATGTGGTGCTATTGTGCTGTTCAGGTGTTCACTACACTTCCCACCAGCGGCCTGGGTGCCTTCTTCGGAATTGTCATTTCGAGCTTTGACTTCACCGTTCTGCAAACTCAGTTGCTGGCTATGGTTCTTGGTGTCTATATTATTGCAGTCCTTTTGTCATCTGCATGGCTGGTAAACAGATTCAAACAGAACACGATCGTGATGTTGTGCTTCATCATTCCGTATGTATCTCCGCTCTTCACCAACCTTGCACACGCAAACCACGCTAATACTTTCCAGGTCTCTCATTGGAACAATCGTCCTCATGACAGTCGAGAATACCACTTTAGCTACGAAAGTGGGACTTCTCATCAGTTACTACATCACAATGTCATTCTGGTCAGCGCAAACGCTCACTTTGTCCATGGTGTCACGAAATATCGCCGGCCAGACCAAGAAGGCCACTGTAGTCGCAGCGACATTCGTTTCATGGGCTACTGGCAACGCTATCGGTGAGTTTTTCATGTTCTTTCGTTAAGACATATCCCCGCTAACAAATGGAAAGGCCCTCAAGTCTTCCTTGATAAAGATGCCCCACGGTACCACATTGCCTGGAGTGTCCACCTGGCGTGCTACATCTGTATGATTCTCGCTGTCATCTATCTCCGCTTCCACCTCAAGCGCGAGAACGCAAAGAAGGACAAAATCGTAGCTGAGGCAGGGCTCAGTGCAGCCGACCCGAGTCTTGTTCATGCATTCGAGGACAAGACAGATCGCGAGAACTTGAACTTCCGCTACGTCTACTAGATACCCCTATATGGTCATTCTGATTGGTCTATGTTGTATGGTGTTTTATGTTGATTCCAATTATGTTAATGATCTCAACCCTGACTATAATTGCGTCGCTGACAATCTTTGGTCGATTTTTTACACGCAAAAATTCTTTTCGAAGGTCTGGATTGCACATAGTTCTTTTCCAGGCATTGCGATTATCCTGTTGAGATACTGCAATTGGAACTGATCTCCTGTATGTAATTGCAATCGGGACTTGGATCTGCGCCTGCGCGAACTCATCCCCGCATTTGTCACCGTTTATAAACCCCATGGGGCAACAGGGAATATCCTTGTATTCATTCTGATCTACTCCGTACCGATCTTGTGCAGGTGCATAAACATGGATCTCAAGCTCATCCATGCAAGGGGATTAACGGAATCAATAAGGCCGAGCCGTAGGCCGAGGCAAATCATTCTTCTGTTTTCAGCATGACAAGATCGAACTAGAGACACCTTCACGGAGTCGTCGTCTGGATGACGGCCATTGCATCCGTCTTGGCGCTTCGTAGCCGTTCCATCTCGATTGATGATTGATCTTGTGTCCCTTGTCAACCTAGATCATCCGATCGGAGAAAGTTCTAGTCTCATCTTTTACATGCCCATCTGCTTCCATTTAACACACATCAACTAACCAGAGATGTCTAGCTACTAGCTTCGACAAAAAGGCAAAGACTGAGTACTACTTGAGCACTCCACACCGGTTCAACTGCCCGCTGCAGGAGAGCGCCAAGGGCGCCTCTTGAGACTCCAGCGAGGCCAATGTGTCAGATTTGGAACAAGAATTGGTTCATGTGACTCTTCACCCTCTTTCATCTTTCTTTTCCTCTTGGTGGATTCGTATCCTGAACGATCTCGACACGGAGTGCAGCGCGACATGCGCTTGTGGCGTTGCAACTTTGGGCCTGGTGGCTTACTCCCCGTAGCGGTCCCCGTGCAGAATTACCACTCTATTTTTGCTAAATTCAGCTTCATATATCCGATTGGCTTCATTTCATGCCGTTGCAAGAGCCTCGGCCCAGGTTTCCAGTGATATTAGCAGGGACATACATCAGGGCAAAACAGACCATGCTGGTCTTGCGGACTATAAGTATGACCATTGTCTGCTCCCATCACCGAAAAAAGCGACAAGCTGAAACCTTCTGTCCTTCCACATCTTGCCTGACGGATCTTTGGAATCAAAGCTCAGTCAGATCTTATCTGTTACAATGAGTGCAAATGCAATCTATCGGCTTCTGGGCCCTGCTCTCTTCTCCACCATTGTTGCAGCCCATGGTCACATCTCGAATGTGGTGATCAATGGCGTATCCTATGCCGGATGGGATATCGGCAGCTACCCTTACATGGCTACACCCCCAACGGTGATCGCATGGGGCACCCCAAACACTTCCAATGGTTTCATTACTCCAGGTATGTGCAGCTCTGGTCTTTCATATATTGCCGATGTACCCCTGTCTAACTCAGTCGGGCCAGATGAGTATGGATCCACGGATATCATCTGCCATAAAGAGGCCACCAACGCCAAAGGCCACGCAGTGGTAGCTGCGGGTGATAAGGTCTTCCTCCAATGGACCCCAGAGTGGCCTTCGTCGCATCATGGACCTATCGTTACCTACCTCGCCAATTGCGGCACGGGTGGCTGCGAGACTGTCGACAAGACCAAGCTCGAATTCTTCAAGATCGACGGCGTCGGATTGATTGATGACTCAACTCCCCCTGGCACCTGGGCGGATGATGAGCTCATCGCCCAGGGCTCGGGATGGATGGTCGAGATTCCTCCCACTATTGCCCCCGGAAACTATGTCATGAGACACGAACTGTACGTTTTTCCTGCCTGGCTTCTAGAAACCCGACTCTAACCCAGTGGTAAAGGATTGCACTCCACAGTGCAGGCAGTGCAGGCGGGGCTCAGAACTACCCCCAATGCTTCAACCTTCAAATCACCGGCTCGGGAACAGACAAGCCCGCTGGCGTCGTGGGTACGAGCTTGTACAAGTCGACGGATCCCGGCATTCTCATCGACATCTACCAGTCACTGTCAACCTATGTGAGTGATTCCAAGTCTCCCCTCATTTCTTCCTCTTTGCTAATATCGTTTCTATCAGGTCGTCCCAGGACCTACCCTTTACAGCGGCGCTGTCTCAATCAAACAAGCCACCTCGGCAATCACAGCATCGGGCACGCCAGTGACAGGGGCCGGCGGTGCAGCTCCCACAGGCTCAACCACCAAGAGCACCTCAACTACACTGATCACTGTTCCAACCACTAGCACCAAGACAACGACTACTACGAAGACCACGACTACTGCTGCCGGTGGCGGTGGAGCCACTCAGACTGTCTATGGACAGTGCGGTGGTAACGGTTGGACAGCACCAACGGCCTGTGCGTCGGGTGCGGCCTGTTCTTCCCTGAACCCTTATTACTCCCAGTGTGTCCCAACTGGTGTTTGAGTTGTTTATAAGTTATTCGAGGCCGATGTGACCCTGATGCTGGATTCTGGATGCTGGATAGGTTGGAGGTATTCGCAGCGAATGACATTGTGTGTTGAAACGTCCTGCTTTCTCAAGTATATCGGTGTAAGCCATGTGATTCATTGGGGATCTTGAAGTTATTATCTACATAATTCTGTGGCCAACGGCGTTTTCGCCCCAGTCTAAAGACAACTCAGCAAACTGTCGAGTTTCTTTAGAACAATCCCCTGCGTCGTCGCATTGGCATCGCCTTTCGTATCGGCCATCCCGACCGAGATACTCGCATGGCACCCAGGCGTTAGCAACACCTCAAACTCAGTCGGCAACCTGGAACGACCACACGTAGTCACATCATCCGGGGTAATAAACGGAATCGCGACGTGAATGCGAGACAACACGAAAGAAAATTCCTCCGGTTTCGTACACGCGCTATCCGACACAGCGCCAAAGTTAACATTCAGCCAGATGCTGTTGGGTAAGTATGGCGTCCCAGCAGCAACGAGCTGGTTAGTTAAATTAGTTGCCAAATCGGCATAAACATTGCTGTAGTGGGGCCGCGAGACGTTCCATGCCGTCTGCGAACCGGAGGCACCGGAAAAGGCGATCGCGGGGATTCCAGCTTGAGCAGCGTAGACGGTAGCGCCGACTGTGCCGGAGAGATAGACTGCGAAGCCAATGTTGTTGCCGACGTTTGGGCCGGCGACGGCGAGATCCGGACGCCCGTTGAAGAACTGCGGGGCGCGACCGTTTATGCCCTCTTTCATCGACGTCGCTGGGTAGCTGTTTACCCAACCGAGTCGCGGCTTTTTCAGAAGGTTAGCTGCAGCTCTGCAGCGACTGGCGAAAGCGGGTATTGATACTGACCTCCGAAGCATTAAATCCTATTGCCGGGCTACCAGCTGGGCAGCTGTTGAACTCGCACGGGCCGGTCAAGGGGGTCGGGGTTCCTTGTTTTGACCCTATATCAAGATGTTAATGAAGTGTTTGACTGTCGATAAATGCATAAATGCATAACACACCCATGCCGCTCTGGTTTTCTGCGGGGGCAGACACTACAACCGAGTGCCCTGCGCCTCCGAGCGACTCAAACAGAGCGCGGAGGTTCGCTTCCGCCCAGCCATCATCATTCGATGAGATGATGTTCACTGCGCTTGCAGCGAGGGGGAATAATGCAAGGTGAAACCGCATGATCGAGGTGTTCGAGGGTCATCAAATGGCCGTTCAAGCCCAGGATTAAATGTCGCTTTTGTACCTATTCCCGGATGGCACGGGCCGGTGCATACACGCGTTGTTGTCGATCCCTTAGCTATGGAGCTGTCTTCGCAACACTAACGGCTCGGTTCGAATACGAAACCGATCGGCGAATTGAAATCCATGGATCGGCCACGGTCGTAACTCATAGGCGTGCAAAATTCGGGAAATTTTATCTTCTATGCATATGCAAACAAAGTAAAGACAAGGTTTTGCGACCGCGAGCGCGCGGTCTGCCTCCCCTTGTCGGTAGGACGAAAACGTTGTGATGTACGGTAGTAATCGTTGCACTACATAAGTTCATTGACAATCCGTCTTTATGTGCGCGACCACCTCGTCGAACACATCCGCCTGGCCTCATCTGCCCACTGTGTTCCTCGAATTCGGCCTCAGAGCGAGACCTATGTCCTATCGTAGGAGAACTCCTCGATATGCCCCACCAGGATCTGGCTCTGTATTATATCCATCAAGGCCTAGCCTATCCCGGGAAGACCATGGCGGAATGTGGCCTACAGGGACAACCATGAATGATCGGGAAGTTCAGCACAGACTACCTCTTCAATCCAGGAAGAATAGCAAAGCGTCTACGGAGTACCATTCTCAAGCCACAGTAAGAGATGTGCGTGGGAAAGGTCACGTTTCTGATACTCCACAACGTGGACTGTTGCATGATGTGGCCTTGCTGATCCTCGGCCTCGTATACTTCGGCTAAACAATTTAGCATCACCTCGTATGTCCCCTCAAGTTCATCACGCATAAAGGCAAAACCCGATATGGAAGGACTGCCTGATAGGTGTGAAACCAACCATGGCGAGTAATGGCATGTTATAGCAGTTGGTTTTGTAGGTTGAGTCCATGGAGATATGCCTCGGCGACATCGAGTTATCAACTTATCTCCATGAACTCAACTTACAAAACCAACTGCTATAACATGCCATTATGGCCACGGAAAAGTAGCATTGCAATTCTTCGGCGACATCTTCGGGTTAATAGCGGTGTCCGGATCTTCCTTATGCAGGATGATAAGAATCTGCTGCGTTGAGAGACCAAGTTTCCATCGCCTGGTCAATCTTAGGCTGCTTTCGCTTAAGCTCGAGGGCCCGTTGTGTAGGATGGGTTGACGGCGGCGATGGGTCGTGGTTATGCGATGGCTTATCTCTGGTGATATGCCAAAGGCCTGTGGTTTGATCTAACCGCAAGGCAATAATGAAGCAGGCGAGGGATCTCAGGGGAAAGAAATTCGGTTAGGTAGGTCATGTGAGCATCACCCAGCGAAGCACGTTCCGTCTGAGCATGCTGAGGTAAGGGCACTCCTTACCCTAGTTAACTAACGCCTTCCCGTAGTTAATGGGCGAGGCTGAGCGCCGCTCTTAAATCCCAAGACCTGGATCAATTCGACCGTCCTCTTATATGAGTGCCTCGGTATTACTCCTTTCTGTTGACATACATAGGATGTCATGTGATGTGTCTCTGTGTTTACAGCCTCAGACCTCTCGTCCATTGTTTGTCCTATTTGCTCTAGCAGGCATAAATACAGCCTGCTTTCCATAGTCCATGAGATCAGTTTCTTCTTCCCTCTTCTTCCGATGCCACTAATTTCGTAGCCTCAACAGGTTATGAGCTCGGGCGGGGGGGGGGGGGGGGGGGGGGGGTTGACATTGATCGATGTCATGATGAATCCAGATGGAGTAGCATCTGGAGCAGAGAGATTTGCTTGTCTTATCCGATCTGTCTGGGGTCCGTACACAGGCTGAAGTTTGTCTTCCTTAAACTCAGTCTTGGAGGACCCCAGACAGATCGGATAAGACAAGCAAATCTTCTGCTCCAGATGCTACTCCATCTGGATTCATCATGACATCGATCAATGTCAACACTTTCTTCACTAGGTTTGGGGTAGCACGTTCTCCCTAGGGCTTGGGTGGAGTCGTCCCTACTCTCTTCCAGAACCCGTCTCCCGTCGGTCCCATTACCGAGCTTGTCTATATCTCAGATAGAAGTACGAGACCTTCGGGTCAACTGGCGAGCTAGCCGGTCTAATCATGTGGGCCAACTGGCGAGCTAACGCGACGCAGTGCCTTCTTGCCGTGTAATGATCAATGATACCCGCCCTTAGAGATTATTCGCGATAAGATCCATAATTTCGCATGTAATTTTACTTGCACATATCGAATCAGCCGACGCAGAACAAAAAGAATCCGATGGTACTCTTCTCACTAAAAGCCTGATCCGGGGAGCTCCTGATTTCAAGGAATATTAGGGGCCGCCGTCTATTCCACAAGCCCCTTGGGTTCCAAGCGCTTATAAAACGACCTGAGCATCATTTGATTGATGAATCGAGAAGAACGCCTCCAAGTCCATGGTAGAGAAATCGAAATCCCAACCCATATCAGACTGTGTGAAATCAAGCAAGTCTTCTCCAGAGGCCAGGGAGCCCCAAGCGTCGGGGGTAGCCAGATTGCCTAGTTGTGGAAGGTTCCAGGGAGATGTTGGTTGGCCAGACTGAGTCTCCAGCGGCGGGTTCTCTAGAATATCGGGGCTATTGAGCAATGACCGATTCCTGGGATCGTGAGGGAAGGCTGGCTGAGTGGTTGTTCCTGCTAAGCTCGGAATATTTTCGCCAGTTGGCGCCGGATATGGTGACCACTCGTAAGATGGATTGATCTTCCGGAGCACGGTCTGCATGGCTGAAATTGTGCTTGTAATCGGGTCACCAGTTCGCATGGTCATCATGGTCTGCAAAGAAGCATAAACCCATGGCAGATAGACTGGGGCGACATTCGGACTATGGACGATCTCGTAGATTAGAGTGAACGAGGAACTACCCAAGAAATACCCATGGTATCGCAATTCCTATGACACTGTTAGCAGACTATTTTGGGATAGGATATGATGTTTCTTACTCGAACAAGATCATTGACTCTTGAAGCCTCACAAAGATGGCGGATTGTTTTTTGGGCGGTGGTGATTGCATGGCTGCAGGCTTCGTTAAGCCAAGAAGGCGTTTCTCTGGGGTGATGCGGTGCATCAGTCCTAGACTGGTTGAGCAATATATTTCTCTCGCGCTGCAAATGGCCGCGGAATATCAGGAATGGGCGAAACGTGAGAAGCAGGGTGTGGTTGTATACTAAGTCATGTCAGAGCGGAGCTAGAATGCACCAAGCACCGGGACTTACAGGTAATGAATATTGCTTGTCTAACCCCCAGAGAACCCCCCTGGATGCGGTCGTCAAGACCAAACCCCAGAGCCTGTCGCAGATAGGCTTCATGACCACGGAGATCGTCCGCGATAGACCGAGCGACTTTCCACATATGCAGCAAAGACTCATGCCGTTGGCCATATATTTGCTCGGTCGAGCGGGTGATGGTCTTACAAAGCTGCACTAGTAAGCAAATGAATGGGTCCCGCGCATACTCGATGGCAACATCTTTCAAGGATAGGGAGCTGGGACGGCCTGCATGGAAGCAAAACCAACTATTCAATATGTTAGCGAAAGATTCAAACAACGATCGATCTGGAATGGCATACGCACGTTTCGTAGATATAGAGAGACCAGAAGGTTACTCGTCGCTCTTCAATGCTTTCTGAATTTTGGTCGCCCCCAGCGGGAACGTCCTTATGCAGACCGGCTGATAAGGCTTTGCGCGAAGCAGTGCCCAAGTGCAGAAATGCCGAGTTGGGCCGACCTTGTTCGTTTTGATAGCTGCCGTATAGACCACAATATGTTAGTTCAGGTACAGAATATCGGATGGAGAATCACTTATCATGAGCAATGCAATTTGGATCATTTGGACATTCACCACATCATCAAATGCGCTCAAAGAAGCCTTGACTCGCTCAAACAGTATATCGCCCCAAGCGAATTGTTCTGTTCCAATCGCCGCAATAGCCATGGCGAGAAGTATAATGGCTTGGGTGGGAGTGTCAAGACGGTCCGTAGGACGAGGGCTGTACAGTCGATCCAGACACTCTTCGTAGTATAGCTTAGGGCGATGTGGCAGCATATGATACAGGCTGGAAAGATATCGCGAAAGAAATTGTTTAGCCAGGTCGTACGGGAGAAACATCATAGATAAATCTCCAGTCCCGAGATTCTTGTTGCTCTCAAGGGAGTCAGGGGTACCAAAGAAGATCCGACGAAAGCTAAACAAATCCAAACCAGCTCCTGCTTCCTCAACTCCACCAGAAGGTTCAGGCTGGGCAGTAGGATTAGACACAAGGTCTCGGTATATGTGCTGCATAAGAGAGAAATGCGACGTGGGTCCATAGTATAGCTGCATCCGACATGATGGGGAGGCCATGTGTGTCGCAGACACACTATTTGGGAAGTCATTCATCACAGAGGATGTGCGCTGCGCCGATGATGGAGCTCTATTCGGGGAACCCCGACGAGGGGAGCCAATCTGGCTGGCTCCATCAAGCTCATGCTTCTTACGCCGATTGCGAATGTAATCCCTAAAGACGCAGGGTGTGTTGCGCATATAGCATGTTTTGCACCTGAATTTAAATTAGCATAAGAAATTGTTCAATGGATGCCATGTAGACTCTCACGGGGTCAGCCCATTGCATTTGATTTTACGCCTGCGACATTCTTCGCATGCGCGAGAAATCCTCCAACCAGGTTTCGCTTTATCTGATACTTCGGACATCGACGGCGCGACACGGGATTTACACGGGATTCACACGGGATTCACCTCTTGTGCGATTCATCCGCTTAATCCGAGAAATAACCCGTCTATATCCGAGTCACGTGATATGATAATGACATCATCGGAGTCTTTCTAGGGCAGTTCCTGATCACCTAGGCAATCATGCTGGTTGTGCATGTATGGGCTGGTCAACATCACATTCATTTTCCTCGGTTCCGTATATATGACAGGGCGGGGCCATCTCTGAGCCATAAACACCAATCCTCAGTTCCTCACTAGAACGATCCGTCACATGACTGATGCCTTATGAACAAGGCTTCAACATCCGACGCGGACCGACGCCGGCTCCACACACTTTCCCGCGCGTCGACACTTGACACAGATGTATCCCTCGGGTCACTGCTCAAACTGTCCGAACGCTGGATGGACAGCATGCATATCGCGCTGACTAGATTGGTTACAGCCATAACAGCCTCCGGTCTGTCCAATGAGCTCAACCTCCTTCTCGCGCATTTTACCTTCTAAGCGCTAGAGCTGTTGGCCCGACTTCATTGTCTGAAATCTTGGCGCCATTGCCGACCAGATTTTAGCTCTTGTGGCTGGTCTTATCTACGCCCAGATGCAGGCCGGATGAGAAAATCGGCATTTCATACGGGCTATGGCCTCGGCAACCTCCCCAGAGATCAATTTAGAAGGCTACCCCGAGGTCCCAAAGATCCGCAAGTCCGGGGAAATCTGATTTCGGCGCCGTGTGTGGAGAACCTTCAACGCCGTGTGCTTGTCATTGGCCTGACTTCTCCTCAGATCTCGAGTCCTCAGACGCTTGGCAAGAAATATACTTTGCGCCCTTTGTTTCCTTTCCAACGTGGTCTGCACCCAGTCAGCATATGGTTCTATTCCCTACCAGTTAGTCGCAGGGAGCTGGCGCTGAAAAGGAAGAAACAGATCGAAGGGTAATGCACAATGGAGCTTACGATGCTTGAACCGTTCTGGTCTTGTAAACCAGTGATCACTTTGATAACTGTGACAGTCGAGTCCCGAACGCCAAGTGCTTGGCCACTGCCAATTTCAGGCGCAATGTCTTCCCTTGGCAGCGGCAAATCATCCAGCAGCTGATACAGAAACAGCCGCGACCATGGACCTGGAATGGATTGCTTCCCCGCAACCCCGGACGAACCGAGGACGTTATTCCCCCACTGGGTATAAGATACAAAAGCCAACCCAATTGTAGACCCCTGTCATCTGCAAGGCCTGACCACTTCAGACCTGACCCCTCCTTCCAACCCCGGTCAATTGTGCAGATATACGTTCGTCGATCATGGCCGACACCGAGAGAGGGACCACCACTCCCATCGGTGATGATAAGGGGAGCTCACTCCACAAAGAAGATGTGGGGGCTTCGCCCATGCTGCAGCAGAAAGGGGACATCTGGCGACAGATGAAAATGGACGGCCTTTGGTTGAATTTGACAAGGCGGCGGAATCACGACTACGACTAAAGATTGACCTCTACATCGTCCCCACTGTCGCGGTGATGTATCTGTTTTGTTTCATCGATCGAGCTAATATTGGTGCGTATACCAATTTTCCTCTCCTCTTCGCGTATCTAGTCCCAAAGACTAACAATCCTGCTCTGCGATAGGTAACGCCAAACTGGCCGGTTTCGATACAGACCTAGGGCTGGTCAACTATGATTACAATGCTGTGCTTTCGATTTTCTTCATCTCATACATCATTTTTGAGATCCCGAGCAACGTCTTGTGTAAATGGATTGGGCCGGGATGGTGGCTTCCGGGGATCACATTGGGATTTGGTATCTGTTCAGTTGCCACTGCTTTCGTCACTGATTTCAACAGTGTAGCTGGTGTCCGATTCCTTCTGGGGTGCGTTTACGAGATTTCACAAGATGAAGCCAATGCTGACAGCTCTCATCTAGTCTGTTTGAGGCAGGACTTCTACCTGGAATCGCATACTACCTCTCACGTTGGTACCGACGGAGTGAACTTACCTTCCGTCTGTCGTTGTATATCGTCATGGCTCCGCTCGCAGGAGCATTCGGTGGCCTCCTAGCTTCGGGGATTCTCAAGCTCGACCACTTCGGTTCCCTCCGCACCTGGCGTATGATCTTCGCGATAGAAGGCATTGTCACGATTATCATAGGTGTCGTGGGCTTTTTCACCCTTACCGATCGACCGCAGACGGCCAAATGGCTCACACAGGAAGAAAAGGATCTAGCCGTTGCCCGTGTCAAATCCGAACGTGTTGGTACGACGGAGGTGCTTGACAAACTCGACTTAGCCAAGACATTGCGCGGCATTTTCAGTCCTGTGACAATCACGACATCATTCATCTTCTTGTTGAACAACATTACTGTTCAGGGTTTGGGTTTCTTCGCACCTACCATTGTCCAGACCATCTACCCCAACGCGTCTGTGATCTCTCAACAATTGCACACGGTGCCTCCGTATGTCGTCGGAGCGTTCTTCACTGTGCTTTTCCCATTCCTCAGCTGGCGATTCGATCATCGCTTGATCTTCTTCGTTATTAGCGCACCGCTCATGATGATTGGTAAGTTCAACTCTTGTGCAAACCTACCCCTGTCCCTGTGCTAATCAAGGTTCGTCTAGGCTATATCATGTTCCTAGCAAGCGAAGACGGCATGGTACGGTACGGAGCCACCTTTATCATCGCTAGTGGAGCCTTCTCCTTCGGTGCCCTGTGCACGGCACACGCATCGGCGAATGTGATTTCCGACACCGCACGATCATCGGCCATTGGCACGGTGGTCATGTTAGGAAACATTGGAGGTCTCATCAGCACTTGGTCGTTCTTGCCGTTCGATAAGCCCAATTACCACATTGGGAATGGGCTCAACTTGGCAACTTCGAGCACAATTCTCATTCTCGGAGCCGGCCTGTGGGCTTATATAGCATGGGACAACCGGCGCCGTGCACGTGTCGATGTCCATAGCGCCTTGGCGGGACTTTCCCTGCAGCAGATCCAGGATCTCGACTGGCGCAACCCTGGATTCCGCTGGCGTCCTTAGTCTGGCTGTCTGTTCTGTCTCCACTAATTATTTCCGTGTTGGATCTTGTTGATAGTCTTCTGAAACTACATCAGGCAATGAATACACAGTACATCATCAATCTTCCAAAATGACATCTCCGCACTTGAGCAAGCTAGCTTTGGTCTCGAAAATTCAGTGCATTCATGTTTCATCCTCCAACTCTCGGGCACATCATTCGTACTTAAAGATCCGTGAAGGTCAGTCTCCAAAGCGGTCCGCCGGTCCCAGGATAGCGTTCTGCCGTTCTCGAATTTCCAAGTCTCTTACCAGGTTTCGCTTTATAATTATCTAATACTTCGGACATCGACAATGCAGCACGACATTCTGGACAGCCTCTTGTGCGATTCATCCCCTTAATCCGACTCGTTTATATCCGAGTCACGTTATACGTTGTCATCAGATTCTTGCACCCGGGGCATGATCGCCTAGGCAATCATTCTGGTTGTGCATGTATGGGCTGGTCAAAGTCACATTCATTTTCCTCGGTTCTCTGTGTTTGACAGGTCATGGCCATCTCTGAGCCATAAACGCCAATCTCCACCGGGATTAACCGTAACTCACATGACTGCTGCCTTATGATCAAGGCTCCAACATTCGACCCCGCAACTTTCCCGTCACCCTTTCGGACCGCTGCTCAAACTGCCTGCCCGAACACTGACAGGTGACAGCATCGGATGCTTATTATGCTTGACCGCTGGACTAGACTGATTATAGCCTCCGGTCTGTCCGATGAGCTCGACCTTCTAGGCGCTAGAGTGTTGTCCCGACTTCATTGGCTGAAATCTTGGCGTCATTGCTCAACACAACGCTTGATGAATTTTAGCTCTTGTGGCTAGTCTTATGAACGCCCAGATGCAGGCCGGATGATAAACTCGGCATTTCCTACGGGCTATACGAGCCCGCCAAGCGCCCCAGAGATCAATTAAAAAGACTAAACCGAGGTCCAAAGATCCACAAGTCCGGGGAAATCCCCAGATGGGCCCCCAGTGTGGGGGAACTTCCGAAGCCTATGTGCCTGTCATTGGCCTAACTTCGCCTCAGATCTCCAGTTCTCTAACACTTGGCAAGAAATACCCTTTGCGCCCTCTGTTTTCTTGCTAACGTGGTCTGCGCCCAGTCAGCATACGATCTACTGCCTACTAGTTAATCGACGCTGAATTGGAAGAAACAGATCCAAGGGGATTGCAAGATGGAACTCGCGATGCTTGAACCCTTCTGGTCGTGTACAACAGTCATTACTTAGATAACTGACACTGTATAACTAGTCCTGAACGTCAAGTGTTTGATCATCGCCATATCAGGCTAAATGTCTTCCCTTGGCAGCGGCAAATGCTGGCCAGCAACTGATACAGAAACAGCCGTGACCATCGGCCTGTATGCGTTGGTTCCCCGCAACCCCGGACCCTGTCCTTGGAAGAGCCGAGGACGTTATTGGTCTCAATGGCTATAAGATACACAGGCCAACCCAATTGAGTCTTCGTAGAACCCGGTCTTCTGCAAGGACTTATAATTTCAGACCTGATCCCTCCTCCCGATCCCGGGTCAACTGTGCAGTCATACGATCGTCGGTCATGGCCGACACCGAGAAGGGCACCACACCCATCGATGATGATAAGGAGGTCTCACTCCACAAAGAAGATGTGGGGGGCTTCGCCCACGCTGCAGCAGAAAGGGGACATCTGGCGACAGATGAAAATGGACGGCCTTTGGTTGAATTTGACAAGGCGGCGGAATCACGACTACGACTAAAGATTGACCTCTACATCGTCCCCACTGTCGCGGTGATGTATCTGTTTTGTTTCATCGATCGAGCTAATATTGGTGCGTATACCAATTTTCCTCTCCTCTTCGCGTATCTAGTCCCAAAGACTAACAATCCTGCTCTGCGATAGGTAACGCCAAACTGGCCGGTTTCGATACAGACCTAGGGCTGGTCAACTATGATTACAATGCTGTGCTTTCGATTTTCTTCATCTCATACGTTGTTTTTGAGATCCCGAGCAACCTCATGTGTAAATGGGTTGGGCCGGGATGGTGGCTTCCGGGAATTACATTGGGATTCGGAATCTGTTCAGTTGCCACTGCTTTTGTTCATGATTTCAACAGTGTAGCTGGTGTCCGGTTCCTTCTGGGGTGCGTTTCCGAGATTTCGCAAAGCTTAAGGCACTGCTGACAGCTCTCATCTAGCGTCTTTGAAGCAGGACTCTTACCTGGAATCGCCTACTACCTCTCACGTTGGTACCGACGGAGTGAACTGGCCTTCCATCTGGCGTTATTCATCGTCATGGCTCCTCTTGCAGGAGCATTCGGTGGCCTCCTAGCTTCGGGGATTCTCAAGCTCGACCACTTCGGCTCCCTCCGTACCTGGCGTATGATCTTCGCGATAGAAGGCATCGTCACAATTGGAATAGCTGTCATAGGATTTTTCACCGTTACCGACCGACCGCAGACGGCCAAGTGGCTCACACAGGAAGAAAAGGATCTGGCCGTTGCCCGTGTCAAATCCGAACGTCTTGCTGCAACGGAGGTGCTTGACAAACTCGACTTAGCCAAGACATTGCGCGGCATTTTCAGTCCTGTGACAATCCCTACAGCAGTTATCTTCTTGTTGAACAACATCACCGTCCAGGGTCTTGGGTTCTTTGCACCTACCATTGTCCAGACCATCTACCCCAACGCCTCTGTGGTCTCTCAACAGTTGCACACGGTGCCGCCGTATGTCGTCGGCGCGTTTGTCGCTGTGCTATTCCCATTCCTTAGCTGGCGGTTCGATCATCGCTTGATCTTCTTCATTATTAGTCCGCCGCTCATGATGATTGGTAAGTTTAGCTCTTGTGCAAACATATCCCAGACCCTATGCTAACCAGTGGTGTTTATGTAGGTTATATCATGTTCCTAGCAAGTGAAGACAGCATGGTCCGGTACGGAGCCACCTTTATTATCGCTAGCGGAGCCTTCTCCTTCGGCGCCCTGTGCACGGCACACGCATCGGCGAACGTGATCTCCGACACCGCAAGATCGTCGGCTATTGGAACGGTGGTCATGTTTGGAAACATCGGAGGGCTCATCAGCACCTGGTCGTTCTTGCCGTCTGATGGGCCCAATTACCACATTGGGAATGGGCTCAACTTGGCAACTTCGAGCACAACGCTCATCCTCGGAGCCGCCCTGTGGGCCTATATAACATGGGACAATCGGCGCCGTGCGCGTATCGATGTCCGCAGCGCCTTGGCGGGGCTTTCACTACAGCAGGTTCAGGATCTAGACTGGCGCAACCCTGGGTTCCGCTGGCGTCCCTAGCCTGGCTCTGTGTTCTGTCTCCACTATTTCCGTGTTGGATCTTGTTTATAATCTTCCGAAATGTCATCTCCGCACCGGAGCAAGCTAGCTTTGGTCTCGAACGTTCAATTCATGTATCATCTTCCGATTCTCGGGCAAATCATTCGTAATTGAAGATCCGTGAAGGTATCAGTCTCCATAGCGGCTCCGGAATAGCGAGATACACCCCGATAATCCTTCCGCCGATGTCCCTCCGCTGTTACCTACAAACCATCATACCTTGGATGGAACATAACAATTCTTCCTCCGATCAACGGATGAAATCCTCTATAACTGCGCGACATGTTTCCGGATCCTAGCTGTTAGAGTTTAATGACGAAGTACATTGCCATACAATCAAAGCCAGACTTCCCAGATATGCCTCACCACAACTCGGAGAATATTAGCCCTAGTACCAGCCTTCTCGGTACAGTGTCCTCGGCTACACCATCCATACAAAGACAAGGAAGGCAGATAGAGTCCGAACACTCACCGGATCGAGCCGACCGATCGGCCCAGTATCAAAGCGCATCCCACACCCCACGCCAACTGACGGTCCATCATTTCCCCTTCAGGCCAACAACGGCGATAATGGACCAACCAGCGACTGCGTATCAGTCATTGAAGGATGTGTCGGGGCCCGTTTTTCGGCCCCGCGTTAAAGATGCGGACATTTAGTTGGTCGCCCTGATCCCTGTAGGGTCCAGGTAAGTTTGCTTTTGTCTTCGGACGAGTTCCGAAACACAGTCAAACTTTGCTGGTAGGACAAAGGACAGCGTAAGGCAGATAAAAACCTCCCGAGGGAGTCGCACAAGCTTAAGCTGTAGCCTGTGGCAACGCAATAGAGCAGCCTTATTTTCAGGGTAGCAAGTGAATGTGTCCATATCTGCAGGTGACCTCGTGATGCAGCAAGAAAAAGAGAACGCCATCAAACGGGAGAATTGTGGGGAACTGGCGAGACCCAAGCTCTCTTGGCATTTCTCTCCCCGGCCTTAGTCTAACCCCGGAGCTTGGCCGATGGCCATTCCACGGCTCATTTGGCCCGTAACGGGAAATATCTTGGGTCGATCGGAATGGACCTGCAAGAAACACAAATGCCCCAGGTTCTCTCGGTCGGACATTTCCGACTCCCCAGATTCCCCGCATGGGGTCGCCTAGGATGTTAGAAGCTATAAAGACCTTGCGCTGCTCTAGCCTGAATGTTTGCTCTTGATTGCTTGTCTCGCTCTGACTTTACTCTCGCATTCAAGTTCTTGAGTGTTGCCCACTATGGCCGGCGGAGCTAAGAAACCAGTCAATATCTTCCGCCTCAAGGACCTCGGCGAGCCCAAGGAGGTCTTCAACTGGCGGCTATGGTTTGCAGTTGTCTCTTTTGGTCTGATGGGCGCTGCCCGAGGTGTCGATGAGGGCTTGATTTCAGGTGCTTTCAATTCTAAGGATTTCCAAAAATACATCAACTACGAATCGTACAGCGAGGTGGAACAGACCAATATCAAGGGAAATGTCACTGCCATGGTCCAGATTGGATCTGTTGCAGGTGCACTTTTGTGGGTTTTTAGACCTTGAGTTTGATCGGGCCTCACATTGCTAACTCGATGATTGTTCAGTGCCTTCTTAGTATGTGATCGCATCGGCCGTCTCTGGGCAACTCGCCAGCTTTGTGTGCTCTGGATCCTTGGAATCGCTATTTTCATGGGGAATGGCGGCAGCCTGGGCGCTGTGTATGCCGGTCGCTTTATTGCGGGACTGGGTGTTGGCCAGACTGTCGTCGTGGCTCCGGTATACCTTGCTGAAATTGTCAGTTGATCCTCATTCGATTCAACAATACATGAACTAACTCGGAACAGGCTCCTGCTTCGATCCGTGGTCTCTGTACCTGTGTCTTCACAGGCTTCGTCTATCTGGGTATTGTGCTTGCATATTTCGCCAACTATGGCTGCGAGCTCAATCTCGGCGACGCCACTCACAACCGATGGGTATGGATCCAATATCCTAAAACAATCTAATTCTGTACTAACAGCACACAGCTCGTTCCCACCAGTCTCCACATCATGTTCGCCGGCCTCATCTTCCTTCTCTCATTCATCCAGTATGAATCCCCCCGATATCTCGTCAAGCGCGGTCAGCACGAACGGGCCATCACCGTTCTCTCAAGACTCCGTGGCCTATCCGCCGACGACGAATACGTCGTCCGCGAATTCTCCGCAATCCAAGTCTCCCACGAAGCCGAGATGGAAGCAACAATGGGTTCCGGCCCAATAGGCGTCATCAAGGAAACCTTCCTGGTCCCTTCCAATCTCTACCGAGTCTACCTGACATTCATGGCGCAGCTTCTCTCGCAGTGGTCCGGTGCCGGCAGTATCACCGTCTACGCACCAGACCTTTTCAAGCTCCTCGGAATCACCGGCAACAACGAATCCCTTCTGGTCACAGCCGTCTTCGGAATCATCAAGCTGGTCGCCGCAATTCTCTGCGCGCTATTCCTGGTCGACGTAATCGGCCGCAAGCGAGCCCTCCTCCTCGGCATTACCTTACAGGGAATCGCCATGCTCTATATCGCCGGCTTCTTAACCGCCGTTCCCGAAATGGGTGTCGTTGACAGCTTCGTGCTACCAGCGAACAAGAAGGGCGCCAGTGAAGGCGCAATTGCAATGATTTACCTGTCGGGCTTTGGCTGGGCGCTCGGCTGGAACTCGATGCAGTACCTTCTCACTGCTGAGCTCTTCCCGCTGCGTATCCGCGCGCTTTGCACTTCCATGGCTATGACTCTTCACTTTGCCAACCAGTATGGCAATGCCCGTGCGGTTCCTAATATGCTTCTCCCCGTGGCCCAGGGTGGAATTGATCCTAAGGGTACTTTCTGGTGCTTCGCTGCTATTACCGTTGTCGGTGGTGTCTGGGTCTGGTTCAGTATCCCCGAGACAAGTGGTCGCTCCCTGGAGAGTATGGACCGTCTGTTTGCTTTGCCTTGGTATAAGATTGGTCGGTATGGTAACCAGGATGCCGATGAGCGGGATCAGGTTGTCAATGAGAAGATGGAGGTTGAGATGCAGGCTCATGGAGCTGCTGAACATGTTGAGAGACAGAACTCAACTAGCAGAGTTTGAGCTGTGGCTAGTCCAATAGCTACTATTTCCTGCTTTTGATACGAATGTTTCTCAGATAATGAATAAATGATGGATGTACAATATTTTTTTGAATTAGGATTATTTCTAACTATATCCTGCTAATACCTAGGTTATAGTCTTCCATTTAAACATAACTAACTACGACTTTTATCCGAACTCTTTAACCACCTTCCCCCAAAACTTCCTCATAAATCACTCGACCCATCAAGCGGAATAATCACAATCCTCGCCTTACGCTTCGCCTTCTCTCGACCCTTCCTACCACCCCAAACATCCATACCCTCCAAATCCTCCAAATCCTCATCCGGCAAATCAACCCTAATCAAAACCCCCTCGGACGAAAAACCCTCTCATTCCACCCGGAAATATGCCTCGCAAGAGCCTCCCCCCCCGCCCCCGCCAACGCGTAAATAAGATTCCTCTGCTCCTCTCGACTTTTCGCTAGCCGTCCAATAAAGATAGCCGGAATAGCGCCGAGCAGACCAACCATCAGCCCACCGACTGCCATTGTCCCTAGACTTTTGCCGATAACGGTGGACCATTGCTGGCGTGAGAGTTTGGCTTCGTCACAGACGACCTGCGTGAATTGGCTCCATTGCTCTGGTGAGATATTGTAGTGGGCTAGTTCGTCTGGATAGTCGAAGCCGGATGTGCAGGCCCTGGAGCGGGATGGGACTTGCAGGCCGCGGAGGAGAGATGATGATGTGGCGAGGCCGGGTTTGGTGGATTCTGGGGTGAGGAGGAGGGTGGATTGTGGTTTTTCATTGGAAGTGTATTCCGGGGATGGTGTATATGCTGGTGGAGTGTCGTTGGGATTGGATGGTAGCATGATTGATGAGGTGGGTGTTTGTATAGATACTGTGATCATTGAATGGGATGGTACTCTCGCTGGTGAGATTTGGATATTTGAGGAAGGCTGTTTGCACTTCAATGGAAGGTTTTATTGTACTTTCTCAATGCTTGTCTAGAAACTGTTCCTGTAGCAGCTATTTATACTTCTCGTCCTGTGCAGCGAGCGCTCTCGGGCATTGCCGCATTAGATGGTTAAGGTTTGCAAAAGACAAGCAATTTCCCCGGAATCATGGCAGTTGTGAACATTCAGAGTCACCGTGATTCGTGAGCCATCCTATGGGGCTTTCGTAAATCATGATGCCTTGTATAGGCCTCAACATTTCGAGCCACTCTGGAGAGGCCAATGGTAAGCAAAACAGTACGAGAAAGGGCCCAGATCCAGCCACTAGTAAGATCCGGGGTCTCAATCTGGAAAGAAGCTCCGTTCAATCCCATCATCATTTTCCATGCGGTCTATCGTCAAGTACGAAGCCAATAAATCCAAGAAATGAGTCAGAATCATGACAGAATGTGTTCGAAGTTGAAGTTGAATATCGTGAGACGGTGAGACCGAGCGGGTGAGTCACCCACCGGCCACAAACTACGGGCGATGATACCCACCGGCTGTTGACAGAAAGCTGATTGGCTAATTCTGCCTGGCAGAAAATTAACGATTCTGCCGTCCCGCCCTAGAGGGCCAAACGCCCAAACCATATCACTGGTGCACTAGTATGACCCCCTGAGCAGTACTCCGACAGATACTAACTAAGCCTTTTTGGGGGTTTATAGCGAGGCGAGGCCGCGAGGCGGTGAAAGATAGCCCCTAAAGTCTGCCACAGGGCCCCAGAGCTCCCTTCTTCCTAAGAACAGAAGGTTATTAATCAGTGCTGATTCCAACTTCCTATTATTCAATGTGTGAGAAATGAGAAATCTCATTCTGAGGCTCGCTCTCAGTCTGTTCTTTGTGTTACTTCTGTAGCACCTTGTCAAGGTTATTTCCAATACTGCTCTTCTCCGTGCTCGTACCGTCGAGATGGGGACAGGCAGGCGGTCGACACGAGTGCAACGTACAGATCAAGTTCTTATTGCTAAATACCGCCGAAATCACAAGATGCAGTCCTGCGAACCATGCCGAAAGTCGAAAGTTGCGTGCGATCACAGCATACCTTGCGGTAGATGTGTAAGGAGACGGCGGGTTGACGAATGCTACTATCACCCGAACCCTCTTACGCGTGTAAGAAAACACCCATTTCATCCGTATCTTAATGTAGTATGGCTTTATAGGTCCCACTAACCTAGACTGTCTTACCAGCACCGTCAAGAAGCCTCCACGATCGCGGCAGCAGTACCAAGCGTCCGGACGCCACCACGGCTGAGCAGCGCCGTCTCTCGCCCCTCAATTGGGCAACCTCGCGGAGGCGATCAAACCGAGGCTGTTACCACTTCGGGACACAACCACAGAGCGAGTTATGCACCACCACATCGCGCAGGGTCGGCACCGCCATTATCTGATTTTTCCGAAACCTGGCCGGGCAAGCACGGGTTCCTTGGCTTTACCTCACTCACATCCATCATGACAGAGGATTTGACGCAACTCGGTATAACTTCCACTGGCCTGGAACGAGCCACGGCTGTCCAGGAGAAACCTATTTCGAGTGAAAGAATTGCCCGCGGTTGCCAGGTTCTCTCCCTCTTGCAGAACAGGGCAATGATAGATCGCGGCATCGACTTGTTTTTCCAATCTATTGAATGTATCCATATTCACTGTGGCGAGTTCATCGTGAGACAATGGCTATCACAATTGTGGTTCGCTCATGGCGAGATATTGTCAACTCAACACCCTGAGCAGATACGGCAGCTATGTCATTTGCTCTGTGAGAACACAGCGACACCACAGGTGTTTGATGGCACCACCACAGCAAGGCAGTGGATTTACTCTGCCACAGGTGAACATATTCGCTGGGGAGTAATCGCCATGATCGCCAACTACGTGGGGACATATGCAATGGTATCAAATTCATCGGATCCGTTTTTCCAGGAGTTCAACATGGATCGCAAATCATTGTTGAACCATATGACCGAAGCTGCAGAAGTATGTATCGGATTTTGCCGAGAATACGGTGCTTTGGATGATGCGTTCATCTGGGCCCTTTTGGAGCACTACGACATCACCAAATATACCAAGGGAGAAGCTTGTTATACAACGTACTGTATTGGTGCCGAAGTGAATAGCGCCCTCGTTGCAATGGGCCTTCACCAGGAGATCAAAGCCGATAGTCAAGTTCCTTATTTCCTCGCTGAACTGCGTAAACGACTTCGAGCGGTGGTCTACGCAACAGAGATTAGCATATCCACATTTCTGGGCCGTCCACCACGGCTCTCGCATCGTTATATGAACTTGGATCCGCCGCTAGACCTGACAGACTCGCAGTTGTTTTCGGAAGATCCGCAGGAGCTAGCGGTCACCATTGCTAGTCTGGATGAACAGGGTTACAATCGAGATGGAGAGATACGCCATCTCTCTTGGATAAGGTCTTCTATCAGCTTTATGACAAGAAGAGAGAACATTCTCGAGCTTTCATTAGGGAACTTCACACCAGAAGAGGTGCGGCAAAATGCGGACGTTATTCAACGCAAAACGGAGGAACATTGGGCAACTCTTCCGCAAGTTATGTTGAATTTAAGAGATGGGACTTTCGGGCTCGAGACACAGAAGGTCATCCAGCTACACTTTCAAAACATCATTCGTCAAGGTCCTCAGGCGAATTCACTTCTGCTTCACCGCGTACTCATGCGCAAAGCGGGTGCAGGCCCCGCAGGATTAATGAACACGGCACAGACAATCCTGAGTGACGTGCTGCGACTGTATAAACGTGTCGAAATGTCGGCAGCAACATCTTCCATCTACTTCCTAGCGGTACATGGACTACGCAGTGCGGTTATATTGGCGATAGAACTCCTAAAGCAGGAACAGCTCCCAGTGTATCCTAACGAGCCGCTTCTACCTCGAAGCAGGACAATCCAAGATCTGTGTGTCTTCACAAATAAGCTGAGCGACTTGGACCCAGTGTTTGGAGATAGAGAACTTTGCGAAAAGGGCCGAAAACTGATTTCTCGAGTCCTTGATAAGATCCTGAGCCCTCCGAATACCGCGGATCCACATTGCCATGTTGCTTCTATGTCAACACAGCAGCTCGGTACAAACGCTTTCACTAACGGTATGATTCACAACACACATGTGCCAGATGGTTATTTGATGACGGATGATTTCAACTATGAGATGAGTGCTCCTGTTTCAGGTCCAGATCATGCATTCAGGCTGTGGCTGGAGAACATCGATGGCCAGGATTGGATACTGTAGTATCTGCGGCGTAAGTACAACAGTGATAGAGCAGACGGGTGACACCATCCTGGTCACTAAACTCGCCTCTGAACGAGAGACCTGCTAGAAACTTCTATGGGAAATAATGACCACTAGACCCCATCAAAAACCAAGGTTCCTGTTTATGGCCTAGGAAGGCCTCATCCCAGCATATCCCAATCTGACAACTTCCACCGGACCGCAATTAACTAAGCTTTGCGCAATGGTAACAGCACTGAATCTGGTGTAATGGAGGCATTTGTAATGCGTTTATTGATTGGATTGAGGACGATATTTAAACACATATCTGGGATTTTGTGAGAAAGGTATAAGATCGACTGTCACTATGCAGAGTATGCAGTATGCACTCCAAATTGGGTTCGAACTTCGGTCCCACGGGATACCCTACATAAGTGGGTCTCACTCGATCAAGAACTCCACATGGCCTGAGTGTAGCTCCAACACGTGTAGCTCCGAGACAATACCTTAAGTACTCCGATGTCCTGCATGTCAATAATTGGCTATATCTATTCCGAGTTCCGACCAACTGCATATTCATTCCAACCTACCACATATCCATCTATTCCGATCAACTGCATATTCATTCTGGCTCAATACATACCAACTTTGACCAACAGAATGCAGCGATATTGTCACTTAACCGATGTTGCAACGATAGGTAGCTATCCGACTAACGGCCTATCAATCTCAAACCAGTACGTATCAATTACGTCTTGCGATATATCAACTCCGATACGTCGGGATCGTGTCTGTGTCTTCCCGATACACCTATCCGATACCTTGGCATACTCTGTCTGCTTGTCATGTGTCGCGGGCAGTTGTATTCGTACCTATACGGGGCATGTCAACTTCGCCTTCATGTAATTTAATGCTGCCATTTTACGTATAAAGACTATCCGCTCCCCTCGAGTGCACATTACGCTTAACTACGTCGCCTACTGCCAGTCAATGTCTACATCGTCCATCATAACCTTGGATAGCCATTACATTATCAATACATTCGTGCGGTCTCAGAAGCACTCGAATTGGCAGGCCACTGCGTTTGAACAGTTGCGACGTAATGGCGAGAATTCTGGCCTGTAACAGTCCTGATCTTTCAATCCACCTGGACTCGGCTACATCATCCCTCCCCGGCCAAAGAATTACTGGCTATGTGTCTCGAATCTCGCCTTGGGTTGGCACTGAAACGAGGATCAGCATTAGCTTCCATGGAAGGTGCAGCACAGAATTCTTCAGCCGTGATTCCTCATGTTATAGCAGCCTAGACTTGTTCGGTCCGGATGGAGTTCGGAATGAGCTTTTCAATGGAGCCTTACATATCCAAAGATTCGATCCAGACGAACATAAGTGGCCCTTCGAAATGAATATACCCAAGCATCCTGATCCAAGCTTTTTGGGATTGCATCCATTTGGGAAGGCATCATACCTGCCCCTACCCTGCGCCAACCAGCATGCTCTTCCACCGTCATTTGACCTGGCCAACAGCACTGCTGGCTCATGTCGCAGCTTTGCAGTTGTTGAGTACTATTTGGAGGCTACAATGACGACTCCTGACTCCTCCAAGTTCGCCATGGCTCGGTTGCCAGTTCAGCTTCGATGTGAATCATCTCCTTTCCCGATAACTGATTTCGATGTCAATCTACATTCCCGACATCCTTACACGGTTACCTCTCCTCGTCTGACTCCTACTGTGGAAACTGCCAGAATTTCCACAAGACAGCAGATCGCTAAGCTCCTAGGTGTTTCTGGAGCTCCTCGTCTTACATTCTGCCTAGAAACCAGCATAGCTTCGGTTCTTCAAAAAGGCAGCCCGTATCCCATTCCATTCGAGATACGGGCTATGCCGCAATGGGCGGATACGAACGAATGCATTGCAGGCGTGCCCCAGACTGTTAACGTAAACAGTTTCGCTCTTGCTATCCGATCGACGACGAGTATTATAGCCTTCGCCACAGGCACCGTGGGGGCGGCTACAGTCGTGCGCGAAGAGCACTTCAAGACAAAGACTATTTTGGCAGAATATTCAACGCCAAAGAAGTCAAAGCAGAGAAATGACGGAATTCAATGTGAAGCTCAATTCGAAGCAACTCCTTTCGACAAGCATTCATCATCTTATGGCAGACCTTTGACCTTACCGATTGACGACAAGTCGAGTCCTCTAAATTTAGGACACGAGCTCAATCTGAAACTCCAGCATGATCAATTCCAGTTTCACGAAGTTCCGACATTCATCACTTATAATATCAAGCGAACGTACGAGCTAAAATGGAAGATGGTTCTCGAAGTGGGCGGAGAGATACTCAAGGTCAAAGGCAAGCATCCAGTCTTGATCATGGAGAAGTCTGATTAGGATCATGCCGGGATATCATTCATTCATTCCCCTCTGGTGGTTGCGTTCATTCATTCCCTTCTTGTGGCCCCTGATCCCTTTGCACAAAAGAAAAGCTGCCAGTGAAACGATAATCAAAAGGCGGTGACTAGAGCGGTGAGCCTATGTCATAGTGGTCCGATTCGTCGCCCATGTGTAGCCGATAAGCGCCGATCAGCGTAGCCCTAATTTCTTTTCTGCAGCACCGGGGCATCCTCCATCACTTGACTTCGCCTTCTCCGCCACAAATACGCCTCTGGCCTGCGCCTAGGTCACAAAAGGCAGTCTATAAACTATTTAGGCATAAGAGTGGAAGGGTACATCCCTCAAACCGTGAGTCCTACACGTTTACGTTGGGCCCTAAACCCGAACTTCTCCCTTCCGCGCACTGCGGTCTTCTGACGTCGCTTGCCCTGCTGAGAACAACCCCATATATTGCCACAATAGCTGCATTGATGGGGACAATAATTAGTCTATTATTTGTATTGCCCAATTGCTCTTATTGATGGCTATTGTATTCACCTGAATAATCATTGAATAGGGTGGCTGACAATTCGGGTCATTTAGCTCTAATTCACAATGCCTCCGAAGGGCCAGCGTAAGTTGATGCCTGCACGCATTGACAAGACAACATTGGCACCTTCTAGGCGATCCCCACGGGTCCCCTCAAAAAGTTCAAATGAGAGCTTGCAGCCCACCAAAACTTCCAACCTTTCATCTCCCTCCTCCTCTGACAGTTCTATCAACATTTGTTTCTACACCCCAAAACTTTCTACTTCTGTTACTCCAACTCCTCCTTCGCCTACCTCAACTTCTAATTCACGTGTTAATTCTCCGGAAACACCGTCTTCGCGTCGACGAACCTTCCAGTCTCGTCCATCTCGCCTTTCCACAGTTCACATCAGCCAATCGCCTTCCACCAGCGCCACCGAAATGCGGCAGTCAACCCGTATCCGTGATGGGAGCATGAAGGCCATTGAAGCTCGCAGAGAGAATCAAGCGGGACGCACCGTCGCTGACCCTGTGGCCAAGAAGGCTGTGAAGAGTGGCAAGGTTGCCAAAGATGGAGTTTCTAAGAAACTTCCCAAGAAGACTGGAAGCTCGAAAAGAGTCTCCAACCTCACCACTCAGAAGGCAATGCTGATCGGTCATGGGATCGATGTGAAGGCCGCCGGTCTGAGGCTATATCGAATGGCCGCGGATGCCCCCCACTTCCCCATCCAATTACATTTCCCTGGGTTCTGGGAGAGTGTGCGGAGAGACTTCTTCTCTCGACAAAATGAGGAAAACGCCGGTGCGGATGCGCTCGCCGGAAATGACATGGCAGTCGATGATGTCGCCGACGATGTCGCCGACGACACCAGCATGGTCGAGCAAGAACCTTCAACTACTACCTTTTCCTCTTCTTCTATGCCTCTCCCAGACCCCTTCGTTTCCTCTTCTTCTTCTCGCGACGTTACCAAATCTGGGGCGTCATCTTTCGTGCTGTCCCCTCCCCCTATTCTACCAACCCCATCCGGCCCCCACACCTTCCGTCCAACCACCTACCCCTCACTGAAGACGATATTCTACAAAGAGTCCGAGCCAAAGATGCTCGGCGATGGCTGGGTCGACACAGGGTATGTCAACTGCGACGACGAGGAGGTGATCCTCGCCCCTGAGCAATACCACCCTTATTACCCACCCCACACCTACGGCAGCGAGAACCTTCCCTTCCCCCCCGTGTACGCCCGAAGCAACCAGCAGGCCGAGGCTGCCCATACCTACAGGTTTCCCCCGCTCATGGGAGACTGTAATGTCCCAACCGGTCGAGCCCCGTTCGTCATTGAGGACGTGGCAAAGGAGAAGGCCCGAATGCGTTCACATGCCCCTTCAAAAATTACCAAGAAGACCCGTTCCCGAAAGACCCGTCCGACCACCGTCACATCTCCCGCCAAGAATGCTGCCGTCGCCGCTGCCACTGTTGCTGCTGCCACGGGTGCCGCTCCCGAGCCTGCTGCTGCTGCTGCTGCTGCCACTGCCCCTGAGGCTGGTGGACGCAAGTCACAGCGCCGTAAGGCCGCTTCCCTCAAACTCTCTCTTACCGGTCCTTCCGCCCCTCCTACCACCGAGACTCAGGCCAAGTCTTCTGCTTCCGCTGCCGACGTCCCTCCCGCTGCTGCCACCAAGCCCAAGGAGGCCAAGGTGCAGCGGCGGTTGAAGCTGATTCTCAAGCCAGAAGGCCAGGCTAAGGACTCCAAGGTCTCGAAGGACTCCAAGGTTTCGAAGGACTCCAAGGTTTCGAAGGACTCCAAGGTTTCGAAGGACTCCAAGGTCTTCAAGGACTCAAAGGTCTCCAAGGCCTCCAAGGTCTCGAAGGACTCCAAGGCCTCGAAGGACTCCAAGGTTTCGAAGGACTCCAAGGTCTCCAAGGACTCAAAGGTCTCCAAGGCCTCGAAGGCCACGAAGACCTCCAAGACCTCGAAGGCCTCCAAACATTAGGTCTTGTCAGGAGTCTCTGGCCCTGTTGGCCCCCGTTCTGTCCCGCCGTTGTGGAAGTGTTGTCCCCCCGCTTGTCTAGCTTGTCGAAGCAGGTGCTGCCGGGGGACCCCTTCGATGTCAGACAGGATGGCAGCCGTTCAGTCCTTATTCCTCCCCCCCTCTATCTTATGTCTTAAATGTGCCGTCCCCCCGCTTGTAAAAGCAAATGCTGCCGTGGGACCCTCGATGGCATACAGGATGGCAGCCGTTCAGTCCTTATTCCTCCCCCCTCTATCTTATGTCTTAAATGTGCCGTCCCCCCGCTTGTAAAAGCAAGTGTTGCCGTGGGACCCTCGATGGCATACATACAGTTTTATTCTTATGTTTCTGTGCTGGAATTAGCAAGGATAATGAAAATATGAAATATTCAATACTGATCATAGTACATAGTAGTACATCATATCTGTAGTGGTACATGGCACTGTGAATATTCTCTCAGAGGCTTGAAGAATACAAGTCATAGTTAAGTACGTGGGTGAATTTCCATTGAGGAGATCATATGATGGGTGGGTTGTCCCTTCCCACTGGTGTAAGTACGTGCCTTCCTGAATAGGAAACCACCAATCTATATAATCTCCCTCCCCAACTTTCCCTTTTTTTTCTCTCCTTCAACTTCCCATCTTCCATCCCTTCCATCCCTCACTCCACCTTGGAACCATCCATCCATCCATCATTTCCGGCGAGCGTATCCGCACCAGAGTTTTCCTCCATTATTGAAGAGTGGCAAGGTTGCCAAAGACGGCGTTTCTAAGAAACCCCCCAAGAAGACTGGAAGCTCGAAAGAGTCTCCAACTTTAAGACGCAGAAGAAGCATGCTGATCGGTCATGGTATCGATGTGAAGGCCGCCGGCCTGAGGCTATATCGAATGGCCGCCGATGCCCCAGAGCCTCCCCGTTGAATTACATTTCCCTGGGTTCTGGGAGAGTGTGCGCAGTGACTTCTTCTGTCGATAGAATGAGGAAAACTCTGGTGCCCCAGAGTTTCCTATTAAATTACATTTCTCAGGCCGGCGGCCTTCACGTCGATATTATGACCGATCAGCATGGCTTTCTTCTCCGTGGTAAAGTTGGAGACTCTTTTCGAGCTTCCAGTCTTCTTTGGGGGTTTCTTAGAAACGCCATCTTTGGCAACCTTGCCACTCTTCAATAATGGAAGTGTCGGTCTCTATCGTTGTTGATAGGCTCCTCTATGCACTGAGTCGGTGACTGCAGCTTCCAACGCCTAATTACAATAATTCATCTTTGGACATTCCTTGAGCATTCACATGACGAGTCCTGAAACAGTCCATCACGATGGCGGCTAGCAAGGCGCTTAGGCGGCTTGGGATATAATATTTAAGCGCACCCACTCACAAGGGACGTGCGCCACTAAACCAGCCAGGGGCCAGATCATCCCATCGACATCTACTTGACCTATACACAGTAGCGACAGTACTTCTTCACAAATCATGACAACCCGTTATAGAGTAGAGTGCACGTCATCTTACTCCCATGCTTAATTTCTGTGGCTAACTTGATTCTAGATGCCCTCAAGGTACGACTACCCCTCGGTCTTAGCCGGCCCTCACTAACTCCGCATTACAGACCCATCGTCGGGATCAACTTGTAAGTCACTTCACCCGCTTCAAAGGGTATTCTAGAGGCTAACAGATATCAGATTGAATGGATCAAAGTACGTAGTCGGTTCAAACAAGGTGTGGTGGCCAACACTAACGGTTACCCCTCCAGGGCCTGCTAGCCGTCCCCTTTGTCCTGCATTCCCAGCCCACCGCAATCTACCAGGAACATAGCGAAGGGCTGAAGTCCGTCGCCGCCGACACCCACGTCCGCTATGCAGAGATCATGCGAGATGTAGAGCGACTGGTAATCGATCACAGTAAGTATTTCGTCAAAAATTAAAAAATCATGCATGCGATCGCCACCTAATACGTTTGGCAAGTCCAACACCACGAACGCAATGCCCCAGGCAAATCCAAACTCAACCTCCTCGTGCCGACCGTCGGCACCTTCTTCACCCAGCTGTACCTGGAAGATGCATTCAAATACCAAGACCAGCAGCGATTCATCAGCCGACGACGCTTCGTCGCGCCCTCATTCAACGATATCCGACTAATCCTCAACTCCGCCCAGGTCATCGGCCTCGTCCGCTCCAGCGACGTGAAACTAGTCACGTTCGATGGAGACGTGACACTCTACGATGACGGCGCCTGTCTCATGGCTGATAACCCAGTCATCCCCCGTATCCTGCGTCTCCTGCAGCAGGACCGTAAGGTGGGCATCGTGACGGCGGCGGGTTACACCGAGGCCCCGAAGTACTACGAGCGACTCCAGGGTCTGCTCGAGGCTATCCACGGGTCAACTGACCTCACTGAGGACCAGAAGCAAGGTCTGATTGTCATGGGCGGCGAGAGTAACTTCCTGTTCCGGTTTGATCCTACCTCGACGGCTAGACTGGCCTATGTGCCGCGCAAGGAGTGGTTGCTGGATGAGATGCAGGCTTGGAGTGAGGATGATATTACCCAGCTGCTTGATATTGCTGAGTCGGCTTTACGGGCTTGTGCTTCGAATCTTAATCTGCCGGCTGCGGTCCTAAGGAAGGATCGTGCTGTTGGTGTTTACCCGGTTAATGGGGTTAGGATTAATCGGGAGCAGTTGGAAGAGACCGTTCTGGTGGTGCAGAATACGGTGCAACGGTCGGCTGTTGGGTCGCGTCTGCCTTTCTGTGCTTTTAATGGTGGGAATGATGTCTTTGTGGATATTGGTGATAAGTCTTGGGGTGTGCGTGCTTGTCAGCGCTACTTTGGGGGTATTGATCCGGCTAAGACGCTTCATGTTGGTGATCAGTTCTTGTCGGCTGGTGCTAATGACTTTAAGGTGGGACTGATGGCTGGCTGTATGGTTTTCTTGGACTTTATACTAACTTTATCTTCTTAGGCACGTCTTGCATCCACGACTGCCTGGATCGCAAGCCCGGCTGAGACGGTGGACCTACTCGATGAGTTGGAGAAAACGGTCAACCCGGAGTAGCCATTGGTAGTCATTTGGAAAGCATCATCGATTCTTGGAGACTTTCGTGGGCCTGATTTGGTTGGTGCAATCTAGGTACTGGGCGACATCTCCCAATATTACGATAACATTTACTTGCATTGTTCTGTTCTTAAATAATGGAATTTCATCATTCTATCTACATGATAGAAAAGCGTCAAGGGAAATCAAGAGCACCCGAACTCCCAGGCATAAATGTCCTCTAAAGTCTGGACTAGTTGCATAGCATCATACAAAGCGTAACGGACGTCCAGCACCATAGACATCGGCATCTCAAGGTAGCAGATGGCTCGCCGACCAATGTTGCAACAAATATCAAGGATATCGTGCATTATTGGCTAATTTCCACAATTGGTTGGGAAGAGGCTAAATCTTTATGGATTGAACCCAGTTCAGGGAGAACTGGGAACCGAAGGGACGGATCGGACTGTCGCAGGATCTGAAAGGTGAGGGAGACACGGTTAACACTCGCTTCGAAGGGGTCCAGGGGTGAATAGTCCATGGGAAGGTCGTCAAAGGGTCCAATGGGGGACGTCGCAGGTGATAAAACAGGGTGAACAAGCAAAACTCGGGTTGTCGACAATTTACGTACTTTCATAGCAAGACCATG
Source organism: Penicillium bovifimosum (assembly GCF_028826915.1). Lineage (NCBI taxonomy): Eukaryota > Fungi > Ascomycota > Eurotiomycetes > Eurotiales > Aspergillaceae > Penicillium > Penicillium bovifimosum. Next base: position 2,222,287 of record NW_026622714.1, on the reverse strand, counting down.
TCTCGTTTTGGCTGGCGTGGGAGCGTCCAGACAGAACATTGACGACATCCTGTAGCTCAAGCCAGAACTCGGACTTGGGGCGACGACGCACCCAATCAGTCTCGGTAGCTTCCAATCCAGTCTCACCGCCCATGGGCGAGAACAGGACCTGTGAGCCCTTGATACCAATGACAGAGGACGAGAGAGGGTCGTCAGCGACCTGCGCACGGCTCTTACCCGCATATCCTTCAATGTGCTCCATACACCGGATAGCCATACGCAGAGCACGGACACGGTCCATGGGCGAGGGCTTTCCACCTTGCTGGAAGTGACCTGGAACAGCAGAACGAGACTCGAAGCGGCCATTGGCCTCCTCCTTGATGATGTCGGCAATTACCTGAGTGGTGTATGTGGCCGAAGCAGTTTCGTTGCGCAGGATGATCTTACCCGCACGGTTAGCACCTTTGTCGCGGAGGAAGTTATCACGAAGGAAGTCGATATCGCGTGAGAGCATCTTAATATCGATACCCTCCTCGGGAATGTAAACTGCCACAGCACCGACAGCAAGGCCAGCCGTTGTCGCAATGTATCCAGACTTGCCACCCTGAGTCTCGATCACGAACACTCGGCGACGGGAAGACGATGCGGATTGCCGGATGGCATCGCAGAAGTCAATGAGGGTGTTCAGGCAGGTGTCGCTGCCCAGAGAGTACTCGGTTCCGGGGACGTTGTTAGAGATGGTGGCTGGGAGCACAATGAGCGGAATCTTGAAGGCTTCATACTTCGCGCGAGCCTGGCGCAGTTCGCTGACGGCGGTGAAAGCCTCAAATCCACCAACAACAAACAAAGCATCGAACTTGTAAAGCTCAAAGCACTTGGCAGTGGTCTCCATATCAACAGACGGCAAGCTGCGGTTAGTTCCAATATCTGAACCACCCTCGTTGACCCAGCTATCGGCTTCCAGCCAAGTCACTTCACGAACTGAGCTAACCGGCTGGTCGGCGTGGTGACGGCACAATCCGGGGAAACCGTTGTGAATGGCCAGCGGTGTGTGGCCACGGGTGAGACAGTATGCAACGGCGGCACGAGTTGCTTGGTTCATACCACCAGCTGGGGCACCGACGTGGATGATAGCAATCCGCATTCTCTGTGAGTAGTAAGTAAGTGGGGAATCTTAAGAGTTCGAACAGCCCGGGTTGTCTCCTACCTTGCCTTCGGGAAGACTCAGCTTCGGGTGCTCTGGGGTCGCGGTATTCAAGTATGCTCTGTAGTGCTCTTTGAATTCGGGATCACGGAGTTTCATGGCGCCCTCGAAGTCTTTGGTATCGATCTTCGCGGCGACATCTTTGGTGGCTTGGACCGCCTCCATCAGAGGGGTACGCATGATCTTATTCTCACGGATGGTGATAACCGGCGAAGGGGACTGAGGCGACATTTCCAGCACAGCGCGAACAGCCTCCACACCTTGTAGGGTTGACAGCCAGCGGTCGTAGGCGCATGCTGGACCGCCACGCTGGGTGTGGCCCAAGATGGTAACTCGAGTGTCCAAGCCAAGCCGGTCAGTGAGAATATCCTTAATCTTCGAGCTAGAGACCTTGTTCAATTGGCGATCTTGGGCTCCCTCGGCGACGATAACGATGGTACGGCGCTTGCCTCGTTCGGTTCGGTTCTGTAAAATAGCAGAAGTCAGCCAAAGCAAGTGCATACAATGAGGCTTGGATAACCCACCTTTGTGATTACGGAACACATATGATCTTCCCAGCCATCCTTCGGAGGCATCTCAGGGAGGAACAGCCAGTCTGCACCAGTACTAATGGCAGACATCAGAGCGAGCCATCCACAGTGCCGGCCCATCACCTCAATGACGAAGCCACGCTGGTGAGAGAATGCAGTATCGAAGACATCGTCGACGGCATCACAGATGCGGGTCAAGGATGAGAAGCAGCCGATAGTGGCATCTGTCCCGGACATATCATTGTCAATTGAACCCACCAGACCGACGATGTTCAGCACCTTGTACGGCTCCACCTGGCTAGCGGACAACTCCCCTGCGGAAACGAGGTCTGCCAGCAAACTGGGCCACTCCGCACGGAAGACATCAGCACCAGTCAAACTACCATCACCACCGCAGACGACCAATGCATCGATACCGCGCAAGACCATGTTCTTCGCCGCCCTCATACGGCCGGCACGCTCGCGGAATCCCTTGCTGCGGGCAGAGCCAATCAAGGTACCACCACGGGACAACCAGCCGCGGACATCTTCCCAGTGCAGCTGACGGATCATGTTACCACCAGCTACCAATCCCTCATATCCTTCGAAAATGGCGTAGGCTTCGCAGTCGCAGTGAATTGCCATACGGACAACGGCGCGCACAGCGCCGTTCATACCGGGGGCATCTCCACCAGAGGTGAGAACACCAATGCGACGTCTCTTAGCTGGTTGAATGGGAACCTTGATGGGGTCCATCTTGTATCAATTGAAGCTTTCAACCCGGAAGTACAGGTCGACAATCAGAATAAAATGAAAATAGATTGAAGGAAACACGCAGGAAAAAAAGCAGCCGATAAGCGTTGTAGAGCCTCCAATTAAGTGCAGGTGGGATATGGAGGGGTCGAACCCAATCCGGTGAGAGAAAGTGGGCAGAAAGTGGGTGCTTTGCGTCACTGACGAAACGCGTGAAGCTAAAGGATCAGCTTGGTGTAAAGTGGAAAATTCAAGTGGTGAACGCGACGGAGGATCTTCTAAAATACTTTGTGAAGAGTCTCAGATGATTTCAGACTGGTCTGATGTTCTAGACGAGCTCAATACCTTCGTGGTACCTGCGTTGTTCTACAATTTGGGCTGCAAGAGCTATGTCACCGCTTGGTCAATTCAGGTTTAGTGCCGGCGGTGAGGATCTGCTTGACGTCAATGGACTTGCTCTGTTTGTTTTGTTTGTCTGGACTTGTTTGGATGATGACATCTTCCTCGGTTCTGCTTACTCCGTATCTTGTTAAAGTTGTTATTCTCGGGACATTACGGTTGGTGGTCATGATCCTTCCTCATACAATTGATTGGCGTTCTCCTTCAATATACACTACTGTGGCTAGCCAATTGACATCCAGTCTCAGGCCGACGAGTGGGTGTAACCACCTTTGGAGAAAGTGGTCTGACCAGTAATGCCTGTGTCGCCTAAAGAACCGGATGAGAGGAGCACCACTACATTGTGCTTACTCCGATAGTTGCCGTCAACTGAGTGCCCAGACAATGGTCATAACACATGGTGACATGATTGTCCTGGAGCTTTCTTACTGGCAAAGCATCCTACGCATGGAAAGGACAACCGCAGCACTTCTGTCAGGTGCCAGTGGCACCGTGCCACGACTTATGTTCCTCCCGAGCCACGTTGTTGACACCGATATGTTGTGTCTGCAGTTCTTGGCCGACTTCTCGCGTACAAGAAAGGCTCCACGGATGGCTTCAGTCGCCGATGGCCATATGATCAGAACAAGTGAATTCTTCAAGCACTAAGTACAGCAGTCTTGGTGTTGATCCGACTCTTTTTTAAGACTGTCTACATCGTGGTAGCGACTCTGAAGAACTAACTTCATCTTTCTCGATTGTATTAACAATTGATGAGAATGCTAACGAGCGTGACTACGGTCGAGCCAAAGATCTCTATTAAAGGTATAAGTGGTGTCGCGGGTGTTCAACAACGAGCATGAATTATCTAATTCCTGCATTGTCAGCTTGGATTTGGAATCGAAGATCGGAATCACCTGTAGCTTACGCTGAGCACGAATGGCTACCCTCGGTCGTTGGGTCTTTGCATCCACCCTCGCAAAGCTTGGCATGTCCAACATCGCCAGGGTTCTTGCAATGGAAGAGGATATTCTTGAGGTCCTTGCCCTCCAGGTCTGAACCCTTCAACACGTCGTTGAGATCGGCTTCGGTGAATCCTATTTCTCCAGTCAGCTCAGCGCAGCGAGAATTGACGTTGTCTCAAGTACCTTTGTCCTTGATCAGGACATCAGCGCAATAATCAAAGCTAGGCGTGCACGTCTTTGCTGCCAGGCCGGTTGTTGCGAGCGCGAAAAATGTAAGGATGATTGAACAGGACTTCATTGTGATGTATCCAAAGTTTGAGATGCAGGGAGAGAGACTACGTCGGAAGGTGGAAACTGTTGAACTATTATATTGAGTTCATACCTCGTAAATAAACACTGTGATGTGGTCACACATGACGAGCATTCGCATCCCTGACTACGTAGACTTCACCTGAAAATCTTGAAGCTTGTTCCTGGGAAGTTGGTGTGGAATGCTTCTTCGGAATGTATCTACGCCATTCACATTCCTCATGTCCAAGTCTGGCAAGATTCTTGTTGATCTCCTATCAAATCACTCTCAGTCTCGGGTCTTGATGCTAGATGTATGGACGGGGAATGAGCAGCTCAATGCAGTCAGAGCCGAGAAGAGTCTCGTGGCTCGTTAATATTACATTTTCCAACCCTCGTGGTCAGACGGAGGAATGTGGAGGTCGATGCTTAGCATTGCCCTGGATAGCTCACTCGAAGTATGGAAATCAGACGAAATCAAAGATGCCAATATGGACAATAAGATGTTCTACATTATGTCCATACACATAAGCAAAAGGTCTCCAATGAGGCAGGTCTACCCGGGGAGATAACGAAGATACCCCGCACGAGATCTGGCAGCTTGTATACACTCAGGTCTTTCCCTGTAGTACTGTGGTAGAAGTATCGATTTTATCCTTAAATACTTCAGACCCTGTCACTCGATCTTGCCATGGCGCCAAATGATTTAGGTAACCATTATCGAACCCATGCCGATGAGCCTACATACCGTCACACTTGGCCCCTCAACGACACCATATTCAGAATGAAATCTAACAAATTCCAGTCTCAAAACTGGTCACAAGAGATCCAGGCCTACCACGACCAAAACCCACCGAATCCTACTGGCAACAAATCCCACATGCTCTCGCCAACACCCAATCCCCAAATCTTCCAACAGACCGCGACTTCGCCATCATCGGCTCCGGAATCACTGGTCTAGCAGTAGCCAAGACTCTCCTAGAACGGCATCCTAGTGCCACAGTGACCGTATTGGAAGCCCGCACGCTCTGTTCTGGCGCAACTGGACGCAATGGCGGGCAAATGGCTGCCAATGCCGGGGAGCAATATATGAATCTGGCCGAGACTCACGGGGCCGAGACGGCGGGTAAAATTGTGGACTTCACGTTCCGCAATCTGGAAAAGATGCAGGAGTTGATTGAAGAATATGATGCTGTGGAGTTGAGCGAGATGCAGCGGTTGCAGAAACTGCGAGTGTTTCTGACGCAGGGGAAGTTTGACGACTTTAAGAAAAGCATTGCTCGGCTGGAACGAGATCATCCCGATAAGAAGGGATTGTATACGATTTTGGATGCTGATACTGTGGTGGAGGTGAGTCAGTTTATCGTGCACTCTCTTTTATGTGTATACCACCCCGGGACAGACATATTCATTCCTTCTCTATAGAAATACGGCATCCATGGATCCTCCGGCGGAGCCCTACTTCCTGCTGGAACAGTCTGGCCATACCGTCTCGTCACCAAAGTATTCGCAGCACTGCTAGAAAGATACCCCAACCGACTGACAATCGAGACACACACCCCCGTCAACACCATCGAGCATCTATCCCCATCTGCTTCACCCACTGCTAGCACTTACGCGTATACACTGCACACCTCTCGCGGCCCACTCCGAGCAGGGACAGTAGTCCACTGCACGAACGGATACAGCGGCCATCTCCTCCCTGATCTAAGAGGGCTCATCCACCCCTTCAAAGGAACAATGACAGTCCAAGACGCACATAACGCCGTCTCAAACCAGGGATCGACTATCTCGTGGGGCTTCCACTACCCTCCCACGTACAACCCGGAGACCAAACGGCTCGGCTACGGACTCTTCTATCTAGCACAAAGTGCTAAGACCGGGTATTTCTACTTCGGCGGCGAGAATGCACCCCTTGAATATTCGGTTTCCGGTGACGATAGCTTCGTCGCGGAAGAGTCAGTTGCACATCTCGAGAATGCTCTCCCGCGTTTCTTTGGTAAGGATGATAGGTCCTGGCGATTGGTTAGTTCGTGGAGTGGGATTATGGGGTATTCTGCTGATGGTCTTCCGCTGGTCGGCCGGCTGCCTTCGTCGCTGACGGGTCGGGAGGGCGAGGGGGAGTGGATTGCTGCTGGCTTCAATGGGTATGGCATGGCGAATAGTTTGATGAGTGGGGAGGCATTGGGTTTGATGATTCTGGGTGAAGATGTTAGTAGTTGGCTTCCAATTGCGTACGGACTGGGTGAAGAGAGACTCCGGGAGACGCTGACGGTTCCTGGGGCCATCAATGCCTTGAAGTCGAAGCTATGAATGATAGTTATGCACGCTCGCCGTCGGTATGTGTATGAGACTTTGTGCTAATAGAAGATATTGCATTTCGATTTTCAGCTTGACTAACTGTCATTCGAATGAAGGGTATCGGAGTTCTCTGTCTATGTTCACATGTTTGCCAAAACTGAAGTGTTTTTTTTTTTTTTTTTTTTTTTTTCAATCACGGACCCGCTTCACCTCGCGAGCTATCACCATGGCTTTCATTTGAAGCAATAAAAAAGCTTGGGAAACAAAAAGACATGGACTCGCGGGGAATCGAACCCCGGACCACTCCCATGCTAAGGGAGTATTATACCACTAAACCACAAGCCCATTTGATGAAAGTCGGCAACCGAATATCGGCCTAAGGTGGGCTGGAGTGGAGTGGTTCGGCTCGGCACCAATCGGCCGTAGGTCAGGAACGGGACAACTCGGTGGTCACGAACTCCATCAAAGAAGGCTGGTCCGGTGATGCAGCGGACGATGACCAAGTAGACGGTGTTGACTTTGTATCGCGTTTTTCCCGATTTCCGCGTCCGGTACCATCGATACAGTGGACTTTGTAGACCTCGACGGACAACTCATCGCGGGAAAGAGCAACCTTCATCTTTCTCCGTTTAAAGGAATTGGGAGAGGAGGGGGAAAGCAAAAGTTCACCATGTTGAGGGTAGATCGGGTCCCAGGCGCGATTCGCTTGGGCATCTCTGTCGTCCTTGGGTTTGGCCGGTTCGTTGGACGCAATGGCGAAGACCACGTCAAGCAACAAGAGATGTGTGATAGCGGCTTCCACTTCCTGTCTTTGAGAAACATGGCCAGGAGACTTGAAGTCCGGATACATGGGACTATTGAATGACACGTTGAAGCTAGTCCCAAATGGTGGTGAGGAAAGGCTGGTGCGGACTGCGATCGAGAAAGAGCCACGAGGGGTCAAAATCTTCCCACTAAATGTGGACTCAAAGGGAGCGAGGAATTGTCCAACGAAGGCCTCTACAGCTGGAAGATGAGCGGCTGGGGCCTGCTTTCCTATGGAGAAAGACTTTGTGGTGTACGCTGGAGGGTTCAACTTTGCAGATTGCAAAACACCGAAAAGGTCCTTCAATAATGATTGCACCCAGCGTACATCGGAAATGTGCTTGATATAAGTTAAAACCGGCCGAATCAGTTGATACTCGGGAATAGATGGCTTTTTAGGGGTTAAGGGGGGCGGGATTTGAGATCGACGGCGCAGGTTCTGGCGGTGGGCATACGCCAACAAAATCCCGATCGCATGACCTATCCCCTGTGCAAGAGTAGTTCCTTGCCGCGTGATGCCATCTTCGGGTTGCACTTCATCGGCATCCACCAGATCCAGTAGGATCTCAAGGTCGTCGGAACCAGGGACTTCTATGAGATTCTCACGAGTCGTCACGCCAAAGCTCGCAATCGCTCGGGCTTCCCGGACAAGCTCATGGAACAGCTCTTCTTCGAATAGAGTATCACGGGCTTGTCGAATGCGACTCTCAATGGTGTCTCCGCCATCCAAGGCCGAGCGGGTCGGTTTAGAGTAACCCACCAGTCGACCATCTTGTATCACCCGCACACGGACATAACTGGCTTTGGAGGGTACCACTCCTTCGTCCAAGTGTAAACTTCCATCTTGCGCTCGGTGAAGGGGGGCAAGGCCTCGGTCGCGGAAAATTGGGGTGGCTGTATTCAAATTTGATTAGAAGATGATTCGTGTGGTGTCCATGCCACGGCATGCGCTTACATTCGAGGAACCCATATTGCACGGCCAAATTTCGCCCATTACGGGGTGAACGGCAAATCCCCCACCCTTTATCCTTGATAGCCAATACCTCATTCCAATATCGGGTCTCCGCCGCGACCTCGGTTTCAAGTCTGGACGCAGCCTGCAGAAGCTTGTTGGCGGCCGCCTTGAAATTTTGGATCCGCCATCCTCTCGATACCACCGATATGTCTTTGGCAGCCGATGCCGGTTTTGGGGGAGGGTTCACGACTTCGGCATGGAGGGAGCCAAGGGGCGCAATTTGCTTGAGGTAGGGCGAAATGGAGGTCTCGGCCTGGCGGGGGAGCTGTTTGGATAGCAAGAGAGATACAAAATCGAGGGCGAACAAGGTCTCCATGTGAGCTTTCCTAGAAGGTCATCAGTTTGTATATTCAAGAGTCCATCTCAAAGCGATTGGACTCACATGGCGAACTCGGTGATCTCGGTGCGCCGCTTGTACAATTGTTCCAAGCGCTCTGTCGAGTCGAGATCGGTCGCATCTTCATCACTCTCATCTTCCTCGCTCACTCCATCTTTATCTGCCTCCTCGGCCATCTTTTGGCGAAGGACCTCTTCGTTCACATCGCGAAAGGAGCCCCACTGGCTGTTGATTTGCGCGATCTCCACGGGAAGGGTATCTGGACGCTCACGCTTCTCGTGGATATGGCGCAAAGGCAGAGTGAAGGAGTCAGCCATGGTGACAATTCACCGGACAGTCCACCCCACTGTGGCCGCTAGCTTGGGAGGTGAATGAAAAGATTGGCTTAAAAGCAGAGCAGTAGTAGAAGGACGACTCACCTCACGGGTTCGATCCGGTGACGTAAAAGCACGTGATCTCCGTGCTGTAAGTAGACGAAATACCAAGGCTTGATTTCTTCCTCTTTGATTGTTGATCTAGTGAGAAGTTGGTTTCTGTATGAAATGGTAATTATGAAAAAAAGCATCGAATCATAGAATGTGTAGGTAACTTGGACTGTTAGAATCGAAACGTTCAAATATCCTCCATAACGTGCAAGATATATACCTTACTCCCCCGGGTCCACTCCAGTCCGAACGTCGTCTCACAGTTTTCGATGGAAGAACCTAGGTATCAGCATAAAATGCAATAAATCTCCATTGAATAGATAACAGGCGTGGAGGTATATTGATGGGCTTCCATGGAACTGATTGTATCAAATCACGGCAGCGAACTGCTGTGTTGATCTACGCGTCTCCGCTATTCCCAGGACATCCCACCTTCAACCTCTTCTCCACGCAATTGCCAGAACATCTAGAATCCTCTTATTTACCCAGTATATCGCCAATCAGACTTCACAATCACCTGCCATACTTCCGCAATCCAGCAATGGCCTCATATCTAGTGACCGGCTCCTCCCGGGGTCTCGGATTAGCACTGATAACGCGCCTAGCAAGCCTGCCAAAGTCCGAAGTGGGAACCATCATCGCCACCGCTCGCCGAGACAATTCCGCTCAAATCAACGAGATTGCCAGCGCCTCATCAGGACGAGTGCAAATGGTGAAACTAGACGTCACCGATGAATCCAGTGTGAAAAAGGCCGTTGGCGTAGTAGAGCGCCAACTGCAAGGTAAAGGGCTCGACTATCTAGTCAACAATGCCGGAGTGACAGACTGGTCTCCAACGGGGTTGGAAGGAATGTATGTTGGGTGCTTTCGCTGATTCGCTCATAGCGTTTTGATATAGTTACTGACTTTAATAGGGACAATCTAAACGAGGTCTTGAATGTGAACGTCACGGCGCCTCATCTAGTGTCGCGCGCTTTTCTGCCTCTTCTTCGCAAGGGCGAGAAAAAAACAGTAATAAATATGTGAGAAGTGCATCATTGTCGCATGGGCGTGGTCATACTGTTTGAGAAGCTAACCAGCGCAAGATCGACGACCCTTGGCTCTGTAGCTATGGCCAATGCGTTCCGACCCCTGCCTACCCCGGCATATAAGATCTCGAAGGCAGCATTGAATATGCTCACTGTGCAATATGCCCAGCAATATGCGGACGAGGGCTTTACTTTTCTTGCGATTAGTCCTGGTGTGAGTCAAGATTTCCGGTTCCTTTCCGTTCTTTACAGCTTCGCTAACAGGAAAGTGGCTTCGCACTGATCTGGGTGGTCGTCGGGCTCATCTTTCAGTTGAAACGGGTGCTGAAAAGGCAGTAGAAATCATACAAAAGGCAACGCCGAAGCAGAATGGAAAATTCCTGAACATACATGTTCCCGGATGGGAGGCGCCAGAGGGCGCAGATCAATATGATGGCGAAGAGATTCCATGGTGATACATACGATTATCATATCAATCGAAACTTCAATTGTGATATCTTGCGTACGAAGTCCTATTCTTTGCCAGGAAGGAATGGTCACAAATGCAAGAGTGGGTGGGTTGTGGGATATCTAATCCCATTCTCCGCCATCAACCCAACGTTCTAAGACAAGATCGATCACATGCAAACAAAGCCGCTCGCCACTTCAGTTTTTCTTATGCTGCCGAGTCCTGACAAAGTCCACCAAATCAAAGAAGCTCTTCTTGTAGTACCGCTGCTGGGTCGTGCGATTGACAGCTTGGATACCAAATTGTTGCGAGTAGTCACCAAACTCCCAGTTGTCAACGAAACTCCAAGCCAGCGCTCCCATAACATGCACACCGTCTTCATATATCGACTTGAGAATCTCAGACATGAAAGAAAGATAATACACACTGCGTGGTGAGTCGAAAAGTTGATCAGAGAGCGCTTCCTTCGTCGACTCCCCATATACCGGGAAGCCAAACTCTGACACAAATACTGGGCTTTTGAAAGTATTCCAGAGGTAGAAGAGATACTCCCGGAAATGTGTCGGCGTGATATACACGTAAGATCCAGAGCGATAACCAATATTCCATCCATGGACATTTGTCCATTCTTGCGTGACGCAGTAGGGGAGAAGCGAATTCGACCCTGGTTCACTGGCAGCACAAGCATCGATACCTTCGTCAGGCGGCGATACAACCGTAGCGGTGTACGGGTCGACGCCGAAGAAGTCGGATGTTTTACCGATGTATTTCAGTTCGGCTTTACTCAATGGCTTTGCTCCGGGGAGTGTTTTCAACACGGATTCCGGGTACTGCTTTCCCAAGAAGATTGGGTTGCCGAAGATACCCAGCTGCATCTCTTGGAAGCGATCAGCTGCCAGGACATGGCTGGCGTTTTTCGGATCTTTGGGCACTCCAAAGTTGTCGTTGAATTTGATACCCATTTTTCCGGTGGCCTTGAGCGTGTCGCGGTAGAAGCGATAGACCTGAGCATGTGCCTTGACGACATGGTCAACGCCTTTGAAATTGAAAGCATAGAGTAGGGGCTCATTGAAGGTCACCCAAATAGGGACTCGGTCTGCATAATGCGAAAGCAAAACCTGCGAAGTACCATATCAGTCTTGTACGCCGATCGATCATGCATGCATGGAGAACATACCTTGCCGTAGTTGACAAATGCGTCAACAAAGGTTTCATTCTGATAGCCCGCATTGTTGTAGCCAATATCGGGGCGTCTCTTCATGTCGTCATCAGCGACAAACATCAATGGGCTATCGAAATGCAGCATCGTGACGACTGGCTGGGACGGTTGTCAGTATTTAGAGCAAGATAGGCATAGGAAGATGATTTAGTACTGACCTTCATTCCCGCCTCAAGAATCGTGTCAATCAAGTCATCATAATGATCGATGGCCTGTTGGTTAACAGGAGTCCCCGGATGAACAAACGGCAAAATGCGTGTCCAGGGGATTGTAAAGCTGTAATACTCCACACCCATCGCTGCCAGCCGCTGGATATCTTGCTTGTACAAGAAGTAGTTCTCGTTGGTGACATAGTCCTTAGGCTGACTGTCTGATACCAATTTCTCCAGCAACGAGGGGCTCCGACCTTCTAGACCGATCGCGCCTTCAATTTGAGCAGCGCTTCCTGCTACACCAAACACAAAGTCCTTGGGGAATGTGTAGCAATCGGTGGGTCCAAAATAATCCGGCGGTGGCAAGACCAGCTCACTGCTAGGCACGGGGGTGGGACTGACAGTGGTTGAGAACAACCCGGTGGTAGTCTGATAAAGTGAGCTTCAGTTCTTTCCCTCGAATGTTGTGCTTTTTGTGGAAGTTTGGAAACATACATAGTTGTGAAGGTCCGCCTGTAACCACATTGAAGACCACGCGGCTTGCCCATATGGGTCGTCCGTGTCAGTGGCACTGATCTCGGTTTGCCCCGGAAGCCAACTTCCCCAAGTCGACGTTGACAAGCTGGTAGTCAGATGTTTGACAGCATCTGTATACACCGGGCCAAATTTCTGTGTTTTTGTTGGGGATGGCATCGACGTTGCATATCTTATATATGGATTAGAAAGGCGTGGGATTCAGCTCTTCGTGTACATATTACATACCGAACTGTCTCGTTCAGTGTATACGAGAAGGGCTGGAAGTGGTAACTTGGCTTCATATTCGAGTGCCCTGTACATTGTGGTCGTGCGGAATCACCGGTTGTCGTCAGATATACCTCCTGTGCCTGCGCGGCCGCAGCCAACGCGGTAAGACCAATCAATCCTCGCATTGCAAACAAAAATGCCAAAAGTTGATCTTGTTATGACCAGCCGGGCTCGTTCCTGAATAAATAAGTTTCCTCAGGTGTCAAAGCAGAGACATCGGCGAATTGCCGGCCCCATTATGGAGCAGCTCATTGTCGGTCCATGGAAACAGCACATGTATGGCGTCAACCCTAATATGGAGGACCCTCAACTGTGATACGCCCAATGCCACTTAGTCTTCGGACTAACCCACCAAAGGTCATTGATCGTCACCAAAACGCGGCTTGTACCGACGAAGTTGCAGTGTCTGGTTGCATCACCCCTGGCAATTCCCTGGTTCTCCGCATTGTCCCCTGGGGCCCCTCATCTCGTAAACGCGGAGAACGCATTTAGGCAGTGAAGAGTCTTCTTCTAAGTTCTTCACACCAAGTGGGGGCCTTATCCTGCTAGAGGAATTATCGTGACGATCCCTTGCCTCACAGTATTCGCGCTTCGGAAGAACAAATTCCATTTCGTTGGGGCGGGAACGTACATTGAACATAGCACTTCCGTTCGCATAATGTCCTATACGCTCTTGTATACAAATAGAGAAGCCTCCTTCATCCAATTGGGCTTGTGGTTTAGTGGTATAATACTCCCTTAGCATGGGAGTGGTCCGGGGTTCGATTCCCCGCGAGTCCATGTCTTTTTGCACTTTTGCTTTCGAGTCTCTGCCGAGGGTGGGGACTCGATTATAGAGTTTTGCAGTTATTTCACCGCCTTTGACTGATATACCTAATACTGGCAGTTCCTTCCAATCAGCTCGCATGGCTTAGCGGTAAAGCGCATCACTAGTAATGATGAGATCCTCGGTTCGATTCCGAGTGTGAGCAATTCCTTTTTTGGTTTTTCATTTTATTGTGCGCTCAATTGGTGCGGGGTTAGTTATGCAAATTTCTTCTCTTCGCAAAGAACCATCACAATGCAAACGACCTCGTAGACACTGGACGGGGAGATATAGTAGTAGTTCCAAGGGAGCCTTGTTCACTCCTCCCTGTTGAAATCAATCACAATACGCCCAGAAACTTCCCCCCTCCGCAGTTTCTCCACAGCCTCCGGCATGCGATTCAACGGGTACACTTCGCTGATCTGCTGCAATTTACCCCGACGAGCGAAATCAAGCGCCATAGCAGTATCCCTTCGGCTACCAACCAGGGTGCCCTTGATAGTAAGATTCTTGAAGCAATACTCACAAGGATCAGTGCCCAAAGTCGTGGATCCCGCAGCCGGAAGACCAATGCACATGATAATACTCCCAATGCGCTGTCCAATAAACGAAACCGCAGTCTTGTATGCAGCAGGAGCAGTCACGACGACTCCATGAGCGCCAACCCCATCGGCAATGTCAATAACAGCCTTAGCGGAGTCCTCGACTTCCTTGAAATCCACAAAGGCCTCTGCTCCCATCTCAATAGCCAACTTCTGCTTCGACGCTCCCGTGTCCACCACGATAGGACGCATGCCCATCGCTTTGGCGAGCTGTACACCTTGAATGCCCACGCCGCCACCACCGCCTGGGAAAACAACCCAAGCCCCCGACCGAAGATTGGACTCAAGTAGGGACCTGTAGATAGTGCTCGCGCTGCACATAATGGGCGCTGCGATTTCGTCGGGTATTCCATCTGGAATTGGTGATGCATACCGCGCCGGTGATACCAAGTATTGTTGGTAGGTTCCTATTACAATTAGCCAGTTGGCCCATAACAATACATAAAGGTTGGTTGCCCTTACCTGCCGTCATCAGACCAGTGTGAATTGCCGCCTTGCAGTACGTCTCCTTGTCATCCCAGCAAAGCTCACAGGATCCGCATGTATCCATAATCGGTTTGATGCCGGCTCTGTCGCCTAGTTTGAAGTTCTTCACGTTCGCCCCCACTTTCACTACTACACCAGCACCTTCGTGTCCTGGGGACCGCACCCCGAACGCGGACATGGGCGGGGTCCCTAAGTCATTTTGCATCAAGTGGATGTCGGATGAGCAAAGGCCTGTGCAATTCAGCTTGATCAAGATATCGTCGGGGCCTATATGAGAAGAGTTAGTAGCTGTGATATTGTATGACCCGGGAATTGGGAATGGGGTTACCTGGAACTGGTACAGGCACCGTCTGTACCTCGACATGGAAATTAGGACCTTCGTTGACTACCACTCCTGCTTTACAGTGAGTGGGGATCTCGAATTGAGGGATATCAGTGATTGAGCCCATGTTGATTGTTTTTCTTTTGACGAGTTGGTGATGATGAGGTATGAGCCGAGAACTTGTATCTTAAATTGAATAGCTGGATGATGCACAGTATATGCAATGCATGAAAATGGGTAGCCGGAGTCAGACCGAGGCAGCATGCTGGGGAAAGTCATCGCCAGTGCAACCCCTCCTTCTTCCAAGTTTGTCCCGTTCATCTTGGATTGGATTAGCATGAAGATGCGGGGATGCACTAAGGATTGTAGTATATCAGTAATCAGTAACTCCGCACTGCCTCCGGTTATCCGAACTGACAATCTTGGAAGATCATTGGGGAGGCTTGAAAATAGGGCAACTGAGCGCGAGGATAATATGTCAAATTGAATAGATTATTCACACAAAATGCCAGTCACGCCTTGAAATTAATGTAAAAAGAATCACAGCGCATGATATACTCCATAGCACAACAAAAAGAAATGCATAAATAAGAGCAGCATCATGGCTAAAAGAAAAGAAAACAACTTCATTCCCAAACCATCCACCCGCATGTTCCAGCAATGAGGACCATCATCAGCACCGTCAGAATACCCGCCCCAGCTTTGTCACCCGTATTTATGCGGCGTTCGAGACCGGGCGGAATCGTCTCAGGGGGTTTGGATCCTGCGTTTGGATTTCCTTTGCTCGTCCCGCCGTCATCCTTGGTGACTGGCGATGACACCCGGTTAATGAGATTAGCCTGGATAACTTCGAGAGTAGCCATCTGTTGCCCGAAGTCCTTCGTTTTGTCCCATTTCTGATCTGTCCACTTCATACCGCATACGTTGCCGTTGACACCTCCGGTACAAGTCTTGGCAGCTGCGCGGGCAGAAGCTTTGAGTCGTTTCATCAGTGTGTCAGCTACGGAGGGGGCCATTTGGGCGGTTTGGGCCATCCAGCGAGCGAGATATCCCTTGAACGAGCGCTGGTCGACCATGCAGGTATTGACTGACTCGCATGCTCGCTCGAACATCACGTCGGGTGGGTCGTGGGAGAAGAAAATGCTTGAAGATTCGACGATTCTCTCGGTGCGCTTCTTCCATTTGGGATCTTCGGTCTGTTTACGGTGTCAGATATTGTTTGAGGCTTCCGGACTTAAGTTTGCTTACCAAATTATACATATTGGCTGCGCCCAGCAAGTATACTCCGGCATTGTAAGTCCACTCAATCTGGTTGATCGGTTTGCAGTCTGTGAGGAGACTGGCACCGTCCCAGAAACGATATTCGGGGGTCATGAATCCAACATCGGCAGTCCAGTCCCAGGCCTTTTCAGCCCATTCTTGGTACGTCGCGTTGTGGGTATATCTTGCCAGACGAGAAGCAAGGTTGAAGAACCCACCGGTAGAGATGGTGTTCTTATAATTGTAGCCATTGTTCCACGTGAATATCTGCCAACGCAAGCCACCACCGCACGATGTATCATCCCAACGGGGGGCTTGTGTGTTGAAAACAGCCTGCGCCATTTCTAGCCACTGGGGCTGGTCTTCAGGAGGATTAGGGAAGTTTCTCTCCGCGGCAGACATGGCAGCGAAGCCCCAGAAAACTTGGTCGTCGTTTCCTTCCGTTTGGGTTTGATTGTTCGGCATGAATGCTTTGTTCTCTCCGGCCTGCCAGAGCATACCTTGTATCGTGATGTCATTCCAAGTATCGTCGCCCGTGTAGAACCAATAGTCAATGAGTGCGTTGAACATGGCACCGGCCTCCCACCAGTAGTACGGATCTGGCAGGTTGCCTGGGTTGTCGCCAGGATTCATACCGGTGTAATAGCTCATCATATTGGTGGCGACTTGTCTAGCGGCCTTTTTGATGGAATCTTTGGTAACGAGTTAGTCAGTATGCATGGTGGCACTGTAACCTGAAATACTAACCTCCATCCTCAAGATCAAGCTCTATTGCTTGCACGGTCGAAGTGCCCAGTAGAGCCGCAGCCAGTAGACCCATCCATGATGGCTGCGATGTGTATTTCAGCACGCGCATAGCGACTTATGCACGGAAGCCCCCGACGCTAGAAGCGCGGGAATGACCTTCAAGATTGGCCCAAAGCTGAACTGCTGACCCCGAATTTCACAAAGATGGGAAACCAAGGCGGCCGAATTTCTGCAAAGTGATTCAATTGTCCCTGGTTCGGGAATCGCGTACGAAATAACTCAATTTCGAGTTTCAGGCGACGTGATATAATGAAGAGTTCCCCAACCTTTAGCGGGATGGGTTATAGAAAGACGAAAGAGAACCCTAGAGAACGTCAGGGCCTGCAAGAGACAGAGATGGGAAAGAGAATTGAGTGTGTATGTGGATCGGAGACCACATTCCAACTGCCTCAGGAGCACTGGCATGGTAACAAGGCGTGGTTCCCTAAACCTTTATCGCAGCTCCTGTAGGGGGCATTGAACGAAGGCATCTTCAATTCTCGAATGCATTAAGCATGAGTTCCACAGATACAAGATCATTCTACCCAAAATAGATCAATGAAACCACGAAGGTGCAACGGAAGCCCGGCATTTCCATGGTCCATCTTGTTGGCGCTCCACAATGAGCCATCGGCGTGGCATTCCGGAGCAGCTGTCAAACAGATCAAGTTGATCAGTTAACAGGGGCCAACGAATCAGACGAGGGTTTAGCTGATTAGAGGAGGCAGTGGATAAAGGGTGTGGGCAGGATGGTTCAAGGCCGCAAACGACCGCGATGCAACGATCGCCGCATTCCGATGTTGTAACCTGTGCCCCTGTTCAGTAGGGGCCCGCGCCTTGTTGCTTGTCTTTGTGCTGACCGGTACACTGAAGCGATACAATCAGATTGTAGGGTTCCTTCCAGCTTAAAAAGTAACAGGTGACTCTGTGCCCAGGCTCAACTGCGTTGAAGAGGTTCGCGTCCAGCCTAGGGGCTAGTTAGAGCTTCCAAGGTCTCGGCATACCGCAGGGGTAAACCCCTAGGGAGGCTATGTAATATCGACCTCCCCAAAGGACAACTCAATCCTGAACAGAGGAGACACATGCGAGTCTCTGAAGGTCTAGTTAAGTTAGGGTGTACGGAGTACAAGTAGTTTGTTTGCTCAATAATGAGAAGGAGGACAAATAGGTGTGTCTGCCTTGTTGCCTGATTATCCTTGTTCCTGATTATGTGGCCTGAACTCTAAAGTTGCAGCCTGAGTTCTCTGCCTGGTTTATCCGGCATTAACCAGTTGGCGTTTGCGACGTCTTGCAATGAAAAGTGCAAACTTAACAAACATTCAAACAATTTTACAGGAAGAGCTCAATATAAATATTTGACCATACTACTAACCTGATAAACAAGGCCAGAATAGGAAAATGGTCAACTACTTCATTCCCCGTCGGAATCAAATGTCGTCCCGACGATCGCCAATAGTGCGGACAGCCAAGTGCTGCAGCCGCCTTGTTGGGGACTGACTCCGAGTCTCCGACCATCAAAGCAGCATCGGCGAAATCCGCAGGTTTACGGAAGTTGCCATGGCCTAGTTATATGCCCCAAAAGATCGTCGGACATGATGCGGAACTACATACACATCCCACGGTTGTATCAACCTTGACGCAGTGACTCAGTCTGATCCCCTAGGTCCGTAGGGTCTGTACACAACCCCGCCACTATTTTTTGTTCGGATACAGGCCCTTTGAGCCATTACAGTGGTTTTCTCACAATAAATATAAATATACCGGAGCAGATTTGCTGTCGGTATCTCTCCGTGTATCTCACAAAGGCAGAAAACAACTTCTACCATGCGAGGGAATATGGGGAGACTGTCGGCAGCACTGGCAATATGTGCCAATGCTTTTGCAGCAACTGTCAGTTCAGAGTTCCTTGTCGCCTCTGCTGGCGACGTTGCGATTATCCCAGGGTGGCATCTTCAGTCAGTGACCAGAGTACCAGACAACATGACTGCATTATCCGCTCCGGGGGCAGATATCTCATCATGGTACAGGGTCGGTGCCCGGGGCACTGTCATGGCTGGACTCATCGAGAACGGGGTATACAACGAGACGGATGTGTTCTTCTCAGACAATATGGAATCTGTCGCCAATCCCTCGATCTTCGACAAGCCATGGCTTTACCGCGAAGAGTTTACATTAAACCCAGCAACTGGCCAATACTTCACCCTCAAAACCCACGGAATTACATCCAAGGCAGATATCTATCTGAATGGGGTGCTCGTCACGAAAAGCGACCAGCAGCAAGGCTCCTATGGCGGCAATCAGTACGACTTGACCGACCATGTCAAGAAAGGCGCAAATTGCCTTCTCATTCGTGCTTATCCGACAAACTATCTTCGCGATTTTGCCATGGGGTTCGTGGACTGGAATCCCTACCCAGCAGACAATGGTACCGGGGTCTGGCGGCACGTAGACCTTGCTCAGACCGGAGCGGTCTCAATGTCACCACTTCGCATCATCCATAATTTTGCTGCCCCCAAAAATGAGCCGGTGAAGGTCACTTTGCGAACTGACTTGATCAACCATGAATCCATAGACCACCGGGTCGTGGTAAGCGGCACTATCACAGGACCAGATGGTCATGAAGTTGCCCAATTCAATGAGGCGTTCGCTTTGACTTCAAACGGGAAAGAAACGGTCGCCTTGAATGTGACAATTCCCAATCCTGCTATTTGGTGGCCTGCAACTTGGGGTGAGCAGCCTTTGTATACAGTACAGGCCGATGCCATCATGCAGGAACCTCGAAAGACCGTGTCGGATAGCTCAAATCGTCGACAGTTCGGCATTCGTCATGTGTCATCTAACTTGAATCGCTTTAATGACACCGAATTCTTTGTCAATGGCGAGCGCTTCCAGGTCATTGGAGCCGGGTATGGACCGGATATCTTCCTACGATTTGACGTTGAAAAAGTTCGGACAATGTTCAGATACATGCTAGACATGGGTCTCAACACTGTGCGCTTGGAGGGAAACCAGGAGCACCCTGAACTTTATGACCTCGCCGATCAGATGGGATTGATGGTTCTGGCCGGATGGGAGTGCTGTGATAAATGGGAAGCGTGGGAGGTACGTCTCGAGAGTTCATCAAATGTCCTTGCCCACCGCTAAAACTCAGATGTGTTTAGTACAATCATGATGCCAACGGCGTCAAATGGAGTGAATCGGATTATCCGATTGCAGGAGCTGCGATGCTACACGAGGCAGAGATGATGCAAAGCCATGCGTCGATGCTTGGATTTCTGGTCGGATCAGACTACTGGCCAAATAACAAAGCGACGGAGGTCTACCTGGATGCTCTCAAAGCTATGGATTGGCCTAATCCGATCATTGCGTCCGCCAGCAAGCGTGGATATCCCAAGGCCCTTGGACCATCCGGGATGAAAATGGACGGCCCATACGACTGGGTACCTCCGAACTACTGGTACAACGACCAACAGGGAGCAGCATTTGGCTTTGGCTCCGAACTGGGTGCTGGAGTTGGAACTCCGGAGATGGGCAGCCTGAAGAAATTCATGTCCGATGCTGACCTCGACACCCTGTGGAAGGAACCAGATGCGAAACTGTATCACATGTCCCGATATGATTCACAATTCTACGACCGTTCCATTTACAACAAGGCTCTCTTTGCTCGCTACGGGAAGCCAGCTAGTCTGGAGGACTACATCATCAAGACTCAAATGGCAGATTATGAGGCTACCCGAGCCCAATTTGAGGCTTACTCAACGCAACAAAATGCCAGTCGACCAGCCACAGGACTTATCTATTGGATGTTGAATGGTGCCTGGCCAAATCTGCACTGGCAGCTGTTTGACTACTATCTCAGCCCGATGGGAGCTTACTATGGCACCAAGGTTGGAGCGCGCCTGGAACACGTTGCTTATGACTATGAGAACCAAAGTGTTTGGTTGATTAACCATTCACTTGAAAAGAAAGGCGATCGGCAGATCTTGGTTGATTTGATTGATGGCAATGGCAGGAAAATCTCCAGTGAGAAAGTCAAGGCCACTACAAACCCGCTTTCCTCCAAGGTGGTGACTTCGCTTGGTGCCGTGGATCAGATCAAAGATATCGCTTTCCTCCGTCTTATCCTCACCGATTCCAAGACAGAAGAGGTCCTCAGTCGGAATGTGTACTGGCTTTCTCCTACCATTGATGAATTGGATTGGTCCGAGTCCGATTGGTTCTACACACCAGTCGCCAAGTTTGTCGACTACACCAAGCTGAAGGAATTGAATACGGCTACTCTGAAAGCTTCGGTGAATGTTTTGAAGACGCCGTCAGGAGATGGATTGACTCACGCCGAGGTCGTGCTTGAAAATCAATCCTCGAGCCCAGCAGTTTTCATTCGGCTTAACGCTGTCAATGCACTCAGCCAGCAAGACATAGCCCCTGTTTATTGGTCCGACAACTACGTGACTCTCTGGCCGAAAGAGAAGGTTCGCGTGACTGTCGCTTTCCCCGAGGATATCCAGCGATCTTTGATCGAGATCACAGGAAGAAATGTGAAAAAGATGAGCCTGGAAATACACAAATGAGTGAGAAACAAGTTAAGGACCTGCAATTTGCTCCTGTGATTCGAGGACATGCGATTGTTGCTACCTCCTGTATATAGAGCGTGTCTGATATCTGGAACCTCATATCCCAAGGCTAATATCTATACTACAACCGAAGCTTGAAGAACGTGTGTCCTGATCGCTTGGCATCATTTGAATTGTATGTATTGTTCTCCTCAATCCATATGAAGATACTCAATGAATTCAAATTTACCATCATGAGTATCCCTGAGACATAATCAGATTGAAATAGATTACCATAGAGAGATCATCTGTTAAACAATTGAAGGGAAAAGAAAGGTGATAAAAACCGATACATATGAGGGTGAGACAAAATTCATGAAGAATGCAATCCAGGGTGTACATCAAATCAAGCACATTCAGTCGGTCTGTGCAACAGGCTCAGCATATATGACATCCTCGCCCCGGTATACTCCACCCCAAGGACAGTGGGACTCTTAATGTCTTCGGAGTACAAGATGTTGAAATGCTGGCCTTTCGAAGCACATAATGTAGACCTTTGTTTAATGTCCGGGAAGTTCAGGACACCCTTAGCAGGCGTGCTTGCCCACAAATAATATAACGAGATACTCTGCAAAGCCAAGAACCCTTGACCAAGCTCTTTGAGTAACGGGGCCCAGTCATTTCCCGGCGCCAGCGAGACATGATACAATGTGAGTGAAATCAAGTTCGGGCGGACATTACCGAGTAGTTTATGGAGATCAGCAGCCCGCATGGTTGTTCGGAAAAACGCAAGTTCACGCAGTTTGGAGAAGGAGGCGGTTTCAGCCAGCTCATGCATGAATTCAGCCGCTAGGTCGTGGGAGCCAAGATTCAACAAAAGTGTCTGGAGATTGGGGGCGCTGAGAACCAGCTCAAGCAGGAAACCGAAGTTCTCCAAAGTGAGATACTGCTCCAGAGAGAGTTTTTGTAGATTGCTCCACACATGTTTGAACTGCGGTTGGCGATATAGGAGCTTGGGGAGACGACGCATATCCATCATCAATGTGCGGGAATATTTATTTGCATAGATGAGATGAAATGACGAGACTGGTAGACCGGCATCGACGACGAGGGCAAAAAATATGGCGACAGCATCCGTGACAGTAACATGGCTCATCTCCGGATGGCCCTCTGGGTATCGACAGAAAATAAAAAACGAACGACAGTTAGTCAAGTTCTGGATCAGATTATCTCGCAGGCTTCGGATGGCTTCAACCTCCAGGGGAGCAGATATGGGACCCCATGGATGACGGTTCCAGACTAAGCCGCGACCGACTCCGTTCTGAAGCACGAAGGCTAAACTTTGCACGTAAGGGCACAATGCGACATTCCGAGAAAGTGCACTTATGCGATTCAGGCTTTCGTAGGAGAGGTCGGTCTTGATGGAGGAGAAGAAACGCTGAGCAAAGTGGTGGAATGTTTTTTTCTGGAGGTCGCGGCAGACTAAACGTAGGCCCAATAGACCATCTGCATCGAGGAGAGTTGTGATCGACTCGACCAGCTCAACTGGAAGTGAAGAGAAAGGAGGCAATGAAGTCGCTCTCATTATTAATGAATAGTTCTGAATATTTACATCTGTGTTTGTCTGTCGAAATGGGTCTGTAGGATCTGGAAAAAGGTGGAGAAAGTGGAGAAATAAGTTACCTTCCCCGGATTTTCACGTGTGAAAAGACTTTTGGTTACCCCTCACCTGGGAATAAGCCGGAATGAGGGGGAATCTATACGCAGTAGTACTTAAAAAAAGGTACCTCCTCCATAGCGAAGTACATGTGATATTGACTATGAGCGTGTGCTGTGGCACACGCAGGCATCAATTTGAATACCTGGTCCTTACCGACCTCATAATCAAAGCGGATGCATTTGACCCTCATATTCTTTGCCGACCTCAGGCATTGCTGACAGAAACCGACGTACGGGCATGGATGTAAGAGTAGGGCCACGACCATTCTATGCACACATAAAACAAGGGTGTTACACAACCGCTCCTTGTATTCAGAATGGTGACACCGGGAAAAGTGTGCAGTTGTCATAGCGATTACAAGTGAACCGGCCTCAGGCTAGTTCTGCAACTATGTGAAGATAGTCAACGTTGATTCATGCGTGCTGCCTTTTCATTCTGACTTGTAATGTATTCAACCCCTTATAATATAGTGCAACGAACCTAAATAACGAAATCCGTCGGATTCTCTACATCTGCTAGGCATGCATAGGCAGCATATTGTAGTCCGTCTTCTTTGTGGCTGTTACTCCATACAAAGTGCATCCATTGATGCGGATATTTGTTAGATATGAATGGTTTGGTTACCTAGCAACTGGAGAACCTTAGAACTCAAGACCTTGGATTTATGTCACAAAATTCCGTGGTAAAAAGCTGTAGGTCGTCGTCTTCGAGGGAAATCGTCTTCGAGGGAAAGTGCAGGTGTCGCGCCTTCCAATAGGGTCGAGTGCGTGTATTTAAGAGAGAAAATTTCTTACTTCCACGCTATCGTCCTTATCAACACTCAATCCGTATCACCACGCACCATAAACACGTGTGGCCACGCACTCCTTCATTACTATGTCTGATCTTATCGGTCCGAAGGTTGACTCCAAAGTTGACCGGGAGGAATCTCCCTTGAGTACTTTGGATGCAAATGTCGGAAGCTCCCAGCGCGACACCAGCCGCCTTGTCGCCGCCAGCGACGTAGTCGCCAATACCAATAACCCGGACCCGGTTCATGCCAACGTTGTCGTCACCGCCAGCAACGTCGTTGGCTCTAACGCCGTCGACAACGACATTACCAGCACCAGTGTCGCGGAGACCAACGACGTCGGTACCGACTTCCGCAATGCCGACGTCCAAAACTCCCATATCACCGCGACTGAACGCGACCTTCTGACACTCGCAGCTTTGCGTCTTGAAATAATCCGCGCGTTGGGCCCAGCACCTCCTGAGATACATCAAATAAGCAATCAATGTCTGGATAACTTCCAAGACCCAAGCTTCAGTCCAATTGGAGAACCTGGTCCCACTGCACCGCCCTCAGTCCATCCGCGACCTGTTGTCTTGGATGAAAGCGAGATCAGCTCGCTTGACCTAGGTCCCTGCATTCAGACTACCAATCTGCCCCCGCAGCTGAGCCTGCGCAACGCGACTTTGGCAAGTCTTCATCGTGTGGGGCTTGCCGGTACCGCTGGACCCGGGCTCGTGCCTGGCCCCGAAAATGACTCCGACAGAGTGAGTCAGCACCAACTCCGCGCCGAGGCCCTCGAGTCTGTTGTTATCACCTCCACAAGTGGCTCAGTCGTCAGTGGTCCCCACTTCAGTCAGCGCCAACGCCGTCAGAAGGAGACCAATCTCGTGCGTCCCACCCACGACGAGCTGTGGCAGTCCCCGGGCCCGGAGCAGATTGGCCATGGTCACGGAGATCGTTTCTCTGACTGCGAAAATGGGACAGAATATTTCGTAGATGAATCGAGCCGCCGCGTCTACTCCCTTTCGGCCCCGCACTCCCGTGGCTCGCCCAAGGCAATAACCGCAGTTTCTCGGCCTGCTCTCTTTCGGTCCATGAGCTCCTTCGGGGGAATGGAACCGGAATTTTTTGCTCTGTGTACCACTCATCGGCTAAGTCAAATTGCGGAGCGAGCCAGGGAAAAAGAATCCAGCAACTAAGTACCGCGCCACGGTACTTAAACTGTGGGAAGAAGAGGGATAACGAAGCCCGTTCCAGCATTTGAGACTCTGAGGGAATCAAGGCCTCCCTGGTCCGTTTTCGATACCGGTGTCTTGCGCTTTTGTGTACCTATCGCTGTCAAGAGAGAATATCAATGAAAGTCCTTCATCACATAATGGTCGATTTAAGTGCCTTCCTATTAGCTATCAGCATGAAGTCCCTTTGGTGTCCGCCTCACTCGCAAGCTGGCAGTGGGCTGACTCCACTGGAGAGCAATGTACTTCCCTTGACTTGTCGGGACACATGTACTCGAGTGAATGTATAACCGGCACACCTTGTACATTAGCAACTTGCGCTGTTAGGCGGACATAGTAAGAGTTGATAGGCAGTATTGTGGGGTATTGTGGCGACAAGGTAATCACATATGAGGCCCGAATGAATACAGCATTCTTACCTAGGAGGTACATAATAATGACCATCTATCCCGGTGAGATCGCTACGTAGAGACATCTCTCTTCGTACTTGACTCCGCGCTCAGTGAAATAGATGGACTTAACGAGGACCCAAAGCTGGTCCTAGATTGACTTATTTTATATACTAGACAGACTGTCTGTCGGTATAGGTATATTCCACTGTGACTTGGCGGCTAACGGCTTCCCACAACGCCGAGCGGCACGCAAGAAGGGAAGCCGCCAAGTCACAGTGGAATATATACCGACAGTATCCAGGAAGGAACTCTGCGGGAGGAACAGTAAAGATTCACTCGAAGATTGTGAGTCTGAGGAACGCAATCGATGTGTTAAGATAGCATATTAATTGTCAATCCGGAGTGCTGCCACGCCATTTTCATTGTGCGCATCCAAAATACTAGCACTAGACTCCTAGACCTAAGGACCTCCAGGCCAACGTCGGAATGAACCGTGGGATACCTTGATAGAGGTGCGTGATTCCTCTTCGCCGCCCATCGTGTTACGAGGTCTCGGTGTGGGAGAGCGTGGAGCGTGGGACTAAGAGCGGCCAAACCCCGTACTGTGACTCCACAGTAAAAACCGTCCAAAAAACCGCAATGGATGAAATTCAAATCAACAAACAAGGGAAGCGGAACAAAACTTGCAAGCGTCATTCGAAGACATTCTCTCAGTCACTGCAAGTTTTGTCCCGCTTCCCTTGCTTGTTGACATGAAATTCATCATTTGCACGGCTGCTATTGCACTTAGTGCAAAAGATAACCTACCTGAGTATCCATTCTTGAAGACGCAGGGCAAAGAGACGCGAGTGACTAGTGAGGACGAGGGGGTGAAGGTTTGAGTATGAGATGCGGGAGAAGTAGCGCGCGTAACCACCTACAGAGAATGAAAAGAGGAAATGTAAACAAAAATTAGTTACCGAGCGGAGGCGAGGACACGTGCGTCTCGCTTACACAAACCGCTAAGCCGTATCTAGTCTAGCGTATTTCTACTACCCATATTCCTCGACAGTTTGTCTACCTGGAACTGTATGGCTGTACATACACTGACATATTTGAATGGAACATATAATGTCACAATTGCCAGGGTATGACGGTCAGACGGTGTTCCCTAGGTCTCTATTATCATGTTCGGACTCAGGGGATATCTCAGTCGAAATACGCTTTCAGAGCGGGATTTGGACGCAAATTGCCCGCATCACAAAGGGATGCTCCAGCCCGGGCCAAACGGTTTCTTTCGAATCACGCAATCCAAAACCACATTCGCTCTGAAAAACCAAAAACGTCATAAGCATCATCGTCAGACGACCAGAGCAGAGTATAGAGGGAATGGACTTACCAAGAAAGTTGCGAGGCTTAGGCTCAACCCACGTGGATTCCAGTTGATCGGCCTCTTCTTTGCCAGACCAGAAATCCATATCGTCCTTCTTGACAAAACTTGTTCCTTTGGCAAATTTGTATCCCAAGAAAAGGGAAGCAAAAATGGGAATGTCAATATAAGGCGGGATGAAGGCCTTGGCGGTGAAATGGCCTGGGAAGAAAGCGTCAAAGCCATTGAAAAATGCCACAGTCGTGGAAAAGACTATAGCAAAGTATGCCATGAAAGGTTGAAAAGGTGATTTAAACGGAAGAGAGGATCGTGAGATGCCGTGATGTTTCAGCCCTTGGTAGAAACGAATATAGGTTGCACAGATTGAGGTCCACACGATCAGAGTGCTTACAGAGCTGAGGTTGCTAATCCAGAAAAACACTTCGGCCGAGCTTGACGAGACGTTGAGATAAATCAGCAGGCTCAACGCGGCAGTCACGGCAACACAGGCATATGGCACACCGAATCTCTCGAAGCGGAGCACCCGCGGTGCCTTTCCATCCAATGCCGTCGAATAAAGGATTCGTGTCGACGCATAGAAAAATGAGATACCAGCAGATGTTGCTGATGTGAGTACGACGGCGTTGATGATGGAGGGCAGTATGCGAATGCCTCCATTCTCGATCGCAATCACAAAAGGACTTGCCCCTACGCCTGCCGCCCCTGAGGCAATAGCATTCAGCAACCGGCCATCTCGAGACGAAACGCATAGACCGACAAGGAAGACGCTGCCAACATAGAAGATGGCAATGCGCCAAAAGACACGACGCACGGCCTTTGGGATATTGCGCCGCGGGTTTTCAGTCTCGCCTGCTGCAACGACCACCATTTCGCTGCCCCCGTAGCTGAACGTTGCCTGGATGAAGACTTTCCAAAAGGCGAGAAAGCGACCGAGATCCCCCTCTTTCAGGTACGTATTCATAGGACCCGGATGCTGCCAGTAGCGGAATCCGATGCGATCGTGCGTTGGCGCGCCGCCAAGTGTGATGATGAACATGAGCAGCATCAAGCCCACAATGGTTGTGAGCTTGATCGACCCTAGGACGAATTCGACTTCGCCATAAACTCGCACGGGAAGGCAGTTGACGGCAAAGATGACGACATAGAGGATGGTGATCCAAACGACGGGGGAGATACCGTTGGGCCAGTACTCGATCACTAGAGCAGCTGCGCTGATTTCGATAGGGACGCCAATGGCAAACTGATACCAGTAGTTCCAGCCCAGAGTGAAACCCAGGGCTTCATCAACAAACCGGGATGCATATACTGGGACAGCACCAGGTATGGGAAGCCATGTTGCCATTTCACCCATGCTGTTGATCACTGCGTACAGATTGAAGCCTGTGATAAGGTACGCAAGTACCGCAGACAAGGGGCCAGCCAGCGAAAGTACCTGGCCTGTACTCACGAAAAGGCCTGTACCAATAGCGCCAGAGAGAGCAAGGAACTGAATGTGTCTTGACTTCAGGCGTCGTTGCAAGGTGCCTGTGTCAATGGGTGCCCTGTCTGCTTTCAGAAATTCGGGTTGTTCAGGATACCCATCGTTGACTCTTTCGATGTCGTTGTCGGGTTCAATATGTGTCGCCATGTTCAGATGACGATGTCAGGTACATCGGGATACCTAGGTTGGTGAAGGTAAGAAGTGAGACGGCAGTCGTTGGCTGTCAAATGGGTACATTGTAGTCAACGGAGTAGATTTAGCCCCCGGTTATACAGAACGTGTGGGGTTGAGATGCGGAGTGCATATCTCTGAGCACTGTTAACATGGCCGATAACGCAGTCCGGATGTCGGCAGGCATTAAATTGATTCCACCAATAGTACGCCAATATCATTCCTGCCCATATCTTATTCAGTCGCTGATCTGCGGATTTCTCGTATCGCGGGGTAAGTCCGAGATCTCGCAGGGGCCCGAGCCCGAGCCTTGTACGCGTTTACGCGTTGCCGGAGTTGTATTCTTCGGTAGCATCGAGGCCACAAAAAAAACGAGACTTAAAGTGGATCATGAGGGGAAGAACGTTGAGCCACGTTGAGTCACGTTGGATAAGTTGAGGTTCTACGACCTAGGACCCAGACAAGGACACTTCTCAAGGTCCGATTCAACTGAAGCCCAGGAACCGTGCGATAACATGTCACCTCGCAACCATTATGAGCGCACACCATTCGGCCATGAAATGCTT
This sequence comes from Penicillium bovifimosum, assembly GCF_028826915.1. Taxonomy (NCBI): domain Eukaryota; kingdom Fungi; phylum Ascomycota; class Eurotiomycetes; order Eurotiales; family Aspergillaceae; genus Penicillium; species Penicillium bovifimosum. The sequence goes on along the minus strand of NW_026622714.1, from coordinate 2,193,159 downwards.
CGGCATTTTTCTTTCCCACCTGATTATCGAAACTTAAATCATGGTAAGCATTGCCTGTTTCCCCGCCAGAATGGCTGCTCACAACACCAGGGTCATTTGGAGCATCGCCAATCGCCATCCGCAGGAAGGTGAATGAACTACGCGAAGAATGCGAGACAAACCCATGCCCTTTCATCAAATATCGCTTTCCTAAAGTTCTGGATGAATCCCGGGCTGCGATGAGTGGCTGGCTTCGGGTGCCTGAGTCCACCATTGTCTTCGTCCCGAACGCCAGCACTGGAGTTGACACCATCCTGCGGAATATGGTATGGAGCGATGACGGAAAAGACGAGATTCTCCAATTGGATGTGATATATGGGGCATGTCGCAATATGGCTACAAATGTTTGTGAAGCCAGCAATGGCAGAGTTCGCACCAGACAGATTGGCTTGACACATCCAGTTGAAGACTCCGAGATGGTCTCCGCGTATCGAGAAGCCATCAAGACTTCACGCAGGGAAGGCTTTCGCCCACGCATCGCTATATTTGACACCATAGCTTCGAACCCGGGAATTCGGCTTCCATTTGAGGAGCTCACGGCCCTCTGTCGAGCAGAAGGTGTACTGAGTTTGATTGATGCTGCGCACGGGGTTGGGCAAATTGACCTGTATCTGTCATCGCTGGACCCGGACTTTTTCGTCAGCAATTGCCATAAGTGGCTGTTCGCACCTCGTGGATGTGCCGTGCTATACGTCCCTGAGCGAAACCAAGCTATGATCCGAAGCACTCTACCAACTAGCCATGGGTTCAAAGCTCGGTCGCAGGGGGAAGGGTCTGGGTCCACATCAAATGGGACAGTGGGGCCAGGAAAGACGGACTTCGTTTCCAATTTCGAATTTGTTGGAACGACCGACAACTTCGCCTACTTGGCAGTACCTGAAGCTCTGAAATGGAGGGAGGAGGTATGTGGAGGCGAAACCGCGATTCGACATTACTGCATGGACTTGTCCCGTAAAGGTGGACAGAGAGTCGCAGATATTCTGGGAACCAGAATTCTGGACAACACTGCACATACCTTGACAAACTGCTGTATGGTCAATATCCTTCTTCCTATCAGGAAACCCACTTCGGGAGAAGACAGCCTGGTCAAGGGGCTAGATGGCTCGCCTACAACTGTGACCGAGTGGATGCAGCAGACCATGATTCAATCCTACAGGACATTCATGCCAGTGTTTCCATTTCAAGGTTCTTGGTGGGTTCGATTAAGTGCGCAAATTTACCTCGAGGCCAGCGACTTCGAATGGGCGGGCTGGACATTGAAAGAGCTCTGTGAGAAGATACAGGAATAAGAAAGATGAGGGACACATCCTCATGAAATATCCACAACAGAAATAATGGAGTTTAGAAATATCAATTGCCCCCCAGTGTACCAAGCGGTCGTCCCGGCCCGAGACCCTCTCCGACGGCTTCGGCATGGCGCGGGCATACGTTCTATCGGCTTCATGTGGCGTGTCCGGTCAGATCTAGACATGGTTCACCGAGTCGGGTGAGTATCCCGAATTGTGTATGATCACCAATTCCTGTTCTATCAAAAGCGTACTATGTTTCTACACTAGAAGAGTTTTCTTCCACCTGAGACAAACTTGATGACGGCTATGCTCGGTTGCCCTCGGCAGAAAGTTTTATTAGCTAATCCAAGCCACATTTCCGACCATACCCGAGCACGACCCAATCTTTGATTGGTTCTCATCTTTTGCTGTCAGGGCACTGTGGCTGAAAGGTGGACCTTGATATAAAAGCTAAGCCGCAGCGGAAAAGTATGGAGCTTTCAAGGACGATTCTTGGCCATGAATGTGGTCATTCTGATAGAATCAGGGCCCATTTTTGGATGGAGCTGGTGGGTTGGGCCGAAAGACTGGAGACTAGGATGAAAAATTATGATGGATTCGCCGATTTCAAGAGGGACATATACCTCTGGGTGGCCTTCCTCGCTCAGACAGGTGTATATCCATCCAAAACTTCTCAAGCTGCTTGAAAAAGATTGCCATGACAACACACAATGGATTATCACACTCAACACCCGGACAAATATGAACCAGACCACGAATATTCCAGTGACTCTCGCAGCGATCAATCGGATGAGACGATCGACCATGTCGACACACTCGAGCTTACGCGTATCAACACATATCGACTGCAACAAAAGACAACTGTAGGCTCTACAAGAGGGCCTGAACCCCGAGACCGATGGCTTGCAATGGGCGCCAACAAAGACTATCCACCTCTGCTCCCGGATTCTGAAGACTACGTGGTGGAATTTGATGGAGCCAATGACCCTTTACATCCATACAACTGGTCTACGACGAGACGGTATGTTCATCTCCATTGGCTTTTGATGCTCGATATCAACCTAGGCACAAGCTTCTAACAGTGCACCAGAACATTTCTAGTCTGCATCCTCTGCTATGGTACTTTTGCTGGATCGTTCACTAGTGCCGTCTTCGCGGCCGCTATTTCTGGTGTAAGCCAGGAATTTAACATAAGCAGCGAAGTTGGATCCCTTGGAGTGACACTATATGTTCTTGGATTCGCCGCGGGGCCGACGATTTGGGCACCAGGCTCAGAGTTGATCGGCAGGCGCTGGCCGCTGTCTCTTGGAATCTTTGGCTGCGGCATCTTCACCATTTCATGTGCTGTTGCCAAAGACATACAGACCATCATGATCTGTCGATTCTTCGCTGGCCTGTTCGCGGCCAGTCCAATTTCAATTGTTCCAGCGGTCTTCGCAGACTTATTCAACAATGCGCAACGTGGCGTTATCATGTCAATCTTCTGCATGGCCGTCTTCATCGGGCCCTTCGCAGCGCCATTCGTTGGCGGATTCATTGCTGAAAGCGAGCTGGGCTGGCGATGGACGATGTATATCTCTGCATTCATGGTCTTCTTGGGCTTTGGCCTGATTGTCCTCTTCCTCGACGAGACCTATGCTCCTGTCATCCTTGTCCGCAAGGCAGCCACTTTGCGCCGACAGACTCGCAATTGGGGCATCCATGCGAAACAGGATGAGGTGGAAGTGGAACTCGCAGAACTTCTTCGCAACAACTTTGCTCGACCTATTGTGATGTTGGTCACTGAGCCCATTCTGCTTCTGGTATCGCTGTACATCGCCTTTGTGTATGGGCTTATGTATGCTCTATTGGGCGCCTACCCGGTTGTCTTCCAGGGCGTTTACGGCATGAACATGGGTGTGGGTGGGCTTGCCTTCATTGGCATTATCATCGGCGAACTTCTTGGTGGTGTTTACATTCTCATGATCCAGAGTGCATACAGACTGAAGCTGGCTGCCAATGACGATAAACCTATTCCCGAATGGCGCCTTTCGCCGGCAATTGTGGGCGCTGTGACATTTGCCGGTGGGATGTTTTGGTGAGCTATCTCTCATATTGTTCAATGTGGTCGAGGACATATCAGCTAATACTCGACAGGTTTGGTTGGACCGGATACACTTCATCTATTCACTGGATGGCTCCTGTAGCCTCAGGTGTTCTCACTGGAGCGGGTATCTTCTTGATCTTTTTGCAGTGTTTCAATTACATCGTTGACTGCTATCCTTCATTGTAAGATGACCTCGCACATTTACAACATGGGATGATTGACTGACCAGTTCTATAGGGCTGCCTCAACTATTGCCGCAAACACAATCCTACGCTCGGCCATCGGCTGCTCCTTCCCACTTTTCTCCCGTCAAATGATGGAGAACCTGGGGGTGCAATGGGCAGGCACGATGCTTGGATGCATCGCTGTCCTGATGATTCCTATCCCCGTTCTGTTCAAGATATACGGTCCATGGCTGCGAGCAAGAAGTAAACTGGCATGCTCGCCGGTGTATGACGTTGAAAAGAAAGCGTATGATGTCTAAAATTGATAGACCTTTTCTGTTTATAATGCAATATACCCCAATTTTATTTCGAATATCAAGACAAATCCACGGAGATGTAAACATCAACAGCTTAGGTAGATATGGGTAGCACTAAGTGGACTTTCACCAGTTGGCGGTTCCTCCAGGGCTGGCTTTCTACCTGTTTTGTCAGGCCACAAAACGATGTCGACGCAATGACGTCATAGGGCGATCAGCCGAGCCGATCGATCGCGATGATAGTATCATGATACCGCAATCCCTCGATTCGATCCAACCTGCTACCGAGATTCTCAACCAATTCACCATACAAAGCTTTAGCTCACGATGGAATATTCCAATAAGCAACTACTTTTCGGACCGCGTTGGGACCTCTATTGCTGGACGGCCTCTGACGACCGCGTCCGTGGCGGATCATCAGTCTCGGAGCTTGTGTCCACCGATCAAGGTGTGCTGTTCCGCGGCCACCTCGACATTGAGACCCTCGGCGGTGCCGGATTTGCCTCTCAACGCACAGTTGGCGACGACGAGACATGGGATCTCACCGGACAGGACGGCATCGTGTTGTGCGTCGGCAAGTCGGACGGAAAGCGGTATACTTTCTCCCTGACGGATGAAATCCCCGAACGGCGGTCAGATGGTCGGGAGCAAAGTGCTCTTGTGTGGGAATATGATTTCTGCATCAAAGAGACTGGACACACGGTGCATGTGCCGTGGAAGGAATTGAAGCCGACATACCGTGGAAAGCCGGTTGAAAATGCGAGGCCATTGGATTTGTCGCATGTGAGGAGATTCCGCATTATGATTCGAAGGTATGTCTTGTATTCAGTGAGCATGAGGATTGAGAGAAGGGTGCTAATTGTGTAGCTTCTTCGGGGAACAAAAAGGGTATTTCTGTTTGGAGGTTCACTCGATTGGATTGTTCCGTGAGAGTTACCTTGATAACCCTGCCTCAGGAAATGGGTCCACGGATTGGGGCAACGAGAAGGCGGATGGTTCTTACGAAACTACAGAGAACAGAAGCTGGTTCTCAGGCTGTTGCGCATTGTTCTGAATTCATGATATTTGATATTCAATATCAAAGTGTGCTTGCATGGTCGACATCTATCAAATGACTCATGCCAGCCATCATTAGGTCAGTCCCATCTACCTACCTTAGGTACGGACAAGACCCAACCCCGGGCCCCGCGAGAGATATATCAGTTAACACTTTAAGCGTGTGCCTGTAACTTACGGTAGGTAGTGTTAACTCTATACGAAAGGTGAACAGGAGATGTGTAAGGTACCTTTCCAGGAAAAATATCAACAAACATCTTCTGTCCGGTTGTCAGTATTCACTTGTGGGTGCCAATTTCCAGACGCATGCTTGGCTAGGCTTTCCGCCAACTGGCAAGCCTCCAGCCAACTGGCAAGCTATCCGCAAAATCCGGCCATAGGTTTTCCGCAGCCCAGGGGCCGGGCAGGGCCGGGCCGCACTGTCCTCATGACTGCATTGAAGGGCCTGTTGATTGAGAAGCTTGGGGCAGATGGATGTTATGGAACCGGTGTGAGGGAGTGAGAGCAGACAAGATGCCTTGGAGCCAAGGGGGCGATTGGCATCTCGGTGAAGATTGAAGATGGTAATATTTGCGTCCTTTATTTGCCTGTGGCGAGGATTCTGGCGCAGCTGAAGATTGGAAATCCTGAAATGCGTCAGGCGCTTTCTAGTTCCGTCACCCGAAGATCTGGAATACGGTCAATATTGAGACTGGCAAGTTCACGCCATGTTTCTGAGTGCGCGCCAAATGATGCTCGTTTGGACCCTGATATTGCGCGGTTTGTATAGACAATAGACAAATTAGACAATTGGAGACGTATAGGGAGGTCCCATTTAGTTACAGCTGAGTCTCCCCTCCAAATGAGTCCTTGAATAGAATTCAATGTATAGGATTCAGTGTATTGAATAAATGCCGGCTACTGTGTAGGTAATTCATGCGGTACACCTACACTTAAACCATGAGTAAGATATTATTCTGTCAATAGCATCGATGGTTGCCTGATGGGTACAATGAGCACCATGGCTATTCACACAATTAGTGTTTGCTGCCTCTCTCCTACTTGAAAAGCTATTTAACATCTCCAAACTGTCCTCATTCCTTCTTAAATCTCGCATCCTCACTGTCACCTTTTCTATCTATCACCATACATCTCTACCAATCTTCACCATGGAGCCCACCAACCAAGTGTTCGAAGAAGACCGCAAGACCATCGACGAGGACTCCGACGAGGACTTCGTCGATGTCCTCGACGACGACATTCTCGTCTACACAGGCGAAAGATGGCATACGCAGATGGTAAGCACCGACTCAGATAGTCCCTACTCCCTACCTACTAACTAATTGATATAGCAGGCATTGGTGCCATCGCTGCCCTCGGTGCCACTGCAGCCTGTTGGACTTGGGAAGAAGAAAAGGAAACGTGACTCCGACGGTACTCCTTCTCCGAGGGTATGTTATAGCTTGATCCTAATCCGAAGTACCTGACCCCCCATTCAAATGCTGACCTCTATACAGCCAGCAAAGAAGCGCAGACCGGCTTTTGCAAACCTGCACGAGTTGCTGGTAACCTACCGCGGCTTGCAGGAATGGGAACGCAAGATTAGCGAAGATCTTGCATACTGCCAGAAGCTGATAGCCAAGCACCATAGCGGCAGTATATTCCAGCCCAAGTATCGTCCGGGGTCTGAACCGCCTCCCTTCCAATACTTTCCGTCTCCCTTGTGTGAGGAGACCGCGGTAGATGCGTTGGAGGATGCCTGTGTGGAGGATGCCTGTGTTGAGGATGCCCGTGTGGAGGAGGTAAGCGACGAGGGAGACCAGAACCAACCAGAGGGGCATTCCTCGTTTTGGGGGCATGTGCAACAATTCTTCTGGATGATGTGGTGAGAGACTGAATGATGTGCAGTAGGTAGAATTTGGGCTGGTTCCCGCTGGCGGGACCGCCCTTCATCTTATTATCTTTTCGTACCACTCCACGTATATCTAGGCTAGCAAATGCTTCGTAGACAGCCATCATTCAACCAGGCAGATGCGCAGCAGAGTCACTTACGTATGTTACAGGCGCTCGTATCTATTATACGAAATGTGTACTACACGATTGGTCTGACAAGGATAATCATATTATTCTTACGCAGCTGGCTAGCGCAATGAAACGGGGATACTCGAAGCTGATCCTCGAGGAGTTTGTGCTGACAGACCGCGATGGGCTATGCTGCCTGCCATGTACGATTCGCAAATGATGATTTTCTGTAATAGTATGGAACGATCCCAGTCTCAATGGACCAGGAGCTGGGTTTCAGGTTATCAAGTTCTGGGCGCCACCTGGCGATGGGTATGGTATTATTGAAGCGAAGCTGAAATAGTGACACCAGATCAGGATGTTCCGATCGGATATTAAGATGAGAATTGTATGAATTTTACCCGTTGATAATCGCGAGATAGTTTCAACATCGGATAGATCCCCGGCTATTCATTCGGACCATGGGAATATCATCCTGGACGGTTGCTTGCCACTCCCGAACCCGACTTGGTGGTCGTTCCCTTCGGGGTAATGAAGTTCTCGAGGAACGGGGGCTACGGTACACCGAGGATGGAACACTTCGTGTCGGGCTGGGACTCGCTCGGGCATTATGTTCGATCACAGTATAAGGTCGTTCCGGAAGAAGGTTGGCTGCAGAACCGCTCTGTAAGGCTAGAGGAAGTGTAGAAGACGACGTATTCTTCGACTTTAACAGTTCTCGGGCTGCAAACCGTCTTTCCTTTGCTTTCTCACGCACGCAGTTGCCGATGATAACGCCGATAAAAAGAGCGACGACAACCGAACCGAATACTATGGCTCCTATGTTACCGTCGTGATTCCATTCTGAGAATTGTCAGCAAGTTGTAGCTTTTCGCTCTTGGCAATGTGGAGGCAATACTCACTCTGCAGCTCCGCGGGGGTCATACCTGTTGGTGTCGCACTTGAGAAGCTGGTGCTGGTGGGCGAACTTGTAGTCTGTTCCGAGGGGCTGGGAGACTCCGAACTGGTTGACTCAAGGCTTGTAGTAGTGAGAGTGGTCGATTCGGAGCTAGTCGCTTCTGAGCTTGTGGATTCGAAGCTGGTCGTTCCTGAGCTGGAGCTTGTCAATTGGGAGGTGGTCGACTCTGAGCTGGTGGATTCGGTGGTCGACTCGGTGATGGAAGAGGTCGAGACGGCGCTAGTGCTGGTACTGGTGATGGCAGTTGTTGTCTCGGACGTGGAGCTCATGCTTGTCACCACAGTGTTGATGGTAGAAGGCTCCGATATGGATGCATCTGGTGTAGTCTCAGCAGTTGCGGACGCAGTCGATGCAGGCGACTCAGCTCCTGCGGTGGTATCTCGAGCTTGGAGAATTTTTCCGTATTCATGCTTCCGGTATGGCTGGATACCCGTGTTGGAGCTCAGTACAGCACACAGTCCCTCGGCACATACCACTGAAGTTGAAATTGACAGAGCAGTCTCAGCGGCATATGGGTGAGTGTTACCCAGGGCGCACTGCAGTGCCCAAAAGGCAAATACCAAGGCCCACATGTTGTGGCAAATGAAGGGATGGAAGAGAGTTGTGGTGGGAAGAAAGCAGTTGCAGTGGTTGAGTGAGAGAGAAGTGAGAGAGAAGTGAGAGAGAAGTGAGAGAGAAGTGAGAGAGAAGTGAGAGAGAAGTGAGAGAGAAGTGAGAGAGAAGTGAGAGAGAAGTGAGAGAGAAGTGAGAGAGAAGTGATCTAGTTCTTAGAGCTCTCGTGTTCTCTCACACAGCTTCTCGAAGACCTGCGTGGTAGATTGGATTGGTTTTCAGCAGACTTCACGCCGTCAACTGGCGGGTTCTCCATAAGGCTCACTCGATACCTCGCTCGACACTTTTATGGCCATTGGCATTGAACACTAAATCATGTCATTGTCTATGGTCTGAAAGTGTTTCTGTTGCGATGATGTATCCCGAATGCAGGCGAGACACTCGAATCTACTCCGTACTGCCCTGGGAACTTGTGTTGTTGCCTGACATATCAGGTCATGATTCTGATCCCATGGGATAGTCTTGGTCTTTTCGAGGGACCTCTCAAGGACAAACAAGACTGCATATACTGGCCGAGTACCACCTAATCTCGGAAGCAAGTCGCATTGTTTCAGAAAGAGTCTGGGGATTACCACTTTAGTGAACAAGGCACGTGCTTGCTACCCCTTCACATAACTCATCAAGCCGTGGACCGATTTCGCTCAGTTCAGTTGATACCTCGGCAACACGGCGATGCTGTGTACATCCACATGATATACGGCGGGGAACATCGCAAGACTGCTGCTTTAACAAGGGCTTTGCGTGAAGTTCCATCAGCCGACTACAATAATCAACCATTTCGGAAGCTACCGACTATATCCGCATTTGAACTGAGTTCCGATCACATTTCGGGCCCTAATTTACACCACTCAGGCACCCAGTCCTTAATTACGTTCCGATGAAGTTAGGTTTTGCCAAAGTCATCAAAAAGGGGCAATGCTGATCTTGTCAACTGGCGAAGTCTTTGGTTGTACGATTCGCCAGTTGGTGCTACATAGGATCCTGTTGCTGGAAGCCCCGCGTATGAGGCACGTGTCATCCATCAATATGGTAATATCGCCTTTGTACAGCAATTGCATATGCTCAAATGTCTTTTATATTGTGATTCGATATACCGCCCAGTGCCGATTGGTGGACAAATCCAGGTTATAGCATCTGATCAAGCTTTTATGTGAACAATACCGGGAATGTCAGGTTTGGCTCATGCTTCCGGCTCTCGAAAGTAGGTACCTGAGTTAAAAGCATCACATAGTCCAATATGGTGGTCCTGTAAGCGCTCAATATTCCCCTTGGCCGTGATACCGGTGGCGTAGCCGTGACAAACTGAGGCAAAGACCGATGCAAGTCGGCAGTCGTAGAATAGCGTAGTCTGGGCACTCCGCATCCCCGCGAATTTGCATAAAGACATAACTTCTAGTGGAAGGTTACATTCGGAAGGTTATGTAATTCCGATAAGTCTAGGGCTATATCATGCCGATGAGTTAAGGTTCGCGGGATCTGTAGCTTGCCTTCCGACGTTCACGGGGAATGAAATGGCCTTGGCTACCTCAGGACGGATGTCATCGTGAGTGGCTCTTGCGTAATATGCTCGCTGGTGTGGACCAAAGAGTGAAGGAGTATCTGCGAATCAAGTAGTTCGACTAACCGCTCGACAGGCGCCTAAGCACTATGGAGGCACCATCCAACCAGCATTGCAATAGCATCAAGGTAGCGTGCTTGCTCGGCGCTGACTCCTTCATCTCAATTCAGGTCTGCTCCGATGCTTGCAAAGTCATTCCGCATGATCATCGGCAAATAAATTTGAATTTGAAGGCCTCTGGCTACCACTGAAGTATTGGGCCGCCACCATCTACTTAAGCGGAGGCGAACAGACACAATTTCGTCAATTCTGATCTCGTGGACATTGCATTCTCAAATCGAAGAATATTGTCACGAAAATTGCCTCTGCCATCCACGTGAATCTTCGGAGTCAAGCCGTCAATCGGATCCAGGAAACGTCAGGCTCGTTTCCTATTAGGTCAGCTGCGCAAAGGCTGAGCCAAGATTCGGGGAGCTGAGAGGTGTATAAAGCAGACGAAGATTGGTGTTAGACCAGCTGTCAAGTATCCAAATCCAAGAATTGACTCGAATGGAAGAGGAAAGAATTTTGAGCCATGCCGAATATCAAAGGTCTCATTCTTTGTGTGCTTGCCTCGCTATCTTTGATATCCCATGAGGTATCTGCTGTGAGCCATGACCTCCGCGCTGCCAAAAGACAGTCCTCCGGAGATCGACTTGTCTTTGCGCATTTCATGGTAAGCTGAACTCCCGCATGACCATGCTTGGTGAACTGTACTAATCGATTGGAAGATTGGCATAACCAGCAACAGACACAGTGCATCGGACTATGATGACGACATGCGACGTGCCAAATCTCTCGGGATTGATGCATTTGCTCTGAACATTGGTGTAGACCCCTACACTGACCAGCAGCTTCAATTTGCTTATGACTCTGCTGCCAACAATGATATGAAAGTCTTCTTATCATTCGACTTCAATTGGTACCATACTGATCAGACTAGCGCTATTGGCCAGAAGATCGCCCAGTATGCTAGCAGGCCCGCTCAGCTCATTGTCGATGATAAAGTCTTTGTTTCTTCGTTTGCCGGTGATGAACTAAACGTTGCAGCGTTGCGCGCTGCAGTGGGAAGATCCATCTTCTTTGCGCCGAACTTCCACCCTTCGCAGGGGACGAATATCGCCCAAGTGGACGGTCTTCTGAATTGGATGGCTTGGCCCAACAATGGGAATAACAAAGCTCCAACCCCAGGTCATAATATTTCTGTGGCGGACGGTGATCGAGAATATATCAATGCTCTGAATGGAAAAGCTTATGTTGCTCGTGAGTTCCAGCTACCTGATATCAATTTCACCCGACTGACTCTGACCAGCTGCTTCCCCGTGGTTCTTCACGCACTTCGGGTCTGAGGTTTCTTACAGCAAGAATTGGAACTTCCCATCTGATCTCCTCTGGTATGATCGATGGAATGAAATTCTTGCCATGAAACCCCGATTCGTCGAGATTATCACGTGGAATGACTACGGCGAAAGTCATTATATCGGCCCTTTGAACTCCCCTCATACTGATGACGGAGCCTCGAAATGGGTTAATGACATGTGAGGATACCGTCATCTCGTGTCATGAGATTGGGGATTCTCCAACTGACTCAACTGAAATAGGCCCCACGATGGATGGCTCGACATCTCCAAGCCGTATATAGCCGCGTTCAAGGCTGGCGAGTCGTCTCCAAACAGATATATCACCTCAGACGAGTTGGTCTACTGGTATCGGCCGGCACCGCGCGGTGTAGACTGCGACGCCACGGATACCTGCATGGGACCAGCAAACAACGGGAGCGGAAACTATTTCATAGGTCGCCCAGATGGATGGCAGACGATGAGTGATTCTGTCTTTGTGGTCTCTTTACTCACATCTCCGGCCAGCATTGAAGTACACAGCGGTGACTATGTGTATAACTATGACGCGCCAGCGGGAGCAAGTGCCAAGGCGGTTCCGATGGGAGTTGGCTCGCAGAGGTTTACAGTTACTCGCAATGGACAGAGTGTTTTGTCAGGAACAAGCTTGAAGGACATCATCAACGGATGCGTGTGCGGTTTGTATAACTTCAACGCATACGGTAAGTGCATTGAGGCGTCCACTGCATAGGATTCACTTCTCATGTTCTCTGTCTAGTCGGGACCCTTCCGGAAGGTTTCAACGATCCTCTCCTGCCAGATGGACTTTCCGCCTTTACACAAGGTCTGCGGAACGATTCGTGTCGACCAACTCCCTCGTTGGGTCGTCATCCACCCCCTCCACCTTCAAAGTCTCCTCCTCCGCCTTCAAGTTCGCCTCCTCCGCCAACAAGCTCCCCTAGTCCACCATCAAAATCCCCCCTCCACCGTCAAGTTCCCCTCCTCCACCGTCAAGTTCCCCTCCTCCACCTTCAGGTACCCCAGGGGGTGGTGGTGGTGGCGGCGGCGGCGGAGGTGGTACCTGCATTGCAGGCACAGGACCCGGCAACTACGTTGGGCTCTGCGCCTTCTGCTGCAACTACGGATATTGCCCACCGGGGCCCTGTACCTGCACCGCATACGGCAAACCCGTCCCACCTCCACCATCAACAGGCACTCACGGAGCTCCTCTAATAGGGGAGGATGATTCATATCTCGGTCTCTGCAGCTATGCGTGCGACCATGGCTATTGTCCACCTACAGCGTGTCGTGTGGTCTGAGTATAATCTTGGGTTTATGGTCTGAACTGTTCCAGTGTGAAGGATCATGTCTTGTACAAGGCTCTTTAGTGACAATTTCACCCCCGACTCTCGCTTGAATATGGAACACAATAATATCAAATACCGGTGTACTACCTCGTTCAATGATATGATTGTAGCACAGCTCTCTGGTCACAACGATTCCGCCAGCGCCTGAACAGCAACACACGCCAAGACAAGGATAGTAAGCTCCAGCCTTCCAGATTGACCACCTACCCCATCGCTGGTTCCAGCAGTAGGAGTAGGAGTCGCAGTCGCACCGGCCATAGCGGGGGATGTAGCCTCTGACTTAGTCTTAGCAGCGCCGGAAGTAATCCTCACTGGCAACGGCGTCGCCTGGCCCTGACTGAGAGTCGTGCTACTGGTGCCCGGCATCTTGGCCGATTTCCCGGTAACAGTAGCTGTGCAGGTGCGTAGCCCACCGGTAATATCGGTTGAAGTACAGACGACATGATTGTAGCTGGTTCCAGCATGAGTGATCGGCTCTGATCTCCAAGTCATGGGATAACGAAGGGCCGTGGGAACGTACACATCGTCCTTTCCCTCACTTATCAAATACTCCACGCTGCTCTGGGCTGTTGTCAGAAATAGGCCAGGGCCCATTCCACAATTATTGTAATCAATGCCAGGCGGGCAATTGATGCTGTATGTCGTGGTTCCTGCTTGCTGCTGAGAGTTAATTGGATGTATGCTGATTGTCTCGTGCGTACACACCTCTGCAACGATAGAACCGGCTAAGGGTTGAGGATCGGTGTTTGGAATCCACAGAGAAATGATACGGTCGTCTGCGGCGAGACTCAGAGATGCCAATATAAGGAGAGTTATCCAGGTCATTTCTGTACCGGTATATAGGTCTTATGTAGAAGAAAAGGACTAGTTCAATGCAAGACAAGGGAAATATTTGGTAGTCACCGGGCAGAGATGTTCAGGACTTCGGTTCATACCATGCCATTGGATTTGGATGCCAATTCCACACATATCGGGCTAATATGACGACGCTATTACCATAGAGACACGTCCGTTGTGATCCGGAAATAGTTTGCGGAGAGGATTGCACCTCCACCATGATGAAACTTATATGTCACGACAACCTGGACCCAAGAGTGTCAGTCAACTGGCGAGTATGAGACGAACTTCCCGCATATTTCATATCTTCGTGGCTGGAAGCTCGATCGTGCTCGCTTACGACATTCAGCGTAAAGTCTTAATTTGATAATCCGATTTAGCTCGCTTTACATACATGTTGTAGTTGTGGGATTGGAGAAATTCGTAGGAATATAGCCTTGCCAGTTGGCGGAAGGCTAGCCAGTTGGCTGGTGGCTCGCCACTCGTCAGTTGACGGGAACCTGCTTGCTAAACACACGTCTGCAACTCGGCACCCGCAGGCCCGCGGTTGGGTCATGTATCCATGGGATACATGTCATGATTACCATTCCCGAATGGACCCATCTGGTCCGTAAAACTCCTTCGGCTGCCAAGGTTGCGTCTCCTTGCTGATCTTCCGCACTAGTTGCTCATCGATCTCAATTCCCAGACCGGGCTTGGAAGTGGCGTTCACATACCCATCCGTAATATCAAACACAGACGTATCCACCAAGTAGGTGTTCAGATCGATGTCTCCAGCCTCTATATTGTAGTGCATGCCCAGCGACATCTCCTGGATGACAAAGTTGGGTACTGAGACAGCCACTTGAAGCGACGCAGCCAGTGCAATAGGGCCGAGGGGGCAATGGGGAGCGATTGCAACGTCGTAGGCTTCGGCCATGTTGGCGATACGCATGACCTCGGAGATACCTCCAGCGTGGGCAAGGTCGGGCTGTAGAACATCCACGGAAGAGTCTTCCAGGAATCTTTTAACTTCCCATCTGTTGTACAGACGCTCGCCGAATGCGATCGGGATTGTTGTGTGCTCGGAAAGCTGCTTGAGTGCTTCTGGGTGCTCGCACAGTAGGGGCTCCTCGATGAAAAGAGGCTGATAAGGCTCCAACGCCTTGGCCAGCTGCTTGGCCATTGGTTTATGCAAACGACCGTGGAAGTCAAGACCAGCATCAAGACCCAGCGCCTTCACGGTCTTCAATCTCTCCACGCATGATTGCAAAACGGCGGGTGAGTCGAGCCAGTTGACATCTTCGGTAGCGTTCATCTTGATACACTTCAGGCCTTGGGCGATTCGCTCCTTCCTGTTATTCCAGTTGTTAGAAAAATACATTGTTTACCTCGCTCCTTCCGTGGAGCTTACGCTGCAGCCTCGACATCGCTTGGTCGGTCGCCTCCAATCCAGGCATAGACCTGCACCTTCTGGCGCACCTTCCCGCCAATAAGCTGGTGCACAGGGACACCCAGCCTCCGCCCCTTTAGATCCCACAAGGCAATATCGATACCGGATTGAGCCGATCCGAAGACAGGCCCACCACGGTAGAAACCGAGACGCCAAATGAGTTGCCAGATGTGGTTGATGTCGCTTCAATCGTAGTTAGCCCGTTTTCGTTGCATTGTACAGGATGATTTGGACATACTCGGCTTCTTGTCCCACGATACGAGTGATGATCTCATCCAGCGCACCCTCGACAGCTAGAGAGTGCCCTTCTAATGTGGCCTCTCCCCAACCAAAGCTGTCCTCTTCATCAGTGATCTTGACGAACAGCCAGCGAGGCTTAACGCGGAAGTACTCGATGGACTTGATCTTCACCATCGTATAAATCAGAGTGATATGGAGCAATGATACAACAGAAGCGTTTCAGAATAAACAGCCCGAAGGATGTTCAAGTCGTATTCAAAGGTGCGCGGGGAAATCGTTACCAAACCCCACCCCCACCCACATTATCAAATGTCATGGAGGGTCGGCAAAACTCCGGGCGGTTAAGTGGTTTCATACATCCCAATGTTATGATGAAATCCATCTATGAACGCACTGCCACACCCCCCACTTCTCATTAAGCGCCACCCCCACGCGGCGACTTCTCCGAGGTGGGGAGTTGTGGGGCCTCGAAAAGCATAAGGATAAGCTCCGTCAGGTACCCGAGAGTCATCTCAAGTCACAAAATGTCCGATTCAATCGATGTCCTAGTTTACGGGCTAGGAGCGTGAGTTTGGCCCCTTTGCAGTTTGCACACAAGAGACCTCATAGTAACATTACTAGGATCGGCTCCTTCTATGCCTTCATCCTATCCCGCACCGAGCGGGTGCGACTTACCGTCGTAGCACGGTCGAACTATGAGGCTGTCCGAGCCAATGTGAGTTTTAAATCCAAGAATAGACCACACGGGTATTGACATTGGCAATCTGCAGGGCATTACCATCAAGAGCGAGATCCACGGCGAGCACACTTTCCACCCTTACCGAGGTATGTGCGACTCATGATCCGACCTGGAAGATTGTTGTTAACGGCTCAACCAGTGGTGAAATCCGTTGCGGAGGTCGGTCCGGTCCATTACTTAGTGTGCGCGAACAAGGCAATCGATCAGGACGAGCATGCAGCTCAGTTACACCCAGCCGTAGACGAAAACACGAGCATTGTGATCATACAGAATGGCGTTGGCAACGAAGAACCTTTCCGGAAGTATTTCCCCCATGCCTCGATCATAAGCTGTGTGGTGAGTCTCTCTTACTTCGTCTGCTTGACGACGTTCTGACATCCCGTTTGCACAGACGTGGGTGGGAGCCAACCAAACAAGCCCCGGTGTTGTTGAGCACCATAGCTCTGAAGATACGCAAATCGGCCTATACCACAACCCCACCATCGGCTACGAAATCGAGCAGCTGCGACTTGAAACATTTGCCGAATTGTTTTGTAACGGCAAGACCAAGTTCCAGATTCTCGAGAATATCCAGATCCGGCGCTGGGAAAAGGTTGTCTGGAACGTGGCGTGGAATTCTATAACTACACTCACGATGATGGACACACAGTCCTGGTTGCATTCTTCTCAAGATGCGGAGCCGTTCACTCGCAAATTGATGCAGGAGGTCATCAATGTTGCGCGTGCTTGTGCCGTGCCCCTAAAGGATAGTCTGGTTGACGAGCTTATGGATAAGATCAATTCCATGCCAGGAATTGGAAGCAGCATGCAGACGGATTGCAAATGTGGTCGACCATTGGAGATTGACGTTATACTGGGCTTCCCGTTCAAGAAGTCTAGAGAGCTCGGTATTTCCGCTCCATTCTTGGAGACGCTCTACGTTCTTTTGCGGGCGGTTGATTGTCGTCTCAGGGCTGGGAAATAGAAGGGGTGTACTCAGCATTTGGATCAGCTTGAGTCAAGCCTTAAGTAGCTCAATGATAACGTTCATGGTGTGATATCTTGTAGATAACTCGAAGACAAGAGTGTACATAAATGTAATGTGGAAATTATACCAAAATTTAGGATCCTTTATACAGCGTGCCGAAAGCGAGATCCCAGATGCCAGTGGACTAAGCGAAGGCCAGCTTGCTTCAAAAATCCACAATCAGGGACCTCCAAGATAAGAAAAACGCTTGAGCTCATGTATATACTCCAAAGTAGTAGGTCGTAACATAGGTAGGGACATCAATCGTGACTCGGGGAGGCGAACCTCGGATCTCCTGCAGCTCAACTTCGACTGTCTTGTCGATCTCCGATTCCGGGCTCGTGAGGGGGGAACCGGGAGGCATGCGGTTATCCTCCTGATCAACGGCAAACCTCCAGCGATTATCGACACCCATGAACATGCGGAAACCATAACGTTTGTTCAAAGATGCGAGGTGAGCATGTCGTTGGGCACTGCTCCAATGATGAGTATCCGTAAAATCTTGAAGCATTTGGCTATGCGAAATCCAAGGAATGATGGCCCCGATCGAGCGCGGCATTCGTGGCCCACGGAAGCGACCGCGCCGTGTTCCGAAGACCAACAGCACGACTACCGTATCAAATGCAATGATCGCCAAAGCAATCGCAAGGGATGGAGCCGATGGAATCATGCACCACATACTGCGGGTGATTGTCGCATTTGTGGCCCGGACCGGGTGAGGCAGCGGCTCGAGGTAAATGTCGCGCCAAATGGAAAAGTAGGTGCTGTACACCCATTGATATACAGTTTGAGTCATGTCGGTCAGAAGAGCAGGATCTAAAGAATCAAATTCCGGGTCTTCGCGCTTATAGAGACGCGCAACGAGGAAGCCAGCCCAGTCGTAGGAAGTTATGTTGTATGTGCCGTTCTGCATGGTGGTATTGCCGACATAGTTGCTGGGGATAGCAGCAAAGACTTTGTTGAATTGACCAAGACTCACGGTCGCATTGTCGTACATGGCTCCATGAGTGATGAGCGTCTCGGGGACAGGTTTATGCCAACCTATCTGACCCTTCTGGTCAAACATGATGGAATAATTTTGTAACCTCATTTGAGGCTCACAATGTAATGCGACGGTGTTGTCATCCGTGATAGGGGTGTTCGGTAGGTAATTCCAACGACCGACTACCAGAACGGTCGATGTCTGACATAGATCCGATTCGTTGTTCTCGTCCGGGGACAAGAATTCAATAGACAGCGCAATACCTTCATCCCGGCTCTTCAAAGCTGGCATGCGTGCGTCGCATTCCATGGACGGATTGTCAAACATTCTGTAACGCCAATGATGATTATCATCGGATTTATCATAGACAAGAGCTTTGGAAGAAAGGGGCTCGCACTCGAGCGCGGTACCAACACCAAGAGTCGAGGCGGCGTAAGTCACATCTGACTGGCGATTATTCACGAGTATAGGAACGAAGGACTGATTTGGGCTGGTCCAGGGCAGCATGGGCACGCCGCTGGTGATACTGGTTTGTATCAAATCATACTCGGTAAATTGAGCGGCAAAATCCGTTTGTCGGAAAGTGGACTGACTATAATTCATTGTCAAATCCGTCGTGTCCATCGTCGAAGTCGTCCTTTTTTGGGTAAAAAGCGCACCCGCGACCACAGTCAAGGCCATGTTCACAACGCATGCGACGGATACGAGACCCAATAAGACATGTCGGTCACGAACGGATTTGATGAAAATAGCGAACGGACTCTGGGATGAATAGTTCAGTGACAATGATGTCCGTGCCGTGGCGTTGCCCCGTTGCAGGTGGACCCAAGGCTCCAAAATAGTCAGGTTGCGGTGAATGGATGTGCATAGAGATCCCACGGAGGAAGCGACCACGGAAGGCAAGAAGGATAAGACGACTTGGAATGCACTGGAATCAGATTGGGTGAGATGATTGAACCGGCCGTCCCGAAGCAAAGAGGAGACCACAAGTCCAATGAGAATGATAATACCCGCTAAGGCTAAGAACTCAATAAGAAAGAAAGGGATCATCAGAAAGTGAGGCATCGGATCAGCGCGGGTTTTGAGGTGACCTTCAAGCTTGACAGGAGATCCTGGTGGTGAGGTCAGCGATGAGTTGCGTATACAACGACAGGATGGGAGTGGCATGGGGTGATTATCACGAACCGTCTTCAGCGAGGATCTCCAGTCTGTTACCCGAAGGGCCCTGCCTCCAGTAACAACGAGCATTTCGGAAGATGCGACGGAGTTGACGGGTTGAAAATTGATGAAACTCCGCCACTGGCTCCGCAAGGATGTTGGAAGGGTGGAATATATCAGCGGCGATACTACACATAGCACCAATTGACCCTGGGTCGCTTTGAAGGAACAATGCTCGCGAACGATACATATAAAGAAGGTACATCGCCGTCAAGGTGGCGAAGGCGAGAATGAACTCTGACCAGATGGCAGCAAAACTGACCACTGCAATGGCGACTTGATTTGACGAGCGCATGGCGGTTATGACAGTCGGAGGATTTTCCGGATCAAACAGCCGACCAAGGGTGAGTACAAACGATTGCTTCACATCCCGCTCAATCTTGGATCCGAATTCGGCTTCTGTCATGACGGTTGATGTGTCGAGCACCAGCACAGGCTGGAGATCTCCCAGCTCCTGGCTGATGATAGGGAGTTCAGTCATTGTGCGAGCTCCCGTGGTAGAATTTTCACGAATAAACAACATATCACTTGTGTATGGAGCGCGTTGAGACAGCAGGGCCTGGAAGTGATCAATGTTGAATTCAGACGACGTGAGAGCGCGGGTGCTGCCTCGCTCGATCTCAATCGAGGTGATGGAGCCGTTAGAGTGCATGGAGACACGAGCTTCCGCCTTGTGGTAAATGATATCACAAGCAAACGCAGTACCATATGCAGAGTATTCGGTAACAGTCGAGTTAGGCCTGGTCACATTTACCCCAATCAACATGCCATAAACATCGAATGGATCGCAGCTAAATTCCGTGAAAGCTTGGGTTCGGTCTGGATATGCTTCCATAGCGGCAGCACTGATCGCCGGCTCCCAATACCGTACTTGCAAGTAGTCAGTGGAATGGAAGAAGACACTGTCGTATCGAAAGTCAAAAGTGCATTTTGTGGCGCCTCCGTAGGTATCTTTCAAGTCGATGGCACTAGCGTTCCATGAGATGGTAGGAAACGCCGCGTCCGGACGATCGTGGATAGCGACTGTGAGCTTATCTTCAACGGAAATGTTCTGACATGAAAGTTGCGCCCAATACAAAGTCTGATCCAGAGTCCAAATCGTGTTCTCATTATGATCGCTGTCGGGGATCTCCACGGGCGCAACGGCGTATTTAGAGGAGCGGGTCCGTCGCAATTGCTCACTCACGCTCAGCACAGAATCAAGAGTGCTGTTGGCCTGCGTGGCCATCCAGTTCGCTTGAGTGTTCAGATCCACTAGATTAGGCCAGCTTTTTATGGTTCCATGGTCAACCACATCCACCTCGCGTAGCTCAAAAACAGTACTTTGCAGAGCTGGGAGTATGATTCGGATGGAAAGGGTGACAAATGAGATCCAAAGAACTACCCAATGGCGGCGACGCGCGGCATTGATCGGGGTGAGAATTGTTTGGCCGAAGTTATAGTTGATGAAGAGGACAGCCGCTGGCGCTCCCTCGGGTCGGGACAATTGGAAGTATGGTTCCAGGCGGAGGACATCGAAATCTGTGACTGTCCACACCAGGACAAGCACCAGGGCAACGATTATAGGCAGGTAGTTATAGAGGAAAGATTGTACAGGAGAGATGTCCTCCGTGTAGGCGAAGAATAACAACCCCCCTTCACGGTCGCTGTACTGTCGTAGTGCTTCCAAAGCCAGAAGCATCGACAACATCAAACATATAATGGAGATCAGGTACGGCGGGCGCAGAGCCAGTGGGCGCCAACTCCGGGGTTCGCGGGGCGTTAGCGATCGAAAGGGGGCAAGGCGAGCTGTCTCCCATCTTTTGTTAGCATCTAGTCTGTGAGAACCAGCGGCTGATGCCGATTAGGGGGTGTGTCATGGAAGGCCACCACTCACCGATCAGTTGTGCCCAACGCCTTGCCCCATCGCTATCAGACATTCTGGAAGAGGCCCCAAGGGCGGACAATATAGTGGATATAATGGAAGGGCATTGCCAATTCAAGTCTCAACTGTTCAGGAGATGTTCGACGCAAACAAAACGAGCCATGGTTCACCAAGGGTCAAGGAACAGATGTAGATGCAAACGGGGAGGAAAATGACAGCTCAGTAGAGCCCGAAAACCGGGATGCAAAGAATGAACGAACCAAAGGCCAAGCAATGGATATTGAACATGACGAAAGTGGAACAGAAGGGGGACCGAATTTGCGGCTGTGCTGTGTACGGTCTGTGCCCACGTGTGGGGCGAACTAGGAACAACTGGTCGATTCTCCGTCTCGGTAGTCTCGTCTTGGCATTTGTATACAATGAAACTAGGCGGGAAATTGACTGAGGCGAGAGGTCATCATGTTATGATTCTTGCAGGTGGCCTCCAAACAAGATTTAGGGCTTCAATCTATCATGAGTAGGGGGTTGAGATGGGGAAAATCAATAATGCACGGAACCACACCCAATGGAGCGGAATTACGATTGATCCTTTCCATGTACCTACAACCTAGGTTTACCTTCGTCATATCACCAAATTCAAATCAAGTATATATATTCTATCTAAACGAGCGACTATACAGTAACAGTACAATGTTGGAATCTCCAACAAGCCCACAAAAAGAAGGATAACCTATACATACAAACAACGATGACGATCAGGCTTACTGTGATCACCGTTCAGAAAGAAGCCCTTACGACGAAGGGGTTCCAGTGAACAAGGGCCCACCAGTAGAAAGGACTTTGCGAGAGGAAAGTGTGCTAGGAGTAGGCATGCCAGTTCCGAATGGAGCAGTGGGAGTTCCAGTGGGAGGTAGGAAAGGCAGGGTCTGCTCGGCGCGTTTCTGAGCGCCAGCAGAGGCAATGGCACTGCCAATAGACTGGGAATCCTTCAACAGAGATGGAAGATCGGTGGGAATAGACACAGCCTCGCTGCGCTTCTGGGCACCAGCGGAAGCCAGCGCAGCAGCAGCAGACTCAGCGTCAGAAACCAGCGAAGGTAGATCGGTGGGGATGGAGAGGGCCTCGCCACGCTTCTGAGCACCGGCAGAAGAAAGAGCTGCAGCCACGGACTGGGCATCTGAGACCAGAGACGGGAGATCGGTGGGAATTGATAGGGATTCACCACGCTTCTGGGCGCCAGCGGAGGCCAGCGCAGCGACAGCCGACTCAGCGTCAGAAACCAACGACGGAAGGTCGGTAGGGATTGAGAGGGCCTCGCCGCGCTTCTGAGCACCAGCAGAAGCAAGAGCTGCAACCACCGACTGCGCATCTGAGACCAAGGATGGAAGGTCTGTCGGGGTAGTCAGCGCCTCCCCGCCCTTCACAGAACTGTTGCTGGGGCTAGAAGATGACGGCAGGCCAGTGCTGGAGGCAGCATGACTGCTGCTAGAAAAAGGAATAGCCGCGGCAGAGGCCGAAAGAGCGAGAGAGAGAGCGGCAAAAGAGGTCTTCATGGTGAAGTGAATGGTTGAACGAATTCTCCAAAGCAATGAAGTGTTGTTGATCAGCGATAGCTCGCACAGCGAGGGAAATTTGTATGGAAGAAAGAAGAAGATCGATGTACAAACTGATCTCGGATCTGCTTGATGAAGATCATTGAACAGAGGGAGACGAAGGGGATTTTATATCTTCTCGTGCGCTGACCTCCAACGTGAGCTCCAACAAGCCATCGACCGTTCGGAGCAAAAGCCGAGTGTTCCATCTGGCAAGAGATCTCATTGCCGGTGCCCTAGGCCCGTAGCGACTATGTCTGTACCCACGATTTCCTTATCTTGAAAATAGGGTCTTCATCCGTCAACCAAGGGCGCTCTTTCGATCTCGTCATCGTTTGAACCTGATATCTGAAGGGTTCGGCATATCTCAGCTCTGCGCGATAAATCATAACCGTTGGTTCATGTCGATCACCTGTCCGGATTGAGGCTGCCCTGAAGCAGAGCCATGGTACCAAGAGGATTTGGACCAGCGGTAGAGATAGTCTCAAAATTGTTGTCACCCCGCGGGCATTTAGAGTTAATGGATACAAGATCGATATGTGGAGAATGACACTCAAGTCTGAGCAATAAAGTGTGAGTGGCGTGCACGTGGACCTGAAATACTTAGACTGACAGCCGCATTTGGGAATAGCCCCGTGGGGACCACCTGAGCAAGAACGGTTCTGGAATGTGGAGAGAACATAGACCAGTTAGTTCCCAGAATGCTTATCTGGAGCGTTATGAAGTCTTTCCCACGGTTCGCAGTTCACGAACTTCAGAAAATCCGGGAGACTGACGATCCCGCCGATCACCGTTGTGTACGAGATTCCCGAGGTCGCCTCTGAGGCTATGAGCAATTACGTTCAACGGTTCATCACTAAGGATATTCGGCTCCATTTCCGCTCGATTTGCCGACTGGGCTTTCCGAGGTTCACATATCGGGCGGCCTTGAACTCGGCATCATTCGGCATCCTCGGCGTAGCGCAACTCAGTACAATGCCGGTCTCAGTTTTGAAGCTCAATTTCAAGAGAACGTACTAAGCCCTGAGCTACCTTGTCCGGTTTAGACCCCAACTTTGACTCAAGATGTGCGCCCGGCGTAGTTGAGCGTTGCGTGGATCCTTGTGGATGTATCTCTTTGTCGGTCGTTTTAGTCTCAAGTCGAAGAATAGGCCGCGCACACCTTACGATCTCGTCACTACCTTGTAAGCTCCCATAAATTAGGCACTGACGCGGTTGCCCCCAGGTCGACCTGGTATGAATAGGCAAGGATTCCGGGGCCGTGGGTTCTTGCCAATAATGTCGCAAACGGTCGAGGCCCTGAGGGACTTGAGTCTAATGGAAGTAATGGGCCAATGGTAGGGGATTGATTGCATACAGAGACAGGCAAAAAGAAAAGAGAAGCAAACATTGTCAAAGCTAATTAACATGTTGCACTCGTTCTATCACCTCTCGGCCCCTCGGGGTAGGTCAGGAATCTCTTCCTATCTCTTATCTCGCCAAGTGAAAATCTAGACCATCTCAAACAAAAGTACTAAACATAAAGTGGGCATAGTTACTTGAGAAGTCTCATTGGGGTGCCGGGTGAGGTGATGAGGTGATCAAATCACGAGGGCCGAGGCCACAGGAATTGGCACGAGTATCGAAGCTCGGAAACTGCGGGAAACAGTGATCGCAAAAGGCACTGGCAGTAGAATATTAAAACCCTCGAAGTCGGTGAAACACAGCCTGAAGTATTCAGCTCTGAAGGCTGGAGCAGTCCAGCTGAAGGAAGGTCCATGGACTCTCGGATGACATGGCCCCCAAGCCCGACTTGTCTTGGCAGTCGGAGCTTCCCCGAGACCTCCGTCGTCCCTCCTCGTTAATCACCATCTCACTTCCTCTCCTTGTCCGCGTCTCTCATCAAACATGGGTCTCATCAGCAAATTGGTCAAGACATCCGTCGCAGGCGGCATCGCCTCGGTCGGTGTCTTCTGGGGCGCGACGCGCAATGCCACTTTCGTGCCCATGGACTCCTCCGACCCGATCTTCCAACATGCCCTCTTCAACAAGCTCAACCCGAATCGCAACCCGCCTATGTATGATGTCTGCGTTCGTCGAGTTCCCCTAGATAAGATCCAGCCCTCTCTGCTGGAGGAGAAGGGCAAGTTGGTCGAGGCCTTCTGTGCTGGTGTCTGGGGTGGTATGGGTGAGTTTACTGGGAAATACTATCCTCCTCATAACAACACACTCTAATCCATTGTCTACCGGCATGCAGGATACATCCCCCAGCGAGCCTACCTTGAGCGAAAGTACCGTGGCCCCGAGACAGCCAACCAGCTCTGGGACCGCAAGGACTTGCTTGAAGACAAGTACGACGTCGGCACCCTCATCACCGATCACTTTGAAGTCGTCGAGAAGAGCGAAGACCGTATTGTTCTCCGCTGCGGTGACTCCCCACGTATCCAGGAAGTCCGCCCCTCTGATGGTCTTTTCGAAATCGCCGCTGTTGTCAAGAGGGAACAAGGTGTGGCTGAATTCAGCTTGAAGAGCTGCTTCTACCAGGGTCTCGGGAAGGCCGATCAACCCATGGATGCCAAGATTGCTTGGGCACACCGTCAATATACCAAGTTGCTGGTGGAGACCGCCGTGCTGAAGAAGTGTGTCTTGTAAGGGAGTGTATGGAGGGTCTCTTGCTTGCCGACGAACGGGATTTACCGGTATACAAATAGCCCCGAATCTTCCATTGGGCCCTGTCGTGTATATTTTCCTTCTGATATCCCTATATACGGTCCTCGCGCTAGCGACCCTAAAGTTTCGGCTCAATCGGCACCAGGGGATTCTCATTGAAAATTGTACATTATTATCGATTGCGTGTATCTATCTGCAACATATGATCAACTCCTCAACTCTTCACCACCTCTGTCTGGGGCCCCTCTGACTCTAGGTATCCCTTTTCATCGGTAGCGGATGGTGCGGGTTCGCTGGTGAGAGTGATCGCCAGAACGGTTGGGATGGCAATAATCAACGAGCCGATGCAGAGACCCCAGTTCATAGCGAGTTGGGTCATGGCAGGCGTCTCCACGGCATTGACACGCCATGACATGGCACCTCCAGTGCTCTGGAAGGTCTTGTACGCTCCAACCAAAACGGCAGCCGCAGCCGGGGAGTTGGATTGAGCACCAATGAGCCAGTAGCAGTACGACTGCCAGAGCGCATCATATGCGCCATAAAAGATGTAAAGGAACATCGGGCCTACAGAGATGCTGCCTTGGGTGTAATCGATGTCCTGCTTGAAACCTCGCAACAAGCGGGCATCGGACCACTTCTGGAACACATAACCCCCACCCCAAATGGCCATTCCGGTGACCAACAGGAAAACCCAAGCGACGCGAGCGCGCATAGGGCGGGTAAGCCCCGGAATATCGAGGATGGAACCCATAACAAGTCCACCCAGCATCTGTGCCATCCAATAGAGCGCACCGTTGAGTGAACGAGTTCGGATGTTAAAGTTCATGCCGTTCACTGCGTTCTGCTGATAGGAGTAGAACACATTGGCTGAGAAGAAGAGGGGTAGCATGCACAAGACCTGCCAGTGGCAGAGAGTCTTCACAGAGTGGCGAGCAATCTGGCGCCAATTCTTCTCGCTCTCTGGGGTCACTTGCAACTCAGCCACCCGAACATAGGACGGAGGGCAAATGAGTGAACCGAGGAGCCACCCAAAGGCCATAATAACGAGCAAGGCAATATATGTTCCATCGTTCACGGTTCCAGTCGTCGAG
Source organism: Penicillium bovifimosum (assembly GCF_028826915.1). Classification (NCBI taxonomy): domain Eukaryota; kingdom Fungi; phylum Ascomycota; class Eurotiomycetes; order Eurotiales; family Aspergillaceae; genus Penicillium; species Penicillium bovifimosum. Next base: position 2,166,686 of record NW_026622714.1, on the reverse strand, counting down.
CCGTAGTTGAGGCCGAAGCTAGCGAGCGATCCAACTCCACCGCCCAGGTTGAAGATGATCCAGAAGACAGCAATTGCGCGCCCCTTTTGGGACTCTGGTACATAGGTTGTCATGATCGCACCCTGAGCAACCCATAAGAACGATGCACCCACACCGAGAATCGCACCGGCAGCAATAACGAACGCGCCGTTGCTTGTCGCTATGATGAGACATCGTCAGCTTTGCATACAACAGGTCTGGGCCATCCACAAACTCACAATTGAAACACAACAGACTGCCGGAATACAACGCATAGGTCCAGCCTCCGAGCAAGAGACAAACTCTTGGTCCAACACGGTCAAAGATCGGGCCAACCACGAATAGAGCAGTTCCAGCAGTGGCAGACAGAAGAGCGACATTGGCATTTGCAGCCACAGTTTGGTCGACTTGGCCAGAACCACCCAGACCACTGAGGGCATTGTACATCTATTCCTCTGTTAGCCAAACTGGGAGGCCTCTATTTGTCGCGATCCAATACTCACACCCGGGCAGCAGAAGCAGATAAAACTGATCAAGATGATCTGAAACCAAGAATTGGTCCAGAGCTTCCACAAGGTCGAACGGTTTCCATTGTCAGAGCCAGTCACTGAGGTATTCCCTGCTTCAATTCTTGATTCGGTCGACATCTTCAACACTGTGCCAGTGAATGATCGGCCTCTGGAAATTTCCAGGGGAGACGATCTCAACTTATGTTGGCGACATTTCCCCAGGGCTCTCTAATCACGGGTGGGCCACGGTACAATCGAGTCTGGGGCCCCACGCGATACGGGGCTTGGGTTGCACGCGAGCATAAAAATTCCATGGGTTTATCGCGGTGTCTCAGCGACTACACCACTCGTATGTAGCATCCGATGTGGGGAACCCACATGGCGTGGTAGTGAATTGTTGAGACAGTTATCAGGAAGATCTTTACCTTTTTATCGAGGAGAAAAGACCTCCACATTGGACGAAGTCCGGGGGGGAAAAGCCACTCCACAATACGGTCGCTTGTCAGCCGGGCCCGGGCCAATGCTAGAACGCGCCGCCACGCGCTAGTTACCACAGTGTACCTCAGTCCCCATTGTAACTCTACCGAGTAACATCTCGCCTTGGCTCTTGGCTTTACACAAAAAAATCATGGCGGGGGCCACATCGGTATCGGCACCCTTGGGGGCCGAACTAAGCACTCTGCCGGCATAATGTGAAGTGGAATGGATACCGAACTCGCTTCGCGCTAGTGTAAAAAGCCTCTTAATCGCCAATTTTCGCGTGGTGTGAGATCCGTGATTCGTTTGCATAAAAAAATTCATCCCTAACCAGCATTCTCCTGGCAAGCTTGTCACTTGTGGCCTCCAATTGCATAATGGATCTCGGCAGTTTAGCCAACCTCCAAACGGAGGGGGTCAATCCCCGAACCGTGCATATCGATCGCATGTCGACACTGGAGATGTGTACTGTGATCAATGCGGACGATCAGAAAGTGGCAGAGACAGTTGTTCCTTGCTTGCCCGTGATTGCAGGCGCCATCGACGCATTGACCCCGCGGGTTCGACAAGGGGGCCGGGTGATCTATGTTGGTGCTGGAACCAGTGGAAGGTTAGTTATTCCCACTAGTGGTTTAACATTGAGCCTCTAGTAAACATCATCATCTAGGCTTGGAGTCTTGGACGCATCGGAGATTCCCCCCACATTCGCAGCACCTCGTGGACAGTTCGTCGGTCTCATTGCAGGCGGCGATGCTGCTATCAGATCAGCGCAAGAGGGTGCTGAGGATAACGAGAAAGCAGGCGAGGAAGAGATGAAAGCCCTGAACCTTAACCCTGAACTCGACAGTATCATTGGAATTGCCAGTTCAGGACGGACACCATATGTACTGGGTTGCCTCGCTTTTGCTAAGAGCATCGGCTGTTTGACAATCGCTGTTGTTTGCACAAGTCCGTCCGCAATAGGCTCTTCGGGTAATACTGATTTTCTTATTGCACCCATATCAGGACCGGAAGTGGTCACTGGTAGCACGCGGCTAAAGGCCGGCACTGTGACGAAGCTAGTCTTGAATATGCTCAGTACTGGCACCATGATCCGCACGGGAAAGACCTACGGAAACATGGTATGTCATATTCCCTGCTTCCTGGAATATAGCTAACTTCGATAAAGATGGTTGATCTCGTGGCCTCGAATCTGAAACTCGAGCAGCGATCCCGGAATATCCTGCGGAGGCTGAGTGCGAAGTGTCATTCCGCGTCCGATGAGGAATTAGATGAGCTCTTGGCGAAAAGCAACCGAAGTGTCAAGCTGGCTATCTTGGCTGCAGAAAGCGGAGAGTCAGTTGCGACATGCCAAGGCTACCTCGAGGCTGCTGGTGGAGTTTTGGCCAGGGCACTGGCTGTAATCTCTAAGCCCATCTCTAGGGCCAACGAACAGAATCCCATGAGCTCCAAAGCTACCCGAAAATTCGTCTTATGCATCGATGGCGGTGGCACAAAATGTGCCGCTGTGGTGGCCGAAGGAACCAGTATCGTGGGCCGGGGATCCGCTGGTCCATGCAATCTGTATGCCTTCTTTCTTCAGTCAACGAATGTTCATGTGATACTGACTTCCTATAGAACCGACAGCATCGGAAACATTGATAGTGTTATTGACACTTTACTTGAAGCAACAAAGTCTGCGATGAAAGACCACTTGCCAAGCGGCGTGGAACAGTTGGAGTCATCATGGAAAGCGTATCTTCAAACGTGCTTCACCTCTGTGTGGATTGGACTGGCTGGTCTAGAACGGGCTGGCTTGGAGGAAGTGCTGGCGCCCAAGTTGCGCGAGGCATTCGGTATTTCCGAGGAAAATAATTTCCGATTGACCAACGACGTTGATCAATTAACCGCGGCAGTTCCAACAACGCAAGGTACCCCATCTGTCCTTGTGTTGATTGCGGGTACCGGAAGTGTTGCTATGAGGTATGATTGGTCTCAGGGTCAGCAAAGATACACTCGTTCTGCCCGTTCTGGAGGCTGGGGTCACATGCTCGGGGACGAAGGGGGCGGCTACTCAATTGGCATGAAAGCCATCCAACACACCCTTGCAGTCTCCGAAGACATAACGCTAGGTCTCACCACCAGTGGAGGCGACGAACTCGCCAAGGCAGTTGCAGAGAAATTGGGATGTCAAGTCTCCGAGAGCGCCAGCGTACTGAACAACATCCTTGCTCAGAACTATTCTCGGAGTGTGAAGGCACGTATCGCCAGTATTGCGCCTGTGGTTCTCGAACTGATGGATGGAACCAATACCGCGGGGGGTATTGTGAATGCACAGGTAGAGAAATTAGTGGGCGAGACTCTCGGCCGTTTGGTGAATCCTCAATCCACTGGCTATCACCCATCAGAGGGTACTGTGTTAGTCTTGGCTGGGGGACTGATGAAGAATGCGAAGTACAGGGCCTCCTTGGAGGCACAATTGAGCTCGCACAATTTATTGTTCCAAGGGACAGTGGTGGTTGAAGATGCAGCCGGTGTCGGGGCCAAGTATCTGAGTCGTTGATTGTTAGGCCGCTCTTTCTGTATCTTTCCTTTCTTCTTCCCACTTGAACTCTTTTACCCCCATTCTCATCTATTCCTCGATGCCAATCTCCAGACTAGTTGATATGACAATTGGTCTCGTTTGACTACTACCCAGGTGCACATGAAAAACTATCACATCCATGACATTCATATTGTTGGCCCCTAGCGCTTAATCTGCTTCATTCATCTCGCTGTCCGACCTATCTCAACCTCGGGACCGCTTCGATCACTGACTCCATGGCAGGACTCTGGTTCCAAATACCCGTGATTTCTAGTCCGGCGCTACACAGGAGGTCCCTCCACTGTTGTTCCGATCGTTCGATGCCAGCCCCTATACTCATCATCTGAATGTCCAATGAGGCCTGCATGAGGGGCGTCGCGGCGTCTGGCAGTACGAAATCCACGATGAGAATCCGAGAATAGTCCGGTGCCATTGCGGATACGGTATTTCGTAGGATCTTCCGACTTATGTGGTCATCCCAGTCGTGGAAGATGGAACGGAAGTAGTATACGCGAGCACCCATCACAGGCTGAGGATCCAGGAAACTGTGCCCCATCACCTCGATCCCTGCGTCCTTACCATCTACTCCCTCCACCACGTTAGGCAAGTCTTGTAGGACCAATTTGCCTGGAAGATGACCATATTCCCTTCGAAATTTGCTCAGATCGTGTCCCTGGTTGCCGCCAACGTCGACCACGAAAACTGTGTCCTTGTATGGCACTGCATGGCCAAGCAATCGCTCCACGGGGTATATATCGTACCACATTGGTTTACCTTCCCGGCGGCTAGCCATATAGGAGTTGAACAGCTCCTGCTGGTTGGGATGACTTGAAAGCCATTCAAATTGGCTTTGACCAACGGCCCATTTCATGGGAGACTGGGCGTAGTCCCGGGGATTGGCATACTCGTGGAAGCGCATATATTCCGGGAGCTTGCTCAAGGTCGGAAAGGTCAGATCATATCTGTTCAAAGTTCTGGTGAGTGTTCTGTGAAGAGATACAGGGGCTCAGCCAACACCGCCAACATACATGCAGGGGATCCCGTCTCTTCCAATCGGCTGAGTGAGTGCTGAGGTCTTCTCATTGGCGACATAGACTTCGGGGGCTGGGGTGGCGCACAGCCCAAGAGAGGCCATGACACGCATCAGTCGAACTACCCTTGAAGTCAGCCAAAGCACAGTGTGTGACGGTCTACTATCACTGCAGAAAGATGTACCAATTAGGTCACGCTCGGCGCCTGTGTACTTGGCCAGCTGAGCAGCCGAGAGTCCCGTTCCTCTATGCTGCTTTTCCACAAGAAAAGCAAAAATGCCCAAATCAATGGCAATCCGCAATGCTGCATTTTGAGGAGGCTACAGCCAGTTTAGAGTCTGAACTCAACTCAGTTGGAGCTACTTACCTGGTAAATTAGACGCAACACGGTCTCTGTCGGCGTTTCCACAGCAGACCTCAGCTGGTCGATCATTCGCAATAAGTCAAAGTGGGCTTGTGGAGACGACTCCGAAGCTTCCTCCAAAGCCATATGGCTGATGCGACTGATCAAACTGCACAAGGGAGTGACGATCGTCATGATTTCATCTGCTCAAGAAAGTATCACCGATGTTGAACGAAGATGTATCTTTCGTGTAGCACAGCCCCAGGATGACAGAGCTGGCTCATTTGACGGTATCGCGATTCCACCTTATATGTCTTTGACATGTCTCTTGGCCACTGTAACATCCGCCGAGGTAAATAAATCACCTTGTTTCTGGGCGTTGGTGCATCCATTCCAACGAATGCAATCCATGCATGCTTACCCCGAAAGCAGCTGACGGCCGGGGCATATCGCTTCTAGCAACTTGTGCAATCATTCCCGGCCCATCGTCTGAAAGTTCCGTATTTGAAGGGACAAATCGAGACGAGCGAAATCAGCAGGATGTATGTACAGCCTTGGCCCTCGGTGTACAATTCCAATACGGGCCATCTGCGGTTTCTGCATCCACTAACCCACTTTTCTGATATTTGCTTTTACTACGCCAACCCCTAAGATGCATGATCAGCACGAAAACAGGAAACCCATGGCGATACCAGGTTGTATTTCTATAAAGAGTGTGATGGACGTCGCTAGTGGCAACTAGGTTCGCGTCAGCAATCACCAACTAGTTTTTAGCGCTGATGCATTCAACTGCCCCCAAGTCCGAGGCGAGCCCGCGTTGGAAGCCAGCCATTGCGACTGTCAGTCTGGGAGTCGCCCATTTACACCCCATTGCAGCTAAACTTGATGCTGCCGCCCACAACGGCCAAGGGGGACTTGAACTTTTCCACGATGATGTAGCGCAGCTGGCCAAAGTACTCCGCGATCAAGCAACTGACTGTGTGCCCCGCACCGATCGAGATTATGAGATTGACGCAGCGCATACCATCCGAGATCTGTGTGCCGAGCGCGGTCTCTCTGTTCTAGCCCTCCAACCTTTCCGACACTACGAAGGTCTTATCGACCGAGAACGCCATTCAGAGCGGATCGATGAACTCAAGCATTGGGTGCAATTGTCCAAAATTCTTGGTGATTCACTCTTTATCCTCATTCCATCATCCTTTCTCGAAGCGTCCGAGATCACCGGCGACCGAGAACTCCTGGCCGCTGATCTCGCTGAGGCCGCGGATGTAGCATTCCCTGTGCGGATAGCGTACGAGGCCTTGGCTTGGGGAACATACGTCAACACGTGGGAGGACTCCTGGGATGTGATCAAACGGGCTAACCGGCCCAATTTGGGTATCTGTTTGGATACCTTCAACATAGCAGCCCGTTTGTGGGCCAACCCTACGGACCCGACGGGACGGTTACCTGCGAATGCAGATCAAGATCTGCGGGAATCGTTGGATCGGCTTGTGCAGGAAATCGATCCGGCCCGAGTCATGATGGTCCAGCTTGCCGATGGCGAACGAGTCGACCCACAAACACCCTTTCTTCATGCACCGGGCCTCCCTACGCTACTAGCTTGGTCGCGGAATGCTCGCCTGTTTCCGTGCGAGGAGGAACGGGGCGGATACCTTCCGATTCGAGAGGTGACGGATGCCTGCATCAACGGCCTGGGCTACACCGGCTGGGTCAGTATGGAGGTATTCTCACGCACTACCGGGGAAGATGACCCGGCTGTGCCGATTCAACATGCCGCCCGCGCTCGTCGATCATGGGGAAGGGTTCTGGAATTGCTCGAAGCAAAGCCGGAGAAGGAATCCATATAGGATTGAGGGCTATGAACGGCGATCGTCAGGATTTTTGCTGTGTCGGGAATTCAAGGTTATTTTGCTACCTTTTTGGTTCAAGGTAGATGCATTGGACCGATACGCGGAATGACAGCTTCGATACCTGTGTGTTGCGATAGCCTACAAGTCTTGTCCAATGGATGTCTGCAAGAATATACATCCTCCTTATGTCGGTCTTAAGCTCGATCAAAATGTTTCGCATGCAAAATCGTCGGTTTGCAAGAATATCTTACACCGTTCTCGATAATTGAGACATCCTATCCCATACGTACCGAGCAATGGATATCGCCGGGTCAATCTGCCTTCAGCGGAACACTACCCGTGCATCCTAATAATGTGTCTCTGGAATGCTGCCAGACTCACTATGTCTTAGAGCACCCGACATAGTCAACTTTCACAAAGCATTTACCAAATCCAGGTACGGGAATCGGCATGCTAGGGCGGCAAGGCCCGATCGAACGGATCAGCATTCCTGGGTCGGGCCCGGACCCAGTTCCCGAGAAGCCTTCTACATACTTCGATATAGATAGCAGTGGTTAGGAACTCTATGAGATATGGGGAGACATTCCAGGCCGCGGATACTTGTCCCGGCCCGCTGCCGCTGAAACCGTCCCAACTGGAACGATGCAGATCTTGGATAGCCATACCAGTAACTAAATTGTTGGAACTTTGGAAGGTACCCGAATACCAAGACCCAGTCTGCAGCCCTAGGCCCCTCTGATGTGTCCATTGACGTTTAACGCATACCTCCTTTTAGCACCATTCATTGGTGTGACCCCTTGGTATTCACCTTGGAAGGGGCGTCCTCCACTACGATCGGTTTCAGCGAGAAACCGTTGAGACCGGACCCTTGCTTCTCTCTTCATAGGCCTAGACTAGCCTTTGGAAGAATGTACCATCAGAAGATGAGCGGGATTTGGTGGCATGCGAAAAAGAAGTTCGCGAACAATATCTTTGCCGTACCTAGAAACCAGCCCGACACCAACCGTCTGGTCGGGGCATATTCGAACACTGCAATTTGTGTAGCCTGCACAGATAACACCCCTCTATCCAGCCTGACCCAGTCTCACGCTCGCTGCTGTGCTCAGTCACACTTGCAGTGATACTCGACTCGGAGGGTGCCTCGATTTGGAATCAGCGATATGCATTCACAGGGGAGAAGATCACAGTAAGCTGTCTACTGAAGTTTGCAACTTGCAACATGCATCACAAGCCTGTCAAGCTGTCCGATGACAGCTTGAGATCTCTCCAGTTTCCTCCAACCGCATTGTCATTGCGACTGGAGTGGAGGTTGTCTCGGGCATCTCTGCAGTGTAACCATTGCCGCTGGACGCGATGCAAATTTCACTCCGAAGATGGGGAATAATGCACGAACTAATGCATGACAGGGGAAAATAAGGAACCCCCAAAAAGGTGAGATCTTCAGCGACTACAAAGGTGTCTATGTCGGTTAATAATAGTTAGCGCGTAGAGGGAAAGCCACAATTAACTACTGCGTAGCCGATGTAGATCAGACTTGGTCACCAACACCAACTCCAGGATTTTTTACTTGCGAATGTAATTTTGAATCACTTTGAACCTGATCGTTTGTTGGTCACACAAACATATCAATGCTTTTCGCTTCGAAATGCTGCTTGTGCAGTGCATTGCACTATTCCCGAACGTTCGCGGGATCCACGGGGCCGCCAACTGTCCAATTCGCGGGGACTGAAACTTGACACCTGCACGTTCATCACAGCATGGAAACTGATCTAGTCAGTTTGCTACTGGGCCGAACTCGTTTCGATATGTCTATCGTTCCTCATGCGGAAGGACGTTGTCATCCCGGGCATCCCGAATGCAGTCAGTACAGGCTAATTCGGTAGCAAGGGTCAATCGGAGGGGCGTTGGTTTGCACATACACAGTAGGTTCCTGGAAGAGTACTTAATCCTCGATGCCATACGAGAAGCATCCCGCTACCGTGGCACTCTTCTCCTCATTCTGGAAATACATCTCTTTTCCTCACGATGGGTATCCAACGCGATGGCCAGACATCACAGGCTGGATCCTCCAGCACCATCGACCCGTTGGTTCGAAAGTTTGGACCGCTTCAAGTCCTTGATGACTTGATCCGCTTACGGGCTGCGGACTTTGTTCAGCATCCAATTCTTGCCTACCCTAGTTCTGAGAAGGATCCAGCTTCTTATGATTACTATACCGGGCAAGACTTGGACAGCATGATCAACCAGGCTGTCACAATGCTCATGGATGACGGATTCAAGCAGGTAAGTCTGGAAAAACCTCCATTGATTGCAGATGTTCTAACAAATTCTATCTAGCCAACACGAGATGGATCCATCGTGGCACTTCTCACGCTATCAGACCTTAACATGGTCGTCACATTTTTCGCCCTGAGCCGACTAGGCTACACTGTCATGATGCTTTCACCAAGGCTTTCAGGCGAAGCGTGCGTATCATTGCTGGAAACAGTAAACTGCGAGACAATCATCTATGGCAACTCCCCTAACACCCGCTCTACGTTGGGCGAGATTCTCCGCCGGAAATTAGTGAGCTGCCGCCCAATGCTCTCGGGCTCGTCATACAAGAAGACGGAGTCATCGTTCCTTGTTCTACATCAAAATCGGAGCCCAGCAAAGATTGCATTGATTCTTCATTCATCGGGATCAACAGGCATCCCGAAACCACTGTTCCTCACGCATAAAGCCCTCATGACACATCCTCTGCGAGGTCCCGGACTCACAACATTTAACCCCTTGCCATGGTATCACCTTCATGGACTGTCCACCGCATTACAAGCGATGTGGATGAGAAAGACCGCCTACATGTGGAATGCGGCCCTGCCCTTGACCGCAGATTCCGTTGTCACTGCTCTGGAAGAAGCGAGACCGGAGTCCGTAGCAGCGGTCCCATATATGCTTCAAATCTTGATCGATGACCCTCGCGGCATAAGGGCTCTACGGGAATGCAAGCTGGTCACCTACGGAGGTGCACCATGTCCCGACGAGCTAGGTGATCGCCTAGTCAGTGAAGGAGTGCATTTTGGAGGTTCATTCGGACTGTGAGTACACCAGCTTCTATGGATGATGTTTCCAAGGTCTAATAAAACTCAGTACTGAGGCTGGCCTCGTTGCCGAGTCAATATCCCGTCCAAAAGGTGACCCTCATTGGAACTATTTGCGATTCTTTGACAATATCCTACCATATATCTGGATGAAACCTGTCTCCGAGTCAGACTCACTTTACGAGTGTGTTTATCTTGCTGGTCATCCAGCGCTCACGACCTCGAACTCCAATGACCCACCAGGATCCTTCCATTCCAAAGATGTCTTCTCTCCTCATCCTACCATTCCGGGACGATGGAAATACATGTCAAGACTGGACGACCGCATCAATCTCGTCAACGGCGAGAAGGTTCTACCACTGCCTATCGAGGGTCATATCAAACAACACCCTTTGATCCATGATGCAGTGGTAGTTGGAGTGGGCAAGGCTGCTCCGGGGCTTCTGATCTTCCGAGCACATGACGCTCAAGCCGATCATCTAACGGATAACCAATACCTTAATTTGGTCTGGCCGACTATCCAAGAAGCAAATTCCCGAGCAGAGGCATTTTCTCAAATTGCCCGCAACCTGGTCGCTATCTTGCCGCATGATGCCAAGTTCCCTCGGACAGACAAAGGGTCTATGATCCGGGCACAGGTGTATCAGGAGTACGGTGATCTCATTGAAAGCTTGTACAATAAAGAGGAACATGTCACCGGTAACCTTGAGCTTAACGTTGTTGAGACTGAGCGTGTACTTCTTCAACTGGCCCACCAAGAACTTGACCTACCCATCTCTGGCGTTGACGCTGATTTCTTCACCGAGGGTGTTGATAGTCTGAAGGCGATACACTTCCGCCGTCTCATTCTTCAGCATTTCAAGTTCGGCTCTGACCAGATACCCGGCCCTAACGTCATATTTGGGACGGGGTCTATATCCCAACTCGCTCGGTCCATCTATGCATTGCAAGATGAGAAAATTCTTGAAAATCCCGCGAATGATACATCTCTCATGACAGCCATGATTGAGAAGTACTCCTTCTTCGACAGACATATCCCCCAACCACATACCTCCTCAACCCAGAAGAGCGTGGTAAGTCAACAACCCTCTCCCCAAATCTCAAAACAGAACGCTAACACACCAAAGCTGTTGACAGGAGCAACAGGGTCAATCGGCGCTCACATCCTATATGAGCTCCTCAACGACAGCACCATCACAACAGTCTACTGCCTCACCCGACGCGATAACCCACTGCAAGCAATCCTCGACACCCTCATTTCCAAGGACCTCCACATCTCCCCAGACCAAAAAACCAAAATCCACGCCTTCAACAGCCGTCTCGACGAACCAGACTTCGGCCTCTCTCTCGACGAAAGCACAATAACGCATATGCTGACAACAACCTCCCTAATAATCCACACAGCCTGGCCCGTGAACTTCAACCTCCCCCTCCCCCAATTCTCCCCCCACATCCACGGCCTCCACAACTTAATCCAATTCTCCCTCTCAGTCCACAGACGCGAGCCCGCCGTCCTGCTGTTCTGCTCCTCAATATCCACAGCCCTTGCCTCCAAATCACCATCCATCCCCGAAGAACCACTCAGTCTAGACAGCGCCTACATGGGCTACGGCCAGTCCAAGCTGGTCGGCGAACGGATCGTCAGTAACGCCCGAAAAATCGGCGCAAGAGCGTACTCCCTGCGTATCGGACAGGTCTCGGGCCACTCGAAAAGGGGGCTTTGGAATGACTCCGAGGCACTGCCGCTGATGATTCGCTCGGCGCTGACGCTCGGTGCGTTGCCGGCATTGTCGCCGCAGACTTGCTCTTGGCTGCCCGTTGACAAGCTGGCAGTGGCGGTTCTGGAGATTGCGGCGAAATGTACTAAGCCGGAAACGTATAGTTGTGCGTCTGGCTCGGTTGTGAGTGATGTGATTGATGACTCGATTTTCAATTTGTGGAATTCTAGGGAATTCGCGTGGGAGGATTTGCTTGCTAAGCTGAGGGAAAGTGGGTTTTGTTTTGAGACTGTTGCTTTTGAGGAGTGGTTGGTGAGACTAAGGAGGAGTGAGGGGAGAGGTGAGGAGGGTGTTAATCCGGCGGTTAAACTCATTCAGCATTATGAGACTATGTATGGGGGGAAGACTTTGGGACCCAAGAGGTTTGTTACCGAGAAGGCTGAGAGGGATAGTGTGACTTTGCGCGATGGGAGATTGAGGATTATTGAGGATGGGATTTTGGGATGTTATGCGCGAGATTGGTTGGAGAGGTGGACTTGAGATTGCATTTGAATTCGATCACTGGAGTTTTTGTATACAGGCGATTGTAAATATTGGGCTTTAGAAATTGAACGATTGTTTGGTCAATTCCACTATCTAAGTATTCCTTTTTGAAGGACGACTGCATCAAAGGGACTCTCACAGATGTCTACGGCCATCTCTAGGGCCAACTATACAAAGAAAAAGACACAAAATTCCACGCCAAATTCGCACACAGAATCCAATCAATTAACACCCCTGTTCAGAGCAGAACAGCAACAAAGAATCCAAAGAAGAGAGCAGAGACGCTCAGCGACAGCCGATCAGCGGCTCCGGTGAAGCTAGGGCCAAATGTAGCGCTAGGAACGGAGACCGGAGATGGAGCGGACGTGGCAGACTCAGGCAAGACACTGGTCGGTGCAGGAATGAGGGCCTTAGAGGCCTTAGAGGCATCATATGGGACCGTGGAAACCACAGCAGTGGGAGTCGCAGGAGGCGCCGCCCATGAATTACCGAAGTCTTCGGCAGCCGCGGAAGTTGGCACGGCTGTGCCATGCGTAGCGACAGGAGCAGCCGGCTGGGGGTGGGTGTCTACCCTACCCTGATCATTGCTAGCTGGGACAGCGTCGACGCCGGAGGGAGGGGCGACAGGAGCTGCAGAGGGGTGTGCCTGTACGTGCGTGTGGATCGGCGCTGGGATAGGTTTTGCGGAAGTGTGGGCGGCAAGAAGAGAAGACTCTTCGGCCATGGGACAGATTGTCTCTGTTGCGGTGACGACAGCGGTTACGGTCCGAGTCTTCTTGGGAGGAGGTAGCTCCGCTGCTTGGGTGTTGAGGTTTTCGGCAGTAGCTTCGGGGCCATGAGCAGTCGCAGGGGCGGTTGTAGGGGCAGTTGTCGTTGTAGGCATTCCCTGGATGATCGCAGCAGTGCCAATTTCGTTGGAAGAAACTGAGAGCACGGTGTGGTGGGTGGCGTGAGTGGCGTGGGTCTCAGGGTGGGTGTTGGCAGGAGCAGCATCAGTCGTAGCAGGCTTGGGTTCAGCGGGTTTGGGGTGAGCAGGCTTGGGCTCCGAAGCAGGAGAAGAAATACCCTTCACACCGGCCTGGTAGATCTTGACCGAGTTGATTTCCCAGTAGGACTGTTCGTACTCTGCCGGATGGTTGGCGACATAATTGTGGCAGCTCTGGAAGGAATCTGTGTCGGTCATGGGGCAGCCCGAGCTACCAAAGACACCGCCAGCCCAATCACCGCAGAAGGTAACGTCGAAAATGAAAGACTGTTCCTTGAATGCATTGGCAACATCGCATGATTCTTCCACCAAGGCCATCGGGGTACCGAACTTGGTGACATCGGGCTTGCCGCCGGTGATGGAAGGTGGGATCGCGTGCCGGGGGAAGTACCAGATCTTGAGGAAGTCGGCGGTCCACTCGAGCGCATACACACCACCCTGTTGTTTGTTGAACGATGTACCGTAGCTTCCTTGCTGACCTTCAATTACACAGCCAACGGTGCCCAGATCCGTACCACAACCGGTGGCGTTGACAACACCTGTCATATCCGTGTCCGTCAAACTGCATGTACCGGCGGTGTGCATGACAATTTCATTGTGATCTTGCAGATTGACACCTTCAATGATATCAATCTCTCCGTCCTGGGGCCACTCCTTGCCAACGGACCAGAAGGCAGGCCAAGTACCGCAGACACTACCAGGCATGTGGGCAATATCGGCAATGACCAAGGACTTGTCGTAGTACTTCTTGCTGCCGATACGCACCGAGTCACGGCCCTTATTGCCGTGGGGATCTAGCTTGGTGACATGGTCGACTCCTAGATATACACTGCCCGAATCGGTGAGCTTGACAAGACCTGCGCGTTCGGCAGACTCCTTGTCAAGATAGTTGACGAAACCATGCGTTGGGTCGGTGCCAACGTGGAAATTGAAGTAATCCAGGAAATTCTTCCCTTGCCAGTTCTCCACCAGGGAGTAACTTGCAGCGGCCACGGGAGAAGCTAACAAAGCGAGCATGAGCGATCCAGCGCTCAATGAACGTGACGAAGAAACCATCTTGTCTGTGGGAAACGTATAACACCGGATGATTATGGTGGCGGTAGTATAGACGGTAAAGATGAGAAGAGGAAGGGACAGAATGCAACTGATATTGAAAAATGACGAAAAGAAAGACTGACAATCCAGTTGTCAACAAGGAGAAAAGAATGTGAATCGTGTCGAACGTGTCGAAGTAACAGTGGGAGGTATTTGACCCAAATATCTTTTGTTCGCCCGTAGCTCAGTTTCCTTTATCCTAAATCCAGCAATGGAGTCCGAGGATCCATTAGGTCCACCAGTTCGTCCAGTGAAAATTCACCGATGGTTAAGTCCTTTGACTGCCATCTTGTCATGAAGTCCCGCGATAGGCTGCTCAAATATTCCCGTGGCGTTCTAGGCCAGGACTTCAAGTCCACCTTGAAGATCCATTCTTCAGACGACGATAGGTCGATCAACACAAAGGGTCGATTAGTCGCTGTCACGGCGGTTATAAGTGGGTGCGTGTCAACCTGAAACCTGCAAGCCCGCTAGAGGCGCAACGCCAAACAAACAGTGAAACAGGGGGATTAGCATGATTGAAAGAGATAAATCATAACGCGATGAATGGCAACCTAAAAGGACAGAGAGATGTATGCATAATGCATCTCATTGAGGTGTCTTCTTCATCGCGAGGCCCGCGTTGTCCTGATGCTCACATTCCTCGTGATGACAATGTTATGGAGTTGACGCGGTCCCTGAGAGGCTGCGGTCTCCGCTTAGCCTATTGAGTAGCATGTCAATCTCTTCCTCTTGGCGTCTTTTGGCGCATAGAAAGTCTAGACTCTGTGAAGAGGTAGCATTTGTGATTTGATAGGCTTAACCAGAGTGAGTTGTTCTCATTTGTTGTTCAAATACTCCGTACGCTAAGTTAATCCCCACTTGATCTCCGTTATCTCAGTGCCCTCAGACCTTATCACATGATCCAAGAATTCTGCGAGATCTATAAACCAAATCAGGTTGCCCCCTGATTCGCTGAAAGAACTGGGCGGTGAGTTGGACATCCACCGCCTTTTGCAGGGGGTCTCGGGCATTCCGGCCGATCGGAGGAATGTGAACAGCACAACGCAACGCAGGGAAATCATCATTAGGGAAACCTCATTGTACACAGACTACAGTATGATATTGAAGATAAACCTCTCTTCTACTGCAAACTCGTCTTGGCTGAAAATTCACACAATTTGCACATGTATTATGCCTCAGGCATCGAGGGCGCCCTTGAAATGATCTCATTCGTCCGTCTTCCCTTTCACCGCTTATTCACCGCTTACTGGCCGTTCTGCCGTCTACCCCTTCAATTTTTCTCCAGTTTCGCCGTACGCTCATTCGCCTGTTTTGTTGACCGCTTGCCCCTGCTCCTGCCGTCTACCCCTTCTTTTCACTCTCACTTTTGCTTTACCGTTATTTGCACGGTGGTGCTTCTCGACCAGTTGCTTCCTGCCGCGTGTAACAGATGAGATGGGTAAGTCCTAGACGGCCCTCCCAAGCACCGCGACGAGTCACCCCCCAGCAGATGAAGTGTACGACCCGATGGAGTGGACTCCGGAAACGTGAGGGTGACCGCTGTGAAAGCCCAGCGCATCACTAACAAGGACGAGTACCCTTCCACACGCCCAAGAGACTGGGGTCTCCTTGGCAAGAGAGCCAAGCGGATGCCGACGGCAGAAGTGGCACGACCAGCGTCATATCCGCCCTATTCACGTCGTTTATCCACATCATGGTGATGTCTGTTATTTTCGCCGGCTCCTCACTATCGTCAAGGTCACCGCTCTTGCTGCTGGGCCTTCCTCATGTCGCGGAATAGCGACCCAATGCAACTGACTATTGGTTGCGCTTCAGGCCCGTCATGTTCAACCAACAGCCAATGGAATTGCTCCCCATTCCGGGACATGGGGAAGTCGTAGCAGCAAGAGTGTCGACGGCCAGCGTGGAAAAGCTCTCAGCGTGGTACCGCGCATGGGGAGACCACTCAGAGTATCAAAGGAATCATTAATAGACATCACCATGAGTCCATGACGAGGGTACACGACGTGAATGCGGCCGATTTGGCGCTGGCCATTCCAGTTCTGCCGTGGGGGACCATCCCGTCAGTCCCTTAACAAGTGCAGCTGTAGCACGTTCATTCGCACGGTGGTGCTTCTCGCCCAGTGGCCTCCTGCCGTGCCCTGCTTCCGTCTCTTGGTCTGACCGTAACTCCCTCTGTGTTCATTGCCACATGGCAATAGTGTCGGTGGCAATGCTTACCGTGTATGTCTTCGGTACTATGTGACCTGCGTAGCTCCTATATTAGTGTCTAAGATGAAGGGTTTGCCACAGAATCAAACACCAGATTAGATGCGGCGCGTGTCACTATGGGGCGATGATGATGATATTCACATTAACTTGATTTCGCTCGCTTTACATGGTCTCGCCGCTCCGAGCCGTCACTGCATACTAGTATGTCCATGTCAGGCAGGCTCGACTTCCTTAACTGGCAGTCGATCCTGCCTGCCACGACACAAGGTCGGCTACGGATACGCCCTTTATAGGGGCGGAGCTCAAGTCGCTCCTGGAGCCGGGGCAGTCTGCAGCATCTCCATGTATTCGACGCGGAGGCCATCGGCGCGTGGCGCGGACTGGAACATGCCATTGCACTAGCCGCCGCCCAGGCATGCATGCCAAAAATCTGGCTATGCGTTGACAGCACCTCGGTGATCTGGTGCATTCGAGAGACCGCCCCCACCTCATCACAATGGGCCTTTCTGAACTGTCAGCAGGCAATAGATACCCATGGAGTCGGCGTCCGCTGGGCGCCAGGCCACATTAGTATTGAAGGCGACGAAGCGTCGGATCGGCTCGTGGCAGCCGGCGCGGACATGGAACTGGACGGGCCTGAAGCGCTACCAACGGTCAGTGGCATTGGGTCGCTTTTCCGCGACATGAAGAAGGCGCAACAGCAAGAGTGGTGGATGGCCAGCGTGGGGAAGCTCTCAGTAGCGCTTCAAGCCCGTCCAGTTCCATGTGCCGGCTGCCGCGAGCCGGTCCGACGCTTCGTTGCCTTCGATACTCATGTGGCCTGGCGCCCAGCGGACGCCGACTCCACGGGTATCTATTGCCTCCTGACAGTTCAGAAAGGCCCATTGTGATGAGGAGACCACTTAGAGTACAAAGTCAAAGAGCTTGGTCACCTCAAGCTCTCCAGACCAGTATTACACCGCTGGCTCGCCATCCGCTCCACGCACGGGGACTTTCAATCGTACCATCGCCGCCTCAAAACGAGGACGCGAATTGCTCCTGCAAATGCGGCAGGAACAAGACACCGGAACATATCGCACTGTGCCATATGGCACAGCGAACGTTCCTGGAATGGCCCAAGAGGCCGCCCACCCCCCCCGTCGGGGAGGGAACAGGCCCTCGCTTATCTTAGGAGTCTGTCGCCAGGGGACTTCGCCACCCTACTAAGGGTGACGGAGTTGTACATGAGACCTGCCCAAGGTAGGCAGGCCTTTTACACTACTCCGTACACTACCAAAGGAAAAGGAGAAGGGAAGGAAAAAAAAAAAAAAAAAAGAGCGCGCCCGCGCCGAGACACAAAGGGATGGAAACACCATAGTTGAACACCTCATATATCATGAATGTGATATAGCCGTTGCATCTGGTACCAAACCAGGTGGAACACTCTCTGAGAAGCCAACAACGCCATTTCCCTGGCAACGAAACCAGCTGATCCCCCGGGCATAACTGCGAATCTGGAGTACCCGTATTCAGCAGTCGAAATGTCTGGTCTGGGTTGTACTAAGCTCGTATCGGCTCACTCATTTCCAGTGCTGACGCAGGAACGAACTTGCGCATCTTGAAAATCTTCTCAGAGTATCGATCACCGCGGCCAATGAGGCAGTTAATCTCACTCGGGTGGACATAGTGAAGAACCAGCACCGCCACAAACATCATCAAGCCGTCAAAAACATATATAAACACTTCCTCTCTCATCAGGTATCCGTCATACCCTTGAATATACTCCACGACGCGAATGATCGATCGGACCAGGATCAAGCCACCGGTGATGTACAATGCAGTCAAATGCCGGCGCCAGAGACTCGCCAGCTCAATAGACCTCCCCGAGGGACTCCTCGTGATACGATATTGAAAGATCACTGCGCTGATGATGAAAAATCCGAAGAATATAATCTGTACGAACAGACCGCCGATGATGATGTGTTCGCCAGTTGATGGGTTCGTCGTGTCCTTGACCATGAGACCAGCTCCTACCAAAGTATTAGCCTTCTATTGTAGACGCCATAATGTACGTAGAGCAATAAATGGGAAAAACTAACCAGAAGCCTGCATCAGGAATGACAACACATCGCCCGTCACAAAGAGTTTGGTCAACCATCTTAGTTTGATCAAGGAGCACTTCTCCCCGTCAACCATATGGATAATTCGCCCGAGCGTCATATAGACACTTGCTGCGAGAAATGCAGGTGCAATTAAGATAAGTGCGCTCTGCATGATGTATGGACCTTTCGTGTACTCTGGCGCCTCGATCGATGAT
The DNA here is from genome assembly GCF_028826915.1 of Penicillium bovifimosum. NCBI lineage: Eukaryota > Fungi > Ascomycota > Eurotiomycetes > Eurotiales > Aspergillaceae > Penicillium > Penicillium bovifimosum. The sequence continues at coordinate 2,147,961 of NW_026622714.1, read as the reverse complement.
AATAGACGACCGACGTAACCGATTGTTTCCACTGGCAAGAGGTAATAACGTTAGACAACATCCACCCCATTCTCAAGATGCGAAGATTACTCACTGGCTCCACCAATTAAGAATGGAATCATGAACCATGTCCGCGTTCGAAGAAGCTGGTAGAAGTGCAAGACAGTGCTTAAGCCAAACAGCCCGACGAAAATGCCCGCAGCTGGGCCGGACGGGGTATAGTAGTAGAATGTCCAGGCCATTGTTTAATGAGGAAGGGTTGGAGAATAAAAGATACCCATCTTTAAGGGCAGAGTATGGCATTTATAATTCTGGTCTTGAGAGAGATCTTCCTCTCTAGTCGAGATTTTCGTGTATGCCTATCCTGTTGCAGATCCACTATTGGTGTTTCTCGTATCTCGTTCCTCGCTCCAATATAGGAAGTTTCACGGAAAAGTCTGTCGATCAGAGATTGAGGACAAAATATGCTACGAATAAGTACAGGTGTGCTAGTCGCAAGTGCAAAGTAGGGCCTCCCGGCCTCGTACTCGTTTTGTTGCCTCTTTTGGGCGATCTACGGCGCCTCTGATTGGACGAAAGACCCATAGTAGGTAGTGGAGAGAGTAGAGACTGAATTACAGCTATTGTGGAACCTCTCGCTCTTCTCAAATGCTCGTATCCTTATACCAAACAAGTTTAGTTTTTCATATAAGCATCCACCGTTGCAAATGACTCTCCAATTGTGGAGCTATCCTAGGCAGAGAGATATCGACACAGAATGCGCCGATTGTTGAAATGACCTAGCTCCATGGAACGATCAAATTTTGAATATGTTTTTTTCTTCATACCTTATAAGTAGAGCAGCTCGAGGCCACTTTTCTCCTGGGAAATACAATACGAGTCATTCCAGATCTCACACCTTGAACAGCGTCGCCGACATATCTTGTTCCAACCTCACGAGCTGTGATCGCCCAACCCTTTGTTTCGATCTTCTGGCAACCATTCTACCTCGCTATGACTGAAGAATTCAAGCTGTACCACTATGATCCATCGGCTGGAGCTGCAATCGCGTTTGCAACAGTCTTCGGCCTCACCACTGCGATACACCTCTGGCAATTGGGTCGAAGCCGAGCCTGGTATTTCATACCCTTCGTCATCGGCGGTTCCTGTATGTACCCCCTCTATTCTCGTTACTAGTATCACGCTAATTCTTGCAAAGTTGAAGCGTTTGGATATCTAGCGCGGTATGTCAGCGCAGAGGAATCGCCGGATTGGACGACCAAGCCGTACATAGCCCAGAGTTTGATGCTTCTTCTCGCACCGGCGTTCTTTGCTGCTTCTATATACATGATCCTTGGCCGCATCATACGTCTCTTGAACGGGGCCTCGTGTTCGCTTATCAGGCCATCATGGTTAACCAAGATATTTGTGACGGGTGATGTGTTGTCGTTTCTGATGCAGAGTGGTGGTATGTTATACCACATGTTTGATCTTGACATATGAAAGTAGACTAATATTTCTCCGTTCATCAAGGAGGCGGTATCATAGCCACAGCGAAGGACAAGACCAAAGTCGACCTCGGAAACAACATCATCGTTGCCGGACTCTTTGTACAGATCATATTTTTTGGCTTCTTCATTGTTGTCTCTTTGGTCTTCCATCGCCGCACGTTAGCTACACCCCTGCATGCCGTAGGAGACAGTTCAATTCGCTGGACTCGCTACATGATGGTCCTCTATATCGCCAGCACCCTGGTGATGATCCGATCCATATACAGAGTGGCAGAATATGTCCAGGGCAGTGACGGGTTCCTCCAAAGCAAAGAGGCATTCATTTATGTCTTCGATACGATGCTGATGTTCATTTGTTGTCTGTTCTTCAACTGGTTCCATCCGAGCGGAATCCTTTCGGGCTATGAGAAACCTCTGGAAGACCCAGATCTGGAGATGTTGAATCGTGATCAATATACTGGATACACGGGACATGGTAGATATAACAATGTTTATTGAGCATGTCATAGTCTCTGTTATCGCATACGATAGAAATATCTTTCTCGGCACCTACTGATTCAATTTTGGTGGCGACCTATCTATACTTCTCGACTTAAAGCTCGGGATTGGCTTCTGATACCTTCCGTGGATATTGTAGCAAGCCGAATAGTGTAGTCTGGGCTTTCTAACGTCTTGGTGAGATGCTCCACTCATGACATCTGCCCGATGGCGATAGTGATGGTAGTGTGACGTTACGAACCCGGTCCTTCGAGCCGCTATAACTTCGCCTCTCCAGTGATTTCTATCTTCTTCAAAGATGTCTATCCTGACAGTCAGTAGCAGGTCTTCAATATTTGCGAGGTCGAGGATTTTCTCTATGGGAAAGCTCTATTCTCATCAGCCACGTCAATGCGCAATGTCTGGGACACGAGACAGCAATGATCTCGATGATCTCTCTATCGAAGACGAAGTAAACTCGAGGCGTGGCTATGGATCGTAAGACTCCGAGCTCTCAGATTCCATGTTCGACGTTATTGACATCCATAGGATTGTGCATAACCCCAAAATGTCTACCCAGGCCAAGCACCATGCGATAGATATTGTTCACGATGAGCTTGGCGGGGATCTACCTCGACATCGCCTGGGTCAGCCTCCAGCTTCAAGGGATTATGATAAAGACCGTGAAAATAGAGAATCAGAAAGGTGAGAAAAATATCGGTGAAACGTGGAGTCTGTGGCTGACTAGGGGTTATCCAGGACGAAGCGGGATTCCGACAAGGATGATCAGAGTAAAGATGTGCTTCTAGAACACGGTCAACGTGAACAATATCCAGGGTAGCGGAATGAACACCCTGTTACCATTATTTAGTTCCAATGAAATGACCTTTGTATATGTACGTCGTCGTAGATTCCTCTATCATCAAGTATCTACTCCATCCACGGCTCATTGGTGTCCTCCTCTGGCCACTTCCGAAAGATATCCTGCAGATGATCCAGGGGAGCGGTAAGTAGACCAGCTGCAGTCGCATACATCGGCTTGTCGGGATCACTTGGATGTGCGCGAGAGGGCACGAACATCTTGGTGCGATTGAGAGACTGAGCCAGTTTCTCGCTCTCCTCGGAGGTCACCGACTCCTCTAATCTCACCAGATCGTTCGTTTCTTCGTCTCGCATATGCCGAGCAAGACCTTCCATCAAAAGGGTAATAGTAGGAATAAAACTAGGGTCAGAAGCATTCAGGTCTTGGAAAACATCGAGCATCTCTCTGATCTACTCCAGATCAGTATCCCATTGAAACCTATGAAGGGGGTAAGATCAACCACTCACTGAGTGATGTTCGCGCCGGTCGTCGTCGGTCTTCGCTGAACCTCCAGGGACGTACTTCTCGATTGCTGGAAAGACTACCAGCTCTTCGGCGACGGCGTGTCGAGCCAGTTCCCAGGTGAACTGGTTCTGATAACGGGTTTGCTCATCCTCGTCTGTGGAGTTGACGATAATGTTGTAGTAAGTCTCCAGCTTTCGATGATCGTCTTCAATTGCCTCGCTTACTCGGACCATATTGGCTTGGTTATTATGGGAGAAGTTCCTCTCGAATATCTGTTTTCTCTTTTAGGAGTATTCTGTTTCACTGAAGCCATCATGACGTTGCGCAAGTTCACAATAATAACGACATTCTGGGCCACTCTCCACGCCACGATATCTTGCGGAACGTGATTCCGATCTGTACAACTCCGAACGCCACCTGACGAGGCTGACGTTTTCCTGATTGAGGGAAGATCATCTCTCACTATAATTTCAAAGCATGAAGGGCCAAGACAGCCACTCATCCTATTTGGCCCCCATGACTAGCCTCTAAAGCTGCCTGGTTGGATAGCGTGATCAAGGTAAATCATTTGCTACTGTGCGAGTCCGAGAAGCGAGATGCATGACTTGTTTGCTCTGAAGCTCGAATCTTTGCTTCTTTCCTAGTTCTCACTTCACCTTCACCTCCACTTCTGCTGCCATGATTCAATACTTCCAGTGGCAGTTCCAGTAAACGGAGAACGCAGACCACACCATGACGACTCAGGACTACCAGTGAGAGCCTACCATGTGGATCATCCAAGGCCCAAGGGTGATTCTGACGAGATCTACAGAGACCCGGATTTCCCACGGGAACCAAGCCAAATGCCCACCGCCGACGGCGAGTCACCTAGCGATACATCTACTCACCAGGCGAAGAGACCCCGTGGGCTTTGCGGTCGCGTCTCGCAGTGGTTATGGTCTGGATGGCGGGGCATGGCGTTCGAGGGCGCTAAATCCCCGCATTTGGCGCAGAAGCCATATCAGCTCCGTCCGGGCGACTGCAAAACTTGTCGTGATCACTATGTATCTTGTGACCATACAAGGCCCCAGTGCTCTTATTGTTGGTCGCAACAGCTCTTATGTTTCTATGTGGAGCCTAAGCAGAAACGCCGCAAGAACAAGCCGAGTGTCAGCCATTTGGAACCGATTTCTGGTCAGGTCTTGACTAGAGACGCGACCGTGTGACTCACACGGTGTGAGTATTCCTCTCGTCGTCGCTTGATCTAGATCGTTTCATATCGCATCTCATCTCAGATTCATCGTCGCATATAGGTATGATGGCTCAAATAGCCAATGACATGGAAATAGTCCACACAGAATGGATATATCGAAGCCCACTTTATTCAGTCAGGGTCCAAGATGGAAGTACAACCTCCATTCCATGAACAATGTAACACCGGAGAAATGTGCTCCGAATGATATCGGCGTCAAGCAAGAAGGACACTGATCGACTCCCGTAGACCATAGCTCCGTACATAGCTCTGATTGAGGAAGAACGCCGAGTCGGCGCAAGACCGAGAGAGTTGCGTCGGAACACTGTGACCCGATACTCCACCAACACATACATAAGTTGATCCTGCACAAGCATTCAATTGACATCTAGCTCCAGCTGCTCTTTGATTTTCGCGGCGCGACATGAATTGATTTTGCCGAAGTGGTGGTTGAGTTTGCATCACTGCAAGATATCTCCCATGTGTCATTGATCCAAGGTAAACATCCCAACCACAACTCTTCACATGAAACAAACTGACTAGAACCCCCCAGATGGAATCTGAGTACCGGCGACTAGCGGATGTCATCCGCAACCAAGCCGCAGCTCATCCCAAATCCCGCTACCTAGTAGCCATCGCCGGCATCCCCGGTTCAGGGAAGACCACGACAGCCGAGGCAGTAGTGCGTCAATTGAACCACAGCTCGACCTCTCGCACTGCCCTGCTGTCCATGGATGGCTTCCATCTGTCCCGGGCAGCTTTGAATCAACTGCCCGATCCTAAAGAGGCGTATGTCCGTCGCGGTGCTCCGTGGACGTTTGACGTGAGCCGGTTTGTGGCTTTTGTCGGTCGACTGCGTGCCTGGGCCGATGAGACGCCTCTGGCAGATGCGTATTCTGGAAAGTGGTCATCTGAAGAGGTCATTTACGCACCGACGTTCGACCATGAAGTGAAGGATCCGGTCGAAGATGGGATTGCTATCACGCCCGATGTCTCTATTCTTATCATCGAGGGCAACTATCTACTCCTTGATGATCCTGGCTGGCGTGAGCTCGCGGAGTTGGTTGATTATCGAGTGTTTGTTGATACTGATCCGCTGGAAGCAAGGTGCCGATTGGCTGAACGTCATCTACGGGCTGGCATTGAGAAAACGCTGGAAGATGGATATCGGCGGGTGGACAGCAATGATTTCTTGAATGGGGTTTCGATTCGAGAGAAGTTATTGCCTCCAGATATGGTTGTGAAGAATGTGAATGGTGCATAAGATACAAGATTAAGACTATGTGAATGAACGACCGCAAACTTGTCGTTTCGGTATTTCGTTGCTTACTCCTTCACTTCCTTCTTGTGGAAGACATCTGCATATTTGTCAGTGATGTCCAATAACCGAGCTTTCTGTCCTGAACTCACTGGGAATTTCCGGCATCCAGCTCGCCCGATCCTTGCAGAAGAACTCTCCCTTCGGAGGCAATGCTTCGGGGTCATCTAAGGACCCGACACAGATGTAGCGGAATTGATCCTTGACAGCGTCCTGCTCATGTTTTCAGTAACGCCCCAAGCCATTTGTTTGGTGGACCTGACATACCCCGTATTCTAGAATGAAGCTACCGCAGTTCTGACAAAATTCCCGATGAATCGCCGATCCCGATCCATTATCCGCGACATGTTCCTTCGGTGTTCCTTTGGTAAGATGGAATGCGTTCACTGGGACTTTGGATGTCAGGCCGTAATTCGTTCCGAAGGCTTTCTGTTCGCCAGTTAGCAAGAGAATCCGTTGATCCAGCACAGTGGCATACCTTGCAATTACGGCAATGGCAGACAGATGTGCGAGCATCGTCGTCTTTATCGAGTCGCAACTCGTATTCGATGTTTCGACAGAAGCAGGATCCTGTGTGAGTGGGCATCTTGAGAGGTTGAAATGTTGATATTGTTCGGGGTACTCGGGTGAATGTGATATGTGACGTCAGTGGCCTGAATGCGAATAGCTTCGTAAGGAAGAGAGTAGTCATAAGCCTAAAGCCTTAAGGTGGTGATGAATATATTCAAAGTGTTCAACGGGGATGAATCTTTATTATTAATATTCAGTGGGTAACCAACAAAGCAGGATGATGCGATGATGACGGGCAGCGGCGAACCCCAACTCCAAGTTTGCTGATCGACTTCAACCTGTTCATAGTTCCCATATCCGGCGATTAACATTATCCCCAAATATGGCATCTTCAAGCGAGCGCAAGTTAGAGGAGAGATCGGTAGTATCCTCCTTTATCTGCTCAACCGCTGGAGAATTCAAAGTCGCTCTGTTTCGCCGTAGCGAGAAGGTCAGGACATATCCGTATGTACACACAAATCTCAGCCATTGTCTAATATCTGCATACTGATTGACTTCCCAGGCATCGTCTAGCTCCCATTTCAGGCAGCATAGGGAGCAAGGAAACAGCAGTGGCGGCAGCATGGCGCGAGCTCAAAGAAGAAACGACCCTCACGGTCGATGAAGTTGAACTGTGGCGACAAGGGAAGCCATATACTTTCCGCGACCCGTCTGTTGGACGGGAATGGATTATCTTCCCATTTCTATTCCGACTCAAAACTGGCGACGAGGGTGGTCGCGGAGAGCAAGCTATCCAAATTGACTGGGAACATGAAAGCTGGCAATGGTACAGTCTTGAGACCATTCAAGATGAGAAGAATCTAGGTGGAGTACCACATCTGCAAGATAGCTTGCGCCGTGTCTGGTTTGAATATGACATGAACGAGAGCGCTAGCGAGGCACTCATAGCAGGCATGGGACAACTGAGGTCAGATCACCAGAGCGGATCCCACGAGATGACTACGATCGCGCTGAGGGCTTTCAGAGACGTCGTTGCACAGTTGCAGGGCGATATCGATACAAAATGGTGGGAAACTGCTCGCATGGCTGCATGGCATCTGTGGAAGAATGGACGGGAAAGTATGGGAGCAGCTACATTGAATGCTTTTCTGGGATTACTGGCGGATATGGAAGAAATCATATCCCAGAATCTCGACCGTGGTGCTAAAGTGGAACGCTTGTTGACCTTGCTCGATCACCATATCTACAAGCGGAAAGAGATGCCATTGCGCATCAAACAATCCTTTGAGGCATACCTCCAATCCAACTTCCTGCCTACAGCAGAGTCGACACTTACACCCTCCCTCGCAATCCTCATATTCTCGGCCAGCTCCACCATACGGGATACTATTCTAGATGTCTTCGAATCCCTGCCGGTTCCTAATCTGGACATCCGGGTGCTCGAGTCCCGGCCACTGTGCGAAGGTGTCAACATGGCATCTTCCATCCTCTCGGCCTTCCAGACAAAATTCCCTCCGTCTTCCAAGAGACAGCTGGAACTAACCTTGCACACTGATGCATCTGCCGCGCTAGCCAGCAAGGGACTAGACTTTGTCCTACTTGGAGCAGACGAAATCTCACACTTAGGTTCAGTCAGCAACAAAACCGGATCATTGCCAGCTGTGCTTAGTGCTAAGCATGTCTGTCCAACCAGCAAAGTCTTGGTCCTCAGTGAATTGGAGAAAGTGGCAGAACCTCGCGCGGAAACCCATCATAGCCGCGAGGAGAATGACCCCAAAGAAGTTGTAGGCTGCTGGCTGCACGGTGGTCTTAAAGGGGTGAAGACCCTTGTTGAAGGTGCCAAGGTGTCTCTTCTGGATGAAGTCAACTATACAGTCCAAGTCAAAAATGCCTACTTCGAATGGGTTCCGGCTGAACTCATCGATGGATTTGTCTGTGAAGAGGGGACTTTGGACCCCACTGCCATTCAAGAGAAGGCCCAACAGGTAAAGTTGAAAACGGACAGATATTTCGGTGACCTTTAGTTATCGACAACTATCACAATCCACTTCGATCCTCTAATGGTTCTTCCTCTCCTGTATGACGTCACACTTCGATATTGTCGTAGACTTCATGTACCAACTGAGTCCTGACATTACTCCGATGTCGATCCTACTCTCAAAAGTGCAGTATCCAAATGCACTCGTCCGTACTCCAACCAGGAACCCACACCTTCCATGCGCCAGCAAAAGGCCTCACATTCGAATATGTGATCCACCGTCCAACCATCCCATCACCACAAGAACCACACAACATAATAGTAATACAATGTCCGGGCTGGGGCCTAGGATCTCCCTACCTCCAACACGGCCTCCACGATCTCTGGAACCCCCAAACCAACAACACAGTGATCTTCTTCCACCCACGCGGAACAGCCGGCACAACCAAACCACCCTCAACACAAATGAGCAGTCTAGATCTCGCCTCCGACCTAGAAGACCTACGCCAGCACCTTCAGTTATCACAATACCCCGTCCTACTGGGCCATTCCAACGGCGGAGCCATTGCACTCGGATATGCGCAGATGTATCCCAGTCGAGTGTGTAAGCTGATTCTACTCGACCACCAGCTGGTCGGTGTTCAAGATAAGAGATTATTACAGATTCAAGCTACTAGAATCGATGATCGATACCAGGATGCGTGGGATAGTATGTCCGGGAAACAGACTGGGTCTGATGAGGAATTTACGGAGTCTGTTCGTGCTATGTGGCCTTTGTATTTCTTTGATCCGGGATATGTACCGGAGTTACTGAAAGGTATTGGGAGAAAGAAGTTGTCGGTTTGGTGTTATGAGGCTCAGGGGAGATGTGATAGGAAGTCCGGGGGGATGGTTGAGGGATTGGGGAATGTGAGGGCGAAGACGCTTATGATATTTGGGAGGGAGGATATGATATGTGGGATTGGGATTGCGGAAAAGACGATGGAGGGAATTCCAGATGCGGAATTCATTTGTTATGATGGTTGTGGGCATTTTCCTTGGATTGAGAAGAGGGATGAGACGATACTTGATATCCGTAAATTCATTGAAAAGGAATAAAACTAGCCATAATCTCTAGCAATGTAATCCAAACAGAATAGAAACATTGAGAGCTTGCTACTGTGCATGTCCATACAAGTAAATCACACGCTAGGGAAGGACCAAATGTCTCCAAAGGGGTTTGAGAGAAGGAAATATCCAGGATCCGGACGAGACGCCAGGGTAGAGGACAGGATCGTTAAAGACCCCTACCCATCGCAGAAGAAAAGAAACAGCACAATATATGCAATTAAGAAAGGGGAGAGATATCATCATAATCAGGAATCACGAACACGTGCTTGTCGCTTCGCAGTGCCGATGTGGGTGTTGTGTACTTTGGTGGCGAACTTCAAGCTGGTCAGGGTCTCCGACATGTGAGCCTGGAGCGGGCTGACCATGACAAACATCAGTGTCTTGGAGTTTCCGCCCAAAGAGAATTGTAGCAGATAGGTAAGCTAGAGAGTTGGTTAATAATGTGACAGGAAATAGGCTGAGAAGGAAGACAAACCTTGCTGTTTCGGTATGGGATATGACCGCCATCTTTGCCTTGTCCAAGAGCTGAGATCACATCACCCAGTGAACTCAGACTACGGTTAATATTTTGAGTCTCTTTCAGACGCTCGCCGGTCGCTCCACTGTGGCTCAGACGTTCACTTCCGGCCAAGTCGACCAGGTTCAGTGTACCTTCGCTGCGTTCGCCGGTTATGTGGTTCTCGCCTGTGAGCTTGAGAATGAATACGGAGTGAGAACGAGATGAGCGCTCGTTGGCCTTGGTCGCGGCAACAGAGCGGTTGGCGTCTGCATTCTTGAGAATAGACTCAACCATCTCGGGGGAGTCCAAATTGACGGTTGTGATGTCCGTGATGGTGGTCTTGCCCCGCTGCATGTCATGACGAATCTCATGCTTCTTCTTGTCCAATTCGTCTGGATTACCCAAAAGGTCATTGAGGTTTTCGTTGTAGACTTCGACAAAGTTGCCGGCCATGGTGTACCGCCAACCCTTCTCCTCCAGGCCTTGCGCGGTCTCGTAAATTTGGTGAACAGCTCGAGGAATCATGCCATCGGCCGAGGACATTGTGTGCGTCTTGCCACTGCCGGTCTGGCCATAACAGAAAATGCAAACATTATATCCGTCCAGGGCACTCTGAACAAGCTGGCTGATCTCATCGAAAACCTCGGCATTCTGAGTGGACGGGCTGAAGACGCGATCAAAGGAAAATGTGTTGTTCTTGCGGGTGACGGTTCCGAGGCTGCTCTTCTCTTCAGGGCCGAGGATATTAATCTCCTTTGCATCGTCGGCCTCATCTGGATATTGCATGAGAGTGAGGTCAGAAGCAGGTTCACTTTTGAGCGAAGGGCGAACTCGGCAGAAGACACGGATGTTGCCTTTGAGCTCCTGCACCTGATTATGAAGTTTGCGCCGCAGCGTCTCTTCTCTGCGCAGCTTCTCCCTTATCTCTTCTGTCTGGGCGAATGCATCCATCATTTGCTGATTGCACCGCTCGAAGGACTTGGACTGTTCCTCTCGTCCACTTTCAAGGAACTCAATTCTCGCCTTGAGGGCACGAATTGAGGACTCCAGCGTAACGCTGTTGCTTGCAGTTGTGTCCAGGTTGAGTTTAAGTTCCTGGACACTCCTCCGTTCACGATCCAGGGCCCCCTTCAGGCTTTGTATCTCATCGCGCATTGTTCCGATCTCCCGGTCCTTGCGCTCCAATTCAATCTGGGATTTTTGGATGTCCAGTGCCGACTGAGAAGTTAGTTGGCCAAGAGCTCTGACTCTGGCTGCTTTCTCGTCTTCAATTTCACGGGCAAACTGTCGTTTGAGATCGCTAATCTCCTCTTGGTGCCGGGCAGTAATAGAAACAATTTCTCTTTCACCTTTCTGTTGGACAGAATCCATTTCGATCCGCTGGCGCCGCTCGAGATCGTCCATGGCGATCTCTTGATCTCGCTTGGCGTCTTTGAGCGCCTGCTCCGCTGTCTCCAACTGGCTTCGCAGAGAGTCCAGCTCCACACGCTGCATAAGGTTGCTTTCCTTTAATTCGTCGCGAGAGCGCTCGAGTTCAGTGGCTAGATATAATGATTAGTATGATGTGGAGGTCGCTCTTCTCCAACACAACTTACCTCTTGCCTTGAAGAACTCCACGGTTTCCTTCAGACTGGAGCTTTGTTCGCCATGCTGGTTCATTTGGGCCATCAGCGTTTGCATCAGCCCCTCTATGTTCTTCTCGCGAGTTTCTTGATCCCATTCTGGTCCTGTATTATTGTTAAAACTGCGGATCGAAGAACCTTTGGTCAAAAACGCAGGATGAGAGGATTTCTTGGCAGAACGCCTTGGAGAAGCTGATGGAGTCCTGTTGGGTAAAGCAGGGGTGGCAAACAGCGTAGAGGAGAATGAGCGCTGCACATAACCAGGTGGTCCTGGGGTGGTGGCACTCGACACATTGCGAGACGGGGTACTGGGCAACAGGGTGATAGATGATGGATTGGAAGAACTCTCATTAGCGGCAGACTTCTCCGATACAGAGAGTGCTGAAAATTCACTGAGTTCATCCCAATCATGGTCCGGTGCTGGGGGAGCAAATGGACAAGAGGGAATACGACTAGGAGATAAAGAAAGTTGTGGCATACCCTTTCGCTTTCCTAGTATACTGGGAGACGTGTCTTCCATATGGGTATCCAATGCGCTCGCTGCGCGAGGAATCGATGCGCCGACGGGTCTGCGACTGTTGAAGGACGATTGAGGACGAGACATGGCCGATGCTGGGCGGGACATAGCGGACGGTGGCCGGGTGCCAGGGCCGACAGTGGAGGAAAAGCCACCAGTGATTGAGCGCGTCGCAGGTGCAGTCGGTCGGGTTGTGGTCGATGATGCGTATGAGTTCCCGCGGGTATGCGTCCGTGTTGTGGTGGTTGTGGTGCTAGCCTGTCGGCTGACGGATCCGGGTCTCTTCGTCTCCGGATTTGCGGTTTTCGGACGGGTCGCTTCGGACGAGGTCAGTTCATGATGCGCAATGGGTTCTGGGTCTTCCATACGCGACATGCTCATGGCCTTGTTCGCGATTGTACCGGGCTGCATGAGGCCAGAGCGCGAGTTGGTTGTCGCGGAACTCATCTCGCGTAGGCCAGCGCCAGCCTGTGGTAAGCGCATACGAGTAGATGACCTGGTTCTAGGCTTTAAAAGAGTCAGTTATGATCCCATGTGCTGCGAGGTCAATGTGGGATGCTTACCACGTTTTCCTCCTCCATCGTTGGTTGTGTTGATCGCCAGGTTACCGGCGAATAGAGTACCCGGGCGAGAATAACGAGCTCACGTCCAGCCACTGTATGTATTGGCCGCTAGGTCTAAACGTTGGCGACTGACTTGTAGAAGAAGCAAGTAGATGACATGCCAATGGAGGGTCCGGGTTGGAGCTTTAGATGATCGCAAACTGGTTTCTGGAGGGACGGAAATGCAAAGTAAACAAAGAATTGCTGACTCAGGCGGGTATATGGGACTAGTCCGGAATAGGAAAGGAGTTAACACCTTCGTATTCGTATTACCACGGGGTATTGCAAAATGTCACGTGAGCAGATTGATACACTGCACGAATGGCTCCAAGTGAATTGAAGAAGTCTACTCCAAACGATCAGATTATGTAGAATACAAGAATACTAAACAATTCCCGTGATCGAGGCCTTTGTTCCCAAGTTTATTGCTGAAGCGGTCGGCATTTCGTGGGGCACCTCTGCCTCCACTCGGATTCCCGAAACACCGGCCCCAGTAGCCCCGTTGCTTGAGCTTCTCCAACCCCGTAAACTTGTCCCTCTCCTCCTTTTTCCTTTCTTCAGTATTTCGTTTGCCCTTTTTCGTTTGAACACTTGGTCACAATGTCCGGCCGTTTTGTTCGTTCCTCCAAATATCGTGAGTTCTGTCTGTAGTCCCGCTTGCGCCTCCCGCTCACCAATACAGGCCACGTCTTTGGGCGATCGACGAGAAAGGTAAATCCGCCTACCTCCTAGATTCTCGACTATCATTCTGACTTTGCAGGATCAATGTTACGATAACCTTCGAGTCTCCCGAAATGCCTGGGATACCAATCTCCTCAAGGTACGTCTTACCTTTCGCGACACCCCTGACGGTTGAGCCGGTGAACCCGGTCTGACGGTGTATCTAGGTCAACCCGAAGCACATCGCCGTCAATTGGGAAGCAGGTGGTGGTGGAGCCTTCGCGATTATCCCTCTCGAGGAACGAGGCAAGCTGCCCGAGCGCATCCCATTGTGTCGCGGCCACACTGCCGTCGTTTTGGACACCGACTGGTAAGTGATTCGAATACTAGGCAGCCTTCGCACGGACAGTTTTCTGAGAACATACAGGAATCCTTTCAATGACGACTTGATTGCCTCGGGATCTGATGACGGAAAGGTATAGTGGCACAAGCTACTTCGATCGGTGTTGCGACTGACCGATTGCAGGTGCTCCTCTGGCGAGTCCCCGAGAACTTCACGGTGCGGCCTGATGTCAACTCCGACGACATCCAAGATCTCGCGCCTATTGGCAAATTGAGTGGTCACCCTAAGTAAGTTCGACCACGAAAATCGTTATCGCTCCGCGCTTACCCCTCCCTGCAGGAAGATCGGCCACGTGCTCTTCAACCCCGCGGCAGAGAACGTGCTGGCCACGGCCTCGGGCGATTATACCGTCAAGATCTGGGATATCGAAGCTGGCGCACCGAAGCTTACGCTGAACATCGGCGACATTGTGCAGTCGCAATCGTGGTCTGCCAACGGCTCCCTATTGGTCACCACCTCGCGTGACAAGAAGCTCCGCATCTGGGATGTGCGACAGGAGCGTCCGGCACACGAGACCAATGGCCACACCGGTGCCAAGAACAGCCGAGCTGTATGGTTGGGAGAGCGGGATCGCATTGCGACTACCGGTTTCTCCAAGATGAGCGACCGCCAGCTGGCGCTGTGGGATATCCGTGCCGTGCGGGAACCCGTCAATGGTTTCAAGACCTTGGATTCCATCTCTGGTGTTTGCATGCCTTTCTGGGACGAGGGAACTAGCTGCCTGTTCTTGGCTGGACGAGGGTGAGTGAAACGGCCAGCTTTCTTGCTTTTGCATTTCTAACCCGCAGCAGTGACGGCAACATCCGATACTTTGAGCTTGAGAATGACAAGTTCGAGTTCCTCTCCGAGCACAAGTCTGCAGACCCCCAGCGCGGCGTTGCCTTCATGCCCAAGCGTGGCGTGAACATGCACGAGAACGAAGTTGCTCGTGCCTACAAGACCGTCAATGATCAATACATCGAACCCGTTTCCTTCATCGTCCCCCGGCGCTCTGAGACCTTCCAGGACGACATCTATCCGCCGACCACCGGTCTCGCCCCAGCCATGTCCTCATCCGAATGGCTGAATGGCAAGGAGGCTCTTCCTCCCAAGATCTCCATGGCCAGCCTCTTCGAGGGCGAGGGTATCAAGGAGGTGACAGGAGTGGAGGACAGGCCGACTGGTTCCATCGATGCCCCTGCGCCCAAAGCCGAGGAGGTACCCAAGCCAGTCGAGGCTCCCAAGGAGACTCCTAAGCCTACTCCCTCCAAGGCTGCCCCCGAACCCGTCGCAGAACCCACCCCTATTGCGCGCCCCGCCCCATCGATGAAGGAGCAGGGAGCTTCAATGGCCGCCATGGTGAACAAGTTCGCCGATGGTGAAGAGGAGGCCAGCGCGTCAGACGATGACGATTCGAGCTTCGAGGAGGTTCCCAAGCCCGTCGAGCGTCCCACTCGATCTGTCCCGGCGGAACAACCCTCTCCCAAAGTCAGCAGTCCCATAAGGCCAAAGGAGGTTGAGGCCAAGCCTCAGCCTACTGTGACTGTAAGTTTTCCTATCATCGGTCACTCCATTCGTGAAATTTCAGTCACTAACTCTCCCAGTCCTCTATTGCCCCCTCTCCCGCTACCGGATCCGCTTCACCACCCACTTCCATTCCTAAGAGCGACATCGACGAGATCAAGAGCCTGATCGCTGAGCAGACCAAGACCATTGCATCTCAGGCCCAGCAAATGCAAACGCTGACCGCTGAGATCGAGGCATTAAAAGCCAAGCTGAATTAGATGTTCCTATTTCTATTTTGGGTCACCGGAAACTGCTATGAGGTTAGTCTCATTTTGTCTAGGTACGTTGGGAGGTCGTGCTCCATATTGGTATCATAGGTTGTTTCACATATGGAAAGGTGCAATGTGTGAATAAGTCTTTTTGTTTCTTTTAGCGGAATTGTCAATGCATTGTCCCTTTAAAATCAAGTCTTCGATAACATGTCTGTTCAGTAACCAAGCATCTTACCTGCGATGTATCCCCGGCCCTCGTATGTTAGGTTGGAGCCGAGAGCCTAGGTACCTTTCAATCAACTAAAGAGCCATGTGCTTCCATTGTCAATCACGGGCTATGTTCAGTCATTCCATGGACTATTGGGAAGATGTCCGGGCACATGGAATGAATAGGTAGGTGGAATGGATTCTTGACAGTTCTGTTCATTTGTATTGCATTTTCCTGTTGCCCTCGCCGTATTGATGTAGTTACTAAGTCCGGTATACCATGAAGCCGCGTAATAAGGTGCCAAGTATCCAGTATCAAGTACTACAGTCCCTCGTCTCTCTTTCTTGGCAAGAACCGGGCTTAACAGGGCAACCCCCCTAGTGCGGCCGCCGCAGCCAAATACCCTGCACCCACAAACATCTGCACCGGCAGATAACCTCCTCGCGTAGCCTCACTCCCCTCATGCTGTCTCAATCGCAATGCGACAACCTCCGCCACCGTCCCCGGGAAAACAAGTACCAACCAAAGCACCGTCAACGCCCCAGGAACCCGGGGCAACTCCACCAATTCTGCCGCGACTGACGCAGCAGCTGCCCACACCGTTCCTGCGCCCAGCCCAGCCAGTAGTGAGAACGCAAAAAGCGCCCCGGGGCTCGTCGCGAACGGCCAGAAAACCAAGCACAGTAGCCCACACAACCCGCACGCAATCGCGGGCACCTTGATCCTCCCGAATCGGTCGCTAAGCGCACCCACCAGCGGCCGCCCAAACGCCTGGCCCAGATTAAGAAGCGCGCTAGCGATGCTCCCCGTATTGGAATCCAGCCCTAAAGCCTGCGCGTCGCTGGCTAGGCTGAATAGCATGGAGACATAACTGAAGAGGCCGAAGAAGCCCCAGGTGAGAAATAGAATGAATGTTGGCTGTCGGAAGGTGGCGCACCCGAAGCCTCCGCCTTTGTTGCGTGGAAGTCCTGGGAACTCACGAACAAGCAGGCCAGCCACGAGATTCACAGTGAGCGAGACAATTCCGAGGACACGGAACGCCCAGCGGAAGCCCAACTGTTCGATCATGCGGTCTGTTGCAAGAGAATATATAAGCCCACCTGTCCCGGAACCTGCGGCTACATGGAATGCCGTTGTCGATTCCACGGCTCCCTTTGAACCAGCCATTTGCTATGCCAACTGTGCTAATAAAGAGGCAGCCCATGCCGAGTCGATAGCAGATGCCCTGGCTGAGCCACAGTTGCCAGCTTTGCGTGGTAAATGATGCGCCGATTAGAGAGGCGGACACGAGGAAGGCACCTAGGATAATCAATGTGCGATTGGGAAGGACCGGAGTGAGGTATGTGACTATTGGTGCGATCAATAGCGCGCAGGAGATGCTGAGGCCGCTTACGGCTGCATAGACGAGGAATGAGGTGCCTGGGAACTCGTTTTCTGAAATGTAGAATGAAAGAATGACCCCGAATGCCTATTGAAAATTAGCATCCAGACCTGAGACGGGCTAATCAGTAATTGCAGCCAAAGGGGAGACATACTCCATTGATACCCCAGGTATGAGCGTTGATCAGGAATACAGAGACCACGCATACCCAGCCGTAGCCACCTTCAGGGAACTCATCGGTTAGCTGGGCGGATAGAGGCTGCATTGAGGATGTCATGACCTCGGACGTTATGACAACTTACAAGGGATACGACTACACGTGGAGGACTACGTAAAGAATATATAGCGATGAATGCTTAGGTATCATTATAGACTGTATAGTCGGCTTTAGGGCACACCTCCGACAGAATCCACTCCGATGCTGATGTAAAATTGACCCACATGATCACATCAATACAGAGTCGGTGAGTCTCCCGGCACTCTGGCGTCCACCAAGGCGCAGACTTGCCACGGCCCCTGTTGGTCTTTCCCAGGGCCCGGACTGCATGATCGGGGGTCTCTTATCAATCAACCGCGATCTCTCACTAGTGTTGAACAGGGAGAATCTCCCTACTGGTTCGAGGAATGAAATAATCCAGGTGGTGAGGCCAGTCAGCTGCCGCCCCTCGAGACATGGAGCATCGGTCCTCACTGGCCTCACCACCTGGATTATTTCATTCCTCGAACCAGTAGGGAGATACTCCCTGTTCAACACTAGTGAGAGATCGCGGTTGATTGAGGTATGAGCAGAACCCGGACTCATAACCTGTTGATTCTACAGATGTAGGATTCAGGATATATCTTGGGTATTGGATCGATTGATTGACTGGAAGCCGTCAGGGGGCTAGAGAGAGAGAGAGAGAGAGAGAAAATCCATTCGGCTTTTGGGGCTAGAGAGGGTGTTTTGGCCAGTGCACGGAAGAGTGGTTCTTCCGTGCCGGTCACGTGCCGTAGCCTTCAACTCAACACCAAGATGACGGAAGCCCGATGATCCAATCCAAGATCAATCCGGGGTCCAAGTCAATGATGTGTGGAGCCCAATGATTGGGCGAGGTAGAATGCTCATCCAGAGTCCGAGCCATGAGATGATAACGCTGTCATGAGATGTGAGGGGTCCTAAGGTAGGACCTGGACCCCGTAACACCAAGTCAAGTGGTCGCCAGGGCACATGGGCATCGAAGGCAACGAAGCAGCCGACCGACTCGCTGACGAGGGAGCACGACACGGAGGCCGCTTTTCTGGCCCCCAGTCTGCCCCCACGATCAGCGGGATTAAGTCGGTATATCGAGAACTCCGCCTAGAAGCGCGTCTCCACTGGTGGTATAAAGCCTCTGAGAAGCTCTCCACTTGGTACAGGCGGTGGGACGACACCTACGAGGTGAAGCCTCTCCCAGTGCTTGATTTACGGCGGCCCCTCCTCCATAAGTGGCTTGCGCTACGGTCTTCCCACGGAGACTTCGACTGGTACCATCGTCGCTTTAACCACGATGACGCCAAGCTCACCTGCTCCTGCGGCAGGACCAAGACCCCAAAGCATCTGGCCCTCTGCCGGCACTCGAAGGCGCGGTTCAACAGGTGGCCGTCCAGGCCGCCGACGCAGCCCACGGACACGCAGGGGGCCGTCGATTACCTGCGCTCCCTGAGCCCACAGGAGTTTGCCCAGCTCCTTGAGCTGACGAAATTCTACGCCAGGATCTGCACCCGGTAGGAAAGGGATGCTGCCAACGCGGCCCTCCGCCACTGGGCGCAAGCCAGGGTAGAACCCACTCGCTTTCCGCCCCCTCTCCCCCTCACCCCATCCCTAACACTCACGAACTGGCCCACGGGCCGCGAACCAGCGGGCGACACCCCGTAAACAACTACAAGCCGGTACCTAACGGCGACGACACAGCACCGAGCGTGCGCAAAAACCCTGCATCCATCCCACAGGTCGGGGAAGGACAGGCAGCTGACGGGGCCTCTCCCCACATCTTTCTTAAGAACGAGTTGCTCTCTATGGACGCACTAGGTTATCTGTACATAATACCATAGCTTAGCACGTCCCCATACCCCATGGGAGGTCACGGAGATGGGCCAGGACGTTAAATATAACAACAACAACAACAACAACAAATCAATAAAAGGATCCCGCAGCGTAGCCGATCCGAACACTTGCTAGCTATCTCCGACCCCGAAGAATCGCAATGGCCGATTCAAGTAGTCTATCAACCCAAGCCTGCGATGCCTGTCGCGTGTCCAAGCTTCCATGGTTGTGACAAGTCCCGGCCTCGGTGTATGCGGTGCGTTCGGATGGGTCAGCCATGCAGTTATTCGCAGCAGAGAACAGTTCGCCACCGTAGGCTAGAGGTGGCTAGGAAGACACGCAACTTGCCGAAGCCTGTTGAAGAACAGCCGACCAGTCATCCTATGAGCGTTGGCTTACCAACACCACAGGTACAATCTAAAGCCATCAAAGCTGGTTTCCGTGGCTAACTATACAGAGGCGAAATCGTGTACCAAATGCCTGCCTCCGATGCCGGCAACCAAAAGTCAAGTGTGACCGTCAATAGCCGTGTAGTCGCTGCCTCAGAGCTAATAGAGGACAAGAGTGTCGCTATGTATGTGACTCTCACTCGATGGACCTAGCGAGCGAGACGAAACTCGTTCCTCTATACAAACAAGCCTATCACAGTGGGTTTCATTGGTCTGTTCTCGTCGAGAACGTATGTTTGTCCAGATTCTAATCACCACCACCTGCTGATTACTGTTCCTAGATCGAGAATCTGTTGAAACATCATCGCTGGGTTGGCATTCACCACCAACATGTTGAACAAGAGCAGTTCTTCTCTTCAAGGGAGAACTTCTTCAGCAGCAGCGGTCCCTTGTATAATGCCACTTGACGAACCCTGCTGTCTTATATCCCTCCTCGTGATATTGCAGACCACTTTATCAAGCATTACCTTGAAATCATCGAACCATCCCATCAAATTCTGCATCAACCATCCTTTAGAGATGAACTCGGCGCCTTCTGGGACAGGCCAAGCGCTATAGATGACGGATGGCTTGCACTATTCTTCGCCATACTCGCTCTAGGCTGTCAGTTACATAACCCGCCTCAGCCAGCTGGGCAAGACACCGGCTTCATGGCCCTCCCATCTCGTTTGTTCAATGCAGCACAGGCTTTCTTGCAGCGCACACCTTCATGATCCGACCAGATGTGACGAGTATCCGGACCCTCTGCCTGTTTGTCATCTTTAAGCAAACAAGAGGCGCGGTTTGTATAGAGTCCACGGCACTATGGCCCGTAACAGCCCTTATTGTCCGGCTTGCCATCACTATTGGATTACACTTGACCCCTTCAGCCCAATATGCGCCGACATGTGCAGAAAGTACCAGCTGCCGCAACAAGCCTGGGCAGCAGTTATTCTTCTTGACCTGCGACAGACGTTGCAGCCGGTATGCCGGTGATTCCGCCATCTGGCGACCTGCTCACAGAGCCAATATTGGGCACTGGACCTGACCTTTCTGGTGCAACAGAGCATAAAGACTTCCTCTTCCCTTTAATAATATATGACTATCCCCCCAGATCTTCAAAATCCTTGAGTTGGCCACCTCGCCCCAGATTTCCTTATCATACAGCCTCGTCATCAAGTACGATAGCCAGATCAAGGCACTGCTCAATCACTTCCATAACTCCTTCCTTTCCACCCGCTCCGAGATCTCACACACTGATCCCTTCCAATGGGTCATGACCAACGTTTTCATCCGCCGCATCCTCCTAGCCCTCCACAGCCAACTCTACCAGGAACCCCACGGCTTAACCCGCTACCCAGTCTCCTACTGGTCCTCCCTCGAATGCAGCCTCTCCATCCTCTCCATCCAGCGCGACCTCTGGGATACGAATACAGATAGGAATACCTCATCACTGTCTATATCCGAAGATTCGCCACCAGGCCGCACTGCCTTCGTCGCCCGGCTGTTCCAGCAAGATTTCTTCCTCGCGGCCATCACGGTTTGCTTTCACCTCGTGCAGACGCAATCCCCCTTGGACTCCCCGGAGAATAGTGAGAAGTGTCAGATCCGGGCGCGCAGAACGATTTTGGAGTTGCTTGGGTCTTGTAGGGATATTTGGGAGCGAGAGCGGGATGTTTCTGTTTGTCATGGGACGGCGTTTGGAATGATTGACTCATTGCTGCGGATTGTGGAAAAGGAAAAGGAGGGCGAGAGATGGGGAGATGGAGGCGAGGATCCCACTGCCGGTTAAGATGGGCTCGTGTATCTTTCTGGCGATGGGTGTGGTATGTTTTGTCTTGGGCCATGCAGGGAAGCCGCAGGTTGGTATTCAGTCTTTACGAACCTACACAGTACACAAAGCACGAGGCTATGTCTACTTCTTTCACATCCAATTTAGTTAGGACCTGTATCCAACGGACTAATACTAGCCTACGTCCGTCGCCTGATCTGATGAAACATGTGTAGTTGCAAGCATATATGAAGCGCAACTGCACCTCAATCTCCCGTCGGAGCACTGATTACCTCCCACTTCCATATGGATCCCGTCGTTTCTCTCGGGGGAGGTTCGTTTATAGGTACGCAGTCGGATTTACGTTACTCATTGAGTCCTTGAAGCAAGCTACACACACAATAGAGTAGAGAATACGTCCTTTTCATTCCCATCACTCGGCGTTGCATGTGTCAAAAGTTAAAGGGCACATAAAATAGCCCATGCAAAATCCCATATCTACATTGCTGAATAGGCAGACACGCCAGCCCTTAGAAAGTGAGAGATGCAAGAAAATCTGAAAGATACCCATTGAACGCCGTTTCCCATGACTTTTCATCCGAAAGCAAACCAGACTCCCAGATCAAAGTTCATCTTCGTACTTGTAGTTGATGCGACGGCCGCCCACACCACGGTCCTGTCGACTATCGCGACGCCGACCAGACTTCGTCTTCTCACGGTGTTGTTTTTCGCGCTCAAGACGCTCCTTATTGCGCGCTTCACGCTCAAGGGTGTAAGGGTCTTTCTCCGCCTCGGTGCTCCTGACGCCGTTCGTGTCACGGCTACGGTCCTCATCGCCGTGTTTCGCACGACGGGCTTGGGGATGCTCGCTGCCGTTAGCAGACGGGGACCGATCGCGGCGCGAGCGCTTGCGGTCACCGCCCCGGTCACGTCCATGCTCCCTGAGACGGTCCCGATCGCGCTCTGAACCGCGGTCTTTGTCGCGTTCGCCGTCACGGCGACGGTCACGGTCGGATTCGCGGTTTCTGTCACGGCGGTCTCGATCACGGTCACGATCTCGGCGTCGGCTGTCGTGGTCATGGTCTCGTGATTTGTCGTCTTCGCGCCGGCTAGCTCGCTCCTTCGAGCGGTAGCGGCTGCTGATTCGGCTTGCTAGGTCGCGCGCCTCGGGGGCTTCGGAAGACGCTTTGGTCCTACCGTTCGATCGATCTTTGGGACGGATTTCTTCGTTCCGAGTTGTACTGCGGCTACGACTGCGATGGCGACGGGAACGCTGGGAGCGGTGACCGCTCCTTTGGTCTCGCTCTCGATCACTTTCGTGATGTCTACGCCGTGACGACCGACGAGAGGATGCGCGGGATGGAGATCGAGTGCGGGCGTCAGACTGTAGTTCATCAACCCGGTCCTTGCGCTTGATGTCTGTTTCGCGCCGACTGTCACGGTCATCTTCAGGGCCATGAACAGATGGTGAGCGGGCTTGAGGAGCTCCATTCTGGGATGGAGATCGAGATGGAGGTTGCGCACGACTGGACAAGGCGGCGGATGTGGCTCTTGCGTGAGCTTGCTCAGTGGGCTCACTACTGGACATTAGTATGCTGTATCGCCAAGACTGGAAATAAGATGCAAAAAAGGAAAGTCTTACCCAGCACTACTGGCCCGGCCGTGGATCTGGAAGTTGCGCTGGCGCAGGACACTGGTGTTTGGTAGTCCCTGCCGCATGGCACGCGGGGCAGCTGGCGCGCCTTCCACGCCAGGCCCCCGTTGTTCAAATCCGCCGAATCGGGATTGTCCATACCCATTACTCATGGGGTTATATCCAGGTTCAGGCGGTACGTTGCTATCAAGACTCTCAATGGTGGGAATTCCCTGCGGTTGCTCTGTATCGCCTTTTGAAATGTCCTCTGGATTACCCGACACGACGGCACCGCCTTCACCTGTGTCTGGGGCAGTCTCATTTGGTGGAACATTACCTTGAGCATCAACTGCAGTACCGTCAGGAGCGCCAGCCACACCGGCTGGGGGTTGGTGGGCATACGCCGGATTAGCTCCCTGGCGGTAATGACCTTGCATAGGCCCATAGCCGCCTCGACCGGAGCCGTAAAACTGGCCACGGCCTCGGCCCCGATATCCACCTCGACCGTACCCTCCGTGGTAACCTGACTGATAGCCGGAGTGAGAAGGGTAAGCAGACATATTAGACCCAACTGCTCCTCCATAAGGAGGACCGCCATTTGCAAAAGCATTTGGATTGAATTTATTCTGGCCGCCTTGCCACATAACGTTGTTTTGCTGGGAAGCATCCCATCCTAAGGATCCATACATGCTCCCGTCGTAGTTCATCCCATTGTTCATGCCCATACCAGCCATGTTCATCCCGTAGTCACCGATCATACCCTGATTTGCCATCGGGCCCATTCCCATAGGCATGCCTGCGTAGGATTGTTAGTAAGAGTGAAAGAGGAAGTTGAATAACATAAAACATACCCATTGTATTCGGGTAATTGAACATGCCGGCCATGTAAGGATTCATGCCATTTCCGTTCCAGCCCATCACGGGCATGTTGCCGGCCATATTCGGGGCCATAGGATTGTTTCCGAATTGATCAGGAAACTCCTGAGCGAATGGAGCAGGTCCAGCGCTAACCGTAGAGTCGTTTGCCACGGCGTCTTCGGGCGCGGGCTCGAGGGCCGGGCCTGTGCCCTGGAGTGGATCAGCTCCGGTGTCATTCTATGTATACGGTCAGCAAAGAACATATTTAGTGTAGCAAGTAGCAGAATGCAGAATGCACTTACCAGAGCAGGCTGATCAACTGAGTCTGGCACGGCTCCCACTTGGTCGCTTTCTGCAGCCGTATCCCCAGCCGATATATCTTGTCCCACCCCTTCAGGCCCTGGCTTCGCAGCGAGAGGTGCCTCGGTCTCCTGAGTTGACTCTGCTGCGGGCCCATTCTGATCGCGCGCAGTATCCGGCACAGGCGCCTTTGTATCAGCGGGCGTGGTATCCGATGGCGCTGGTGTCGCTGAAGGTGCTGCGGACTGGCGGTCCTTCTCCCGCTTCTTCTCCTCGGTGCGGAGGAAGGCCTTGAGAGTAGTCCGGAGAGCTTTGTTGGGTTTGCAGAGGTCTGGGGAGACGGGTGTATGTGTGCAGACGGGACATGTCTCGGACAGGGAAGCTTGGCCTAGAGCAGAAAGCCAGGTTAGCTAACACTTGGATCGTAGGCGCAAAAAGTTCGTTTGGGACATACATGTCTCGCAAATGGATTGGTCGCAGCAAGGAAGTCGGAAGGCATTCACTGCTAGGTTATTGCACATCGCACAGCGCAGCTTGAAGGGTATATCCTCCTGAGCCAAGGTGCTAGAAAAAGATCAGTATCCCCGACATTGCGAAATTCGGGATCAATTTGCGGATACACACCTGGCGATGTCCATGAGACCGGGCGGATCGGCCGCCGCCATGGCTAAAGAAGGCTGGAAATAGTAGAAATCCCTTATTAGGCTGAGGGCTGCGATGGCATAGCTCCGGCGCTTAAAAGCGTACTGTGTACGGAGTAGAGGTCGATGCTTGAATTTGGTCGGAGAAACTATTTCGCCGGAGTTCCAGGGTCAGTCCGGAGCAAAGGGAACAAACAATAAGTGGATGACGTATGGACAATCAAACAAGGGACATTGTAGATGGATGAGACCCTCAGATTAGATCAAGTTATTTTAAACGTTCATTGAAGAAACAGCGATACCATATGGTTTCATCTGCTTCAACTCGCGTTGGTTCTATCGTCATCGGGTGTTTCTACGGGTGCCTAGGGGGCGGGAGTGAGATCACCTACGAAGAGTAATTCACTACATCTGCGTAGGCAGAGAAGATGGGGGTGAAAGAGAGATTAAAGACAAGATAGAAGATATAGATGGCCCATGTCAAGCAAAAACCGAAAGGAAAGAAAATTACCAAGTGATGCAAATAACAAGGAGAGTGACCGGATGGAAAGGGCAAAAAATGTTAAAATGTTGGTTTCCGTAAGGGTACCAAAAATGGAATTAAAAAAAAAAACAGTGAAAAAAACCCCGACGGAATTTAAAAAGGACGGCGGCGCCCGAGTCGTCGGCTTGGATTCTCCTCTCCAGGGAGCTTGGGCCACCACCTTTTTTTTCGTGATTCCACTTATATAATTTTTTTTTTTTTTTTTCTTTTTCTTTTTCCTTTTTGAATCATGACAGAGGATAACTATCGACCTCGCTCTCCTGATTTCTCTCTTCCTCCTCCTCAACAACCTCACATCCTTGCGAGTCCGGTCACCTCGTATACTTCGCCATTCTTCAATTCGTACCAACAATACCAACGCCCGAATCCCGGTCGCGTGTCTCAGCAGTACGTCCCACCATATCAACCAGACTCGGATATGGCACGCCGCTCAAGCCGACTCGCTCAATCTGAACATATTCCTGCCCCTGAGCCTATGCCCGAAGCCATTCAACCAATGCCAGAGCCAATTGCTATGGCGCCAGTTGCAATCAAACCAGAGATACACCAAGAAATGCAAGAGTTGCCGCCGGCACCCACTAGTGCGGGGATTGAAGTAAAGACCAAGTTTCCCGTGGCACGTATCAAGCGCATTATGCAGGCCGATGAGGATGTCGGCAAGGTCGCTCAAGTGACACCAATTGCTGTCTGTACGTATTGACTTTCTTTGTTTACGCCCGCTTTCAGGCGTATCCCCACCAATGCCTTGCAAGATATGCTGACCGCATTCCTACCTATAGCCAAGGCCCTCGAGCTCTTCATGATATCTCTCGTTACAAAGGCGGCGCAGGAAGCCAGAGACCGTAATTCAAAACGCGTCACGGCCTCGCATCTGAAACAGGCCGTTGCCAAGGATGAAGTACTTGACTTCTTGGCAGACATCATCGCAAAGGTCCCTGACCAACCCGCTGGTCGGAAACACGAAGATGATGGGAGCGACCAGAATGAGGGTCGCCGGAAGCGCGGCGGGCGGCGGCCAAAGGATGAGAGTGATTGAGGTCGACCCATAAACGATTTGACGACGTGTTAGATGGGATTGGTATCGGGCGCATAGAAATTCTGGGCTTTGGTTTTCAGGCGTTTAAATAGTGGGAGGCAGATCTTGGAGCGCATTTGTGAATATTTTGGAATTTCCCGGGCTCGAGTCCCTCGAGACCTAGAGGCGCATGGTCCGCTGATTAATATACTCGGCCTACCAGGGGGGCAATTTACCTTGTCAAAGATTGGACGTGTAGATTGTAAATATTTTATAAGATTAGATTGTCTTTTAGAAAAATTGGGACGGGGACAGTCCGTAGTTGTACATCGTGACATAGAACGCGGCGATCAACGCGATAAACACCGTCTCCACTCACCCTCAACCCCGTTACCCTCGCTCCGTGATATCATGCTGTCCTCGCAGAATGGACTTTGTATGTACTCTTTGCCCCTTTTTAGATCTCTACTGATATACTCCAGTGGTCTCGTCTTATCGGCGGTTCGCGCGCACCATCGAAACCCCCCAAGGCCACCTCGCCCACGGAACGGCTGACTGCCTTCAAGCGCGCCTGCAATGCACTCCAGGTACCGACCATGCCCGCCCCCACGAGGTCATTTAGCTAATTCATTTGCCAGCAAATATGGCGTTCGACAAATACCCCATCAGGCGAGCAATCGGTAATCCACGCCCGGACATACATTGAAAGACTCAACTCGATCTTGAGCGAGGAAGCTCGCGGGCCCGCACCGCACCCCTGTGTCGCCTACGCCGCGTCTTCCCAGGTCTTTGTCACAGTGACCAAGCTCGCTCTCTCATATTACGATGAAGGACTTCTCCGCTCGGCGACCATTTTCTTTAATACCTTGATCGACGCGGAGGTGGATGGAGTCGTGGATAACCGATTGTTCGCTCGCGCGTTGGTGGATCTGGTTCGTCGCGCCGAGAAGAAGTCGACTGAGGTCGAGGGTCGACTCGTCGAATTGCTCTTTGGGATTGCGAACAACATTCGTCTTCAGCCTGTTATCTTGCCTGCTTGGTTCGTGCCTCGGGGAACACCCGTCGCCCAGGACAGTGACTCTCAAGCGCCGAGTGGGACGGAATATGCAGGAGCTACGAGGAAGGACGAATTCCCTCTGTTCTATTTGCTGGTAGATTATGTTCATCATGATGGACGTGCTGGCGACTTTGCACGTACGGGGTTGCTCTACCTCATTGAAACCGCATCGCGGTCTAAGAATCTAGAGAAGTGGCTTATTGAGAGCGATTTGGCCACACTAATGGCCACGGGATTGGGCGCGCTCTACAGCCAACTGGGAAAGTGAGTACTAATCTTCTTCGATTTCGAAACTCCGAACTCATCACACCCAGCTTGGAATTTACTCCGACCGATGAGAACGTGCCTCACATTATCGTTTTGTCCGACCATGCCAAACAAGAGACCGCTTTGCAGCCAAAGTTAGGCCAGGCAATGGATGCGTTCATGTCATATCTGTTGTTTTGGCAGGACACGATCGACCATTGCAAATCCGCTGAAGTGAACGACACCTTGCTGGACCACTTTCAGGTGCTGTTTCTGGAGCAGCTTTTGTGAGTATACCTTCGCACATCTCACATGGATTCATCATTGACTTTCCTAGGTACCCATCTCTATTAGAATCATCAGATGTCGCCGGTGGCTCAACGGCGGCCGTGCTGACGTATATGTGTCGCATCCTCGATTCGATCGAGCAAGGAGAATTGGTTCATCGGATCTTACATTTCTTATTGGCATCAGCTCCTGAACCGGAAGAGCAAATGGATATGTCTGCGAGCCGACGCAAATCGCTCAATGTGCTGGCTGCGTTGGCCTCCGAGGCGGCTAAGCCATCACCATCCTTATTCAACCTTCGCGATCTGGCTCTACTGGGACTCCAGTCGTCGAACCGCCAAACTGTGTTGGCTACATTACGCCTGCTAGCTACCGTTCTCCAGAGACATCATCCATTTGCACGAGCTCTCATCCATACAATTCCCACTCAACCTGCTCAGCAGCGTCCTGTTGGCGCCTTGAATGCCGAGCTAGAGCAGCTTTTGGCCATGGCAACATCGTTGGTCGATGACCCTACTCTGAATGAGTCATATGACAACTATGTTGCCGATGCGACATGCGTACTGGAATCCCGTCTTTGTTTGCCCGTTTCCTCAATGGATGAAGAAGATGAGACCCTACACCTACCACTACAGCTCCGGCAAGATGACCCATTAGTGCAGGCACTCTTCGGATGCCTCGATACCTTTTTTACCAACAGTGTTATCGTCAATCTGGCATTGACAGGCGTGTTTATGAGTCTGGCATCTTCACATCTATTCTCTTTGGACGGATGGTTGTTGGTTGATCCCAACCATTACGACCCCCCGTCCTCTGAAGAGAACGAGGATGAGATTGATTATAGAAGTAGGGCCTACCAGGCCCCAAATTGGCCTGCTACAGCTGCTCCCACCTTGACCTTGACACTCCAACGACTTGTCGACCAGGTCCGGCAGTGGCAACGAGAGATTCCAGACTTCGAGGTACTGGTCGCTGCCCGAAGAGAACTATTGCATCAAGAAAATTCCCCACGGACCCCGGACCGCTCACGGGAGCCTTCGGAGCCTCCAGTGCCCTCAAGAAGTCGCTCACGGCCGTCATATCCTGGTTCACCGGATCCCTCCACCCCAGCTTCCCGTGGCCGCTCTTCATACCAGGTCAATTCACCCTCGGTGTCTTCCACCCGTGGTCGGGATAGTTTATCTATTCCCCCCGATTCGCGTGGATCCTCAAATGCCCGGACTGTGGCTGCTGAGGCGCTTCGCCAGCGCCTTGCCACTCCGTTCCCGCCAGCATCCGCGGATCCACCCTCAACTGGAGAGGGCTCGAACACAGAAGACGCCAAGGATGACGATGCTCCATTTGCAACCCTGGGTCATGTATTAACGAACGTGGTGATCCTTTATGAGTTCCTCTTAGAGCTGTCGGCGGTGGTACAGGTTCGAGGAAGCTTATTCGAGGAGGCAGGGTATGACTGTAATTAAAGATGTTGTCTTTTGTACATAAACAGAGTATATAAAGAGCCATTAGTATACTTGATTTCCTCTTAACATGAAGTTCTGAACAATCTATGAAAAAACATTCCAAGGGATGTCATGCAACACTAGTGAATAAAAAGACTAGCCCGCGCCAATAACCCCTGGACAAAGAACAATAGCCCGCCAAGACATCGTGTCGGCTCCGCTCGCGACGATTGGCAACTTGGCCCTCCAGACCACGTAAGTCAGACTTAATACTCTCCTTTCTTTTACAATTTCCACAATGAATTGACATTACCTTCATTTATATCCCCCCTATCGGGTTTCCCCTCTATCCTCTATATACTCCGAATTGACGGTATGACACGTGATGGCCTCGGTACGCCATGAGTCCCTCGACCGCGAGGACCGCGAGGATGTCCCATTCCTCGACTCCTCCGACCCTAATGGAGCCGGCCAAACCCACCGGCATGTCCCCAAGCCCAGTATAGGCAGCCGCCCAGAGGCCAATGTTTCGGCCGACGCCATCAGCTTCCGCCTGAAGGTCATCTTGTTTTCCATGATCCTCGCCGTGGAGGTCGGCTTTGCGTTCCTGGACGGCCCCATGGTGCGAATCATGGAGTCTATTGCTTGTCGCCAATATTTTGCGGTTATCGATCCGACTCAGATTGGCGCGGACGGACAAGTTCCCGAGGCTATGTGCAAGATCGGCGAGGTGCAAGCTGAACTGGCCGCCGTCAAAGGGTACCACATGTTCTTTGATGGAACACTGAGTAGGCTAAGCTGAATCCGCAGGGTAGTTTCTGTTTTTCTGACTGTTTTGCAGGCGCTCTTTTGGCGATTCCATATGGTCTGCTGGCGGACCGTCATGGGCGCAAATCTACACTCGCTTTGTCTCTGCCCGGATTCGGGTTGAATGCGCTGTTGACATTGGTAATACTGTGGTTTTCGGATTTCTTTCCCTTGCGCGCGCTCTGGTTTACTGCCTTGACTTGGTTGCTTGGGGGAGGTCCTGTGGTGTCGTTTGCGATCATCTGGACTATGATGGCCGATGTAACCAACGAAGCAGAAAGGTAAGCTACTTACCTGAAATCTGCATTGGGTCGGAAAACTTATCAGCACTAACCAATTGCACAGAGCGGGCATCTTCTTTCAATTTGCCATCGTATCTATGGGCGCTGATTTCGTGACGAGTGCTTTCAGTTCCTATCTGATGACCCTGAACCCCTGGGTACCATTGGTGATCGGATTCATAATTATAATGGCTGGCATGATGCTCATATTGCTGCTACCAGAAACGAAGCATGCACTACCATCTCGGCAAGAAGGACCAACTCATGTCGAATTGTCAGACCTGACCAATGACACTGAACCCACTCATCTGCACAAACAGAACGAAGCCGATATAAATGGTGATTTCGAGGATAAGCCTCCGTCATGGAGTATTCCGTCGTACTCCCACCGATCCCTCCGGGCCAAATTCCGCGCCAACTACCGCTTCTATCTTAAGCCCTACCTATTCATCCTTGGCCGAAAACCCGTGCTCCTTCTCCTCTCTGCATTCCTGGTCTATCGCCTGAGCCGTGGCTCATCCTGGTTCTTAACACAATATATATCAACACGTTACGCATGGACACTGGCACAGTCCAACTTCCTGGTGGCTTGTCGCCCACTTGTGTCGATCCCGCTCTTCCTGTTTGGCCTACCGTACCTGAAGAAGCGAGTTCTGAACCCCCGACTTTCATCAACCGAGAAGGACCTTTGGCTCGCGCGGCGCAGTATATTCTGCCTTACGTTAGGCACGCTTGGAATCGGTCTTTCCCCTTCCGTCGCAACCCTAATCCCAAGCATGATCGTTCAGTGCTTAGGTTCTGGCTTCGTCTTCCTTACTCGTTCGTTGATCACCACCCTGGTCAAACGCGACGAGACCGCTCGTTTGTTCACTGCGATTGAGATCATCCAGTCTGTGGGAAATGTGGTTGCGAGTTTGTCCATCACGACTGTGTTCCAGATCGGGTTGCGTCTTGGTGGATTTTGGATCGGCCTGGCTTGGATGTTGACCAGTACGCTGTTCTGTCTGGTTGGCATTTCTATTTGGTCTTTTAGACTGCCTCCTAGTCCGACACCAGCGGTTGTGGTGGAGGATTATGACGAGGATGGTAGGGCGTGATTTTAACCTCGATTCTGTATATTATTCATAGATTCTTGGGCATTTAGAGCGCCGTGTGTTCTACTTACTGCCCGTCCTTGTGTATATTAGATATGTCAACAGTCACACTATGCTACTCTTCATAGATCCATAAAATCCTCATACGCAGCAGCGTAAACAGCATGTAGCCTTGACGCCTCAGGCCAAAATCACGTGCCAGGTTCCTTCGCATGTGAAGATCTACAGCTGTCGACTCTCAAGTTGAACATCAGCACTCCGACTTTACCCCGACCTCGAGTCGCAAAGTGTGCTGTTCACACCCCAACAGCAAGAAACGTGGTTCGCGCATGGCGTTTTTACGTTTCAGTCCCCACAACAGCTCATTCTGCCCCAGCCATCAGTTACGATATAAAGATGGAGCGATACTCTCAGTTCCGTGATCGAGGTACATTGTCCGCCGCTGATAAATCCAACCCCTCCAAGCTCACGGATACTAATATATCACAGGCTCGGGCATCGCGCCCTTCCTTCCAATCCCCGCCGAACCTCTCGGCCTTCAAGCCCCTCTCCGTATCTTCTTGTTTTGTTTCCGCCTCCCGCTCTTGATCTTTGTCAGTCTTAGCTACTTCCTGATCCTACAATGGCTGCCCATCGGTTCGCTGGGCAAAAAAGCAGCTCTATGGTGTATCCTCGGAGTCCCCAGCATCTGGTGGGTTGACCTCCAAGTGGACGGAGTGCGCAAAGGGTTCGTACAGCCCTATATTTCCAATAAACCCCATCCCACTGATCTAACAGCTCGGTGCAGGTCTTTAAAACAGCAACAAGCACGCCTTCCACAACCCGGCTCAGTCATCGCCTCATCCTTCACCTCACCCATCGATGCTATATACCTGGCCGCCATCTTCGACCCGATCTTTACCGCCTCCTACCCCAACACCCGCCAGGTCGAGCGCATCTCCCTATTCCAGGCTATTCTGCGCGCCTTCGCCGTCCCATCCACACAGCCAGCTCCTAATTCCCGGATGGTGGATGTCTCGACCCTGGTCGAGCAGTATCCCAACAGACCGATTGTCCTGTTCCCTGAGTGCACGACCACCAACGGCCGCGGAATCCTGACACTGAGCAAATCACTCCTCGGCGTATCTCCCCAAACCAAGATCTACCCTGTCAGTCTGCGCTATACCCCTATGGATATCGTGACCCCGCTCCCAGGGAGTTACTTGAGCTTGCTGTGGACGCTGCTTAGCAAGCCGACTCATTGCATTCGGGTGCGCATCGCGGAGTGTGTCACAAGCAGCCAGGCCGTGCTGGATACATCTCCTGCTCGATCGAACAAATCGACTTACACTACCAATTACCTGGACACCTTGGATCAAGAGCAGGTCTCGGCAAGCGAGAAGGCACTGCTGGACAGCGTGGCCGAATCGTTGGCCCGTTTGGGTCGGGTCAAGCGGGTTGGACTGGGAGTGAAAGAGAAGCAGGAGTTCTCTCGTGCGTGGAGTCAGAGTCGTCGGACATGGTGATGGATATAAATATTTTTTCTTTCGGTATTCTAGAATTTTTAACCAGAGCACATTGTTCTGTGTCTCCTCTTTCTCGCCGATATTGTAGCTGTCTGACATCCATAATCTCCTTCAAGAATTCCCCTTCTGCGCCGCCAACCACTCCTCACTCTGCCGAGAAGTCCATTCCCACCGCAACGCCCACATCTCCCGATACAACTTCTCCGAGCACTCCGTGCACATTCCGGCCTTCTCCTGCAGCCGGTCTTCGGGTATACCGATAATGCCGATATTGATTACCCGTAGGATCTCCCTTGTACAGCGCTGTCGTCTGTTGTATGGGATGCCGAACTCTTTGCAGCGGTTTATGCGTCCGAAGTGGATGCAGTCGCACATCGTCCAGCGGATGTAGGTCTGTATGCACATTTTAGCGGTCTTGGTGCTGTTGTTCTTGGGTCAGTGTTAGTTGGTAGTGGGATTTGGGGATAGGGGACTAGTTATAGGGATTAGGTGGGCTGCGATGTTGTGGAGGTTATATACTGGTGTCTTTATGGCTATGGCAGTAAGGACCAAGCGGAGAAGATGCAAAGGATCTGTTGGGTCTAATGAAGTTCGCCTTTGGTCTATATCTTTGTCTCTTTGGTGAGTCCAAGCTGCATTGAGTTCGTCTCTTTGACCACTAAGACATGACTTCTGACTCAGGGAATACAATGGATTGTTTCGAAAGACGGCAGTCACAGAGCCGCGGTGAATAGCATAATGGAATTGGGTATTCGAAGACTGGCTAATAACATGAAAACACTTTGTACGCAAAACTATGACATGGTCATTTGCCCGAAGCGGCTCTGGCCAGAGCATCGATGCGATGAGCATATAGATCCATAAAATGCATGACAGGATCACCGAATACCACACCTCGCAGCTGAGGCTCTGTGATACCGCAAGCATCCACATTTTCCCATGGCGGCAGGGCAGGATGACCACCCTGATTAGGTGGTGCAACAATCACGGGCCGACCACTGAGTTGATCTCGCGGACGCAGAAGAATAAGCCGGCCCGCGAGTGACAGATGAGACGAGGGAGTTCTCCAATACCTAGGAGCGGATTTACGTTTCCGATCGTACAAGGTGAGTAACGACCCCGGTGCTGGTGAGACATACAAGTCGAGCAATGACAGGAAATAGCCCTTGTCAGCACGCGATACCGGGTCACCCTCGTTGATGAATGCAAAGAATACAGATTTTGATTTCTGAGCCGTGGGAGAGGCCTGTAGCGGACGAAGAGAGATGGGAGGCGCACCAAATGTCACACAGTGGATGTGTTTGAAGCAACCGCGAAGATGCGTAAGTTCAGATTGTACGGCTGGCGACTCGGAAAGGAGATGTAGGTATAGCAGGCTGGCGACGGCACCTCCTGCTGAGTGGCCAGTGAAGACTAGAGAATAGGACATTCGACTGGGATCTTCTTCGAGAAGACTGCGTAGCCGGGCTGCAACGGCTGCGACCATCTTGCGGGCTACAGATAGGAAGCCGGAGTGGCAGCTGTTGGATGGATCGTCTAAAAACCCGGCGGGGGAGGTCGGTGCGGTCTTCACGTTCACGGCCCAGTCTAAGAAACTCTGCGTACCTCGGATGGCGAAGACGATCGTGTTCATGTCGTCGATTGGTAGCGATTTGACCACCATGGCTTTGGTGCCTTGTCGCCAATCAGAGTCCACGTATGAATGTCGTTCGTGTCCTGATGGTTTGTCGTATACTCGACGCGAGTACTTGGCGGCAAGTTGGAGGAGGGGGTATGTTGGAGGATAGCTGCGGGCGAGATCAGCGAGCCGAACAACATTCACGTCGAGTGCAGAAGGGCTTACAATCTCAGCGGCGGTAGATGAGGCGGTAACCGCGAATTGGCGTAGAGGTACACCTTGGAGAAATAATCCACGGACTTGGTCGGTTTCTTCCCTGACCGGCGGTCTTTCTTCTCATCCGACTTGGATGGAACAGTACATGCAGCGACTTGATGCCCGGTTAGTATCATTCAAACAGACGATCTGATCTGTGCCACTCACTGAGTTCACTTTCTCTTCCACAGAAGGAACCAAGGTCAATCGAGGTGATGACTTGATCTAACAACCGCGACGTAGCCTCATTGACGTTGGCACCACCGCCCAGACTCTGGTTTACCAGTTTCTGGAGGTCTAGAATGGTGGCATTGGTCTTTTCGACTGTATGCGACACCAAATGGGTCATCGACTGGTTTAAATTCGTACATGACTTCCACTTCGAAGGCTTTGGTGCTGGACCCGAGGGGTATAGTGACAGACTGCTTGCCGCGGGACCTGGATACGAATATGGCGATTGAGGTGCTGGCTGGGGCGGTAGGTGAGCCATAGACACAGCTACATTGTGAGGATAGGCAAATGCCGGCGCAGTATGAAATGTATTGACTGAGCATGCTCCGGCTGGTAAAGCATATGGTGGACGGCCATGGTTGTTTGGTATCCTCGATGCACTCTCTGGCCGATTCGGACGTGGTGGTTTCGGTGGGGGAGTTGGAGAAGACGGTCTTCTCGAGCGGCTTGAGCGGCCAAAGGCCATTGTGTAACACCCCGAGCTCAGTTTGTCAGAGTGCCTGAATGTAATATGGCTTTGCCATAGCTTGTACTCCTAACTTGAGAGTTGAGATTGCAAAACCCTCAGTCCTTGTAAGCTGATGCGCAAAACTGCAAAGATGCAGAAATTATGCAGGTTCATCCCGTCAAACATGCTGATTTGTAGGACTCGCCCCCGTCATGCGGGTTTGCGATCGACCCAACTCCGCCCCCCGTCCATAGGCTCCGGCATCAGCACTGCCTCGTCTAGGGCGCTTTCACGACGAATAGGATTCGAATGATATTGTTCGCATGTGAAAGCTCCTGCATATGCAGATGGCGAGAGTTGCGTTTTGACGTCATGCGATTGGACAGGGCTGTCGATCAACTGGCCAATGATATCACTGTGTGCACCGTGTACATTCATCCAGATATGAACAAGATAAAAAATAACCCATCAATGATCCATCTGCCTCGTCCTTGCGTTAGGTACACACATCTCAACCTTCCTTTTCTTATGAACCGTTTCTCAGTTCCATCCACTTACAACCACGCACTACTTCATCAATATGTCCGACCTATCGATCCCGCTCATTCCGACGCCGATGCGGAAAAATCTCCCAATGATTCGGATGCGCACGCCCAACAAACTCTGATTTATTTATCTGCGTATCAGCCGGTCGTCGATGCATCGGCGTTAACGCGGTAATGGTGGCAACGCTGTTGGCGTTAATAGGGGTATTGCCGCCGAAGCATCAACGACCGGCTGATGCGTAGGCCTTGTCGCGTGTGTATGGAAGCGCTGGGGGATTTCTCCGGATCACCGATGGAATGAGCCTTGCGATCGATCGATCGATGGGGTCAGACCTACGCAGTATTGACGAAGAAGTGCGTGATTGTAAGTGGATCGGACGTCGGGTTACGAAGATGGGGTGATGGAAGAAGGAAGGATGAAAGCGTGGAAGGAAAAAGATCTGTGTTTTATGTGCACGCATCCAACCCTAAATCGGAAGGCGCGACACTTTTACTTTTCCTTGAAGACGAAGACCTACAGCTACTTATCACAGGATCATATGACATGAATCAACCTTCACCTCTCTATCATCAATCCGCTTCAAGCAAATGATATCCGGCACATCACTGCACTGTATGGAGCAACTGTCACGATCAAAAACGAGATAAAACTTGTTGTATCATTTAACTAGAATACTAAAGCTGGAGAAATAAACTTAGACCGTAACGTAGATAGGAAACATGGCCTTCGAGATTGGAAGTCAAACTGCCAGGAGATCAAGGTGATCCCGCAGTGGGGGACGGCGCTGTCGGCCCCATGCCTTCGGTAACCGGGGGGCCTATAAAGACAGCTGCCCCGATAGGCCTGGAAGCCTTGGGCGGAAGGCGGCTTGGCTTGGGCGCAAGCTGCGCAAACGCATCCCGGCTGATGCCGGCGTACGCCCTATCCATGGATGCTGGGTGATTGGTGATCTCCGTTTCGGTGATAGAGGGGGGGTCTGCAGTGGGTAGTGTGCTTATGGATCCTTCGCCATTGCGTCCCAGAAATCCAGGGGGCCAGGATGCCCTTCCATCGACCTACGGCTGTCTCAGTCTGACCGCTTTGGAGGAGATCGTGGTGGAGCTTTAGATCGGCGCAAAGGTTGGCGATTATGTCCTGTTGACCTGGATCTTGCTCAATGCACGCAGCAACATCCAAGTCGGACCACGATTATCTCAGCAACAGCCACACAGCAGACAGACTCTCCTGCCTAGCTCTCGCAACTCAAAGCTGAAGTTGCCGGAGACTGCCCGGCGGGCAATGTAGTTGCACTCAAGCAAATAGTCCACCTAGAAGACTCCAGATGCGCAGGGTAACACACTTCGACGGTGTTAGGTGGAGTCACCCAGTACGGCTTCCCGCGAATTTATGCATCGGGATTTGAGCAACCTTGTTCATATTGACAGGAGCTTCGGGAACGCACTTTCCCCATTCATGTCACCGAGAGACTCTTTAGCGGAGCTTCCAACCTGAGTACCCTCATCTACCAACGTGGATGGAAGCACGACATGACGCATTTCATAAGCATTTGGAGCCTCCAGCCTGAGTACCCTCATCTACCAACGTGGATGGAAGAACGACATGACCCATTTCGTAAGCATTCGGGGCCTCAGGTTGGCGCTTCGCCCTCTGGATGGGACCTTGAATTTCGACCACGCCGACAACCGCGACCAGGCGATAGAGAAACCATAGATTGATGGGTTGAACCAACAATGTCTCCTGGCTGTTCCGTCCAGATTGATTGAAGGATAATTCAAGGCAATTTGGAGCCGAAAGGGAGTAGATCCGTCGACTCGCCTCGTCACTAAAATATCTAGCACAGTTAGAGAAACGATCTCCGCGACCATGGCTATTGTGCTCCGGGGTGGTGGGGGGGCTTACCCAGGCGGCGGTAGGCTAGTAGCCTACATAGTAGGTGGGGAAAACGAGAGTGGTCTCGCTTTGGCAGCGTCGGTGCCCACTCAGTCCGTTCGAGTCATTTGTGGGACCAGACACGAGCACGGGTAAAGCCCACATTTTGGGGGAGACTCGCCAACATGGGGCCGCGCAGAGACGGCGGCGTGTGCAGACTGCAGCGTGTCAGTCTTATTGCCGGAACCAACGTCGACGCGGATGGTGTCGACGCGTGGATGGCCCGGCTCGTTCTGGGGGGCCTTGGACGTGCGAGTTAGAGGTACTGCGAGATTTGTCGGGAGAAATGTCGGTGTGAAAAGGACTGATCGAGTTCGACATATTTATGTCGAAGTGAGTGGTTTTACCTGTTTACGGTGCGTCGGGATACGAGTCTGAGCTGCCTGGAAAGGAAGGAACCGTGGCGATAACAAGATTTCTCTGTTATGCGCACGCATCCAACCCTAAACGGAAGGCGCGACTCACTTGCACTTTCCCTCAAAGACGAAGACCTACAGCTTTTTACCACGGGATCATATGACATGAATCCAATGCCTTTACTGTGTAGTTCTATGATGGCTAGGTAACCAAACCATGGATCCATATCCAGGCTCCAGCAAACATCCGCATCAATGCACTTTGTATGAACAGCCACAAAGAAGTCGGACACCTTCAACAATATGCTGCATATGGGTGCCTACCTACACTGCCTAGCAGGAGATGTAGAGAATTTGACATGACCCTTTGTGCGCTATATTCTGAGGAAGTGCTCAGGGAATTAAGCATTAAGAGCCAGAATATAATGGCAGCAACGAACCCACCCAGATACGCTATTTCATCTCTTTGTTGAAGTTTGATCAAAGAACACAAAGAAATGGAGTTAAGAAGACTGTCTACATGTGCCATTGTCGCGGTCAGATGGCTATATTCTCGACAAGGACATATCATCATACGCACTTAATTTAACTGAAATGGGTTGATTGGATGGAGTACCTACATACATGTAGCTAGACTACATCAATCCCCTTCAAAAATATCCTAGCTGATTAAAACCTTGGAAGAAACACTCAACCGCGCAGTGCGCTAACAGTATCGAAGCTCAAGAAAGTTGAAAAAGAACCGTGAAAAAGACACTTAAATGCCAGTGTGCAAGCAAGCAAGCGCGTCCACCTCGTACTTGCATTTGAGGCAAGCTTTGAAATGGCAAGTTTGGCAAGTTAGTGTGAACAGAGGCATCCAAGCCTCACAGGCCTCGCACATCGGGCGACAGAACTCTTTCTTCCAGATGCCAGTGTGGGGGCACACACGCCGATCGAGTCGAACCGCCGGAATAGGTCGGGCACCCGGAATTGAAAGGCGGATATCGTTGAGCCAGCCAGAGTACATCTCTAGCATAATTCCGTTGAGCTCACTCTCGTAGTCCTTCATGGTGTAGCGTCCAAGTGGATCGGCGAGCTTCTGATTGAAGTAAGGGACCAGAGGACGGATCGACTCGCGGTCCACGTTCAGAGAGATATTCGGATACAGAACAGCAGCTCTCACATCCTTGACAATAGAGCTGATGTTCTCGCAGGCAGCCCGGAACGCCTCGGGACTGTTTCCGAGAGGATTAGTGGCCGAGAAGGTTGTTGGAGGAACATCCGAGTGAGCCGAGCTCCTGCTCGAAGTACTGCTGGTAGGGGAGCTGCCTGAAGAGCTGTGGCCACCCCAGTTGCGGCCGGTTGGAAAGTCATGGCGCTCAGATGAGACATTGCTAGCTGGGGAATACTCGCCAGCTGAGTAGTAGCTTGTAGAGTTGGTAGAGCTCCGAGGAGGGGACGGGGCACCGCGAGCAGTAGAATAATGCATGCGGTTATTACCAGGATACCAGCTGCTTCCAGGAACGTAGGCAAAGTCGTCAGACATGTCGGATGGATTGAAGGTACTCGACGCCTCTTCACGGCGGTGATCTCCACCGCGACGGGCATTTTTGGCATTGTTGGCTTCAATCTCGTCAATGCCATTGCTTACGACCCGACTCACAAGATCTTCAAACAAGGGATCAGGTCTATCCACCATCTTGTTAATGATATGGATATCGCGCATCATGCGAGTCCGGACGTCTTCATTGTGGCGAGCACGCATCTTCTCCTTGCGAAGCTCTTCCCGAGCCTTTTCAACTTCTTCATCAAAGCCAGCCCATTCCCTCGCCCACTGCTCATTCTCGGCTTTGTATTGCGCACGCTTGGCCTTGGATTCGGCCGAATTAGGGTCCATGTGACAGCTGGCCCCGTAGGTGCGCAAGTACGATTCAAACTGCGTGAAATTGTTGTTGCTGTCCCTGTAGTTGGTCCATTGGTGATCAGATTGGCGCTCAGAGCGCCACTCTCTCTTTCCCCGCCGTGTATCATTACGTCCCGCACTGGTCCAGTGGGAAGCCGTATGTTCTTCAGCAGCGCTAGCTCTCGCTCTCTTGCTTTGTACGTTCAGCTGGGCATCAAGCCGGTCCCGGCTCTGGGGGTCACGAAGAATCTCGACAGCCTCCTTAAGCTGTTGACAATGGCTTGTTAGCTATGCCAATTTAACCGAGAAATATCTCATTCCGCTGGAGACATACCTCTCGGAACTGCTCATTCGCTGCCTCGGTGTTTCCAGCATGGTCAGGATGGGCTTTCAGGGCCAAACGCTTGTAGGCAGCGTTGATTTCCTGAGTGCTAGCATCGCGTGGAACAGCCAGGATAGCGTAGGCGTCGATGGTTACTTTGAGAGTAGACATTTCGCCGTGACGAAAGTCCTATAATGGATGTCAGTGTTTCGTGTATGTGCATGTGCGTATTGGATCAATATGAATGTCGAAGTGAAAGAAGAGAGAGCGATGTCATGGAAGAAGACAAGTATGTAATGGGCACTCGGAATAGGTATCTTCACAAACAAGGAAGGTGTCGGACCGAACATTGTTGAGGTGACTACTACTTACCAGACTAACGATGTGAACTGATGTTTAAGAAAAGGTGGTCGAGAAGACCAAGTAAAGCAGACTGAAGATGATAAGACAATAAGAAAAAATAGTTGAGAAAGAAAAGGAAGAGAGAGCTCGAGGGGGAGAAGAAAGGGAGATTTATAGAAGAAGAAATTTATAGAGCGAAGGGAATCTTCGTTTCGAGGATGTTGATGAATACCTTTTACTCAAATGGGACAATGCTGTTGACAATAGATGCTATTGTATGTACATCTACATGATAGGTACAGGTGTATAGCATGCTACATCAGTGCTGTTCGAAGTCTCAGAAGGTACCCGAAATGACAAACGAAGAGAACGAAGAGGTTGGGGAGAACAAAGAATCTATCAAATAACTCAACAAAGGAAGTTTATACCGCCACCCAGCCACATCGAAACAAAGACATATATACTATGGATCCGAGTCACAAGATAGTTACAATATCGTCGAGCCTGGCTGGTCTGTTATTCGACAACTGAGAGGAAGCCTCAGAGGAAGGTGTCCCCTGACTCCCTCACTCTATCCATGGTACTCTCGAGCGGGTCCAAAAACCTCATGAAACCTTGACTCTACATTCCATACGTGTTCAGTTTACAGTAGGAAGGGCCTGCAGTCGTGATATGCATTTCTACAACGGCAGTACACAACCAATTGTCTGATTACAGAGTTGGAGGCGGCCGATTACATCTCTCGTATTTGTTGCGTAAACATAGTGTATCGATAAGTCGTATATGCTTTTCTCAGTTCAGTTTGGAAGTATTCAAAAGATCAATAAGTATTACACTCTAATCGCCCAGGGGGTAACAGTGCAGAATCTGGCCATCTAGCGTTGTATCATGGTTAGTCGGGCTGAATCATTGGCAATCACAGGGGCAACACATACAATAGTAAGAGGAATCATGGCTAGCCAAGAACACAAAGCTGGTGGCAATTTCACTGGCTTGACCGGGACGACCAAGGGGCTTGCCCGACCCTAGATCAACCATGCCTTCAGCAGGCTTTGTATCAACCTGGATGGGAGTGTAGACGACGCCGGGGCTGTTTGGAATTAAGTTCGTCAGCATTTTAAACCTAGTAGAAATCGTACACGCGGGCATCACTTACGCAACGGCATTAACCCGGATACCCTTTGGCATGAGCTGCTGCGCTAGAGCTCTCGTGAAGCCGACAATTGCGCCCTTGGTGGCGGCATAATCCACCATACCGGCTGTACCGCGGAATGCGACTACGGAGGTGTTGTTGATGATCCTGGCAGACAGGTTAGCAGTTGAAGCCTTTCACCGAAACAATGAAGAGACATACGAATCCCCCTTGGACATATGCGGCAGGGCAAATTTCGTGATTGCGAACATCTGGAGAATGTTCGAATGGAAGGTCTCTTCGACTTTGTCGAGGTCGATATCGACGAAATCCTTGCAGGTGTATTGTTTCGAGGCGTTGTTAACGAGCACATTGAGTGTTTTATACCTGTTGCGCCGCCATATGGTTAGTCTCTTGATGGGCAGAAATTCCACCCGCACTTACTGCTTGATGTGTTCCTCGACAGCCTTTTGACAGAAGTCACGCTGTCTTAGATCTCCAGGAACAAGTAGACATGATCTCTTCTCGGCCTCTACCAACTTCTTTGTCTGGTCTGCATCCTTCTGTTCTTGTGGTAGGTAAACGATAGTGATGTCGGCACCTTCTCTGGCCATCAGCACTGCGACTGAACGACCAATACCGGAGCTTTGAAGGTTAGCGAGAACATCATCGAAAAGATGCGCGCGATGCCATCATGATCCACTACTTACTCGCCACCAGTGATAAGGACCTTCTTATTCTTGAGCTTGCCTGCGCCAACATATTCAACAAGCCCTTCGCTTCCCTGCAGTCTACTGACTTCGCTGGGTGGTTGCATCTCTGATTCAAGGCTATAGCGGAGAATGGTTAGATCGAGATGTTTTCTGATCTAGCAATTGGATCCCTCTTACCCGGGCCATTGTTGAGACTGTGCTGCCTTGGGCGGCTGGAATTGTTTATCTTGCGACGACATTTTGGAAAGGGTACAATTGGATATCACTCGGTTGCGGGTATGGATGGAAATTCTTTCTGACTGCAGAACCTCAGCGTACTTTATACGATTCAATTGTTTCCATGAGCCATATCGTCATTCGTGCGTCAATCATTTCCTGAACATGCTATCATTTTGACTCGAGCTTGTTTAGCGCATGGCCAGACCCGACGTAGATCTGAATGACATCATAATCCACCCG
Organism: Penicillium bovifimosum; assembly: GCF_028826915.1. Taxonomy (NCBI): domain Eukaryota; kingdom Fungi; phylum Ascomycota; class Eurotiomycetes; order Eurotiales; family Aspergillaceae; genus Penicillium; species Penicillium bovifimosum. The sequence continues at coordinate 2,104,663 of NW_026622714.1, read as the reverse complement.
GCATCTTGGCACTGTTCACAGCTTATTTCCATATGCGGGTTAGATCGATAACGGCAGGCATAAACCGCCGTATCATAGCCTCCTAGGATATTACCGACTATGTCGCTTATCGATATATCCCACTCTCCGTATATTAAAAAGGACCTCAATGCCACGAGACGCCGAACATTTCCACAGTTCATACTGGTCCCCCTAACAATGCATCATGAACAGGACGTCCGTGCTTTCCGAACTGCATACTACTAGTGCCCGTCTGTATTCCTGCAAATCCATCCAATTGAAACTGCTGGAGCAACAGCTCAGTTCAGGGTGAGTACGGGTGAGAGATGACTGATGCACTACACACGGCCAAGTCCAAAAGAAAGGCGCAAGACGTGATATCAGTAACAGTGCGGGTGAGCGAGACGCTTAGAAAATGGGTGCGTTGAGAGTGGCCCATTCAGGTAGCCCTCAACTCAGCATGTCATCATTAAGTGTAGTTACTAGCAAGACGTCGAATCAGCAGTTAAGAAATAGCCCTTCAGCCACCCTGTCGAGTGGTATCTGAAAAAGACTTATTGTCAATTGAATGGCACTTGATAGTCGTCATGCGTCGTGAATAAGAATAATGATAAAAGAGAGGACAAGTGCGGAAGGTATATAAGTCCGAAAGGACAGGTTAAGAGAAGAGAAAGAAAGGGTTTAGGGGGTAAAAGGTCAAAAAGAATCAAAACATACGAGGGAATGATGCGCATAAAAAACCGGCTCTATGGCACTTCTTTGTCCCCTCGTTTTAGACCACCGGGCACATCGATGGCATCGCGCACCCATTGCATGGCGGCAATCTCATCAAGGGTCTTGCGTTTCGTGTTGCGCTTCAGAAGTCCTTCCACGCAATCGCGGGCCCCCTCGAGGTCTTTGCCCTTTTCATGATCCCATTCCTCATCCTCATCGGCATATCTATACCAAGCCCACTCGCAACGTGCGATACGATGCGGGGTGCGGGCACGAAGCTTGGCTGGATCTCCGCGAGTGCCGGGCAGAACATCGAAGGGTAGACGGTTCTCCATTATGGCATAAAGCAAGACACCGAGAGCCCAGGCATCAGTAGCACGCCCGTCGTAGGCCTGACCCATCAGAATCTCAGGAGCCGCGTAGTCTTCGCTACCACAGCGAGTTTGCAAAAGTGGGCTCTCGGGCGGTTCCGGTATACGTCGCGACAAACCGAGGTCGCTGAGTGTGACAACGGCGCGGTCGTGGGTGCGCCAATCCTTTATATCATCCATGACATGAGCGGGCATGGTAAGCAAAACATCTGAAGGAGCGATCAGTTTGGCAACTGCAAGAGTTTCGAAAATAAAGCCAAAGCAGACTTACTCTCCAACTTGATGTCCCGGTGAACGATGTAATGCGCATGCAAATAGCGTACGGCATCAACTAACTCCGTAAATATACGCCTGATCAACCCCGGGCACATATGATGAGCCCCTGATGTAGCAAACTCGAACAAATCACCCCCAGGACAGTAGTCCAGAACCAACAATGAACGCTTCTCATCACTGCCAAATGCTTTCAGTTGAACCAACGACGGATGATTGATAGACTTCAAGATTTCCACTTCACGCTTGAGTGATACCTCCAATCGGCTCTCATCCGCGCCTCCAGCGGGACCATGTTCAATGATCTTGACGGCAACCAACTTCTGATTGTTCACGAACCCATGGAATTCGCTGGCATCATTCCCGCCCGGCGACAAAGGCATCTCGGGGATAGCCTCCACACGTGCCGCGAGACTGACCTGACTGAACGTGCCCTGGCCCAGTGTCCGGATCTTTTGGTAGATCCTAGCTTGCTCCGTGCGGACAGACCGGACAGAATATAACTCCTGAGGCGTCGTGAGGGGGGCGGGATGACGAATGACGGGCTCATTATCAGTATACCCACTACCACTGCTGCGGGGCGGGCTGGGAGGGCGTATGGTCGGCAATGTGATACCCCGATGGACCGCCAAATACTGCTCGCGATGGAGCCCGTTGGACTTCGAATCTGTGCTCGATGAGGATACAATGCCAAGCCCGGCATTGCCAGATACCGCGATCGGACGGGGAGGGACGGAGACGCGGCCAGCAGGCACGTAGTCACTTAGACTGCGATTCCGAGAATGAGAATGTTTTGAAGGCGAGTCGCGACGATATCGGTTGGGCACGGGTGACTCTTCTCCATGGCTATCAATACCCGTGTATGGTTTGGCGCGCGAACGGGACGCGACTGGGGGCTCCAGCATTTGTGACGAGTCACTCAACCGAAGGCTTGATCCGTTTCGCGACATCGACGAGGAACGCGATACCGATGGCAAATTGTGATTGCGCCACGGCGAGGCACCTCCAATTGGCGATGGTAATGGGGTGATGTCACCCATCGCGGTCAATTGGGGCGAGGACATAATTGAAGCCGGGGATAACGAGCCTGCACTGGATATAGGTGGTGCGATGAGGGCACGAAGACTCGGGGTACGACGCGGATAACTTCCAGACAGACTGGTGGAAGCATGAGAATCAAAATCTCGCGGGCTGGAAGGACGGATGCTGGGTAGGTCGGTGCGAATTTGCAGAGACGGCAATAGCGACACAGAACTAGGTTGGGAAGGCATTGAGTCGTCTACCGAAAGAGGCGCATTGACCTCCTCTTTCTTTGTATGTTCCGGGTCGCTTGCATCTTGTGTCATTGTTGACATTGTCGGTGGACCGGACTCGGCTGTCATTGAGAATAGAGAAGATGTTGGGATGAAGATGACTCGGCCGCAAGCGGAAGGTCGGGAGTGGTGAGTTCTACCCCGGGGTGTGTGGGGGGCGGTTGTCAGAGTCACAGGATAATATTGGCAAATAAGAAGCCCCAACTTATCCTCCAGACCCAAAATGGCCTTAGCGTGGAAGACCCGTTCACCAATCTATGTGAAGATGGGACTGCATATGAGGCGATGGGCTCGGCCGAATAGCAAGGGTGAAGTGGAAGAAAGGGGGAGGAACGAAGTACCAGGGTGAACAATTCACCTCAAAAGCGCGAACGGCAAAGATAAAATATAAGCGCCATGGCTGGGGGCGATGCAAAAAGGGAAAAAACCAGGATCACTGGATATTCGGGGTACTGGGCAGTGGGAGAGCTAGTCAGCTGATGATCCCCATATGGTTAGCGCCCATGTGTTCCCCGCAGTGTTTACATACTTGAGTATACTCCGTAACATCGTTGAATATGGAGATGTCTAGGGGTTTAAGTATGCTTCGAATTGTCTAAATCATCGAAGTATTGTGGAGGTACGGAGTACTCCGATGGTCAATCTAGATAATTTATGTTACCCAGAATCTATCTCATATGCTGTGTTCATGTTGTGCTTCCCATTTCGTTTGCTGCCAGTGTAGTTCCCAAAGGGGAAGGTGATAGGAATATCATCTGCAATTTTTGTGGGGGCCTCAGGCTTCATGTTCAAAATTTGATGTTACAAGATCCTGTCCAACAACGAAGCATCTTTCTACGGTTGTTACGCTGCGAAAACTATCCTCCACATGTTTCACTTATCATTAACTCTTGCCCTCGGCATTCGGGAATGATACACAGGTGGCTGGGGCTTGGAAGTGCAGTTCCCTGCCACCGTAGCCACCGTCTTACCTGCAGCCACACAGGGGCCAACCGCATCCTGTGCGCCATACTATATTGATATCGATTCCTAATTTTAGCCCACATGGAGGCTATCGCGGTGGCGGCCTTGGCCTCTAACCCAAAATCAAAGCGTACTGTAGCGTGAATCCGGGCTTGGCATGATCGACTGTATGACGACACTGATTCATTTTGAGCTTTCGCACACCTGGGCTGCATCTTCCATTCGACTTGTCAATTACGAACTGGAAACAAGCATAATATGCCACCATTGCCAAAGTTCCGGCCCCAGGCCCCGATCCGTCCCGTTGAATCCCCTTCTCCCGGTTAATCAACTGCCCCGTCACATCAACCCCTCTTCAAATGACCCCTCCATATCGCCGACCTTGACCAACATGGGTAGGGTTCCGCACCTAGTCAACCCATGCCGGGGCCATTGGATAATGGAGGTCTCTCCAACACTATCCGCATCAGATGCCTAAGACATGCACTGGATATTCATCTAGGCTTCGGAGTGCCGGGGGTGGTGGTTGCCTACAGCCCTTGGGCCTGAACTTTAATGCTTACCAGGTGACCATCTAACAATTGAAATAGGCGGCTTCTGGCCGCCCTGTCTCATACATGATCACTGTACTGCGCATTTCGTACATCTTACAGATGTGTCTTTACGGGCTGAACCAAGCGTCCGGTTCAAGTATTCGCACATACCCCGCGGATCAGGCAGCCGCATACTGTGTACGATCCGACCGCAGCGCGGCTATTTGTAAACATGGGCTTGAGAGCCGGAGAACACTGACCATATCGATATCAACGGGCTTTGGATATTTCGCAGGAATCTCCACTCTGGGCACTGGAAGCAGCGAAAACTTCGAAATTGATGGTTTGATGATAACATTACAAAATCGAATGTCCCGGTCATAGTTACTGTACGTGTGGCGGACGTGTTTCACCCATTGAGTCAGGAAATCGAGTCACAAACCTCGTATGCCGCTCTTGAGTACAGTCTATTGTTATGCAGGCTACCATCGAGGGATCCTGCCGCCTGGTTTGTTGTCACCAGCTCGGTCTTTGCCAAACGGGCTTCAGTGAATACACCGGCGTTACTCTTCACAACGCCACGAAGAGTCTCCTGGCTTGTTCTTTCTTTCTACTCGAAGGACTTACAGAAGCCTGTATGGATACCTCCCACCGCCAGTATACACGCTCAGCCTAGTCTGCGATGTTCTTTGCTCCTTTGAGCATACCAGCTTGCCTATGTGCATGACAGGTAAAGCCCCATCATTCGGCATGGGACTTCTAATTAATCCCTCGCAAGTAACTGTGACAGTGCCGAACTCGAGATAGGATCATCATCGCTACTATGAATGCAAGTCCCGAGGTCTACAACAGAGCATGAGGTCAAGGAATCGATGGAATCTTCGTCGCTCGTAGCACTCAAGGGCTTTATTGTAACACTTTGTAGGTCTAGTTTTGAATCCCGCGTAAGCTACTGCCGGGTGAGAGCTACCTTTTTATCAACTCGGACTTCATTTCTACAGAGAGATTATCTGATGAAATTGAGAAGTGGAACTGGAAGCCCAGTGTAGCATTCAATTTCCTGGGTGGAACACTGAATTCTGCCCAGGTGGCCTGGGGCAATTAAACGTAGGCAAAATAAGAAGCGACTTGGTTGTTTTTTTTTCAAATTCAATGTATGTCAAGCTTAGCGATCTACGAGATAGTAATCTTCTGTCTTGCTTCCATGTACTTTTGTCGGACAGTATCCCCAGAATCCACCGACCGGGTACTTGGGCTGTGACGAATGACGATCCTAGTCTCTCAGCCCATTAAAGCTTGGCGCTCCTTCCCTATTTGGGCCATCCTTGGGCATTCTTCTACGAGTCAGCCGAACAACTTTCTTCCATCTTCCATCCCACCATGGCATCAATCCCAAATTTCGATGACCTTCCTCCGGTCGAGGGCATGCCACAAGGCTGTGCCTGGGGTATTTTCGACAAAGATGGAAAAAAGGATGTTCTGGGAACGCTCAATTTACTTACCCCGGAAGTCGTCAAAGATGCTGCTATGGAGGTTCGCCAAGGCCTATCCATTTCACTGAAGTAAGTGCCCTTCCAATGCACTTCAAGATTTGATTGCTAATTCTGCTAGCTGGCCCATCGGAAGCATCAAAATACCAAGTTTCTTTCGAAAAAGCCTCTGCCATAATGTCATGAAACTGGAAGACCCAGCATCTGGCTGCCACTTTGGCTTTGATGACGAGGTTATTTCTCTGTCTGGTCCTTAACGCTCCTAGCTAATTCAGTCTCAGATCGAGTTCAATACCCAAGCCAGCAGCCAGTGGGATAGTTTCAGTACGTCCAACGGAGTCTTACATTTGAAGCCAAAACTGACCAGGTCTACAGCTCATTTCATGCACCTCCCAACTGGCCTCGCTTACAACGGAGCGAAGCCAACAATTGGAGCATTTCAATCTCCGGAAGATGCTCGAGATCTCCCAACATTAGACCGTGAGAGAAGCCCAAACAATCTGAAGAAAAAGCAAACCCACCAATCCCGAAAAGGCTAACGCAGAGTTCAGATTGGCACCAACGCGGCTGTGTCACAGGCCGAGGCGTACTCCTTGACTTCAAAAGTTACGCCGAAGCTCACCACCAGACATATGACCAGTTCTCCGGTTACCGTATCGGGACATTTGAGCTGGAAGATGTGGCTGAATGGCAAGGGGTGAGCTTCCGGCCCGGGGATATCCTCCTAATCCGATTCGGCGTTACTGAGACCTTAGGTCGGATGACGGGCGTGGAGCAGGGCGCTGCGATGAGCACCCGTAGCATGTGTGGGCTGGAAGGGACTAAAGAAATGGCGCGCTGGCTTTGGAATCAGCATTTCGCTGCGGTGGTTAGCGATAACATGGCTGTCGAGGCCATGCCGCCAGTTATCGACGGTGTCGAGCAGCCTAGCCACGAGCTCGTGCTGCACCAATGGTGTCTGAGTCTGCTTGGTATTCCTCTTGGTGAGCTGTGGGATTTGAAGGCGTTGGCAGATGCTTGCAAGGCTAGTAAGCAGTATTCTTTTCTGCTTACCTCCTCGCCCCTGAATTTCCCCGGTGCCGTCGGGAGCCCACCCAATGCACTAGCCATCCTGTGAGGGACCATCGACGGCCTAGGAGGTATTGGGCCATTGGCCAGGTGTCCACTTGAGACTCGATGCCCGAAGATACCTACATTTATTAAAGAGTATCGTTTGCGGAGTATGGTTGACTGGATAATGATAGGTAGACTGGGAGGTACCAATGGCTTCCCGGCGTCCAATCAAAATGGCAACTTCAAACCGAAGACTACATGTAGCTTCTAAACCTTATCCCATCGCCATCAGAGTACTGTACAGTACACCATACTGTGTACGGGAAGCGTCACTTCCAAGGTTAGAAGATCTCCCAGTATCCACTTTGGCTCCACATGGCGTCCTTAGCGTCCGCTTCTATGGGGCATCAATCCAGCCGAGGCGTAGAGTACTCAGTATGTACATACTACATACTGTGTAATGTGAAACTGGCTCCCACCACCTTTCTTGCCGACTGTGGTTCAATGGGATCCTCACTGAAGATTGACTTCCGCGTCGATATGCGAACAGGTATCTACATTGGCAGGTCGTACTATTTTTCCACTTCTATGTCAAAAGTCCACCAACTTCAATAATTCTAAAGTCTCAATGCCGAGGTGCCGATATCCGGACAGATCTCTCAAATCCTGCCTTTCTGTTCAGTGTTCGATAGATTTCGTCCCCGGCTGTAGTCCGCCTTGTGTCGACCAAGCCCATGGACCTGCCATGGACGAAACCTCTCATTGTTCACCATCGGCGGACTATTAAATGCGCTTGGTATTCCAACTAGTTCATGCTACACGGAGTCGACATTTTCCCCCTTATCCCATGATATGGCCCGACTACGTAGAGTCGAAGCTTTGAGCCTTCCCCGGGAAGGGTGATGCACTTGATATAATTGGTAGCAGGTGTTACACAATGATGCATAATGACATTATTCTAGTGACAGCCCGGACGACCATGCAGGATCTCAAGAGGGACTATGACCTAATGCTATATCTTGCTTCGTTCCGATCGGCAGCTTCATATGCCGTTAAGTCTGTGCCCGTCGTCCCACCGAACCTAACCAACTTTTGCCATGGAGGGAATTGATGGTCTCGAGTATCTGCTGACCCATTACTTCGATGAATATCCAGCTGCCAACATATCATCGACGGGTAGTAATCGGACTGTTTCCAGCCGCCTACGACTCAGGAGGAACTGCTGTTCGGCAGAATTGAGAGACCATTGGCGAGTTTATGATTTGTCCCGGCGGGCATTAGCCATTCTCCATGAAGCAACATGAGGTGTTGGTATTTGGTGCGGTTGAACGGAGGAGGAACGCCGGACGTCCAGGTGATTTGGGGTACCTCGTCATCCATGGATCCAAGACCTACCCTCGCAGGGTTTCTTTTTCTGTGGCATCTGGAATAACTTGGGCTTGCCAATTATTATCGTGTTTGAAGCAAATATGAAAAAGAGCGGGTCATGAATGAGGTATCAGCCATTGAGCACGGGTGGGAGGTAGGAGAAATTGTCTATTGAAGTCACTAGCAGCATTAAGACACGTTACTGACAGACACTTGCAAAAGTACCGTCAATAAACCGCAGGTATGCAAGAGACTTTTCTATGTACAAGGAAGAAATACAAAGTACAAACCCAGTTACACATCCCAATCCCAACCCACGCATAAATGCGAAACATGATGCTTGAGCGCCGGAGTGAAGAGATCCAGGTGGAATAAAAAATAGTTGTAATACATCGCAGGTGAAAAGACAGAGCAAGGCGGCTAATCGTCAACCGCCATTGTCATTGAAGGATGGCGTATAGGGTATGGAGAATCGGATAACCGAGGCGTAGAGTAATGTGAAACTGGCCATGCTAGGAATCTAGAAGAAAGCCTTTCGCGTCACCTGCAGAGTCTGAGTTAGCAATTGTCACACAGCATACCACGGGAATGTACATACAGCCCAGCCACCTGCAATGGAAGCCACAATGCCGCCAGAGATCATCATGGGCTTGAGTCCACGTGTGCTCTTGAACAGCATGCCACTCAATGCGCCAGCCACGATGCTGTTGGACGCATCGTGCTTGCCACGCGCGTATCCGATAGCGGAATTGAATCCGTTGTAAACCATAGCCACAACACCAGCCGAGTTTCCAAGGAACGGACCGCGACGGGTAACCGAGTTAAGTACAGTGTTCAGACGGATCTTTGGTGCGGCCGATGGTGGCGTCTTTTTCATTCCTTCTACGAATCCCCATGCGCCTCCAAGGCAGAGTGCAGTGAGATAGGTAGTGCCGGCGCCATAACAAAGGTCATCTGACCATCCACGGGATGGCAACACTGATCGGGAGCCCGGGAGTTCGTCAAGGGCGGAGTCTTCGAGGGAGAGGTAGTCGAGAGTTTCCTGGTTCAGACCAGCCAGGGGATGAAGGCGAGTGGGATCGGGGATAGCGACTTCGGAGAGGAAGGATGTAGCATCTTGCGCGGATGAAGGGTCGAAGGCATCGGGGCCTTGCTTTTGCTTGCGGCCGCCGAGGGAGTCCCAGATCGACATTGTGAAAAGGAGTAAGGAAAGGGTAGAAGATAGAAGAGATAAAATTACAGTAACCCAAGGAGGAGGGAAAGGGCGGATGACTGGAGAAGAAGTGATGACCCTGTGTTCGCAGCTCCACTGGCATCGGAACAGCAAAAACTTCGGTCCCGTGACTTTCAGGGATCCTCGGAATATTGTATGACCGGATCATATACGCTATTCCCGATACGGTGATCCACTCTTATCGGCGCCTGAGGCATCGCGGGGAGCATGAAAATTAATCGTCGGGGAATTCTTGCTTGCAGACCGTTATCCAAGATCATTCGGCGTGATTGATTGAGGCTATGGCAGTTGATGTTCCATGCCAGGCCCAAGGATCTGTATCAAACGAAATGGAAGGCCTTGCGCAGAGCATACAATTGCTGTCGGAGAAAACCCTCCGAGATATCGCCAAAGGTCCATTGGTGAAATTCACACTGACATGCCAAGAGTTTGAGTAAGTGCAGTATATCTTCAAAGCCATACGGATTTGATCTAATAAGCTCGCTTGACAGGAAGGTGACTCGGGTATGGCAGTCATTGATAGAGACGCTATCGAGAGCATCCATCTCGCCATCTCATTCTGCAGAGGCATGCAATGCGGCCTCTGCTTTTATTGATGCTGCTGTCAAGTCGCAATGTGATGCGACCAAGCAGTTGATTCTGTCACAAGAAGCATGGCTGTCAATATTTGAGGTTTGTCTGCATCGATATGAAGATGCCAAGCCAAAGCCCATTAAGAAACTCTTGCTTTCAATCATTACCATCCTAGCCAAAAACCACCAAGGCGCAACCAGAACAGCCTTGCAGACTGCGGTCATTGAAGCCTTAATACCTAGTATTGTACTTGGTGAGCCCCAATCACAACTAAAGGCGTCACTGGTATTCCTCGAATCTTTCATCAGGAAGGATGCTATACTACCCGGCGAGTTTATCTCATCGATGCGTCAATGGCTCTTGGAAAACCACGCAAAGTGGTCAACAAGTTTTGCCAACGATCATGAAGACTTGTCCCCAGGCGGTTCAGATCCCACTGTTGACGTGGCATCTGGCAATCTGTCCAACGAACTAGCAGTCAGGATCTTTGTTCTCGGGCTTTTGATCCAAACCAACAACAGAACGATGGCTGTGGCGGCTGGCAACGTACTGTCAATCTTGCTTCAGAAGTTGAAACCTGAGACATCCCCTGATGAACTGTCAGCGATATGGGTAACTCCAGTAAGACGCATGGTTCTGCAAAACATGGAAACTTTGGAAGATCTCTCCAATCGACTCCTGCAACCTCTGTTCGCTGTTGATCCCCACGGATTCAAGATCTTCCTCAACACGCTTCCAGTCAAGAGCCTTCTCAAAGGTGACATGACCGATGCCCCCGAAGCTGAGTATATGGTTCTTTTCGCTGCGTTGCAAATTGGCAAGAAGATCAACTTGGTTCACGAAGATTGTGAGTTGTTGTGACGACCCAGATCCGTCGGCAGTTTGCTAACTTCCGCAGATATCTTCAATTTCGGCAAAGCTAAGCTCGATAAGAATGAGGTTCTGATCATAAAAAGCGACGTGATTGGCAATTTCCTCTTGCATAGTGAAGCCAATATCCGCATCGCGGCTCTTTCGCTGTTGATCACGGCATTTTCCACAATCAAGCCATTCACAGTGGGGGCAACAAAGGCTATCCTTCGTGGTCTTCCATCTATGCATGCTGAATCTGATGCACACACTCGAGGAGAGATTTTGAGCTTGACACGCAAATTCCTTGTTCGTCTCAAGGGTGGAGTCGTGAAGGACGAAGACGCTACTTCAACAACCAAAGAGACCCCGAACAAGCCAGGCTCGGGTCACAGCAGGAACGAGACTGAGACCAAAGACTTTTTGAGTGCTTACTTGAAGATGTTGGGGCACGACTTGCGTCTGGCAGCCTCATACCCTCGCCATATCACCGCTCTCAAGGCCTTGAAGCTTCTGTTAGACTCTGGTCTCGACCCACGGATAGACTTCAAGCTTCAAAAATCAGAGGCAGAGAATTATTGGAAAGTTCAGGTTGAAGTCTTCGATACTCAACTACTGCGTTTGTTGATCGATCTCCTGCTCGATCCATTCGAGGAAGTCAGACACACTTCGCTCTCAATCTTGAGCATGTGTCCTAGAGAGGTACTACTCAATGGTTTGGAGAATAACACTGATGACCAGTCGGCCGTTGGCATGCGGTTGACGGATGCAATTGTTCGAGCTGAAAATCTAGCAAGCAGCACGAGTAGAGCTGACCATGCTGACACCGTTGCTCGTCTTTATCACATCATCTTTTGCGCAGCGCTGCCAGCCCGTTCGGGTCAACAGGCCCCCAATTGGTGGACAACCAAGGCTTCGGTAGTCGACACAATCTTGCACAAGCTCGAGGAACGTCTACTAAATTCAAAGAGCCTTTTCAACTCTGTTACGCGCGAGGCACCACTTCATGGATATACGTCCGGTCTCAGGTATGCAGATTTTGCCCTCATGCGCGAGACTATACTGATTAAAAATGTAGATACATTGTGCTTATGCCAAATTTCCACTCTTTGATATCCGAAGGATCGGACTCTGCCGCCTGGAGGTCTGTGCATGATCGCATCGTTGCCATTTGCGATAAGATCTGGAAGGAAGCAAAGCCCTTGCTGTGCATTGACTCACCTGAAGGTCACTCTGACGAGCCCACAGAAGATCTGAATGTGGGTCCCAAGGATGCTCTGTCTTATTCCTGGAGATCACTTCGCGAATCAAGGTATGTCGAAACCTTTCGTTCACATTAAGGCACGTTTGCTGATCAAAGCAGTCTTCTACTCCATGCGACCCTGTTGAATACCAGCTACGGACCGAGCGGGAACGACGGACTCACCCGAGCCGACTTTGCAAATATTGGAGGCGCAAGCTTCACACAGTTGGCTGAACTTCGCCACCGCGGTGCGTTCACCAACGTTTCACAGACGTTTGCCACATGTTGTCAACGATGCAGTTCCTCGAAGGACCCATCAATCCGGGAACTTCCTAGGACTTGGTACCTGGAAGCCAAGTCAACTATATTTGAGTCAGCATCCCAACTTACACGTCGCTCCGCTGGCATACCTGCAATGGTGACTGGCATTGTTGGCTCTGATCCTGGAACACCTTTTTTCACCGACGCCATAAATGAACTCCACGAAATCTCTTACCTTCCTGTACAGTACGACAAAGAAAGACAATATCTGGAGCTACCCCAGGTTCATGCCATGAACTGCCTGAAGGATATTTTCACGAACGCGAAACTCGGCCCCCATACCGAGCCCTTTATCATGAAGGCTTTGACGCTATCTGCCGAGCGCCTTGGGTCACCAATTTGGGCCCTTCGAAATTCAGGATTGATGTTGTTCCGTGCCCTGCTTACAAAAATGTGTCGTGTCATTCCCGGCGCTGGGCCCGGCTTTGGAGGAAACTCGGGATCGGAACCGGGATCCAGAATCACATTCGCCAAATATCCCGGTCTGCTTGAGCTACTTTCTGGTCTGCTCGCAAAGACAGAGGGCGAAGCAGCGGAGGGTACAGATATTATTACCGAGCGCGTCTTCCCTGCTCTGGAACTAGTTGGCGACAAGCTTCCCAGCCTGGACGATTCTACTGATGAGATGCTGCGTGAGTTGGTGCTTCAACACCTGAGTAGCCCTGTCTGGGGCGTTAGGGAGCATGCGGCCCGTGTATACGCCTCTCTACTCACCAGGCAAACTATACCTGAAGCTTTGCAGAAACTCGTTCTGCTCCCTTCCAGGACTACCGAGAACTACGTCCATGGTGTTGCTTTATGCGTGCGATATGCTCTTCGCCGGTATTCCTTTACGACTGATGAATTTTGGACTTGTGAGTGTTATATGGACGGCTTCCGATTTATACCTGAACTTACAAATTGGCAGCAAACCTTGATCACCTTTTTGCGAGCCTGCGTCTTATACTAGACGTCTTGTTCCGAGTTGGCAAATCGCCATCTGTGGCATCTGAGTTGGTTGAGATTATAAATGGCACTCTGGAACGAGCCATCCAAGCACAGAGCGAAGGTAAGCACACAGAAACCTGAACAGAGCTTTGGACTAACAATATGTAGACAAAGTTATTTCCTTCGTTAATGAGATGTTTGAAGCACACGACCTCGATGGTATCTTATCATTTGTTTTTGATGCATCTCAAGCAGGCTGGAATCTCTCAAGCATCAGTCGCGCCTCTGCCCTACTTAGAAGAGCTCTTGCTTGGTGCAAGATACTGAAAATGCTCGCATCCCAGCAGTTGGAACAGCTCTCAGCCTTTTACCTTGGAGTAGCCCAATTCGATGCTGATGTCGCTCGTTGGATCTCCGAGCAGCTCCACGACATACTCGGTGAAAGTCAGAAGTATAGACAGCCGTTGGCTGAGCTATATGCATCGATGGTTTTGGGAGATTGTCGACCTGATGTGAAGACTATGGCTGCATCCAATCTCGCATCTATCCTGGAGGTCTTGATACCATCACAATTCGATATTGTGTTAGGCATGGATCTTCCATGGGAGGCCATCTCAGATAGCTTCCAGCCCCAGACAGATATCACGACCTGGAATCGAGAGGCAACTGATGCTGAGCTCCGACTTGGAGGCTGTCTGTTGGCTATCCGCTTCTCTGCTAAGGAATCTTCGTCCTCATTCGAAGGCGATATCCACACTTGGACTATCAAGCTGCGCTCAGCTTTGAGCGAAGAAACAGTGAGTTCTAAGGCACTTGTACTTGTTAATCCTGTGACTGGCTAATGTGTTTGACATTCAGGAATTCACTACCCGGTTCGCCGCAGCCGTATCCGTCGGTAGCTTCTCACGGACTCTTCGACCCTCGGGTGCCCAGCCACGCACGGACACGGTGCTGCTAGATGTATATCTCGCTCTTTATGATATGCTCAATGATGACGATGATGAGATTCGTGACATTGCTGCCTCAACCGCCTCTTGGGTATTGTCACACTCCTCTGTCTCGCCGGATGCCGATGTGGCCCTGGCACCTCTCAATGCAGGTGCCCTTCTTGCCGACTTTGTCATCGATAATTACTTCGAATCTGCCCTTCTCGGGCACCGCGTGCTTAAGTATTTGACCGGCCAAGAATCAAGGATCAGTGACTCTGACGAACGAAGCCGCCTCATCTCTGTGTCAGACCAAATCACAGAGCATAGGCAGGAAAGCACTGTCCTCTTCGTGGAGGAGAAACAGAATCTCTTCATTGATGATGTACGCGAAGTCGAACTTTGGTCTCGGGCTCTGTTGCGTCTAGCTCCCTCTATGCACACTCAGATCCCCATTCGCGAGATGGCCTCCTGGGCCTTCGATGGATTATCATATATCTGTTCTTTGGTCGGTTCTGGGGCGGAATCAGATGGACTCATTGGCTGGGTCTCGAAACCCGAGATATTCACCCTCGGTTTCCGTGTTATTGTCATCTCATCTGCTCTGGGATCGAGGAACCTCCCAGCACCAGAGAGCCTTCCCATAGAGCCGGAGGTTTTCCGGGAATTGTTACAATCTCTTCTGACTGCTGGTAGGCTATCAGCTGTTCATGGGGATTGGCTGTCGAGAATACAGACAGCATTGGAAAAGTGAGATCTCTACGGGTGTTATACAAGATAAGTAGCAAGTGTATGTAGCCAAATAGACTCCAATGTACTTTCCTCTTTTGGCAACTTTCGCCATTTGCATCGCTCCTTCCTCTTCTTACACGCTCTTGCCTTTTTGCTTTTGGTGTGTTGTTTCTTTTTCGTCATCTCTTCCTTCCTTCCTTCCTTCCTTCCTTCTTCCTTCTTCATCCTCTCTCCTTCCTTTTGTGTTCTTCTTTTATCCTTCAGCCATCACGTTCCACGTGTTGTCGTTCATTCCACGTCATTACACATCTCATCGTTGACGTTCGAGTCCAACAGTCCTCATACTCCACCTTCGTTTGAACTCCATATCGTCTTGACTTGGCTCAACGTGATTCACCCATATCTCCAATCCCTCCAGTGCTCACTCTCATTGATTCTGCACAACCCGCAATCCCGATCCATCAACTCGAGCCACTGCGTTCCTACGCTTGTCCCACCATGAAGAACAACATCCTTATCGCGGTTCTCCTGATGGTTTCCCTTGCTGTTCCTCTCGGTGGGTGGCTCTATTGGATTTGGTATCGATCACATCTGAGTAAGGTGCATCAACAAACCCAAATCTTTCTCAGAAGGGACCATGACCGTGAGGAAGCCAACTACGAGCCGAGGAATGGACACCAATATCCTATCTCTGGAACCTCTTTCACTGCCCGGGGATGGGTCCGTCACAAGGAGCCGGTAATATCCTATCCGATGCGTGCGTATGTTCACCCTCGGCATTCCAAACATAGGAAGTACCAAGGCTCTGACGAACACTGTCAAGCCTGAACCCTAGCTTCATGAGCCAACATTACCCGCGAACACGGCCCTGCCAGCCCAGATTCAGGGTGACCCAGGAATATACGCCTCTACACCCAGAACCAAGCCAGCCAAATCCTGAGATGCCTAGGACGGCAAACCAGCAGCCGAACCCCGAATCGAAACGGCAGCGACGGAAGCAACGTGCAATACAGAAAAGGCGGATGCAAATGGAGAAGATTGAGCAGAATGAAAACAATCAACAAAACGTGCAGAGTGAGAACCAGCAGTGGAATAGCAACAATACCAAAAAAGGGAAAGAACAGAAGAACAAGAAAGAGAATAAGAATGATGAAGGCCAGGAGCACCAGCCCAACTCTCAACCGTGGCCAGACGAACGACACCCTGGTGGCGGGATAACAGGACAATGGCACGGCCAACACCACAGTCACGCTAATGACTGTAATGAGGAACCAAATCCATGGCTGAAGGAAGATCGTTACAAGAGAGCCTCCCCTGAGCATGAGGCCAGTGATCAGGGCTGGGGTGATGAACCAAACCTACGGCCGAAGAAGAATCGTAACAAAAGAGCCAACTCCCTCAACGCGTCCTCGCGGCGAGTGGGGTGGGAGTCACCGTGGGATCGATCAAGTCCAGCCCCAAGCCTCGCTGAAAGTTCGGGGCTACTATGGGGCAAAGGGAGCAACTGTGATAAATCACCGGATCAAGCAGGGAGAGCACAGTCAGACGCCGGGTCTACTTATGGTCTTGCTGCTATGGGAGCCTGGGACGACGGTGAAGACAAACAGCACGGCTGGGGCAGCTCGTCTAGGGATCCAGATGAGAAGTGGTACGAGCCAAAGTGGAAGGAGAATGCCAAGTGGGAGACAGACGGATCCTTGAGGCAGCAGGTGGCGGAAGCCATGGGGACTTCTCGCGCCCGAGAAAATCATGGCAGTCCGGAACGCGGCTACCGTGGACGAAGCCCCGCATACAGGACCTCGCCTGTAGGCCGCGGCGACTACGATACAGGCTGGGGAGATAACAACGATACAGCCCGGAAAGAGGATCCACAGTGGTGGTGAATTCAGAGAATGATTCTGCTGACATGAGGTATTTGTTAAAGTATCTACTCGAACACCGGGTTCATCTATGCAGACTTATACAGCCTAGTATTGGAATTTATTGTACCGTCGTGTTTTCTTAATGAAATGCCATGCAATTTTAAACTCTATTCCAATGAGACAGTTGCCCAGGTACGGTCTTGCATCAGATATGAAAAGAAAAGAAAATTAAGATCAAGGCTGAGGGAGAATCGAGGGAATCATATCGACGAGGTATGAGGGTTGTCGGTGGTGGAGAAATCATGATTGATGATGATACTTAGCTCAAACCTTCAAATTGAGTTGGAACCTGTCTGAAGGTATTGGAAGATTATGTGCATTCGCGACTATCTATATTAGCAACACACTAATCGCATCATCCATAGACAGACAAGCATAACCCAAGGCACAGATAAATGTATACTCCAAGGCCCGTACGCCACAAAATGCATAGACAAAACTCCAACAGAACAAGGAACACTTATAAGCAATGAGGTGCGAATGACCTCAAAAACGAAAACAAAGAAACGGTCTATCAAATATCGACAGACGACAGCGCGCATATATGCAAACTTCAAGATCTATAAAGGTCGGATGAAGTCGAAGAAATGGTAGGAATGAGACACGCGAGAATTGCGATCAAGCCTGAGCGACAGGCCATCCATCGACATATTTCAGAGGATTGAAGCCAAGTAGAGCATCCTATAGGGAACGTATTAGGTCGGATCAAATTCGCGGATACAGTGAAAGGGATAATCCACAAGCGTGCTCAGGAGTGGTGTGGATGCTTACCTGGAATGCGATGCCAACGGTCTTGTTCACTGTGATGAGGTCAGTATTGATTTGAAGAATAATTTGGGGGATACAGGAACTCACGATAGTGGTAGTAAAGCACGTCGGTATCGCCGTCGCGGAGGACACCTTGCCCGCCGGGAGCGTAGGTATCTCCATTGGAGCCATAGACGAGTTCACCGCCGCCTTTGACGAGGTCTGTGCCTGATTTATCGGTGAATGGGCCGCGGGGACTATTGGATCTTCCGACGCGAATGGAATATCTGTTTTCGTATGAGTTGAGATCAAATGTATTATCAGGTGGAAACAGGCACTTGTGCTTACTCTTGACCGGCAGGCGGTAGGTTGTCTTCCTTTAGGTTGCAGCAGAACCCATGGCTATACCAAAGATAATACCAACCGGCATTATACGAGATGAAAGCGCCTTCGATGGCGTGGGGACCGGTCGGGTCGCCGCAGATGGTGTTTGCCAATCTGTTCGGCATGCCGAGAGATTTCGGCTCCCACGCCAACTGGCGAGCGTCGGGATCGGTAGTGCTTCTTGGCGAGAGGAGGTCTTTGCCGAGCGGGATTTGGAAAATTCCGTTCCAGTAGCTTCCATATGTCAAAAGGGCGTCTCCTTCGGGTGTGATCAATGTACTGGGGTCAATGGCATTTGACACGGTGTATGGGTGGATATCCGATCCATTTCCCGTGCCGGTTTGGATGACGATCCCGTGATCGTGCCAGTTGCCCGGGCCGGGAGAGTTGGAAGTAGCCACGCCAATGGCACTGTCGCGACAACCGGCTTTGCTAACACTGTAATAGCAATAGTATGTACCGTCGACGGTGATCACGGTCGGGGCCCAGGGTGCAGCACGATCACCCTTCGGGATCACACTGTTGGCATCGAGAAGAGTACCGACACGTTTCCATGGACCAGCCATACTGGGAGCCGTGTGGATGAAGATGTGTTCGCCGACATGGTAAAGATAATATTCATCTCCTACGCGCAGGATTGTAGGATCGTGCGTAGTTTGATGTGTCTGCCGAGAAGGAGGGAAATGGCTCACAGCCTGGTCATTTCCGAGATCTTGCAGCTTTCGACCATTTGCGAATGCTTGATCTCTTTGATTTATACTCAAGCCGAGACAAACGGAGATGAAACACAATAAGCCGAGGAGAGCAAGCATCTTGATCCAGCGTCGAGGGATTTGTTGCCAGAAAGGTCGAAGAAGCCACGGTCGAGTGTCGTGCCCAGAAGGCGGCACCCCCGACCATGATAAGTGAGCGGCCCTGACGATCATCCTTGCAATGGATCCAGGTACTCATCGTTTTCGGTGGACGCACGGCGTTGCCACCCTCCGACAGGGTGGAGTTGGTGATGCGGAACACGCCGAGGGGCAAGAGGGATGCAGCTTGGTCCACTGCTTATCACCCAGAGAGATACATCATTGGATATGCCTGCAAGGTACGGAATGCCAGGGAATCGTTCCTTGTATTGCGAGAGATACACGGTAACACAGAGTGTTGGTCTTGGGCGCAATGGAAACGACAAGGATGGCACGAGGATCAATGAATGTCACCAATTGTCAGACTTCCTAGCAATTAGGCAGATAGATACTGCATAGAACCCTGCGAGCTGTAAGTTGGCTCTAACTTTGACATCAAGCAAGGAGTGTCTGTGGTGTTGAGGTTGATCGGTTGCAGTTCCTGGCGATCTATCCACTTTTCCCCTTCGGCACGGATCGGCCGGTGGGTCAGTCTTCGAAGAATGCGGTTGGCTTCCGTGTTCAAAATATAGCGACTCGGCGACTCCTATCAAGGCTGATGGGAACGGGTTTGACGTGTTTGACACATTTTGGTGTCCTCAGGCTTTCTTGTTCTTGACATTCCCCTGAGACATTGGCAAGGCCCCTAGGGCAGAGGTCTTACTATGCCTGTAACCCTCTAGGGCTGACCAATTTTGCTCTCTAGGGCTTCTACTTTCTATTTTCAATGGCCTAGACTCGTCTAGGGGTAAAATTGAAGATGTCAGGGTTGGGATGTTCAGCTAAGTAACAAGTCAAAGAAACAGTAAAAAGATATCCCGCTTAACGCCAGCGCCGAGCTCAATCAGGCTCAAGCCTGTGCAAAAAAAAAAAAAAACATCAGGATAAGAATATAATCTACCGAGCCACGATCTTATCCACTTCATCCTTGGCTTCGGTCCATGTCTCCAGATTCTTCCGCGCCCAGTCCAAGTGGCAACGAGCATATGCGATCTAAATACCTCCAATTAGCCTGGAAATGAGAGAAATCCATGTGGGGCCGCATACCATGTACCGCCGCAGATCAGCTTCTTTGTCCTTCTGGAAGCGTTTGAGATCCTGAAGAACACCTGCACTGGCATCTTTGACGTCCTTCTCGGAAACGTCTAATGCTTGCTCCAACTAAGCATCGTGATTAGTTCTGGGAACATCTGAAACTTCGACTCCACGGTCTACATACCTGAATCAAGCTTTCTTTTGTCTTTCCAATCTGGTCCCGACGCGTGCGTTCCGGGTCCACATCCGCAAAACCGTGAATAGCATGGCTGATGCGACCGAATATCTTATTCGTGACGAAGTTCCCGCTTGCCGACTTCCGATGAGCCGGAGAAGCTGGTGTCAACGGGTCGGCCCTCTTGGATCCTCCGACGTACGACGAAGGCGAGGGGCTGACAGGGTTGTCATGAGTAGGTGGGAAGTCCGAGTCACCAGAGGCTCCGTGACCGCCACTTTCGCTGCTAACGGCTGATGAGGTTGACAGAGACCGCGGCTTCGTGCCGCCAGTTTGGGAGCCGGTACGGTTGAGATACTGCTCGATGCGCCTGGCTTCGATTTCACTGCGCTCAAGGGAGTCTAACAGTGTCTTTTTCTTCGACAACTCGTCGCGAGTCATTTCTTGTTGTACTCGTTTGAGCACTCTGTATCGGAGAACTCCGCGAACCACACTAGCAAACTGGGCACTCTCTCGCATGGGCTCTGCAAAGCTTGCGCTCAAGGCTGAGGATAATTCTTCGGTCTCGATATAAGAGGTATCCGCAGCCTGGCCAATCCGCTCAATAGCAGCAGCCACCGTGGGTGATTGCTCAGATAGAGAAAACCCGTTGTAACGCGCACCCAACTCCATGAGATCCGCTGATAATGAAGACAAATGCGAAAGAGTCCGTCGGTTGACTTTCTCAATATTTCCCTGTAATAGTAGCTCTAGCTCCCGGGTAGACGCTTCGAAGTTATTGAAATAAGGATCCAATTCTTGCTCACTGAGTTTGCGCGACTCGGGAGGGAACCGCCCAAGGACATCCGGTCCTGGGAATGAGGGTTGTTCTGTCTCGCTCGGCGACGTGGGTGATGCCGCAGCTCCAGTAGATGTGGTCACCCCACTAGTGGGCTTGAGCTTTGCCGACGCAGATGGAATCGGGAGCCAGCCATGAGCTGGGGTGGGGTTGGCGGGATCGAGAGGGGGCGCTTTAAGGTTATTCTTTGGGACGGATGCTGCGGGGTGGGAGCTCAAGACCTCACTCTAAGCTAGTGTTAGTTGTTGAAATCAGAAATCAACACAGTCTAACTTGA
This sequence comes from Penicillium bovifimosum, assembly GCF_028826915.1. Taxonomy (NCBI): domain Eukaryota; kingdom Fungi; phylum Ascomycota; class Eurotiomycetes; order Eurotiales; family Aspergillaceae; genus Penicillium; species Penicillium bovifimosum. Next base: position 2,083,512 of record NW_026622714.1, on the reverse strand, counting down.
ACTCACCCAGCTCACGTTCGGATCTAGGAATCTCCACCACACTCCGTCCTCGCGCACCTCCTTCATGCGCCTACACCGATTAAGGAACACACTGAGCATACGTTTTCGAAGATCGATAATGGCAGCGTCATCTTTGGCCCGCGTGGGCTTGGCTGCATAGTCCGCCATGCTGTGCTTCTCGGGAATTGGCGGAATGACCAAGGTGGGATGCAGGTTGACCAGGGTTTGACGCAATGATGCGAATTCGGAATACCGACGGCGTACTTCCAGATCCTATCATCACTCAGTATTGCACAGTTCTCTGCCGGACACCATACTCATACCGCAGTCCGGATAGTGTATACTATGAAGCTTCCGCCGCCTTCATGGTTCTTCCCAGCATCAGTAATTAGGATTGGCATCTCTGGGTTCTCATAGAGTATCTGCTCAATGCGGCTGTCATAGACGCTCTTCCGAGGATATTGCCGACTGGCGGCACCATACACGGCCTCGTCCTCGGGATCGCTGAGATCCTCGGGGTTGGTGATATAATCCGGAGGGCCACTAGTGGAACCGCGGCTGGATGGGGGGTGGAATCCTGTTCGTACATGGCTAGCTGATGTGAGAGGATGGTTCAAAAGGCAGAAGCGTTAAAGTGAGAATCGCGCGGAATACTCACGAGGGGAGAGTGCGGCTGAATGTAGGGAGTCGGACAGGCCGGACTGGTGCTGATCAAAGGCCCCGTAGGGATTGTTATCTTCGTCGTTCCACATGATGAAGGATAACAGCTCGACAAAGCCAACTTTCCAGCGCCGGAAACTGAGCTGGAGAAGCTGTGCCTGGGGATCTGCGGGGGGGAAGTCGTGGTGTGGCTGGTGCAAGGCGGTGTTACCGATTACGTCATGTAAGGGGCTTGGCCGCTCTTAGTAACTAGTACTTGTCCCACGCTCCTCTCTCCCACGCCGAGACCTCGATGCGCCGCCGCGGAGAGGCCACGCACTTCTATCAAGATGTCCCAAGGCTCATTCCGACGTTAGTATACATTCACTCTGACCATAGCATCAGGACTCAGGTCAAAGATTCAAAGTCTTGTTTCTGGTCGTCTACACCTTGCTACGTGACAGACATAGTCTTCTTCCAATGAGATTTTGAGTCATGGAGATAGAAATTGACATCCATTGCTAACTGGGTCAAGGAAAGTACATTCTCTGAAGCCAGCTCACTGCTAGCTTGAAAGTGAGGCGGACATGATACATCAGAGGACTTCGTGCTCACAGCGGAAAAAATAACAAGACACTCAAAAACTATCATGATGTATGTGATGGGGGATGGGGAATCTTCCATTAGAATTCTCGCTTGAGATCATAGGTGCAAAATACGGGCATGACGAGGATATCAAGGACCGGACCAGGAAGGAGTTGATTACCTCAGAGTCTCAAATGCTACAACGGGCTTGGATTCTCTTCGCCCCCCTCCCCCCCCCCATTCTAAGTACTGTGGCGCAGTACTTAGCTGCTGGACTCCTTTTCCGTTCGTTCCCCGGTTTGTCTTGTCTGATGAGCGGTACGCATGGCGAAAAATTCTGGATCCATGCCCCCGAATGAGCTCATGGAGCGAAAGAGAGCAGGGCGAGACACTGCGGTTCTCGGCGTGGGCGAGTTTGGAACTGAGAGCGAGTAAATGCGTCGGCTCGACTCCTCACTGAAATATTCAGTGCCATTTTCGCAGTCGGAGAAACGATCTCCGCAACCATGGTCATCATGCTCCGGGTCGGGAGGCTGGCGCAGCTCGTCGTGGGCGGGGAACACGAGAGTGGTCTCGCTCTCGAGGCGTTGGTGCTCACTTGGTCCGTTGGAGTCGTCTCCGGGACCAGACACGAGCTCAGGTCCCGCGGTACGGGCAAAGTCCACGTTGTGGGAGAGACTTGTCAAAGTGGACCCGCGCAGAGACGGCGGTGTGGGCGGATTGTCAGTCCCAATCTCGGGACCAATGTCAAGCGAGCTGATCTCGCTTTCACCTAAGGCGCCAGGTTGCGGATGGACTGAGGGGGGCCCGGTGGGATCAGGCTCTTTAATCGGACAGGGGCTCGGAGGTGTGATATTATTTTCAGCATAGTATCTCCTCCGAAATGACACGGATTCTTCGTGGCCAAACTCGCAGAAGATCACGACACACGCAGACTCAAGCCACAGAAGCTCGAGGTCCCTCGCGGTGATATGACGGGTGTCGGTGTCGGTGTCCGCGTCGGCGTTGGCATCGTTGGCGTTCGCGGCACTGGTGCTGCTGACGTCGGTGAGGCTGGCGTTGATTGGGTTGTTGGCAACGACGTCGCGGTTGGCGTTGCCAACGCTGCCAGTGACGACGCGGTGGGTGTCGACGCGTGGGCTCCCCGACCGGTTTTCAGGGCTTTCGATGCGCGAAGCGGAAGTACTGGGAGATTTCTCCCGAGCAATGTCGGCATAACACTTGGGACTGATACAGTCAGACATATCGATGACGTAGTTCGTGGCTTCACGTGTTTATGGTGCGTGGAGATACGAGATTGAGGAGCTCGGAAAGGATTAATCCGTCGCAATAACAAGATTTCTCTGTTATGTGTACGCACCCAACCCTAAACGGAAGGCGCGACACCTACACTTTCCCTCGAAGACGAAGACCTACAGCTTTTTACCACGGGATCATAGGATCATCTGACATCAATCCAAGGCCTTGAGTTCTTCAGTTGCTAAGTAACTAAACCATCCATATCCAACAAATATCCGCATCAATGCACTTTGTATGAACAGCCACAAAGAAGTCAGACACCTTCAACGATATGCTGCATATGGGTTCCTAGCTGGAGATGTGGAGAATCTGACATGGCTCTTTACGCTATATTCTCAGAGGAAAGGTAGAGGCAGGGGACCTGAGGAGGTGTCTAACACCCTTCTGTTATGTGCGAAGTAGGATGATCGTGGCCTAGGTTACCCTTACATGGACGTCAGTTTGATAATAATAATAACTTTCATTCACTTCATGATTGATAAGGATATTAACAAGTGAACAAAAAAAGACAGTTTTTTTTGGCCCCCAGCCTACTCCGACTCCTCAACATGGAGTTCAACAACAGGGAGTTCATCGGAGGATTCATCCTCCTCCCGCCCAGGAGTGAGCTCATGCTGAACGTCCACGGGCTCAGCCGACGAACGTTGGCTACCCAAATCGTCATTGGTGGTCTCCAAATCGTCATTGGTGGTCTCCAAATCTTCTGTCTCATCGTTGTCATCGTCATCCTCTTCGGAGCTCTCAGAACTCTCCTCCGAGGAAGAGTACAGATCGTTGCCGAGGGAATCCTGCCCTCGGCTCACTCGCGGAGTCTGTTCTGCTCCGGTCTGGCTACTATCGGATGACGGTGACAGGGAACGCCGGGGGCTGCTGGGGCCGGCGGAACTCTCCGCGCTGCTGGAGCCAGCAGAACTCTCACCATCGCTTTCGGGGCTTTTTTGGTAAGATTGGACCAGCGCGCGCAGTTCTGAGCTACCAAGTGGACGATCGGACCGACGACGGTAAAAGAGCAGATAGGCACTCTCGTCGACGAGCCTATCCTCTCTTACATGACGGATACTGCTGTCTGAGGTAGGAGTTAGTATTGAACTGGCTGGTCGGAGACACGGGGATTGGAGAACGAACCATCAGCCACAAGCCACTTGCCCGAGATGAAGTCCTTAATGTAGGCTGTGTAATGGCCACCATGCAGAGAACCATGGTGGCGGTCGATGGCAATCAGATCGTAAACAGCAGTCTTTCCGTCGTTAGGTCCTACGACCCGATTGCTCAAATCCAGTCCTTCGAGAGGGAAATCGACTAGTGTTCTGATCTTGTTGGTGCTCCCGGTTGCGGAAGCGCTGAAGCGTTTGAGTTGGAAGATTAGCATGTCTGGCGTTTTCCACAGCTCCAACTTTTTGGTCACGGATACGTGCTTCTTGCACCGAGGACAATACCAGCTGTCCCCTGCACTAAGGACTTCTTCTTTGCTGAAGTAGTCCAGGCATTGGTCAAGAGAGACTGGCCCCTTGAGCTGCCATTGTTTTCTAACGCGAGTGAGGTCGAGGTTTGGTGAGTCCTTGTGAGTAGTAAGGCGACCTCGGACCTCCGAGGGGTCATGTGCCCGGCCGCCGAAAAGGGCATCAACGGCATCGGGGGTCCAGTCAAGCAAGACGGCGTCACCTTGGCGAAGAAGCGGCATGCTGGAACCGGATTCCGAGTCATCCGTATCGTCGCCACCACTGTTGGCATCTGCCGACGCGTTGGACGAATTGTCGGATCCCTGGCGGATGTTAGCAAGCGGAAATGAAGGAAATCGAAGATGAACCACACATACCTTCCTAGAAGCCGGTGGAGAGGTCATCCGAGAGGTAAGGGGGGTGTAGTCTTTCGTACGATCTATGTCACGTCCATCAGGAATATGAGCGGTGGTGCTCATAACCTTCAAGACGAAGAGTGCCAACAGGTTGGCAGAGATCTTGCCAGACAGAGGATGCTGGGATGTGTTTTCCTCGACAGGCTTAGGATTTTCGCTGCTCTGCACGGAAACATTGACAATGTCTTCGCCTTCAACAGACGATGTTTTGATACAGGAATCTGCGGAGCGCACATCATCCTCGTTAGTCACAACCGTCTCCGAGTCGTCAGATGCGCTCTCCTCGACATCATAGATATCAAGAGTGGTCATGTTATTGACCTGACCCAGAATCTTGTGGTAAATCTTCTCAAGACTCCGGGATTCTTCGGCAGTGAGACGGATTAGAGACGGCGCGCCGAAAAGCTTACGAGGTCTTTTGTCGTCCTGCGGAACAAGCCTGCGGTGGAATATCGGCACAATTATTCCATCCTCTTTAGCAGAGGTTGAGTCAGCGGATTGTGTGGACGCCGGAAGAGGGCCCAAATCAAAGAACACAACGACATCACTCGAACTAATGTGAAGGCTGGACCAACTAGCATTATCCGTGGTGAGATGGCGCCAGAAAGAGTGATCATGAGTCTCCGCCGCGAAAATTCTTTCCCCCTCAATACCCATCTTCGTGGCGACAAAATCCTTCCAGGCCTTCAATGTGTCATGAACATTGAGGCGTACGTTCAATTTCACGGGTGGCCCATCGAGGGGCGAGAAGATGATTGATTGATCACGGAAATCCGCACCGTCTGAAACCGGCACAGACACCATCGTGAAAGGGTCCATAATGATGCTGGTCTTTTCACAACTGTGACAAACCAACGTTGACTTGTACATGCCGGCAAACAGGTCTGTGATAACAGAGGCGTTGCGGGACTCGTAGAGATCCCAACATGTCTGGCCGAATGCTTCAAGGGCCTTGCGATCGTTGATCATTTCATCCGTTGAATCTGGGACGGTAGTAGTCGGCTTCTTGCCAACAATACGGCTAAGATCCTCGGACAGTGCGTCCAGGAGGAACATGACAAATTCTTGGCTGTCTTGCTGGCCGTAACCACGGAAATCTCGACGGTAAACACCAAGGGCTCCCTTGAACGCTTTTGGGTTGGCAGCCCCGTTTGGTTGGAACATCTCCTTGAGAAGTTCGGCGTACTGTTTCGCCATGACACCATCGCACGAGAGCACATTGTCTGGGTTTAGGTGTCGTTTGTATTGATTACCTGCAAATTTCAGTTAGCGCCGAAAGACCTCGCACCCAACCAGCATGACAAATACATACTGAGGAAGTAGTAAGACAATTCCTCCACGCTCCGAACACACTGCAAGGCCGAATTCATGTAACACGTGTTACCTAAATTATTCAGTCCCGCAACAACCTTTCCGTTTTTCCGACCTCGAGTAATGATTGACCTAACTGGATCGGGTTCCGACTCAGGGGTGCCGCTGGAATTTGAGGCCTTGGTCGCAGCCTTAGCGGCAGGGAGTTCGGGAGAAGGGTGTTTGCGAACAGCGGCTTTGGGGGCGATGTCACTGTCCGGCTGCACGACCGGAATACCCAGGCTCTTGAGGGTTTTGGCAGAAACCTCAGATATCCATTCCCCACCTTTGGGGCCGCCCACCTGCTCCTCAAGAATGAGATACCTGGCAGCTTCCAGGCCCGCGATACCCAGGGTCATATGACCATTGTAGTTGGCATTATTCGTTTGATCTTTGATGTGTCCTAGCGACACACGGTGAGTACCTTCCGTGAGCTCGAGGAAGGTGTTCAAGTCGAAAAGCAATTTATCGGTTGGATTGGGGGTAAGAGCGAAGGGAGGGGCTGGCGACTGAGTGCGGGAGACAGCGGGACTAGTTGAGGCGGATGCCTTTGTGCTGCTTGGGAGTTGGAGGATGTTCCAAACTCGAACCTTGGTGGACATATCGATGCCAGCCTGTTCTTTGGCATCCTTCAGCCATTTCTGGAAGTTCGCGTAGCGGCTCGTTAATATTCTCACCGCCGACTTGTTGCGCTCTCTAAGAACACTCGGTGTGGTGCCTGCCGCGGGGTTGAATAATTTGAAAATTGTGTGAACAGGTGGATAGATCTCGTATTCCACTTTTTCAGCTTCGCCAGCTGGGTTGACGTTGCGGGCATACCTGATGATTACTGGCGAGTTTTCATCAATGCCATACCACTGCTTGATGAGTTCCCAACCCTCCTGTGGAATAATCCTGAAGTCAACAGAATCTTGCAAATCAGGTTGCAGCGGCACAAATCTTTCGCCACATTCATCTTTTAAGGCAGGGAGGGCTTGGTCGGTGTCGAGCATGATGTTCAGGTTACTGACAGGACCAATGTCAGCCTCCAAAGATGCTTTGAGTGCGTGATCTGCAGGAGACGTAGTGCGAGCAAGCACTTGCTTCAGCCATAACATGGACACCACATAACCCTTTTGTCCTTTCTCCAAGGGCGCTTTCATCAGCGCATTCACCTGCGCAACCTGCTCATGCACGGTTGGGATTTCATCGTGTTTGGGTGATCCCGGTGCAGACTCCTCATTGGCCGAAGGCGAATAGTCATCTGCGCCATCACTGCCATAAATACGGTATGCTTGATGTTTGTGGTGTGCGCGGGAAGTGACACCGTTGCGCAGGCTGCTAGTGAAGGCAGTTGTGCTCACCCCACCTTCGGGATCCGAATCCACGATCTCCGACACTGGGCGCTTTTCACCTGGCGAAGGAGAGCGACCATCCTTCGGAGGTGTGCCCGCTTGAGCGTCGGAGGGCATATCGGAGGTCGCGATTGCGGGGATCAGGTAGCGGCCAGGCGGACTTCCGGACTGAAACCGCAGATGCGCAGGAACGTACGATGGTGGGGAAAGCGACAAACTCTTTGAGCGACGAGACGATGAGGAACCGTGGCGTGAAAACGGTGGTTCAGAGCGGCCCTGACGTCGAGCCCGACGGCCAGGGCTGATGCAGGGTTCGGGCGAGATCTTTCGGCGCTTTGGAGACGACGTCGTGACGATGAGCTGCGCACCTCGTGCAGCAGCTCGGGGCAACCGGGAAAAAAAGAAGGAAATGGGATCAGAACAAACACCCTTTACTTCCTTTCGATGGAAGTAAAAGGAATGTGTGATCGGAATTTGACTGGCAGAAAATCCAAGTTAGGAATTTTTTTCTTTTTTCCGAGCGGAACGGAACCCTATCCACATAGGCACATACATTACTCGGCGAACCAGCACCAGAGAAGACAGCAGCGAATTGAGAGACGAGAACGAAGTATCAACTTTGAAGATTGATAGTTTGAACTTATCAAGCTTGAAGCAGTATCGAAAGTGTTATGGAGAAGAAGAAGTGTGAACATTGGAGGAATGCAGCACGGTTATATACTCCAGAAGTAGGGCTATTCGTGGGATTTCGCGCAGTGAGCGCCATTCGTGAATGGGACTGATTGATTGACAATAGCTATTGTCTTTGTATTGGCATCTCAATGGAGATCCCAGCTGTACTGTTGGTGGGATGGTGTTTATTCTCATTGTCGTTTGTCGTTCTATTCTAGCCATCCCATAACCACCTATGCCGTTGCATGAGGGAAAATCAATTCATGAAAGTCCATAATCAACCAAGCAACTCTAGTTTCATTGAGCCTTATTGATGAGAACAATCAATTGATGCACGAGTGAAAATGTGGTCTTCGCGTGGTTGAACTGACTGTTTCATATGACCGAGACAGCTAGATTAGTCTGAATAAATTGAGATGGGTAATAGAGCCCTATTCAGAAAAGCAATTGATTATTGTAAGCTAGAACATTATAGCTCATTGCTAGAATTTGCCGCTTCTCCAGACTAGCTGGGCTAGATGCAATGACAAGTCAGTTGACAGTCCACGGCCTCGACGTGAACATTGACAGACTATAGGGTTTTGCAGGAGGTGTGAGAAGATGGGATGATATTATAGACGAGGGAAGTTACGTTTGGATGGTAAACTAGAAAGTAGCATAGAACGGGTTGACCAATGAGAGTGTTTCAGTTTGATCAAGGCGCGCCCTGATAAAACGTAAGTAGGAGGAGAGTGCCCGCCTCCGTTGCGGTCAGTCATCTTGACGATGATAAGCACAGTAGACGGGGAGCTATGAGGGCTCAAACCCTTTTGAAGAAACTACCGGAAGGTGTGTGTGCGGAGTCGATGCACGCACACCGGACATTACATGTAGCATATAGGTTGCCTTCGGGCCCCTGTTTATGTGCATAAGGGTTGAAGTCATATGCTTAATCCTCCCCAGTTTGAGTCGACTCCGGCAATAACATCAGTTGGCTGAATGGTCTGGTAAACCCCGAGTGCGGGTTCTGACAGAAGCTACAGGAGAGAATGGCTTCATTAGATAACACAATTCATTGTAAAAATTCCGTGTCTCATTGCAAGAATGGACTGCCTCTCCAGAGATGCTGGGCTAGATACCATTATATGAGAAGAGAAAGTCATAACTTAAGACTAAAAGAGAAAAAGAAAGTAATCAGACATTGCCATTTTAGTTCGAGATCTCAGTACTATGAATTACTGTAGCAGAGTGTAATAAGCTGGGAGATACCCTGCAGCCCTTGATGTGCCAACTCCCAGTCTGGGTTGCCGCTTGTATGAAAGCCAGCAGGTAGGATTCGGGGATTGACTTGGGAGTTGGGACCCAAGTCAGAGGACGTGAGGGAGACCATGTCAAGGGCCAGCAACGACAAAATGAAAAGGATGACAATGAGATAGAAAACGAACTTAAAATGTGTACAAGGGATTGGGGGCGAACTACGTAGGAAAGCAGTATGTTGTGCTGGAGCACGATTATGTGAAGATAGACAATGTTGATTCATTCTTGCTGCCTTTGTATTCTGTCTCTTAATGTGTCCGCTTTGACTTTCTTAGATGGAATAGCTAGCGCAACGAGTTTTGCCCGATGCTCTACATCTGCTAGGCATAAGCAGCATATTGCTGTCTGTCTTCTTTGTGACTGTTACTCCATACAATGTGCATTGTGCAGTGATGTGCTGGATAGTTATTTGAATCCATGGCTATTGATAGTTTAAGGTTTAATTGTTCAGAAACTAGAGAAATCAAGGTTAACTCGTGTCTTCATTCCGTGGTAAGTAGCTGTAGGTCTTCCTCTTCGAGGAAAGTGCAAGTGTCGCGCCTTCCTATTTAGGGTTGGATGCGTGCACGTAGGAGAAAAGTCTTTTTCCTTAAACGCTTTCATCCTTTTCTTCTTTTCTATCACCCAACTTCGTGACCCATAGTGACCCAACGCACCCATCCTCTATGGACTTCTGCGGAGGGTGCAACCTATGATCTGTAACCCCACTGGCGCAGTTCTGCCACTAACTACACAGCTGGAGTACAGTAGGTAGCCGTGTAGAGCTTCGTAAAAAGACACTACCTACGTCATGATGACTGTCAAGTAGGAGAGGATTTTCGTTCATTCAAATTCATTAAAGATCCTATGAAAACAGAGAGGTACTTTAGGTATAGGTACAAAGACAGACCACTGCGTAGAAGTAAAATCCAGCGGCGCCTGTAATGCAGTTAGTTGGAACCTGTTCCAAGTCCAACATATATTTGTAACACCACCACTGTTTCCGAATGCGCCAGGGTATCCATCCATCGACCGAAGATGCAAATAGGTATGTAAAGTAAAGGGCGCCCGCAATCAAACGCCGTATTGCACAATCATGAAGAGCAAAAGAAAAAAAAAGAATCATGGTCGAACAATGCGTATTTGGCATGCACGAGAAAAGAGGGAAAGGAGGGAGGGAACAAAGATACTGACCACACTAGGCCCGGAAATCGTACATGCGGACTTGGTAGTCATCACCGCCTGTGATGAAGCGGCTGTCGCTAAGGCCAATGCAGTTGACGGCTGCACTGTGACCTTCGTAGGTGTCCTGGCAGGTGGGCACGCGGGGGTCCCAGATCTTGACCATGCGATCCATGCCAGCGGAGGCGATTCGCAAGGTATCCGCAGAAAGACCCCAGATGCCTTCCAGATGCCCAAAGAATGTACGAAGACATCTTCCAGTGCTCGTTTCCCACAATCGGATAGTGGCATCCACGCCACTGGTGATGATGTAGCGCGGAGGTTCCATGCGGCCTTCGTCCTCGTCGAAAGAGGGGCCGAATGCTGAGGGCTGAAGAGAGAGACTCTTCGCCTCCAGAAGTGGAGATAGTGTGCTTAGAATATTGTCCCCGTTTTGGGAAGAAGTGCTGACGTGATCATTCTCACAGTCGGCGAGGTGATTCTCGAGTTCAATCTCCCGAGGCAAAGGCACAACTTGCTGGACGGCTCCAATGTGGTTGTGGAAGACGCGAATGCAAGTCTTTGTATCCAGATCCCACAAGCGAGCGGCACCATCGTCGCAAGCAGTCAGGACTGTCCGCGAGATCGAGTCGATTTTGACAGCGTTGACCCCCTGTGGATGAGGAAGAACGAAGGTGGACTTGTCCTTGAAGTTCCAAATCTTGACAGTGCGATCGACGGATGCAGACGCGAGGAGAGTACAATCAAAGTGTAAAGCAATTACTGCTTCGGCGTGACCATTGTACTTGGAGATACATTCCCCTGTGCGCCAGTTCCAAACTCTAATGCTGCGATCCAGACTGCCAGTGATTAGCTTCGTGTCATCAAACTGAAGACACCGCACTCCAGCTTGGTGACCTTTGAGAGTCCGCAGCTCTTCACCGGTGTCTGTATCCCAAATCTTAACAGTAGCATCATATGAGCCAGTCATCAGGATATTGTCCTCAAACTGGAGGCACATGACGCTGTCTCTGTGTCCTTTGAACACTTTGACAGAGCACCGTTTGTGCTTCCAATTCATACCGACAACGAATCGATCACGGTAGACCTCTTTCCAGGGACGATAGCGGGTCTTGAAGTAACCTTCGTCGTCTTCAGGTGATTGAGGTGATGTACAATGGCGCTTTGCCAGGGCGAAGGCTTTGTCGTCGGATCCCATCTTGCGCTTGTTATTCGCTGCAGGTTCAACGGTGGAGCAGGATTCAACGATAGTGGCTTCACTGGATCCAACGGCAGGCTCGTTATTTCCCCAGTTAGTCGCGCGCAACTCAATCTCGCGCTTGGCTTCGCGCAAGCGCTTGCGGTCTAAAAGAGGGAGACCCCATCCACACTTGTTGCACTTTCGGCGAATATGCTGCTCGCACATCCGGTGCCAGACCACATCATCATCAGCGAGAGCTCTCCATCGAGGAGAAACTTGAGCTGCGCGACACAATGAAGCCGTGTCGAGATAGCGAAGGATTTTGAATGATAGCTCTGGAGGGAGGGCAGCGAGGAAGTCAATTCGGATGAGTTCACGGACACTGGCAGAGATGTAGGAGAGTTGGGGAAAGCAGCACTGCGCCAAAATTCCCTGGAGCATGAGAGTTCGTTGTTTTGCCGGGGCCGCAGAGAAGAGAGACCACACATGGGCGATCCCCTGTTGATCACTTTGAGGGAGGATGTTCAGCTCGGACTGCAGCTGGGTCATAGATTGTTCATCGGCTTGGCGTCTACCGCACTTTTTGTCAGGCTGGTGACGGTAGCAGTAACTGGCATTCGCCGGGCGCTGCTCGGATGGACTCAGAATCTGCGAGCGCAAAGGCGCATACTGTCGCGGCTGATATTTTTCGAGAAATGGTGCCACATTTTGCCTCGCAAGTTCTTCCAGAGTTTGTGTCGGAAGTCGGCTGTCCTGGCGCGGCAGAGGGCGGTTTGAGTCGGCATTGGCACCGACCTCCGCACTTGCCACAACCACACCCTGCTGGGTATATGGGGATCCTGGTTTATCAGTCATGATGACTGATTCTATTTGACGTTGCGCAATGTGGAGGAGGGGAGGAAGGATGTCGCTCGGCGGAGTGACAATCACGTCTGTCTTTCCACTGCGATGGGGGCCAGTCGGCTCGTAACTGTCGTTCTCGGCGTAGGCTCGGTATATGAAAGGGAACAGAACAAGCAAGGTGTCAAAATGTTGATCGCAATGAGGAAGGAGCCTGAGAAGATAGGCCAGAATCGGAAAGTCGAGAGGAGGGGCGACGGTTATCAAACGCTGTAGATCTGAGTACCCTCAGAGAAAGATTATGCAACGGGATCAAGTGAGGATATAGAATGACATCAAGGATGAAGAAGAAGGTACGGATGAGGCTGATGAGTCGTTTTTTTTATAGAGAGGAATACCGATTGAAAAGAATTGCACAATCCGTATGTGTCGCAGATATCGCCATCGATGATTGGGGGTCCATTGCGCAACTGCGACAGAGCGGCGAATTCGTGATCCGGGCGGTGAGGCACGTGACTGACCCGCATGGCGCCATCTCCGCCCTCTCGCACATCACCCAGACCCTTTCCTGCGCTTCCTACAGGCTAATTCGCCCTTGTCGAATCTCACTGGAGTCAAATTGGGGAGTTTATAACTTTCTGATGGATCGAGTTCTGTTCAACAGCTCCTCACACCGCCACTTAATCTAACAGCTCCACTACCCCCAGCTTGTTACCACAATCAGGGCGATAAACTCCAGTGAACGGCTCACCGGGTTTAACCCAAGCTCTCGACCGAGAACGGCTCCATAATCAGTAGTGAGAGTACTGATAAGAGCCATTCTCCAACTACTCTTTCTGCCGCAAATCATTTCTCTCTTGGGGCTCGTGCTTCTACTTGATCTACCTTGCGGAGCGCAGCTCAACCTTATCTTTGCCAGCTCTTCACAACCTCACTTTTGTTCACGATGCCGATAATCTGGATTAGCCAAAACTAGGGCCTATACTGAAGTGTTCTGGAGCTTTGCCAAGTGAAAGTGGTGTGATCACCCCTTTCCTCGTAGGAATCTCACGTTCAACTCGACCTGAAAATAAAACCATCCCTTTGTCAGCTTCTGATCCTTCTTATCTCACTCCGGGTGCTCATTAACAGGCTTCATTGCATTTGAGGATGGCGTCATCCCAGTCCTCTCTGTCGTCTATTCGCCCTCAGACCGGGCCAGACTCCGGGGACCAGAAGTCATTGCCCCAGGTTGACACTTTGATATCATATTTGCTGGGAGCCAAACGCTCGCTGACATCTATCAACCATGTCTGGCGAGCTAACGAAATAGTTACTGCGTCACACTCCGCCCTGGAGCAGAGTGTCGTCGTGTGCTCGCGGACAGGCTTCTTACGGCGAGGTTTGAGTGGCCAGCTGCGGCTTTTATATGACATCCGTACCGAGGTCGAACAAATATCATACCGAGGTCGTGATGGGTTCTCAGTGGCCCTCAAAAAGCTGGATGATGCTGATGCTCGGCTCAAGACCACGTTAGATCTGCTGCGTGGGACAATCGTTCACGGTTCATTCAGACCCGGTGATGAAGAGCAGAAGACGTTGCATGACTTTGTTGACGAGCGGGGCGTTGAGGAGCTCCACGCCTCTTTGAAAGCGTCTATCGACCGCACTAACGCGGCGAGAGCCGAATTGGACACGTCAAACCGTGAATTTGATGACGAACTGCAAGCTACCAGACAGTCGCTTCGTCACTACCACACCGCCACGAAGTTGGCGTCATCCCGGGTGTCGATCACATCTTCCTCGTCTTCTACATCAGATTCCGGACTTTTCGCCCTGTCGTCCATGCCGGGTCAGATCCAATCACTAGAGGCACATGCTCAAGAGATGGCTGTTTTGCTAGAGGCTCTTGTGAGACATTTCGATCTATGTGTTACCGCGGTGAAGCACACAGATGGTGGAGGCGCAGTTGCGCGGTCTATCACCGGTGATATGCCCACCGGGGTAGATGGGAGCAATGATGGGATGCCAAATATCGGAGCAGAGATCAACGCCAATTTGAACGCCCCGCTTGACCCAATGACAGACGCGGAATACCAGGAGATGGTGGCTGTTCTTATCAAGGATGCCCCAGAAGCGGATGATGTGGTCATGGAAATTCAAGATCGGATCAATGAGATGGAATCCATCTTCGAACAGGTGCAGGCCCAACGAGATACGCTGCTGTTCATCTCCAAGGCTACTATAGAAGTTCACACCCACCTATCATCACTCGCCTCAACCCGTCTACCCCGTTACATTTCCCAGGCACATAATTTCACCCGTGTTTGGCACGAGGAGAATGACCGCATCCAGTCTGGCCTTGCAGAACTCTCTGATCTTCACTCCCTATACGACGGTTTCCTCAATGCTTATGATAGCCTCATTCTCGAGGTAGCACGTCGGCGTCATGTCCGCCAACGCGTGGAGAAAGTACTTCGAGACACCCGGCAGAAACTAGATCAGCTTCATGATGAAGATGCTGCTGCTCGTGAAACATTCCGTGTCGAGCAAGGCGACTTCCTCCCTTCTGACATATGGCCTGGTGTTGGCCTAGCGCCAATGCAGGTGCAATTCTCCCGCCTCCCAGGGGGTCACCTAGATGGTAATCCTGACAATGCAGCGGAGGAACCCGATTCGCACGAGTACACACGGCTTGCCAAGGCGGGTGTCTCAGACAATAGTGCCAAAGGAGAACATATTCCCGACCTACCAAGGGACCTCATTGAGCAAGCTTACGCAAGGGTCAAAGCACGAAACAAGGCTGCCTCCGGAATTCACCCGGCTTGATACCTCCTGTGCACGTGTCAGAGGCTGGCATTTCTTCATTTTCTCCTATACCCTTGATTCGCCATACTTATCCCAGCGTTCCTGGCGTTCTGATTGGCCTCTTCGTCCTCATATTCTCGTGCCATTTGTAATTATGATGCAAATTGGATCTGAGGCCTTTGAAGGGCCGCCTTTCACTAACATATTGGTCCGTGGCGTGCAACCTAAATGATGAAAACCCAATAGGTCTGACCTTCTGTCATACTCATCTCATAACTCCCCAGCTTGGTGCCGGCCTCCAGATGCATACTCTCACTCACTCGGCGACGTACGCACTGTTGGCTGCCTTTGTGGGGGATTCGTGGGGTGAGGACGGATTGGGGTGATTTCCAAAGAGAGCTCTGATAGGTTCCATGTTATACCAATATTGACTGTTGAAATAAGTTCCATGTGAACACCTCTAGGTATGAACATATAGAAGTCTATCTAAATGGAAGAATTGCTACATGGATCTACCTAGTAGGCGGTCCGCATTGCATCGCATATATTCATTCGCTGTATTTTCCCATTTTATCAAGTATGGACCAAGGTATCATATGCCCAATGCTCCTTCCGTACATGCAGCTATATAGACAGGACAATGTCTGCCGGGTGAAGCCTTTCCTATCTAGGCTGCCGCCGCTTTTCGAGGGCGCTCATGCTCAGGATCACTGAGTAGATATCAGTGTGGACCACACAGATGGTTTTTCGGCTGAAAGGACCTTGAGCCATAGTGCCATTTTTCTTTGTTGAGCGAGCTTGTGATCTTGCGACCAGCAACGACAGGGAAGGCACGTAGTTGGGAAGGAACAGGGCCGTTGAGAAGAACATAAAAGAGTTCTCAACCCGTGCACATGCAAAGAAAGATAAGGCCAAAAAGATAGACGAGCTCATCTCTTCTTTCTCGCAGATGTAGAAATAAGTTTCTTCTTCAGATGCTTCGGCATCTTGTTCGCCCGCTTCTCACGCTTCTCTTCCTTCACCTTTGCCTTGTGGTCGCGTTTGGAGTCCTTGTCTTCGAAACGCTTTCCGCGTGGCGGCTTGGGCGCGAATGGATCTATCTCTTCTTCATCCGAATCAGATCCTGAGACTGAGACACCGCCGCTTGCATCGGACTCAGAGTCCTCCTCAACATCGGTGGGCTTCTTTTTGCTAGCCAGCAGATCTCCGTAGACCAGATCGGCACCTTCGCCATCGCGAATGCGTTCGACATCACGCTCGACATCGTACACTTGCTCTAGTGTCTGGGGAATATATTGTTGACGGAACACAGCAGTGTCGGCATCCTCTGCCTCGTGCTGCTCATCGTTACCCTCCTCGCGGGCAACGAGGAGCTTCTCAATTGCGTTGGTCATCTCCTCGTTTCCAGCCGTGACATCAGTCGGCCCTTCGGGGGAGATGATAAATTGGTACACAGTTCGCTCGGAGAGAACCGTTACGTTCTTTCGGCGGAAGAAGTCGCTGACGTTCTTGATATCCATGCGCAAGAATTCCAGACTGCGCGGGTGGTCGTGCTCAACACTTTGACTGACATCGATGATATAGAGACGTTCCTTGTGGTACAAGATGTTGTACTCGCTAAGATCGGCGTGCACCAGACGACAGGTCTGGTACATAACACGCATGTAGCCCAGCAATTCCATATACAGAGCACGCCAGCGAGTCTCGGGTTCAGGGATATTGAATTCCACATCCTTGAGGCGCGGTGCGCCCAGACCCTTAGAGCTACCGATGAATCCCATGACGAGAACGTGCAGACGAAGGAAGATCGGCTCCGGGCAGGGAATGCCGGAAGCATAAATTCGTCGCAGGTTTCGCATCTCCTTCTCGGCCCAGAGTTTGACCATGGCGCGGTTGTTACTCTTGTTGTATCCTTGACGGAAACGGAACTCTCCAGTCACGTACTTATCGCGATCCTTGAACACCAGGATACTAGTCTTGTAAACCTTGATCGCACGGTGCAGCGGGGCAGCCTCCTCATCATCTTGCGAGATAGACATGGCATGGTAGACGTTGGCTTCCTTTCCGGTCGACAGACATCCGTGAATCTCAGATACAAGGCCTCTGTTGATCATCTGTAGAAGAAGCATTCGCGTACGGGGATCCAGCACTTGTTCCGACGTGGCTCGGTCTGCCTTATCTCCACCCTTGCCGCTGTGGCCTGAAATGCCAGCCTGCTGATCGTCCAACTTGATCTTCGCAGCATGACGAGTGAGAGACTTGACCTGGTCATCGATGGACGCAGATGTATTCACGGTAGGCTTCTGGGTGTTCGTTTTGGGGTAGGTCCATCTCGGCGCATTGGAATCGGCAGCGAGGTCGTTGATTCGGCGTTGGCGGTTGTAGGCTTTGGTAAGATCACTGTTATCGGATGAAAGAATGTCTTCGCGATCCAATTCTTCGTCGAAAATGTCGTCGTAGTACTCCTCGTCCTCATCCTCTTCCTGGTCATCGGGCAGATATTGCCCCGCCTCAGCGGAGTCTGCATTATCGGTGTTCACGTAGCCTTCGTTGGGCACGTAAGTGTGCGACGGCGCGATGCCATCGGCGATGCCAGGTGTCTGGATGATATCCCTGTTTGAAGCCATTTTGGAACTTCAATGTTGAGAAAATGAAGATATGAATGCGTTCGCCGTCCTCAAGGAATCTTTTTTTTTCTGTGACCCAAAAATAGGGTCACCGCCCGGCAGAACCCCGCGCCCAACGAGACGCGCTGATTTCGTTCCTCGCGTAGTCAATCACGGTTTCGCAACACACCCACGATACCCCTCGGCTATTATTTGTTCATTACTGGAGAGATCTACTTGCTTTCATCCTTGTGGCATATTATACGTCTCTCTCATCTTGCGCCAGGCGCGTTGTGCCGCGGTGCTCTAATTGATTCTCGCGTCGCGCGTGTGTTCTCAAGATGTATGTCAAGCAGATCATTATCCAAGGCTTCAAGAGGTATACCACATCACTATTCTCGATTACTCCGGGTTGAACACAAAGCTGACGCCGGATGCAATATAGCTACAAGGACCAAACGGTCATTGAGCCATTTTCCCCTAAACACAACGTTATTGTTGGCCGCAATGGTTCCGGCAAGAGTAACTTCTTTGCGGCCATCCGCTTCGTTCTTAGCGATGCATATACCCACCTCGGAAGGGAGGAGCGACAAGCCCTCTTGCACGTACGTGTTTTGACATTGCTCTGATGTACAGATTCATTGACGCAACGTAGGAAGGTTCCGGTTCAGCTGTGATGTCCGCCTACGTGGAGATTATCTTCGACAACTCCGACGATCGATTCCCTACCGGCAAACCTGAGGTCGTCCTCCGTCGTACTATCGGCATCAAGAAGGACGAATACACCCTCGATCGCAAAAATGCCACCAAGAACGATGTTATGAACTTGCTCGAGTCGGCCGGTTTCTCTCGATCCAATCCTTACTATATTGTCCCGCAAGGTCGAGTCACTGCTTTGACTAATATGAAGGATTCGGAGCGTCTGGTCCTACTCAAGGAAGTTGCCGGTACCCAGGTCTACGAAGCTCGTCGATCGGAGTCTCTGAAAATCATGAACGAGACCAATAGCAAACGCGCGAAGATCGATGAACTCCTGGACTACATCAATGAACGACTTGCCGAACTTGAGGAAGAAAAGGACGAGCTTCGAAGCTTCCAAGAGAAAGACAAGGAACGCCGCTGTTTAGAATACACCATCTACTCACTCGAACAACAGGAAATCGGCAAGGTTCTCAATGAGATCGAAGAGCGGCGACAGAATGGAGTTGAGGATGCCGACAACAATCGTGATCAGTTTGTTGAAGGCGAGAAAGCCATGGCCCAGATTGATGCTGAGATCGCGGAATGCCGACAACAAATTGAGTTCCTAAAGGTTGACAAGGCCCAACTAGAGGATGAGCGCCGTGAAGCATCCAAAACTCTGGCTCAGTACGAATTGCAGGCCAAGTCTCTTTCCGACAATCAGGCTGCCGCTCAGGCACTGAAGTCACGATACGACGCCGACCTCAGCTCTGTTCAAACCGCTATTGCCGAGCGCGAGGCTGAATACCAGGAGATCCTCCCGCGCTTCAATGCCTTGAAGGATCAGGAAGATACTGCCAAGTCGCAATTGATGGATGCCGAGACATCGCGTCAGCGTCTGTATGCAAAGCAGGGCCGGAACTCAAGGTTCAAAAACCAGTCCGAACGAGACAAGTGGCTCAACCTGGAAGTCCGCGAAAGCCAAAGCTCTATCAAAACGGTGCAGAGTGTGATCTCCCAGACCCAGGACGACATCAAGGACCTGGAAGCCGAGATTGCTGCTTTGGAGCCGGAGACTGAACGCTTGCGCCAACAGATCGATGGACGAGGCGATACAATGCACTCGGTAGATCAACTAGTTCAAGATGCTAAGGATGAACGGGATCGTTTAATGGACCAGAGAAAGTCAGTTTTTCTTCGAATCCCTATGTTCAAGACCAGACACTAATATGTTCACAGGGAACTCTGGAGAGAGGAGGCAAAGCTCGACTCGGTGCTTTCCAATGCATCCCAGGAGGTGGACCGTGCGGAGCGCAACCTCTCACACATGATGGATAACAACACCAGTCGCGGAATTGCTGCAGTGCGCCGAATTGTGCGCCAGCATAACCTTGAAGGGGTTTATGGTACTTTGGCTGAACTTTTCGATGTCAGCGACAGGTATCGTACCGCTGTCGAAGTAACCGCTGGCCAGAGTCTCTTCCACTACGTTGTCGACACCGATGAAACTGCAACAACTGTTCTCGAGTACCTGCAGAAGGAGAAGGCTGGCCGTGTGACTTTCATGCCTCTAAACCGTCTTCGCACTAGGCCGATGGTCATGCCCCGTGCTAGTGACACAATCCCCATGATCGATAAGTTGCAGTACGACCCAGCATATGAGAGAGCCTTCCAGCACGTGTTCGGCAAAACCATCATTTGCCCTAACCTGCAAGTTGCCTCGCAATACGCTCGCAGTCACGGTGTCAATGCTATCACTCCCGAGGGTGATCGGTCAGACAAGCGTGGTGCTCTTACCGGTGGTTACCATGACTCCCGTCAGTCACGACTGGAAGCCGTCAAGGGTCTAGGAAAGTGGCGAGATGAGTACGAAATTAAGAAAAACCGGGGCACAGAAATTCGAAAAGAGTTGGAAGCACTTGACCAACTGATCACAAAGGCCGTCGGTGAACTGCAAAAGCTCGAGCAACAGAGGCATCAGGTTCAGAACAGCAGTGGGCCTCTGCGACAGGAGTTGAGAGCCAAGCGTGATCTTCTCCAACAAAAGAACGACAACCTCGAAGCCAAGCGACGCGCTCTGCGGAATGTGGAGTCTAATCTTGCGGCATTGAATGATCAGGTCAATGCTTTCCAGGCCGAATTATCATCGCCTTTCCAGAAAGCCCTCACCACGGAAGAGGAAGCTCAATTGGAGACCTTGAGCAGCACAGTGCAAGACCTGCGCCGCCAGTACCAAGAGCTTTCGAGTCAGCGCAGCGAGCTGGAGGCACGCAAATCGGTGCTGGAAGTTGAGCTTCGAGAGAACCTCAACCCTCGCCTTGATCAACTCCTGAACCGGGACCTTGACATTGCCGATGAGGAAGTCCAGGGCAACCTGAAGGAGACACAGCGTGAGGTGAAACGCATTAGTCAGGCTTTGGAGAAGCTGAATGCACGGCTGAAGGAGGTTGACGTTTCGATTGAGGAAGGTAATGCTCGGGTTTTGGGATTGCAACAGCGTAACGCGGAGACCCGGCGGGAGATCGAAGAGCTCGCTCGATCTATCGAGAAGCACCAACGCCGTATGGAGAAGAGCATGCAAAAGAAGGCCGCACTAACCAAGCAGGGTGCTGAATGTGCAGCCAACATTCGCGCCCTCGGAGTCCTTCCGGACGAAGCGTTCACCAAATACCAAAACACCGACTCCAACACTGTTGTCAAAAAGCTGCACAAGACAAACGAGGCTCTCAAGAAGTATTCTCATGTCAACAAGAAAGCTTTCGAACAGTACAACAGTTTCACCAAGCAACGTGAGACTCTGACAACCCGTCGGTCCGAGCTGGATGCGTCGCAAAAGTCCATCGATGACCTCATCGCTGTTCTCGATCAACGCAAAGATGAAGCCATTGAGCGGACATTCAAGCAGGTCTCTAAAGAGTTCCACAACGTCTTCGAAAAGCTTGTTCCAGCCGGTCGCGGTCGTCTTATCATTCAGCGAAAGACCGACCGTGCTGCCCGGACCGATGACGACGTTGACTCCGACGACGAGCAAGCTCGGCAAAGTGTCGAGAATTACGTCGGCGTTGGCATCAGCGTGAGCTTTAATAGCAAGCACGATGACCAGCAGCGTATTCAACAGCTGAGTGGTGGACAAAAGAGTAAGCATTCTAGCCTAGATCCGTGTATCATGTCATGCTAACCATCCTACGATAGGTCTTTGTGCCCTCGCACTCGTCTTCGCCATCCAGGCTTGTGATCCTGCGCCTTTCTACTTGTTCGATGAGATCGATGCCAATCTGGATGCGCAGTATCGTACCGCTGTTGCACAGATGCTCAAGTCTATCTCCGACTCGACCAACGGACAGTTCATCTGCACTACCTTCCGACCTGAGATGTTGCATGTGGCCGAGAAGTGCTACGGTGTAAGCTTCCGGCAGAAGGCCAGTACCATCGATGTCGTTTCAAGAGAAGAGGCTCTGAAGTTCGTGGAAGAGCAGAAGACGTAGTTGCGTTGCTCGTGTGTGCTCTCTTTTGTATATTGTATTCAATCTTCCCTCTATGGAGAGGCTGGCTGGCGTGTTCTGATACCTAACTTCTTCTTTATGCTATTTTATCTATCATGATCTTTGTAACGTAAACCTGTGTACCTCCTCGACGTAGAATTGTCCGGGCTGCTACGTTGCCTGGCTCTTCCAAGCTACGCACGGATCAAGATTGAGTATGGGTCCAGAGCACATGGTGGCCACGAGCCACGAGCCACGAGCTGAAAGCGGAGTTTTGGTGGGGGTGGGGATAATCGTACCAAGCGCACCAACACATCTCCCGGTTTCCAAAAGACGGATTGCAGCATTTGATGTATCTGACTATAAAGATTAAAGACCGGGACTCTATATAACGCTACGACTTGATCTCATGCAATGTTGGATGCCGCTAAAAATAGAAACCTGACGAAAGAGGCAAAGCCGTCCGGCCAACTGGTGGGCATAAGCCATAACCTAATGTTCGGACGACCACTCGAAGAGAATATCCTCAGGAACATCGCGGACCAAGATATGGACATGTTCCAAAGCCCTCACACTCTGCAACCCAACCCAATTCTTGAACCACAGCACATGGGAGGCAGGATCCGGAAATCTGTGAGGATCCTGGGCCAGCCTATCCACGAAAGTCCTTCGAACAAACTCATTGATCATTTCGCGCGATTCCTCAGTCAAATGGCCTTCCCCAGATTTCACGGGAATCGGCGTACGCAACCACACGATGAGATGTGAAATGCCCGGGGTAAGACCGTATGGCCAGTCATTGCGGAGGATCTTGTAGTCTTCCGGGTCGGCAAAGGGACGCGGGTTCTTGAAAGCCGCCATAGGCCCGCTTTGCTTGTCCAACGCCGAGCTAGTTCCGCTCTGCGGTAAATCCCACCGTAATCGCCGCTGGCAAATGTAATTCATGATCGAGCCATATTGGGCTTTGGTCTCTTGTGTCCAGGCCAGGTATCGGCGCAGATCGGAGGGCTTCCGTTTGAGTGCCCCGAGATCGTTTCGTGCTATTATGAACGTATGGGATGAGATGGGGCCTTGTTACCGGATGGGAGTTATGGTGTCAATAAGACTCACCGATGATGCTTTTCAGTTCTTCCCAGTCATGGTGGACGAACTCCTCGTCGGTCATGGCCAGGAGTTTACGGTCCAGGTCGGTTAAATTGAAGGCAGGGATTGTAGGTATTTCAGTCGTTTTAGTCGTTTTAGTCATTTTGTAATGAATTTCTATTCTTTTACCCTAAAAAGGGAATAGCCAGACAAGTTCAAGACGTTCAAATGAAGAGTAAACATGCGATAACACGAAAAGTCGGGGAAATCGGCCCCAAAGTGGGTGTTTCCATTGGGCGGAACGCCCGAGGCCCGTCCCCTCTTCTTTTTTATCTCGCTCTTCTCTTCTTTCTTTCCTTTCCTTACACTCGACCTTTCTCGTTCAATTATAGTCCTGTCATCATGAGGTGAGTTGACGTTCTTCCCCAACTCTCCGATCTCGGCCAATGGCTAACCCTTTCC
The DNA here is from genome assembly GCF_028826915.1 of Penicillium bovifimosum. Classification (NCBI taxonomy): domain Eukaryota; kingdom Fungi; phylum Ascomycota; class Eurotiomycetes; order Eurotiales; family Aspergillaceae; genus Penicillium; species Penicillium bovifimosum. The sequence goes on along the minus strand of NW_026622714.1, from coordinate 2,060,200 downwards.
AAGTCTCGCCAACATCGGCAAGGCCCTCGTGCCCTCGGCCCTGCTCATCGCAGGTGTCTACGCTGTCAAGCCTGAATTTGTCCCCTATGCGATCGCCGTTGCTGGTCTTCTGGCCGGTTACTTGGCCCTCAACAACAGTGCGTGAAATCTTTGTCTGCGTGGCGATAGAGCCCGAAGAACTGAACTGACCCCGTGTTTGATCGCAGAGCCTCGCAAAGTGTTGAACCCTACCGAGTTCCAGAACTTCGTCCTCAAGGAGAAGAACGAGATCTCCCACAATGTCGCCATCTACCGTTTTGCCCTCCCCCGTCCCACCGATATCCTCGGCCTCCCCATCGGTCAGCACATCTCTCTCGCCGCTACCATTGAGGGTCAGCCCAAGGAGGTTGTCCGCTCTTACACTCCCATTTCCTCCGACAACGAGGCTGGCTACTTCGATCTGCTCGTCAAGGCTTACCCCCAGGGTAACATCTCCAAGTACCTGACCACCCTGAAGATTGGCGACAAATTGAAGGTCCGCGGGCCCAAGGGCGCCATGGTCTACACCCCCAACATGTGTCGCCACATCGGTATGATCGCCGGTGGCACTGGTATCACCCCCATGCTGCAGGTTATCAAGGCCATCATCCGTAACCGTCCCCGCAACGGTGGCAACGACACCACCAAGGTCGACCTGATCTTCGCCAACGTCAACCCTGAGGACATCCTGCTCCGTGATCAGCTCGAGCAGTTGGAAAAGGAGGATGACGGATTCCGCGTCTACTACGTTCTCAACAACCCCCCTGCGGGCTGGACCGGCGGTGTCGGCTTCGTCACCCCCGACATGATCAAGGTATGTTTTTTCACGTTCCTGGCTGTGGTACCTCGGTATTAATTAGAGTTTTCCTACAGGAGCGCCTCCCCGCACCCGCTGCCGATGTCAAGATCCTCCTGTGTGGCCCTCCTCCCATGATCAGCGCTATGAAGAAAGCCACCGAGTCTCTCGGATTCACCAAGGCGCGTCCTGTCAGCAAGCTCGAGGACCAGGTCTTCTGCTTCTAAGGGATTTGTTACGAATGAAAAGTGTGGTTTTCGCACGGGCCTCCGCTATGTTTCCGTGTAGTTTTGCTCATGGAGAATTGCCTTGTCTCGGTCGGAAGCGTTTATATTTTGGTGTATAACTTATTATTGGCCTGGTTAGATATGTCTATAGACAACAGCCTATGTCAAAGGATTTAAAGACGTTCCTCGGGGCTTGCACGCGTGATATCTCTGTTTGGATCTAATTAATACCCTTTTCGAAGAACAATGAACAATGTTAGATAGACTACGCATACCTATTCCATTGAATCACCCACAGCACTGAGTTCGTGGACCATTTTCGGCTTCCCAATTAGCAACCTGACTCCTTAGCAGAGAGGAAAGAGCACCACATTGCTTTGCATAGATTGAACAATAAGCAATACACAACAGAAGGATAACTACCGAACTCAATGCACTTCAATCATCTCCGAAATCATAGCGAGAAAGTTCGCACGATATTCCCTCGCCGTCGTAGTAATAGTCATAGGGCCTTGTCTTCCAACAACATTGAAAGTCTGTACAGCACCAGAAAGCACCTGCGGCTGGAGTTTGTGTCGAGCCCAGAAGAAATCGAGTACCGCGACACGATACTTCCACTTACCATCAGCAGAGGGCATCCCTGCTCGCCAAGGGCTTGACCTCCCGCGAATCGCAGGCTTTGAAGAGGCCGGTATTCGTACGAGAAACAGCGAATAGTCAACCACATTCGCCTCCCGTAGGAACTTTGTATCTTCTTGGATCATTTGCCAGAATGCCTCATAGTCTGCACGCCGGAGATGGAGTTTGTCGTTAAAGCTATCTGCCAGCCTGTCGAGGGTGCCCTCGCTCACTAGTGCATCGGGAATCAGATCTCGTTCGGGAACAAAGTAATCAATCGGTTTCAAGTCGTATGTCTCCCATTGTTGAGCAGCCGGATCATCGTCTCTGCCGCAGAGAGTGTTCTCCATGACGATGTGATGAGCTGGAGTCCAGCCTAAAAGTGTTCCAAGAGTGGTGTAAGGAGCTATCAGGTAGTCCGTTATCCAGACTAGTAATGAGTCTGGGTGCTGAGACATGTACTCGAAGTAGGGCTCAAGAAGGTCATGTTCGAAAAACGAATATTCGAAGTGCCGTGGTAGACTTTTGACGAGCAAATGACCATCCAGAGTTGTGAAGAATGTCTATCAACTGTTAGGGCGTGGTCGTAGAGTTACTGTTTTCCATCATATTGCTTACCGAGCCTGAGTAACCTAGGTCGCCCACCGGTTTCAAAGGTGACTTGCCCCTCGTTGTATGAAAGCTCCCTTGATACTGGTCGGGGTCAAATTTCCACACATCCCGGCGGAGTCGATCAAAAAGCTCCTTCTCATGACGAGTAAGCTTGATGCGGCGTACTGAGAAGAAAGCCAGAAGCCTTCCGAAGAAAGACTTTCTGAAGCGGTCCAAGTCGCGCGTCAACGCAGACTGAATGGATTTGGTAAGGGCCAATTCCCGTTTACTTTCTCCCATTGCATGTACTGACAGACAGTAACAGTACTGTGTAGTTAGTAAGTGTTGAATTCCAAGTATGCGAAGAGAATAAACAAAGGAGCTACGCACTTGAATCTTGATATCAATTCAGGAATAAGGTTGGGAGGGATGACGTCACATAGGATATGGTGAGTTACAATTGGCCCGTTAGTTATGCGGCACATGACAGGCATCTGATCTTGGCAATCTCGGGAGAACTCACATACTGAGTAGAAGGAGATCGGCTCTAAGAGCGCATTTCTGCCTTGCTATACGGGATTGAATTATTGTCAACAGGCTATATAACTGACTTACTGTGTAGATTCTAGATCATGTGATTCATGTCCGTTGCGGAACTATAAAAAGCAGTGTTTCGTTATCACCTAGGATTATTGTAATAAAATTATTCGCCATTTTACCCCATGAATAAAGGAATACAGAAAGTATTGAGACCTAGAATCGTTTCAATAATCCTCAAACAATAAGAAGGATTAACTATTCCCATAACTATGGTTCATAGATCTGGTAATCTGATATAGCCACGTGACTCACCGCTGACCCACCGCCTTCTGAGTCAGAGCAGCACCATAAGAAAATGAAAATGAAAAGGGCAAAAAAAGAGACCGAGCGATTTCCCCCTCTTTATGGGTCATTGTCTAAGCGGGGCCCGGCGGTTCACAGCCTTTTTTTCTCCGTTGCGTTGCCCCTCTAAACCTTCGGTCTCTTTGTCTTTGATACCTCGCGCCTCCTTTAGTAAATCGCGATCACTTTCCTCAATCATGGCGTCCGCGGCTTCCCTCCCCGCCTCTGTTGAGGCCCTCACCCTCCAATCCACGGCACAGACGTCTCAGTTCACCGGCTGCTTCCCGACACTGAACCCAATGGACATCTACCGTGAGCATATCGCGGTGGAGCTGGGCAAGGCCGCTGGCATTGATGCTCAGAAGATCTATTCGCGCATTGCATGGACCAAGACTTTGGACCAGGGTGATCTTTCATTGCCGGTACGTGGCGGCGCATACCAAGCTACGCACTTCGCATATTGCACTCGATGATAACGACCTGAAAACTAACAATGCCTGGTGGGTGTGATTAGGTTGCCTCTCTTCAGATCAAACAGAACCCGATCGAGCTTGCTAAAGAGCTTGCCTCCAAGTTCCCCGAGTCCAACCTCATTCAGCCCCCGGTTGCGCTTGGTCCTCATCTCCAATTCTTCTGCAAGCGCCAGCCATTGACCAGCACCGTTCTTGGTCGTATCCTGAAGGAGAAGGCTGCCTATGGAACGAATGGCAACCAGGGTCAAAAGGACCCGTCCGACCCCTCAAAGGGCCAGAAGAAAATCATCATCGAGTTCTCGTCGCCCAACATCGCCAAGCCCTTCCACGCTGGTCACCTGCGCAGTACTATCATCGGTGGTTTCCTCGCAAACATCTACACAGTCATGGGGTGGAATGTGATTAAGATGAACTACCTGGGTGACTGGGGTAAGCAGTACGGTCTACTGGCCAACGGCTTCAAATACTTCGGTAACGAGGAGGCTCTTGTCAAGGACCCTATCAACCATCTGTTCGATGTCTACGTCAAGGTCAACCGTCTGGTCAGCGAGCAGGAGGGACCGATCAAGGAGCTGAAGGAGCAGATCAAGGCGAAGAAGGAGAAGAGCGAGGACGTTACTGATCTGGAGGCACAGCTTGCCAAGCTTGTGGATGTGAGCGAGGACGAGAAGGCCCGTCGCTACTTCAAGAGCATGGAGGACAGTGACCCCGAGGCTCTTGCTCTCTGGCGCAAGTTCCGTGATCTCAGCATTGAGAAGTACAAGCAAACTTATGCCCGTCTCAACATCGACTTCGATGTCTACTCCGGCGAGTCTCAAATCAAGTCTGAGAGCATGAGTGAGGCCTACAAGCTTATGGAGAAGGCTGGTGTTTCCGAGCAGTCCGAGGGTGCTGTGATTGTGGACTTCACCAAGCACGGTGCCAAGAAGCTTGGCAAGGCTATCATTGTCCGCAAGGATGGCACTCCTCTTTACCTGACCCGCGATATCGGTGCCATCACTGAGCGTGATCAGGAATACCACTTCGATAAGATGATCTACGTCGTTGCTGCCCAGCAGGATCTCCACCTTGCTCAGCTCTTCAAGGTTACCGAACTTATGGGCCACAAGGACCTGGCTTCCCGCTGCCAGCACATCAACTTCGGTATGGTCCGTGGTATGAGCACCCGTAAGGGCACCGTCAAGTTCTTGGATGACATCTTGCGTGATGTTGGTGACAAGATGCACGAGGTCATGAAGAAGAACGAGGTGAAGTACGCTCAGGTCGAGGATCCTGAGAAGACTGCCGACATTCTGGGTATCACCTCCGTTATGGTGCAAGACATGACTGGCAAGCGGTATGTGGCGACTATTTCTTTTCCTCGTGTAGTTTTGTTGGACCTTTACTAATATGTTCACTTCCAGTGTTAACGGCTATGACTTCAACCTTGATGCCATGACATCCTTCGAGGGTGACACCGGCCCATACCTGCAGTACGCTCACGCTCGTCTGTGCTCGATGGCTCGCAAGTCCGAGTTGGATGTCAACGAGTTGGTCAACGCCAACTTCGATCTCTTGACCGAGCAGCATGCGCTTGACCTTGTCCGTCTGTTGGCCCAGTGGCCCGATGTACTCTTGCAAACCGCCAAGACTCTCGAGCCGATCACCGTCCTCAGCTACCTGTTCCGCATGACACATATGCTGAGCTCTAGCTACGATGTGCTCAAGGTTATTGGCAGCGAGCCCGATGTCAAGCAGGCGCGTATGGCTCTCTATGCCGCGGCTCGCCAGGTCCTGAACAACGGCATGCGGGTTCTCGGCCTCAGCCCCGTTGAGCGGTTAGTACTTCTCCTTATCCCCAAAAATATGCACGCACTAACCGGATGCCTCTAGTATGTAAATACGGTTCATGTTCTTTAGTTTCTTCACCTTCCGGTGTGGTGCTGTCCGTTCGGACTTATTCTTCAAAGACCACATCTGTAGTGTCTCTGGTATACCTTGATTTTATTTTAGTTGCATTCGGCGCCAAGAGCGGGACAAATAAAATGGGTTTAAGATTTTTCTATCACTATCACCGGGCTTGTTTTCCTCAGCTTGCAGGTTTCTTCTCTTTTTCTTCCTTTTTTTGCCTTTTTCTCGTTGCTTTTCCGAAGAATGCCATAGCTGAAAAATGGGACAAGCCGAGAGAATCGGGGTTTGCCTTGACGTGTATCCACATACCTTCACGGGGAACCAGGACAGGCACTGTGGTTCTAAGCCACCCATTCTGGGTTGATCTTCAATCGCCGATTGAACATGTCTATCTATCAAGACTCGTCCGATGCGTGGCGGCGACCTCGGGACCGGGGACCATGGGGGGACCATATTTTCTGACGTCAGCCCGGGCCCAATTACAACTTTCTGTCCTCGATAAGGTCGAAAGCCCTAACTTTAAAAGGTTCCCGGCGGCATCTATCATTGTCGGGGACCTCGGACTGATATTCCGAACAGATGTAGGTGGTGGTCACCGTGACTTGTCGATCCCGGCCAGGGGTAAGTAATCGCCGTAGGTCCATCACAGATGGTCACCGTGCAGAGTCTGAAGATGGATGTGTAAGCTCCGTAGGTCTGGTCTAATGCAGACCCTTCTCGAACGGGGATACGTGGTCCCCGTGCATAGAGTATGGATTTGATTGAAATTATAAAACCTGAGCCCGCGAACATGGACCTGGGTCGACTGGATTCCAATTCTCTCGTATTCATCATTCGTCTACATTATCTTGCATCATGAGCGTCCCTTCAACCTCGGACGTATCCAGGACCCTGGACCTGGAACGTAATGACAGCGGTCAGTTTCTGAGGAACCACACGGTTCAGAACTTCTCATGGCAGGGCTTGACGGTTACTGTCAAGGATCGTGAGACGAAAAAGCAACGAGATTTGCTCAATGGCATCAGCGGCGATGTGCAAGGTGGTGAGTTATCCCTGTCCTTAGTCTATATCAAGTGTTTGTTATTCATGCTCGGTATACAGGGGAGCTCGTTGCTCTGATGGGTCCTTCGGGCTGTGGCAAGACGACACTTCTTAACGTGCTCGCTCGACGCGCTGTATCATCTGGGGCGAAGGTTTATGGGGAGACCTACGTGAATGATACACAGATCGACTCGCGGACCTTCCAGCAGGTGACCTCCTATGTGGAGCAGGAAGATGCATTGATAGGCTCTTTGACGGTGCAGGAGACGTTGAAGTTCGCCGCGGACCTCTCGTTACCCAGGTATGTCATGTTACAATCAGAGCCGCAACCACCACCCGATACTGACTATTGCCCTTTTCAAACAGTACGGTATCGAAACGTGAGCGCATGGATCGAATCCGCACACTTCTGGAGGCATTCGGTATTCAGAAACAGGCGAACACCCTGGTTGGCACCCCCATTCGCAAGGGTATTAGTGGTGGCCAGAAACGGCGAGTGAGTGTTGCTAGTCAGCTCATCACCAATCCGAGTATTCTGTTTCTGGATGAGCCTACCAGTGGTCTGGACTCAACTGCTAGTTACGAGGTGATCTCATATGTGAAGGAGCTTGCACAAGCCAATAACGTACGTCCATGTCTGCATGATATTATACGCTGATCCTAACCATCTTCATAACAGCTCATCATTATTGCGAGCATCCACCAACCGTCGACGACGACATTCCAGCTCTTTGATAAGCTACTTCTTCTTTCGGCTGGACAGACATGCTATTTCGGACCAATCCCAGCTGTGGAGGGCTACTTCGGTGGCATCGGTTATCCCATCGCGGCGAACACCAACCCGGCTGAGTTCCTCTTGGATATAGTCAGTTCTGATTTCAACCATTCGAAGGAGTTGGCTGTCGACCGAGTCAGTGCCATTCAGTCTGCCTGGGAAGACTCAGGTGAGGCAAACGCGGTGTCGAGACAAGTATCTGAGCGAGTCAGCTCGGCGGAGAAACCAGCGAAAAAGGACTCTATGGGCCAAAGGGCTCGAGCCAGTACCCTTGCGGTTACCTCGGCTCTGCTGCACCGCTCATTCATCAAGTCCTACCGCGATGTCGTCGCCTATGGAATCCGGATCGTGATGTATCTTGGTAAGATTCACCGTGCATTCTTGAAAGTTCGCAGGCGCTAATATGTCACAGGCCTGGCTATCATGATGGGTACAGTGTGGCTACGTCTACATCCATCGCAGGAATACATCCAGCCGTTTATCAACGCTATCGTGAGTGAAACCTATATTCCAGATTCACTGAATACCAAAACTGACATGCATATAGTTCTTTGGGTCTGCTTTCATGTCCTTCATGGCAGTAGCATACGTACCCGCGTTCCTAGAAGACCGCGCAACCTTCACGAAAGAGCGAGCCAACGGTCTCTATGGTGCGACCCCATTCATAGTCTCGAACTTCCTCATTGGACTTCCCTTCCTATGTACGTACACACTCCTCCCCACTCACATGTCCACCCTCTAACCGATCCAAGTCGCGATATCCCTCCTCTTCTCTATCGTGTCATACTGGCTCTCGAATTTCCAACCGACAGCAGAGGCCTTCTTCACATGGATGATGTGGCTATTCCTTGACCTCGTGTGCGCCGAGTCCCTAGTCGTCCTCGTGACATCGATATTCCCAAACTTCGTCATCTCCTTGGCGATTGTCGCATTCGCGAATGGACTCTGGATGAGCGTCGGAGGGTTTTTGGTCCCCCCGACTATCCTCAATCCGTTCTGGAAATATGTGTTCCACTACATCAATTACCAGGTATGGCTGACCCACCTCGATCACAAGTTTTTCTTTTTGTCAGACTGATGGCTAACGGATTCGGTTGTTGGTACAGGCTTATGTCTTCCAGGGTATGATGGTGAACGAATTTGCTCAGCGGAATTACTCTTGCGGTACCGGCTGTCATTGCATGTATGATACTGAGTTGGCGGATCAGTGTCTTATCAAGGGAACTGGGGTGCTGGAGTTGTATGGATATCCCACTGGTCGGACGGGCAAATGGGTTGGTATTCTGGTGGGCATCATTGCGGTGTATCGACTCTTGGGATGGATTGCTCTCTATGTGCGCAAGACTTAGCAGGCTGAAGGGCTGCTATAGCATTGGAGAGACTTCCCTGAGTATAATGGGCATGGATTGGAGTGGGGGCACACATGCTAGTAAAACTTTTGTACATCAGATTGGCTAGAAATAAACAGATAGACGGAACTAGAAAGTATTTCCTTGGAAGGCTGCAATTGTCATATCAGAAAGTCTTATCCGTGAGAACAGCGACAATGCGCCTGATACTCTGACCAGACGCTATAACTAAACCTAAGCCTAGCAAGGTTAGCATTCCAGTAGGTAACATGCCAGTCTCGAAAGGCCAATCACAGGAATACTTGGCTATATGGATATTGTCTGTTGTACCACCCCAGACGATTCGAATTACTCACCTCATGTCCCGAGGTCGTGGTCTAGCTAGGCATATGGCGACAGCGACCTCCCAAGAAAACGTCTATTTACAGGATACAACTACCTAGCAAAGCATAGCTCATAGCTAGCCAAATCGGGAAATAGGATCAACATGCAGGTCATGTACACAGAATGTATACGAAACTTCCATAATGTTTCCGACGCTTCTCTTCCCGCTATACCCACTCAAAGCTCCATCAGTGGCCTCTTCATCCGAATATGCAATAATGCAATAGGTTCGGGCTGATTTCTCTCCATTCATGACTGTCGCCGTAGCATTTATCGGCAATCACCAAAGAGCGGTGAACAGCTCTTCCTTAAAGAGCCGATCTCATCTTGTAGAGCGACGCAAGGGGGCAGGTCTTTGACCTTTATTTAGTCTCCCATTATCCCGAGGGAGGGGAATCAATGAATCAAGGACATTGAATCTTGTCATGAGAGCGTGCTCGTGTAAACTGGATATGCGAGCAAAGCTTATTGGAAGTGGATTTGCCATGCGACAATTGAAATATGGCCCGATGCGTACAGCATATTCTAGTACTCCTAGACTGGATGCTAAGGTTTATGATCGTGCCCGTCAAATGTATACATTAGTGCGTTGTACATCTTGAACACGGCACAATTACTGGAGCTACTGGAGCCGCATGGAGATCCTTAGTTACATTTGGAGCGGAGCCTTTTTCCTAAATGTGATATTCTTCAGCCTCTTTGAGAAATATCCACTACGGCCCGTGCTACTATTTTGATCGGCTTAGGATATCAAATGGTCGGGATATTTGGTTATCATAGACTAAATTGCACAGCTGAAGTCAACGGTTGTTCTAGTGTCAGCCTTGGTTCTGATACTATCCCCGCACGTGCTAAAAGACAATCCAACACACTTCTGGATTTTAGGACGCAAGGGATGTGAAGGATTCCACACTGGTAGGTGATAGACCGTCCGTGCTGCAAGTCATACCGATCTAACCAGTGCTTCCCGATAGAAGGTTCCGGCTATATAGTTCACCACCAGTGAAAACAATACTTAGCCCATGTATAAGAATACTTATAAACTTGTACAGATACATCGTCTGTAAACGTCTGTAAATCAATTGCACATTCTGCTCCCAGGTTTCTCACCAGTATGAGTCACGGTCGAAAGATGTGCTGCACGCGGAGAAGGGAAAGGCCCAAAGATAGCCTGCCACATGGACGAGGGGTCTCTGACGACGAATGCCATGCAGTGCTCAGTCCCTCTTTTGCCTCTAGTGCCGTTTGACGTCTGCGGTATTCACGGCAAAGTAAAGCTGCCTCACTCCACAGTGGCAATTCTGCTAGACTTGCTCGTTCCTACATACAGATGTCTGCCTACATAGTAGATGAAAAGAGCAGGAGTCACTTTCGCAGTGTTGAGTTGTAGCCTGTTTACAGGCTGTCATCCCCACCGACTTTTTGTGTGTACCAGATACATTGTCATTGTATTTGAGGCCCTGCCTGCATTGACCAACGTATAGAATAGGGTAATAGGAACACACAGCAGTTCAAGGAAAAGAGGAAGTAGAATTGCCCCTTGGGAAAGAAATAACCGAATTTTGCCAGAGGGAGGCATCCTTTTTCAATTAACAAGGAAGACCCTTCACGGTGGAGGCGATCATTGGGCCGCAAACATGGTTGGGCGTTACCAACTCAAAGGTATTAGGGAGAAATAGGAATGCGACATAGGTAACCAGCACAAAAACCAATTCAGACACGGGATAGAAAAAGAAAACTACAAACAGAAAAGAAGTCAAAGTAAATCCAAAGTAGGATGTAACACAACAACAGTACACAGTAAAATAAGAATAAGAGCAGAGAGACCAACCATGGATCCCAGTAGCCAAAACCAAGGATTTCCCCTCCAGCGGGTCCCGAGCTTAAAAGGAAGTATGTACACAGAAAAAGCAGAGAGATACATACAATCGAAGTATTCCCAGGTACCATACATAATTCTAAAGAGACTAAATCGATAAACGGATGACGCTATCCCCCACTTTGTTCTTTTTTTTTTTTCTACCCTTTTACGTTGGGTACCGAGAGCCTCTTCGTGAGACCTATGATTTTTCCTTTTCCCTAGGTTTTTTTTATTTCTTTTTTGCTAACCTTCGGGTGTTTACTCTTTCTCTTCCTCTCTTCCTCTCTCTCTCTTTCTTTCTCTAGATCCCTCTTTCTTAGAGCTTCTCTCTACCTTCCTCCCATTCTCTGTCGAGATTCCATATCTCAGAACGACCCCTCACTTCTTTTTTTTATCGCTGCCCATCGACTCCACTCTCCCCACTGGGTTCTAAGACCGTCAGGCAGAGGACCTTAAATTCTCAACCCAACCTCTGCACCTGCAGTGCGCTCCACCATTCATCGTCTGCCAGAGAGGCCATTTTCGACTTTTTTTTCCATCTCTTTCTTTGACCCAACGCTTCCGCCCGACTCTTAGCCTGACATTCCCACCAATTTCGATGGAGACATTGCGATCTGAAAAGTACCATCTTGCTCTATCCGCTTGACAGAACCGGTTGTCCGTTGCCTGCCATCGCCCGCTGCGATCGGCAGGTCCGCTTACTTGTCTGAGTGGCCCGCTTGGGTTGGGCACTGGGGAGAAGAAAAGAGAAGCCCGTTCCGAACAGATCCAGAACAGGGTTGAGAGGGGCAAGAATAATATCTATTCTGACTCATTGTCAAAGAGGACCATTAGCTTCCTGTAAGTCCACCATCTTCTGGAGCCCTGTGGGAGCCACCCACGTCGCCCTTGTCGGAAGGGGACCAACCCTGATTTTTTATTTTTTTACGTTAGACACCCGATCGCCTTGCAGCCCACATAATGGCCAGTAAGGGCCCCCGGCCTGCCTGCGTCGAGGATTACGACGAAGAACGCAACGCTGCTCTACCCGCCACTAGGCTGTCTGCCAATATTGCTGCCAATTCAGCTGCCAAAATATCCTCCAGGTTGGAAAGATTCCAGGAGCCGCTGATCGACGGCGCCAGTGACTCAGGTTATTCTAGTCGCACCGCCGCTACGCTTGACAGCACCCAATCTGCTCCTTCAGGCGGAAGGAGCCCACCGATCCCTCTTAAGCTGGACACCCCCAGACGTTCCGACCTCACCAGGAAAAGTTCGACCAGAGAACGAAAGGACAAAGAACGATCTAGACTGCCGGAGGAGACGATGGTTGGTGCCTATCCGGGCGCTGCCCATCATGCTCATGTGCCCCGGTCGTCGTCCAAGTCTCATCGACGAGAACCTTCCCGCACCCACCAATATCACGACAACTACTACGACTACGCCACCACTCAATACCATTCATCCACCCCGGTTGATCATCGACAAAGTGACTATTCCTACTATCCACCGTCACGACCCCCCGTCCCAGAATACTCCTCGTCCCCGCACACTGCTCGATATCCCGGCGGCGCCATAGAGAGCATCCACGTCAGTCATTCTGGTCGACCGAGTCGCTCCCACTCCTATCACAATTACCACTCAAACGGACGCCCCATGAGCTTTCACGGGATGCCACATGGAATGGGCTCTCCAATGCTGCCCCCGATGTACCAGCCGCATGAATATGGCCCTCCACCCGCCAACTCGGCATACATGCAGCAGTATTCCTCGTCGCCATATGGAGCCTCCTCCTACTACGCACCATCAGTCTCGGATTACCCTCCCTCGGATTATCCACGAGAGCGATCCCAGTCCCGGGAACCATCGTCACGCCGTCGGTCTTCCTCGATCTACGGGCCCCCACCACCTCCACCGATGGACTCCGGAGATTATTTCCCATGGCATGAGGATGAGCCGCCTCTGGAACGTTATTCTTCGCGGGATACCCACGAGCGACCTCCCCCAAGGCACCAGGAATACGATGAGGACTATTATCGTATGCCACCCCCGGGAGCCAAGCCCAGGCCCAAGCCCAGAACTGCCCCGCAGATTCACCAGGCAACGCGGCCAGAGCGGCCAGACCCACCACGCAAAGTGCATACAACCGCCGGTATAATTCACTCGCAGCGTCGTCCATCCAGAGGGATGGACCGAGGCATGGACAGAGATGCAGACCGCATGGATATGTCCGAGCTTGCGGGGGCCTTGCCGGTAGTTCAGGATCGGGCACATCGTCGCCTGTCAAGGGACGCCCCACAGCTGGAGAGAACCCACAGCCTACGAGATCACCGACGATCTACGTCTTACCAGGACGATCGACGGTCTGCTCAGGTGGCCGTGGCGAGCTCGCGGCGGCGGAAGCCAACCGAATACTATTACGATGAACCATCCAACGCCGGCGTGGACCTTGAAGACCGCGAACGCGAGGCTGAAGACTACCAGGCAGCTCGCTCTGGCCGAGCATCAGCTACTGCACTGCCTCTTTCTGCAGAGGCCTTGCTCCCTACTAAAGCGTCTCACCGCAACGGGAGCGAGAGCAGCAGCCAGAAAAGCCGGAGCAGCCATGGCAGTGGCACAGGCTCGCGGAAGGAAGACGACAAGAACATGACCCTTACGTTGAACGGATTTCAAATTGGATTTACACAAGAAGCAGTCGCTGGAAAGTCTATTAACATTCGGTCTGGGCAGACTGGGGCTGTACGATTGAACATCGGCGGCCCGCGGCCTCCCAAGCAGTATGTGAACGGCACCGGTTCTGATTATACGGGTGGCTCCAGCCGCCGGGAGCTTGAAGATGTGCGGCGTCCTCGGGAGGACAGGCGGTCGGAGCGATCTATTCGCCGAAACAGCCAGTCAGCCTACGGAGGTACCCGCTACCATTGATCTTGCTTTCCCACCTCGTTAGATCTTGTGCTTATTTTCGGTTTCTTTCCGTTTTTCATTTTGGTTACGTATATCTGTTGTGATTCTATTCTGTGTCTGCATAGCCATTTGTGCTGGGCCTGGTTCGTTTGTCAAAAGTTTCGATTGCTTTGGTGGTCTCTTCAGGATCGGGTTGTGGCCGGAACCCAAAAGAAAAGATGGTATTTTTACCTAAAGTGAGAAACCGTTGGGCGACTTTGGAACAGGCTGGACTTTGTCGTGAAGTCTAGATCCGCCTTATTGCCCACGGGTCTTGCTTAACTGGGAGGACTTTTTGTGTGTGATTTCAATTGCAACTGCTGTTTCGATTTTCTTTTATATTTTTTGTGTGCTTGGGCAAAACGGTCGGGCACGACGCCCTATTGATCTGTCTGTTATGGCGATATGATTGTACGATTCTGATGACCTGGAATGACAAGTCTGATGTGCTTTACTTTCTGATGTCTCCCTTTTTGTCAGCGTTTCATGTATAGCCTTTCTTGTCATTGGGCCTGTGTCTTTCTCCCGGTTACTTTGTTCGCGATTCCGAGTGGCGGAGAGAGATTATACCCATGTCTGTTTACTTGTCATGTCTCAACGGGTCATCTTTTTCTTTGGCCATATCTACTACGACTTTACGTGTTTTGTTGGTCTCTGGTTGTCCCTCATGGACTGTGCCTCGTAGGATATCTTGGCTTTGTATTGTTCCCATTCAACCTGGCAATTTGGTTGCTTTTTTATTTCTGCTTCCGCATTCATTGGTCTTGATACTTGCTTCCTCTCTGCTTTTGCTGATTGTTGGTTTTGATACCCCGCAAGCTGTCTGGGCGTGATCACAGATTTTGACTGTGAAGGACTGCTGATTAGAGCTTATCTTGAGCGGGAGGCTTTTGTTAACTTCAAATCTTGAAATAATTGATACACTAAGAACCTCAATCTCTGATGCGCCATGCTTTCAGCTGTAGATATGTTGACGTTGATTTCAAGTTGTAACAAAACTCTTTTTATAACTAGATCGACCCACGGATCCACGGGTGGCCCCGGGCCAGTGTGGGGGTTGATGTAAGCGGGTTGCCCGTGACAACGATCAGCGTAAACACAGTTCCCAGCCTCTCTTCCAACCTCCTCAATTTCGTACAGGGAATTACGTCTGATCATAACTTGGTGGGTGATTTCCCATCTCTTTATTCTTCATATTTTATTAACACCCATCTAGACTCTGTGCTGCCCCATCTTCCACGTTTTCTACCCACATTCCACGACCACATTCCATCGTGTCAAAGGGCGATCTCTATCTAGATCTGGTGCGGATTACTTGCTTTAATGTGAGTTCACGACTCTGAATTCCCAACGTTGATGGCATCCGATGTACTAATTTTCAACTAGTGAGTCTCGTCTTGAGCCGCGTGCTCTTGACCACTCTAATCTCATCATGCCTCCAGTCTGGCCGACCGATGCTTCACCCGACGTTCCAGCATCCGCAGCTGCTGGGCTTTATGTTCGGGATGCTGGCATTGACGATACCGCAGACACAACGCCTTCCGTGAATCTCATAACCCGCACCCTCTTGCCCCGCGCAGAGACCACAACAAAATCCCATAAACCAACCTATGGCCAAGGCACGGTCGATCCACACAGCATCAAGATGCAAGGCCTGATGGCCTTGTTCGCCATCATCGGACTAGTTTTTGTGTTGGGAGGAATCTGGTTCTTCTTTTGGGCCAAGAACGGCGGGTTCGTCTGGCGCAAGGGCGACTGGGATGACTACAAATCCACAGTTCTACGACGAAAAGGACCCGATGGTCGGACTCTGAGTAACGCCACCAAGAGTACTCGACTTGGTGGCGGAAGTGTCGTTGGCAAAGGCTACACAGACGACGGGTACTCGTACACAGATGGAACCTACACCGAAACAGCGACGACCGTTACCAACGAAAAACCACGACGCAAGCGGTTCAGAGAAACCGCCAAAGAAAAGCTCCTACAACGCAACAAGCACGCGCAATGGGAAGGCGCAGACGATGCCGATGTGCGCGCCTACCGGGAAGAGAAGCCTGCTCGCATTGGCGGTATGAACCGCGAAGCCGACGGAACTTACCACGGCAGCGACTACGACACTTCCGCGCCACCTACCACCTATTACCAGAGTGAGATGAGTCAATCGCAGGACTTTGCCTACGAGCAGCCACGTCATCAGCCGCGTCGCGATCCCTCTGGGTTTTCATTCACTGAAGGCAGCGAGGATGTCATCAGCCAAGTCACCGGAGAGCCAAGAATTCGTGATCCATCCACTCGTCGCCACAACCGCCGTCGTGAGCGTGGTGCCCATGCTCCGCCATCCGCCCCGTCGTCGCGTACTAGCAGCCCCCGCAAGCACCGTGAGCGCCGCGTGCCTCCCGGCCACTTCACGGAGCCGCTGGATCTCTCGTCTGTGGGCTCTCGTGCTGAGTACCAGTACTCTAATGTTGACACTGAGGACTCTGGTACCAAGAGTTACAAGCACCCGATTCCGGGCTTGACGAAGGGATACCGCCGCGACGGACGAAGAAGCCGCCGTGATAGTCTGAGTGATAGTGAGGGCGAGACAGAGTACTCCTGAGTTATGACTGCGTTTTGGACCCCTGACGTATCATATGTCCAACTTGATGTTTGGGATCTGGTTTTGAATGTTGAATGTGTTTTTATTTCTTTTTGGGAAATGGGATCAGCGATACTTTCTGGCTTTCTGCCGATAGGCTTACGGGTATGAATATGGGAACTTGTTTGGATCATGTAAATAATGAACAGAATTATGATGTGAATTGACTGAATTTCGAAGCAAGGCGGATCGTTCAAGTCAATGAGTTGGAGCTGCGCTAATGAGTTACTTTGTGATTTGATATTGGCCTGTAGCCTTTCCAGACGCGTGTTGGAATTATAATCCTGCTGCGCCAATTCGTTTTCCTGTCCGTTATTCTTGTTCTCAAGGGCGAAATAGGACACAGTGACATGTTGGAGCTTGTCGATGGTGCGATTGACGGCTGCGAGAATGTCCTGCGCGTAGGTTGTCGATAGTTAGGAGATTCTAGTTGCTCCGCAATGCAGTCCGTAAATAGTCTCCCTCGCACCCGTCTTTGCCGTACCACGTGCCGCACCATGTGCCGCATCTCTCGGATCCGATAGCGATTTGCTGAGGCATAGGGCTCCCCCTTAGAAGTTACGCCACCTTGGCATTGATCACGGGGATTGGCTCAGGGGGCGGCGCAGGAGTGTGAGGCCGACTGGTTGGTTTATTAGCGGGGCAGACTTGGGAGAGTCAACAGGTAAGGGTGCTACATGAATCGGGTGAATGTGATAGTTGATAACCCTCCCAACTCAATGGGTTTCGTGGGGGCCACTGCTCGCTTCCCGTGACATGTTTATCCTTCCCTATTATCTGTTATCTCAGGTCTAGCAGAGCCAAAAGTTGGGCGCTGTGTATATTGCTTTTGGGAATGCACCCTCTGAAGAAAGTGGGGGTCGTGGTCGTGTTGCAGAGTCTCGGATGTTGCGCAGCTCAATGTTCTTCCATCACATTGTGTCTCATCCTGCCATGGGTTTGGAGATGGAGCAGCGCATGAACTTATGCAACAGTTGGGAAGGCAGACTTCAATTCTGTTGTTGGTCAAGGAATCTGGGGTGATTGGCGGCTACATCAGTGATATCGTGACGAGCTTCGATGATAATGCAGATTGATATAGCCAACTGCCCCGCGATGGGGTGAGTCCGTGTGACCCCTGGCCAGAGATGTCACTATATGAGTCTTGCAGTATAGTCGTCTATCACATCTCGCACGAACGGACGCAGGTACCAACATACAGAAGTGTTGGTAAGCAGGACCCTGTCAGGTACGTGATCAAAGTTGAATCTCCAGGGCAATGCCGTTGATAACCGGACACTTTCGAAGTAAAACGAGGGGGCATTGTCCCTTCGTAAACTGACCCTTCTTCCAAGGGTGTTGTGAGAGAAAGATATCACAGACTCGATGCTCAAATCCATCCAATGGCCATTTCTCCGCTATCTCCTCTGTGAATTAGCGCCTGCGCTTGTGTCAAATTTGTGGTTTGGTTGGTCACCCACAGACGCATGAAATGCAGCTGTACGCCCATTGTAATCCATGTAGATCACGCACGGGCAGATTTTGTTCACATCAAACTGGGGATCTATTGGAATCCTCCGATGACCGGCAGATCATGTGCTAGTTGCAAAACCTCTCTCCCGCGACTCCGGCGAGTAGGCGCTTGACATAAACCAACTTCATTCATGGATACGCGCCATGCATATCGAGCTCGGAGCAACATGTGGCAATTGACGGACCGAGCCGCGAGACATAACTGTTGGTTCCTGAACCGGATTGCAATCCGATAAAGTCTTTATAGAGCCCTCCCCCAAGGCCTTGACTGTGTCAATCTGATCTCTCCTGGTTTATCTTGAATAACAGATATGTAACAGTCATGGCTCTGACACTCCAGGAATTCAACCTTGAATACAACAGATGGATCCGGTCTCTGAATGATTCCTCTGGTGAGTAATCACAGCCCTATATCAAGGAGGATACCCTATAGCTGACTCGGATCGAAGGGAATCTCTATTATACATGGGACCAGTCAGGTGGCTCATGGACCGCTGCGACCACAGTTCAAGGTTCGAGGTAATTGGATCCACTCTTTAATTGTGAGAATGTTCGGGGATCTAATGTGTTTGACTATAGCATCCCGGTGCGCCAAAGCCCCTCGACACCCACATCCTCTAAGCCCAACGATGCATACGGACATCGGGCCCCATTTCCCGGGGTAGGCCGCCATGCAAGTCGACCAGACGCACAGCGGCCTGGCCGGCAGGGTCACAGCACTGGGTATCCCAAGGATCAAAGGGAAAGCAATTCCCGATTGCCAGATGCTGGGCACCAGAAGCTCGCCAATGTTCATCGTGTGGATAGTGGTATCTACCTCCAAGAGCGAACAGGGCGCAAAGCAGGTCGCGCCAGCGTATCCGAGGGTAGCGATACCACATCCTCGTCCAGAAGTGAGTCAAGTGATGCGTCCATGTCGCAGATCAGCATCGAGAGTCTTGCGGATCAGCCAGCCTCGGCAATGGTGCTAGCCCACAAGGCTAGCAGTTCTAGTCATCGAAATGACCCCATTCCCGGTGATCTACGTCAGAGGTATGAGATGAAGGTGGTGAGTACTAGCCTTTTGTCCATTATATTGGTTAGTTGACTGACTTGAAACTAGCAAAAATCGTCATTGGAGCCATCATACGTGATCACTGGCAGTGGTTGCAATCGTGAGACGCTGGATCCTCGTAAGTAATAGACGAAAACATTTTCACTGCATGGTTGGCACAATGTACTGATCAATTAATTCCTCCAATCAGGGTATACGAGACAAGCCAGCAAGTATTTCAAAGTCGGCAAGGTATGCTCACATCTCCAAGCGTCTCAGTTCCCAGAAACAATATTAATGACCGATATTACATAGGTCTTCGCAATGCTCTGGCATGAAAATGCCGGCTCAAATGGAACCATTCTCAGCGAGAAAGCCCAAGCAAGTCCATTCACCAAGGGCAAGTTCCAAGAGCCCATATACAGTAGCATCCGCCGCATGATAGTCGTGAAAGAGCAGAGAGGCTGCTGTTGGTGTGTGTACGTGTCCGAATCCAGTTGACCTCGCTTGTGTCAATAAGATACTGATCCCTTTTTAGACCAGTCCTTACCTACGGCGGACAAGGTGTCGCTAAAGCCGGCATCGACCGCAACAAGCATGCTATTATTCATATGCGAGGCGATAAGCCCCGGGTTCAGCGGGGTGAGCCCCGGATGGTGAAAGAGCCCTTGGAGGTTGTACCGGCCAAGTTCGACTCGAAGCTGGATTGTATGTCTCGGGTTAACTTCGGCAAGATCTATACTGTCGAGCACAACGTCAAAGTCTTTCCTGTAGGCAAGATCTCGGAAGCATCAAGACTGAGATTCCTTGAATATGCTCGAAGTGAGTTTTTGTGATTTAGTGCGACTCAACGAGGTTCTTGTATACACTTCCATGTTAATTTATTCAATTCAAATTATCAGAATATCCACATATCAGTCCCAAGACTAGACAAGAGGTTTCCGTAGCAAGCATGGACTGCATGGCAGCCATTGAATGAAGTGAAGCTTGATTGTAGACTGTAGTTCATAATATTGGTCGCCTGAGGCATCCATAATTACTGTCAACCTGAAATCTTTCAAACTCACCGCCCGGGACAATCTCACCGCCCGACAAAATTTCCCAAAAAAGTTTCAACTTCCCAAGACTCGATCAAGCAAACGTCTTATCACAATCACAATGAAACGCAAGTTGGACGCAAACGATGTCCCATCCCCCGAGGCCCCTGCCGCTGAGGAGGGAGAACTTGACTTTGAAGCTCTTAATCTCGACCCCCGATTGCGCCAAGCTCTGATCAAGGAAAAGTTCACCAAGCCCACTCTTGTACAGTCAAAGGCAATCCCACTTGCGCTGGAAGGAAAGGATATTCTCGGTGAGTGAGGGACATTCATACAGATTCTCAGAAATCAATCGCTAACAGAATCAGCCCGTGCGAAAACTGGTTCTGGAAAAACCGCCGCCTATGTCCTCCCAATACTGCAAGCCATCCTCCAACAGAAGGCTGTACGTGCCCTCTTGCAATTATTATTCCGATCTGATGAGGATGAAGCTAATCCCAAACAGACCGACCCCTCTTCAAAAGCCACAACTGCTCTTATCCTTGTCCCCACGCGCGAGCTTGCAGAACAGGTTCAAAAAGTCATCACGTCTTTCGCCAGTTTCTGCGGAAAGGATATTCGATCCATCAACTTGACACAGAAGGTGTCCGATGAAGTTCAGCGCTCAATGCTGGCTGATTTCCCGGATATTGTTGTGTCGACCCCCACCCGAGTTTACAGCAATGTCAACAACTCCGCTTTGACATTGGACAAAATCACCCACTTGGTTATCGACGAAGCAGACCTGGTGTTGTCATACGGATACGATGAAGAAATCAATGCGCTTGCCAAGGCCATCCCGCGAGGAGCGCAGACATTCTTGATGAGTGCTACACTCACTTCTGAGGTGGACACATTGAAGGATTTGTACTGCCGGAACCCTGTGATCCTGAAGCTGGAGGAGAAGGAAGAGAAAGGTGCCGGCGTTAGCCAGTTCATCGTTCGGTAAGACACTCTGCCGCGCTTCGCTCTAGCAATTGCTAACTCAAGCCTAACAGATGCGCCGAAGACGAGAAATTCCTTCTTACTTACGTCATCTTCAAATTACAACTTATCAAGGGCAAGGTCATTATTTTCGTGGCCGATGTGGACCGATGCTACCGTGTCAAGCTCTTCCTCGAACAGTTCGGCTTGAAGAGCTGTGTCCTCAACTCAGAACTGCCTATCAATTCACGAATCCACGTGGTCGAAGAGTTCAACAAGGGCGTTTACGATATCATTGTCGCAGCCGACGAGCAAGAAGTACTCGGTGTGTCTAAGAAGAAGACACGCGAGGCCAAGGAAGCAGAGGAAGAAGCCAAGGAAGAGATGGGAAGCAGCGAGGACGAGGAGGCAGTTGCCGAAGAAGGAAAGGAAAAGAAGCAACCACAGAAGCGCCGCAAGATGACCAGCAAAGAGAAGGACTACAGTATTGCCCGCGGCATCGATTTCCAAAACGTCGCCTGCGTCCTCAACTTCGACCTCCCCACCAGCTCCAAATCCTACACCCACCGCATCGGACGTACCGGCCGCGCCGGCAAAGCAGGAATGGCTCTCTCCTTCGTCATCCCCGCCGATCAACACGGCAAGCATCGCCCCACCTCCATCCCCAGCACAAAGCACGACGAAACCGTTCTCGCCAAGATCATCAAGCGCCAAACCAAACTCGGCCACGAAGTCAAGCCTTACCACTTTGAGATGAAACAAGTCGACGCCTTCCGCTACCGTATGACCGATGCCCTGCGCTCGGTGACCAGACTCGCAGTGCAAGAAGCACGTGGACGTGAGATCCGCCAGGAACTGATCAAGAGCGAGAAACTCAAGCGCCATTTCGAGGAGAATCCCGAAGAGTTGCGCCAGTTGCGCCATGACGGCGAGCTGCGTGCTGCGCGTGTCCAGGCGCATCTCAAGCATGTTCCTGATTACTTGATGCCCACCAAGGGGCGTAAGGGTATCTCGAAGGAGAATGTCGGGTACGTTGGGTTCTCGAAGTCGAAGCAGAATCGCATTCGCAAGGCCAGAGATCGCAACCGTGCTCGTGGGAAGACTGGTGGAAAGGTTGATCCCCTGAAGACGTTTAATCGGTCGAAAAAATAGGTACATAGTCTAAATTCTGCGGGCGTTTTGGTCCGGATACCATTGTACAGTCATATATGAATCAAAATAGTTTCAATTTGCATTTTCTGGTCTATGTCTACTTGTATGTATTGTTTGTAAACCAGGCACCCACCTGTTGCCTGGTATATGGGTGCATAACCTCACGGGTAGACCGAGAATGCTGGACCACCAGGAGGCACAACTATCTCAGGTTCAACCTGTTCTAGTCCTAGTCCGAAATCAAACTCAAGCCATTTCTTTCCGCTTCTTATTTGCCGAATATGCCTCGATACATCTCGAGCAATTTGAAGGTGACGTGCATGAAGAGAAGAACCCGTCTCTGGCTCCGACACATGAAACGGATCGTTCGGTTCTGTCAAATCGAAAAACCCAGGGCCAATCCCGAGCCATTCAACATCTCTCCATGACCCATTCCACTCTGGGCCAACAGTTTCAGGGCGGTACGGCGTGCCATCTGGATCTTTCCCAACCCATTTCAAAGCCGGTAGCCAGTCGCCGCAGCCCTCAAGATCTAACCATTTCAGGCAGTATGTCGAGCGAGACAGCTGGCGAAGGGTACTTGCAGCCTCGGCCCAATTGTTATCAAAGGCATCTGAGGTCAGGAGAGGCTTTACCGGGTCGCGAATGCGGGTGCGGACAGCGCTTGGATTCCGAGTTGGCATAGGCCAGTGTGCAAGTGAGAGATGGGTAAGTGTTGGTAGGTGTACCAGGAGATTGAGTAGAGCGGACCAGCTGGCGGCACTAGGCTTGGGGTGTGCTAGAGATAAGGCACGCAGCTCGGGGAACCGCAGGGTCTGGGTGACAGCCCTAGGTATTGAGGGACTCGAGATATCACCAGGCATGCCTTCCTCATCCATGTCACGTACTTCTTCATCCCATGAGGCTGGGACGTCCTCCTGTATCTCATGGCTTGAAACACCCACGGCTGGGCTTGTGTGGAGGGTCAATTCGTGTGAGAGCTGTCTAAGGCCTATCCAGTTCCCCAGAGCATTTCCCAGGTCTAATTGACGAATTCTAAAATCGCCATTGACGCCCCTCGACTCGTCAAAGTCTGGGTTGTCCCTGGCCAGCTGGTCCTCATCCCGTTGGGTCAGGAATATCGGCTTTAGTCCTTTCATATGACCCGCTAGAGACGAGTTTCTTGAGTAAACGGCTATGTAACTCATCAACAGCTCCTTTATGTGATTTGGAAGTTGAGACAGGAACGGGCCGTCATATTCAACATGCCAGCACCAATTCAAAGCCATCGATTTCAGCAAAATGTGCACCAGACTCTTCCGGCCCGGGAACATAGGCCTCTGAAGCCGATTCAGCCGGTGAATACTCTCTTCCGAGGTCCCCGGTGTCCGCCCACACAAGTCTTGCTCTGATGCCGCATCGTTGCTCCGGGTGAGCCAGCTCGCCGGCGGCGGAGGACCAACAGTTGGTCGAGACGGGCGAACACCGAATACAGTGCGACGAACGCCGGGGCGAGGTCGCGGTGGTCGAGTTTCGGGGAGCTCGAGTAGCCCTCTAAGCGACGGATGAACAGATCGTGGAATGACAAACGAACGCTGAGCGCTCTGAGATCTCGGAGGATCATCCGAGGATGGACTGGGGATTTGCGTACGGCGAAGGTGACTGATCAGGTCGTTAACTGATGCTGTCGTTGACGCGGAGCCGGTGCCCCGGACTCCAGACCCGCCATGCTGGCGAGACACAGATGGCGCGAGACTGTGATGTGCGGGGCTTTCTGGCTTTGCGTGAAACCGCTGGTGCTTTTTGGGCATCTGCGGCCGAAGTGCGGAATTGAAGGAATGAGTTGAAAGCCCCGCGTTATGACGCTTATCGCTCTAGATTTGATGATAAACACAGTTTACCGCCTTGGTACTGCTGGGTTATTGTCACCGCCTCAATGCATGCTTTAAAGTCTTTTTTTGTTTACTCCGTACGTTTCCTCTTTTCATTCTCTGTAGGATACTCAGACCTTAACTCGCCCTCACTCGCATTTCTGAAATACCGGATGTCAAATACACATTTGATTTCGACGTTCTACCGGTCGACTTTCGTTCTCTACGCTCCAAGAATGCTAAACGCAGCAATGCGGATCTCAAATTCGGATTTGCCCACAAAGGAACCAATTTGCGCGTAACGTAACTACAAGTACTGCTGTTCCCAAGATGCGATGGGTACCAGTTGGTTCCTTTGTGTGTGAATCTGAATTTTCCTTCCAGACTTCCCCAGTGAGTCCTCGCGTTGCTGCGTTTAGCTCCGATCGAGTCACCCACGGTGTACTTGAAATGAACGAACTTGTGGTTTGTTGATAGCGGAATGTATTCAAGTTGAATTTAATGATTGGTTGATAGTGACCACAGCCCATTTGTGGTGCTAATACTTACTCAAAGGAGTAGACAAGCAACACAGACATAGGAACGTAGGTTCATGCTCATAGCTCACTGTTGCTCATAATCAAGTCTATGCAATACAATACTGTACAATCTATTTACATTTTTGAATGGCTTAGATATCCCGCACCCAGGAATCGTCCTTCATATGGCCCTCGCGCTTGGCGCCCTCTTCCAGCCAAGTCTCAACGAGGCCTTCCTTGGGATCCTCGTCAGGCAATCCACGCGACCGGCGAACATCCAAGACAAGGTTCCTGATCTTCAAAGTGACCTCCTTGCGCAGCTCGACGGCTTCTTTATCATTCAACAACTCATCACTGAGCACACCGACGGGCAGATCTCGGGAACTAGGATCGCTCTTTTCGATGCGCGCCTTCAGCTTCTGCCACCGGGAGCGCATGTCGCCAAATACAGCATCAGACTCCACCTTTGAACCAAAGGTGACGCTGATCCGTTTGCCAGGCCTGGGAAGGAAACGCGGGAATTCCCGACTCTCATGCATGACATCGTCGAGGCCCTCAATCCACATTGGAACCACATCCGGGCACTCTTTGGGTTCTAAGATGAGCCGCGCAATTCCCCACTTGAAATAGCGCATGGTCTTGCGTGGTGATTGGTGGATCTTGCCTTCGGGGAAGATATGCACCCAGGAATGCGAGTTGCAGGAGTATGCCGAAGGTGCTAAGTGCGCATCGTGACCGTTGGTTGTGTACGCGACTTCGAGGTCCGAGAAAGGATCGACGCAGACGTTCTGCAGGCTCCAACGCTGCATTTCTGGTAGGGCGCGGTGGTGGTCAACGGGGAACGGACCCTTCGATAACAAGCGAACAGCCTCGGTCATAGCGGGCTGGGCTAAGCCACCAAAGATAGAATGCGCGGAACGGTGAGTGGGTAGGACTTGTCCCATGGCGAAGAACAGAGATAGTGGTCTGTGATTATTTCCGGTGAGTAACCCGATCAATGGAAGCTTCAAGCGTGGCTTGTAGATACCTCGTCTGATAGCAAATATCATGGCTTCCAAATGACCACCGTTTGTTCCAGAATCGCATAGGCAGTATTCCCCATATTATTGGGTCGTCCATTCTAGTATCCCGAGGCAATGTCAGCCACCACGTCTGTAGTATAGGTTGTCGCGATCTGGAAGTTTTAGAGACACGTACACGCTGATATGGTTGGAAACTATCCAAAACAAAGATCTTAGCAATTGGTCTGTCTGGTACTGTACTTCGTCATGGCATACCTGTAATCAATCCTCGCGTCCGTCGGGAAACGTCACGGCGAGAGTCCAACAGTTCCGTGAACGCTTCCTTTCCATGGCACTCTGCATGAGACAGAGCCGAAAGAAAACCGCGACACAAGCCTGCCACTCCCCATATCGTAACGTTGGAGAGAGCCCTCCAAGGGAGGGACGGGGATTCCGCTGTTACGCTCGAATCCATGATGGGTTAGGTAAGAGTGCTATGCGCAATCCATGAACAGGAAGGAGCTTTGCACAAGCTAGTAAAAGCTTGGGAAAGTGACTGTTCACCAAGAACCAGGTGCAATTGACTCAAATGAAGTTTTTGAAGATTGTCAATTTGTCGCGTCCTTGGGAATCGTGGTTCTCGGAATCACATGATTTTGGTTGGGGTTAAACCAGATAGACCAAATCAGCACTCTAGCGAATCAGCATTTGTTGAAATGAGTATTGAATACTCAATATATGCAACTGACTTCCATACTTCGGTCACTTACCTCAGAAGCCCTAATATCTTAAGTTATTCGGCCATAAGACCGAACATTTCGTCTGTTGCTTTTCTATATCCCGCGCACGGACCAACTACACTCCCGACTCCGAGCATGATTTTCTCCCCGGCTACACCCTGACAGCAACACCAACCAGCAATGTTCAAATCAACCCAAGCACTATTCGGCGGTCTTCTCTGGTGCGTATCTTGCTGCCAACTAATACACTGTATTCTCCGAACATTCAACTGACAATTCCTCCGAATAACAGGAAGACCCCGTGGCGCCTCTCCTCCCCCCCAGAAGGCCCGACAGCGCAAGCGCCTGCGCTCCGTGGATCGGGTCGTCGACACTGTCAGCGCCGCTCTCGAGCGCAATGGCCAGACATCCAAGGCCGTGAACCGGTGGTTTGCGGAGATGCCGCGCGAGGAGGAAATGCTGCCCAAGGACAAGTACACTCTGTTCGATAAGAAGGAGAAGAGCTACCGGAAGAGCATTCACAGTATGTTTCCAGTCCTGCTTGGTCAATTTACGATGATACCGTTTGTCATCACTGCATCTGGTCAGGTGAACTAACCGCTTCTTTTCACTTTCAGAGCTGCCCAAGTGGACTCGTGTCAGCCAACGTGTCAACCCTCCCGGTTTCTAGGCGGATTTTTTTCTCCCCTGCGCATGTACTATACATCCGAATCTCGACTCCAGCGGGGGAGTTGTCGGAGCGAAAAACAACATATGGACTACCGGAGTTTTGGCTTTTTGGAATTGCAGCGCGGCTATCTGAAGATGATGATGGCTTACAATTTTCCATTATTACCCCAGCGCTTAGATCAGGCTTTCAATTGAATGCATTTTGACTATACTCCTTCATGCTCTTGCCGGGGTATGTGGAATGTACTAATGATATGTAGGACGAATATTGTGGTAATGAGCGTATGACACAAGAAGTGATGAGATCTCGGTGATCTTTTGAATGAGTGCGAAGACATTGTTGGGTTATAGGAAGGAGCGCGAAGGGAACAACGAGAGGAACAAGGGAATGGTGTTCAGAGGAATGATCGGTTGAATAGAATTCATGAGACAAGGGGGTTCGAGACTTTTCTTTTTTTGGCATCATGGTTTGGGATCAACTTCCCCGAAGCAGTACGACAGCATCTGTTGACTCGAGACGCCACTTCCTTCAGCTTGCCCCGATTGACCCGGCCTTCGTGGAGGGCTTTTTGAACACGGTACCCTCGATGGACATGCTGCCAATCCTCAAGCGTTTCTTGCCAGCCCGCACCTCCTTCGTACCAGGCGTTCTTCTGTGCAGTGGACATCTCAAATCCTTGAGGTGGTTTTGGCAAAGCCCAGCAGCCAGGGTCAATGTGACCATCAGGTGGTTCCTCAGCCGACTCATCATACAGTGTAACGGTGCGGATCGCATCTCGCACCCCAGATATCTTTCTCTGCTTGTTCACTGCGGCCCGCCAGGAGTCGATGCGAGGTCTCTGCGCTCGTTTGCGTCTGGCAACTGGATACTTTGGTCTAGGACTCCAATCAGGCGATGGATAAGGAACGTTGAATCGGGGATCTCCCCACTTGCGGCGTGCATCGTTAGAAACCCTGGATACGGGATCAATTACGAGCCATGTCTCTTTGTTCAGCCAGTGGTTGGCAAGCAAGGCGAAATGATATGGCTTTTGTCCAGGAGTCATTTCGTTAAAAAGCCACACCAATTTGCGATCAAGCCTTTCCAGCATTCTGAGCTCCCAATCACTCAAGTCATCCGCGGAATTCCTGCCTTTCAGCTTCCTTTTCTCTGCGGAAGAGCGAGTAACGTCCGTTCGTGGCCTTTTTCCATGGCGAGAGGAGGCTGAAAGATTGGGGCCGTATGTGGATCGCCATTCATCATACAACGCTGGCCTTGTCTTTGGGATTGTGTCTTTTCCCTGGTAATGACCCCTCGCTGGGGCTGAATACCATTGGATCGTCCTGCTATATATGTGTTGTTCATTTGATAACAGAACCTGATTCCCAACGATGAGTCTGGATTTGAAAGATGTTCTGTCCTCAGAGATCCGCAAACAAATTTCAGTGCTGTTTCTCTGCCGCCGCGAATCGCCACGAAGAGAAGAGCCCGGGTCAGAAATATAGCTGGCCAACAAGTCGGTCATTGGCGTCCCAGGAGGCCCGGAAGAATCACCGATGTTGTCACAGAGCGCTCGGTCTCGCTCGATCTGCATCCTTGCTGACCATCCACGGTATCTACGTCCATGACCATATCGATGAAGTTGTTTTGACTCCTTGATCCGAATTGAGCGGCTGGGCTTTGCTATCTCACACTGAGATCTCGCAAATCGCAGAACAGATTGGATTTGGCATGGAATTGGTTGGCCTCTCTCACTATACGACCACGGGATCGATTTTCGTAGTTGGTAGGACTGGTTTTGTCGAGTTGGCAAGGATTGAACATACGTGAACGGCATCGGTTCGCGCGTGGTGGGCCTTGCTGCATTCCCGCGAGAATTGAACAGAGGTATATGGTTAGAGCTGCTGTTATGTGGCTGTAACGGGTCCCTGAATATTTCTTCTAGAATCGAACGAGTGATGACCGGCTTATTTATGATAGTGGGTGGCCGGGGCCCGACTGTCCCCGTCGTATTAGGTCTCGTCCTGTCAGGTGACTCTTGGTGCTGGACGATATCCGGTACATGAATAGGTTCAGGCGCTGACATGCTGTCTTCCAGTGCTCCATGACACCTCACTCGAGAACAAGGATTCCAAATGTCATCGGCAGTCGGATAATCATCATAGCTCTTGAAGCACTCTGGCAACCAACGTAGTATTCCTTTCGGCCGCCGGCGGCGCTTTTGTTTCTCCACGTCGCCCGGATCCCACCATATCCAACTATAGTCATCTTGTGCAGAGTGCCACGGCAATAACTCTCGGACTCGAACCAAGAAATCACGGATTACTCTCTTGTTTCTCTCGTGCGTGGCTCGGGTGACCCAGCCATACCATGTGCGTGCGTATCGGATGCGAGTGTCTTTGCCGACTCTCAGCACCTTGGCTCGATTGAATCGTCTGATGAACCCGCCGATCTTCCAGAACAAGACTCCAAGTATAAATATAATGACCGTTCCGGCTAGGAGCTCGCCAAATACTTTTGGGTCAATCGACTTGTCGACTTTGACTGGTGTGTTCGGTGGTCGTTTCGGGTGATGAGGGACGCCTGGTGCGAGGGAGTGATATTGTCGAGTAGTCACTGGCGCCATCAAGTGGAAGCCTGAATATACTCGCCAGAGTTAAAAATGAATGGCATATCGTGTCGTCTGTACTCTCGTCTTGTGGCGTGCAAGCGAAGAGTTGGAAGCCGGAGAAACAAGGAAGTAGCAGGTTACGATCGAGGCTTCCCTGCCATTCATTGCTTTGATATCATCTGTTTACATCATTTTGCCTACAAGTTACTTGAATCTGCCAATGTGTCTATCAAGGTGGATTTGCCAATCCAATTGTGGCGACAAGTCACTATATAGCCCTCGTGGTTCTGCAATTCTTCGGGTTCCATAACTCTAGTAGGTAGACTCAATAACAGACTCTCCTCGGTCTTACTGGGAATCATGAATGAGAAGGAAGCTTCCAGGTAAAGAAGGAAAGGAGAAAACAGCGAAGGAAGGTGGATCTAGATCTCGAGGGGCGAACGGAGAAGGAAGGTCAGAAGACTTAGAACGTCAATCTGGCCATTATCTGGGCAGATGACCTATGCCTCTATCCCGCTGTTGCCAGATGCAATTAGAAGCCCTGGAGAAGTCTAGATGCCTTATCCCGTCTCTGGTGGCAAAACATCTTGGGAACCAGACTGCAAACCCCCAATGCTGATGGCTTTGATATCAGAGAATGAGATTGAAAATGACATGTCGAACTCGTCAGTCGCAATAATCCGATTCCAAATCTTCACATGTCGGTGTCGGATGATAATTCAAGCTCCGAGCCAATTGGAAAAATCAAGCTGAATGGATCAGCGGTGTTCGTGCCAGGGTACTGGTACTGGGTACTCTCGATCGGAAGTCACTTACCCGATTAGGAAACAAACAGATCCACAGCCACACCGCAGCCACTCCTTGCAGATCTAGCATAAAGGAGCCACACGCCAAGCCACCTGCGGCTGACACAGTGGCTGTGCACTATTGACTTTGGGAAACCCAAAACAAGGTCGTGACTTCCTTTTGCATTTTGTTGGGCTCCGAATCTGCATATTCAGACTCTATGCTGGATACATCATTCTATCATACTATCGTCATGATGATCTTTCTCCTCTGGTCAGGCTCGACCGCAGATGCCTGGTTCGCAGATTTCGCAGATACGACACCTCCTATCACTTGAGATGCCACATGGTTCTGTGGGTGCTTGCAGGAGTTCCGTGATCGACTAACGAAAAATATCCACAGCTCTCCAAAATCAACCAATCTCGCGTTTTTCCGCATCTTCTGACATTCCCTCGCATTTTTTAATATTTCGGCCGAAGTGGCGTGAGCACAGACCGATCTGAGTTCCAAGGTTATTGATGAGATCGGCGGGACGATCGCCCAGCCTTAAACAAGATGCAATCGGGTCACACAGGATCTTGGTCGAAAGTCGAAGCTTACTCTCCTTTTGGAGTCCATCCCGGATCTGAATCTTACCGAACACGCGCACCTGGGATCTCCGCTAGGATCCTGCTTAAACTGGGTCGAGTCTCGACTCCTGACCTGGTGAGGCTGAACCTGCAGGCTGTCAAGATGTGGCTAGTGAGTCTCACTCTTTACTCCAGCGCCGGCTTTTAGGGGCCCACTGGCCCTTGAGTGCCCATTGGGCCCCATTACGACAAGAACTTCTGAAAAGTTCAATATCTCTCGAAAGGGGAAGGAACCTTGTTGTTTGCAATGGGGCTTCGGAATCCTGATTCCTTTAAATAATGGGGCTTCGGGGTTTGCAGTCGAAGATCCCGGCCCGGTGTTCCAGTGACTTGATGCCCACTCAACTCCTATGTAGAGCGCCACACTTCACCGTTAGGGTGTGGCTTACAGCTCCTGTGTGAAGGGGTGAGACCATGCAAAAGAGACATTGCGGTCTGCTCTTATCCCTTAACCCGACTCGGAGATCATGTCTCAATTTGGTTTAGTTGAAATGGGCACCTCGATCTACTGCATAGCAAATCTACCATAGCCGTGATGAGATACTTGCATACTAGTGCACGCCACAGCCAAAAGGAAGGGTCGGCCAGAATACCAGTTGCCAAATGACAAAAATTGAGGACTCGATACGGAGTAGTTACCTCGCAATGATGGGCTGGTTTCACTGCTTGATCCGTGCACGGAACTATTGAAATGAAAGGATGACACTCAAAATCATGACCCCATAGCCTTGCGAGTCCGGTATCCCCACTTATATCGATCCCAGCCCCGCACATGAACGGTATTCATGCATGCCAAGCCGTTTCCCTGTCACATTTGTCAGGTCTTCCTAGGGGCCCTCGTGGCGATCTGAGTTGGCGCGAAGAGGGACCAAGTCAGAAGCTTTACTTGTAGGAAAGTGGGACGGACCCATGTCGTAAAGGAACACTGGGGTCGATCCCAACGCTAACTCCAGATCTCCTGCAAAAGCATAGTCGATCTCACAGATCGCTTACCTGCTCTCGACACTGTTTTGCCAGGACGCGTACCCATCGATCATTCCCAAACAGGCTTGAAGCATTGAGCTATTCAATGATCTGCCCCACTGTGCGGTTCTCTCTACCAGAACGTGCTGCGGCAAGGATCATTCACCATACCGAGGGATAGTTCTATCTACTGAGCTCACAAATGTAGTTCTGGAGGATATTGTGGTTGCCTTGGCCGTCCCGGGTTCCTGATCACAGATCATCGCTGGAGCTAATCTCGTACTTCTGGACTGTGGCGATAGACCCGGACCCCATCCATGGGCCACGGCCTAGTTGGGTTATGGATCAAACGTTTGTTGGTTCTCGGCGCGTGTCGCGAGGTATATGAAGCTCTGGCTACAGCCATGTTGACTCTTGGTCCAGTCTCCATCATTCTCAGACAACATCCTGATCTTCACCGATTCACCGGGCTCCCTATCTTTTGTTTCTTATCTTTCGAGGTCTTATTCAATTGCATTCTCAATCAACCTCGTCCATTACTTACCAGTCCAAGTCCTCGAGTGGTGAAACCCTTGAATTACAAACCGTTCCAGCCCGACTCTACCATCCCAAAGCACCAAACTGTCAACCAGCAAAGAAGATGGCTAGCCCCGAGTTCACACTGTCCTTCGATATCACACCTCCAACGGCCGCCCAACCCAACGTCCCTTTCACACTCCCAGTAATCATCGCCGTGAATCCAATCGGGGCACCCGCTCAGAATGTGCAGCACCTCGTCGTCAGCGCCTCCCTCCGCAACGAATCCGGTACGGCAGCCGCTGTCGGTCTCGGAGGCAGTCTCACTGCAAGCGTGCGCAGTCGAGCCGGAAATGCAATGAGTGGATACGCAAAACTCAGTCCGCTCACCATCTCGCAGCCAGGAAAGTACCGTCTGCGAGTGATGCTCAGCGCAGCCTCGGTAAATGGCGTCGTCACCAAGGAGTTTGTGGATTCGGCGGTTATCGATGTGCACGCCGGTGCAACTGCCCAACGGCCAAGTGGGTCAAACCCTTTTTCTTTTCCCTCTTTTCTGTCCATCTGATTCTGCGCGCATTTACCCGTTTGGTTCTGCCCCTCTTTTATTGTCTGGTTCTCTTCTTCTTAGCTTCATGCCCAGGCGCTCGCTGTCCCGTTTCGGACTACGCTGACAGTCCAAATCTCTAGGTCCCACCCAAGTAGCTCGACTCCAGCAGCTAACGGCTGAGAATCTCGATATCTCTGTAGCCGATATTGCGACTTGGCAGCGTGCATGATCGATAGATGAACAGTATTCTTTGTGCTTATCTTCCTTTTTTTTTTTTTCTCCTAGGGGCTCTCCGGCGTTGTTGTCGGGCATTTTGTTGGCTTGGGTATACGAGAAGAAAAGTGGAGGTTAGCGAGGTTTCCTTGGAGAAATGCAATCTAATGCGGAGTACAACCGGATTCCTTTTCCGCTACTCCGTACATGTCCACTTTTCTCTTCTCCATTCCATATTTTTCGCTAACTAGCAACCGGGGAAACGTTTACCCTAACCAGTTGATCGAGGCCCAGAAATTGTACGTACGATGGATCGATCTGATCGGGGGCAAGGAAATTATCGGACAATAAAAGTCCATCTTGAGTCAGTAAGGTTATTTCAGGCTTTGACGGCTTAAACGACTTGCCATGCTTCTATCAGAGGGAAGTCGTGAAGATTACGTTGCATATCGCGACTCTCTTTACCCAAATGAGAAACCGCAAGTCTTCAGAGTTCAGGCACCAGACCCACATACCCAGTCTTTGAGCAAAGCAATTAGCACACAAATATCGTCGATCATCTAGAGAATGACACGCCTTTCTTTGGTCCAACGGCTATTCCAATATATTTCCATTGGACCATTTGGTCCTGCTAGAGCAGGCTCCATATAGGTTTACGTACTTCTAGTGCTGCGTAGAAGATCGACCTAGCAAGAAGTCATTATGATTGTTTTCCCGAATACACCCGACAGTATGGGCAGTGGTTACTCTATACATGAGACCCTGAGGTATGAAGTTATGACCGGATGTAGAGCTATAACTAAGTATTGAGTACTTACGTGCAGTATGTACAACGCTCTCAAATCGAGGTATGCAGTACTTGCACTCAAAGTGCTACAAATCCTCACCGATCATTAAAAGCTTGGGGTACTTCAGAAAACATAATATCAGAGCCCATTTTGCTACTAAATTGCCCAAATCATAGATTCAAGTACAAAGGTCCATCATTGGTCAGACCCGTCAAGCTGTCATGGGACATGCGGGCCGTCCTCTGTGACCAGCTAAGTCAGTTTAATAGATCACCTGCATTTTCCCCCCGCTTGTAGATCATCTAGTGCAGAATGATATCTTAAAAGGAATCACTTGCTCTCATCATTGGTGTGGACCGCAGCTCAGCACAGGGGCACTAGCACCAGATTTCTTCCTGTGTCTTATCATCTCTCGGCTATGTTTCCTCCTTGATCTACTAATCAACCAAACAGCGAATCACACCTCCCAGCTCCCTGACTTGCAAAAATTTACATACCTTGGTCATCTCCTTCTGCAAATGAGGGTTCATCCGAGCAGTCACCCGGGCAAGGTGTCTGGCAATGCATAGCCCAGCCTTGCCCGTACTAAGAGGCTTTATAAAGCCATTTCCCGCGAGTCATTCCGATCCTATTTCTAACCTGAACAGCGGATATTGACATCATCTCCAACCCCTACGTGCACATCATGGAGACAGGATAAAAGCCTTTACCCATATCGTTTCCTCCAATAAATACAAACCTCGCGCCTTCCATCGCTTAGACAGCTAAGCCAAGAAATGCCACAACAACGCCACCACAGAAGACACCACACATGGCCGCACTGCGGCTCAGAATTGTGCATGCGTCAGCCACACAACCTAGATATCCACGTCTCAAAGCCAGACGCCGGTCCCGCGCGCTACATCGCGCCGTCCTTCCAGACAGCTGCAAGCGTCAGACAAAACGAGCTACTCTGCGACGACATGGGGATGCCAGAACTAACCCGACAACCGAAGAGGGTATCTCGGCTTTGGTTTCGGTCGAATAAGGCGCGAACCGGAACCGACCAGATTGCTCTGTCGGGGTCGACGGGGCAGACTAGGATTGCTTATTGGGGTGTGTTGCGGCGGTTGACACGTCGGCCGCCTATGATTAAGTCGAGGTCTCTGGTTGGTGTGCCTTCGGTTACGGGGTCAGGTCGGAATTATGTGGCTACTGGCAGTGGTTGGGTGATGTTGCAGGGAATAAAACAGGACTTTGTTGGGGGGTCTGGTGGAGATAGACTAGCTGGGGAGGTTGTTGATGCCGCGAGGATTCCGAGCGTTCTGAGCGAGAGACGGCATCGGAGGCGTCATTCTGAGCAGCCGCGGGCGTGGAGGGAACCGAGTGCTGCGCTTTGGACGGTGAAGGAACATGAGGAGTGATTGCTCTTTTATTATTTGTTTCATGGTTGGTTGGTTTGGGTTTGCGTCTGGCTTTATATTTGGCTTGATATGAGTGATTTCGAAAAGCCGGAGCGTCTTTCCTTTTGCGCTTTGGTGACAAGCTACAAATCAAATTATACACTGGTCCGATGATGGTCACAGCATGGATATCACGCTCGTTGGGTAGATGCAGAAAAGGTATAGAGTCCAAGTTCGTAGTCCGTAGACTTCGGCTAGGTAGGATGTGGACATCGTGACCGTGGAGATGGAAGCGGTGGCAGGCATTAGTCACACCCAGGTCTTAGAGGATGATCCAGTACGTCCACTGATATAATCTCGTCAGTACGAACCAAGGTAAACGGGCATTTCTCTCCGGCTTGTACTCTCGTCTGCGGGAATGTGGTTGACGTTATAGTCGGTTCATTGCGGTAAATAAGAGCATCCGTCGGTTGCTACCATATCAGTGTCAACGCCTTGGTATATAGCCTAGTGAAGACCAGATATTCCTCATAGAACTATTCAATGTTGGAGTTCTCCCAGATACATGAGTATTTGACTGCCAAATGGACGGTTGAGCTTCAGTTGAGCTTGTCAATGAGATGAGAGACATTGAAGATCAGCCACTCATTTGGCAGCAAATCCTGATGTATCTTGCGGAGGGGGTGTATCAGGAATAAAAGGATGGACATGGTATCGAATCGTATACAATACCCTAAAATACCCATGGGGATTACCCCGGCTTGCACTTCTTGACGAAGCCAGTGATTGTGAATGTCAACGTGTCGTAGCTTAGTGCGTAGTTGTGGTAATTGTTTAGTAACAAGGCCGATGGTCTGCTTGTTGTCAAACTGCAGGGAGACAGGATGACCAGTATTGATATCGATTGTTTCGAAAAGTCACCTCCGCATGAAAAGGGACCTGCCAGCTTCAGACAAGGCCAGCAACTCAGCTTCGGTAGTATAATATTGGTCGTGATCGTTTCCTGCTTTGAGGCATTCCAACCATTGCGGGAACTCGCTGCAGACCATGGATCTACGTTGTTCGCGATCCTCGGTCCTGGACACGCTCCATGCGCCTGTCAAGTCATGGGAGATTAAGAGATCACGTTCGAAGCAGCGCGCCGGTCACCGAGTCAACCGTCGAAAGTACGTCGAAGGATGTCCTGCGACATTCCCATGCTGGTTGTCTTCGGGGTTCTGAGAGGAAGAATGAAAGACAGGATGACATATAGGAGAATATTCGCAATACATTACCCTGTCGACGGGATATTGAGACTGTCAATCGGAGTCAATTTCGTCGGGAAGAGACTCACCGCAGGCGACCGGGAAAGCTCGACCATGGATGTCGAGGGAGGAGAAAAAACCAAGCAAGCACCAGATCGAATTGAGGGTAGGAAAATCCGGACGTAGGCGTAGCCGCGTAGCAGCATTGTAAGTCGGATGAACAAGTTCAGTGGTTTGCAATTGAATCATGGCGTAGTTTTAGGGTCGAGTACAAGTCAGAAGATGTTGGTATCACCAGCTAGGTTCTGTGTACACAGTTAAGTGGACAGGGTTTGCGCTTCCAAAGCAAACGTCAATTGATTCAGGCCAAGGTAGCTGTGGATGAAATGGATCGAAATGAAATGGATCGAGGATATCAGTGTGTGGTAGTTGCGTGTTGTGACGGTATCTTTGAGACACGGAGGATTTCCAAAAGATCTACAGTTGAACCCGCAACGAAGATCTGCGTCCACCACGCGAACGAGACGTTAACGGGAAACAGCTTGCAGTACGTCACAGCACGCAACTACCATGCACTGATCTCCTCGATCCATTTCATCCATTTCATCGACATTTACTGTCAGACTCGGATATTTTGTGATGGAGGAAAGAGTCCTGCTGAGTCGCCTGAAACCAGTGATAAGACACACACTCGGCGGCAATCAGCAAAGAGAGAAATTCGGGGGGATGTCGAAGTTCTGCTACACAAGAAGAAGAATATATGAGACGAAAGAGATTGATTCAATTGTCTGGAGAAATAGATGGTAGAGAGTAGAGACTGTATATTCTAAGAGAAGAAGGGAAAGAGGGGGAAACGGGGTAGTTAATGGACGCGTAATGCCGCTACGCCATAGGCTCATAGCCAATCGAGTGCCCTGTGGGATAGGACGATTCGACACATCACATTTTAAGCGTTTTGTTTGCACAAGCCCTCAACCCATTCCTGATCGGAACTGGCGTGCCGTGAGTGCAGCGTGTACAGCTTGCTTCCAGCCGTGTATCCTTGGCTGACGGATTTGTGGGGGCCAAGTGACTCACTGAGACATGTGTGCCGAGACCCTCGGTTAGCACGGAATTCTAGAAGGACGCTAGAAAGCTATTTGAACGTGTTTGATTGGCGAAGAGAAATGAACGGGGAGCACACGTAGGGCTGGTCTCACAAGAATGCGTATTCCGCTGTCTTATTGTCCTGGCCCCGCGGACATTGGCCAACTAGAGTGACCCACTTGGGCGTGCGAGTGGAGTCATATTCCACGAAGGGACTCAATGTACTCCGTACTCCGTATGTATTTGGCGTTGGAGAGTTGGATGTGTTGTTCTGGAATGACCGGATATCTGAATGACTGTGTACGCAGTACTGCGTATATGCACATTCGGGCCGATGGAATGGCCCAGGTGTCGACGTGTCAGTTCGAGTATGGGAGATGGGAACACACAGACGTCGAGACGTTGCGGTGAATCTGCGGGGTCCAAAACGCGGGACGAGGAGGCTCCAAGATAAACATTGTCTCTGATTGGCTGGAGGCCGGGCGATAGGGCACTTCCGCGCTCCAAACCAGGGAATCTCACCGACACACCCATGAATCACGCTAAACCTTAACAGTGGAACCTTCGGGCTCGTTTTGTTGATTCCCGTTGGTTGACAGTCATGTGTCATGAGTTTGATTGGGGGTGCCTTCACTAGGCTACTCCTTTCGCATGTCTTTGTCCGTGTTCGACTGCATCATAGCTGCTTCCTCCTGCCTTCTGATTGGTTTGCCCTACGGGCCCTAGGACGATCACAGGAGATGGGAGGCTACCTGTCGAGTGCAATGTCTGGAACATAAATAACCCCGTTCCTCAGGCTCTTTGTTTTCGCTTTTTATCTTCAACTCATATCTATCCTAGTGATGCACAGTCAATCCAACGACTACCCTAAAAGATCTTTCTCCCAAACATCAACTACCTCCATTACTTCTCGCATTACGCAGTGCTCCCAGGAGAAGAAACACTCTAAACTTTCAAAGCTTTTCCGATCCAAGTCTCCTGCTCCAATCGACATCCCACGACCCTACCAGGACACAATGTCGCAGCCTCGAGATATCCCACGGAGCAATCCCGACGCTTCATACTTCCCGGACCAAAGCTACACCTCAACCAGCCCCACCCAAATGTCTCCAAGCATGTCCTCGCCGCAATCCCCCAAGCAGGACCACATTAAGCGTGCTCCCACTCCGACCCGCAGTAACAGCGGTGACTACAAGCGCTACAGTGGTACCGTCAACCACTATGGACGCCATTCGAATGACTGGCTATTCGGCGGTTTCAGTGTTCGCGATACTGTCCGTGGCAGCCTCGACAGGCTCCGCAACCAGGATAAGGAGAGCTGAATACCTGCTCCTCTGCCATCTCGAATACCACCAAATTTTGGAACTCCT
This sequence comes from Penicillium bovifimosum, assembly GCF_028826915.1. Classification (NCBI taxonomy): domain Eukaryota; kingdom Fungi; phylum Ascomycota; class Eurotiomycetes; order Eurotiales; family Aspergillaceae; genus Penicillium; species Penicillium bovifimosum. Next base: position 2,021,145 of record NW_026622714.1, on the reverse strand, counting down.
TTGCGGTCGACTCTGGCCTGTTCACGGCATAACTACATCTCATATGATGCCGCCCATTCCAGCCCTTCGGCGAGAATCAGAAATTCGATTCGCCACGGTTGAAGCTTTTTTGCTTCAAGGCTCTGGTCTGCCCGGTGCGGGCTTCATCGCAGGAATGTTTCGATGCAGTTCTTTGACATAACTATATGTGGATTCCCAGTTGTCTTTGATCTACCTCATCTTCAACTTGACTCCTGACTCTTTGGCCTCCCTGTACGTGATCGCCGAACTTGAGATCTCGCCGGTCGCTTATCATACGCCTTCGGGATCTTGAATGCTTCGTTAGTTCCTATATTTTGAAATGTGTTGAATGTTCCTGTCTCTTTCTATGGATAAGCGCGGTTTTATTTCCAACTCGTTCATGTGCGAACGGACCTTGGGAATAGCCTCAGCTACTAGTTGTGAATTCATATCTTTACCAATAAATTATTTGTATCAGAGGCGACTCCATCAGTACAGATAAGCCTTACATATTATATTCTTCATCTTAGGTCGAGCACCGATTCATAAATTTGTAGTGTCGTTAAAAGTTGGCTTATATTGTCAGAAATGGCCACATAGTCCATCAACCAGCCAAGTGGCCGAGCAGTAACTCAGCCATCTTATCTTCCTTGGTCTAGTGGTGATGATTTCCGCTTGTCATTAAAACCGATAAGCGCGGGAGACCGGGGTTCGATTCCCCGAGGGAGAGATTTCTTTTTGCTTTTTGCCGATATTTTCTGGCAGTTTTTACTCAGCGCAGCGTATAATTTTTTATTTTCCAACGGTCTCGATGCATTCATAGATTTCTATTCACATCTGTATTAACTGTTATGCCGACTATTAGGTGGGTTCTGTCTGTTGAGGCGTTCCAACCTAAAGATAAACTCAAGTTCGGAGATATATATCGGTCCGAAGTTGAGAGTTGCGGATGCAACTTTTCATCCCATGGTGTGTGTCCATCGAAACATCCAATGTTAAGACATCAGGAAATCTGCAATCATCCTTCAGCCCGGGCCTTCAATAAAACACGCTTCAAAATCTATCAACATGTGGTATCGAATCCAGGCAGAACTGCCCCATTCGTCATGGTGCGAGGATGTGGCTTGTGCCTTGGCCACGGGAGCCTAGATCGGGGCTAAAGCTAGGCGATATTTAAGACATCGCGCCGGCCCAGTTTGACCCCCGACAGTTCTTCGGCCATCATGGACTTCTTTGCTTCTCTCCGTGGTACAATGCCTGGGGTATTTGGGGACGACGATGAATCCCGGGATGGATCACCTCTTCCACCGATCCACACCGCAGTTGATGCAGAAGATGTGGATCAGGTACGCCAATTGGCTGCCACGACAGGCCCCGAAGATATGACAGCGGCTCTGTGTCGAGCCTGTCAATCAGGCAAAAGTAAAATCGTTGAGGCTCTTCTCGGGACCGGGCGATGCGATGTCAACGCGACAACGGACGGGAATACGCCATTATTTGTGGCCGCATCAAAGGCCGAGTTGGAAATTGTCAAAATTCTGCTTCAGAATGGTGCAGACGTCACGATCAGGTCCAAAAATAGACGAGACAAACTCCCAGCATTCACACCTCTCCATGGAGTGGTAGACAGCCTGCGCCCATATCAGAAGCTCGATGACCTGCCTCGCTACGAAGAGTTAATGCAGTTGCTGCTAGATGCTGGGTGTGATATCAATGCACGAGACGCCCACGGGAATACTGCGCTTCTGCTCGCCGCACACAACGAAGTCCCTCTGATATCCTTCCTATTGCAACATGGAGCAGACCCGAACATCGCAGAAGACCGGGGAGGCACGGCTGCGCATTTCTTCCACCATCCTCTAGACCATCCAGAGTGGTTTCAAGCGCTCATGGAGCATGGCGCCCGCCTGGACATTGTTCGCCGCGAAGATGGCCATACTCCCTTACATGCTTTTGCGTCCAAATGCCAATTGGGCGATCTTTCGTTGTTCCGTCCATTTGTCTCGGATTGGTCGATGACCGATGGCAAAGGAAACACACTGCTTCATGTTGCAGTCTCGAAGTTCCGTCTCGAGGACAAGACTGTTGCGGAACTGTTGAAGCTCGGAGTGGACCCGAACCATAGGAATCACGAAGGACGACAGGCTATTCACATGGTTCAGGCATCCAGAGAGGCCCTGCCGAAAATTTTGGACATTCTATGCGCAGCTGGTGCAGACATTGAGGCTAAAGACTCTCGTGGAGGCACGCTTCTCACGAACACCATGCGTGGACACCTGGACTGGAATGGTCGCGAGCTCATTCAATGCCTAATCAGTCGCGGAGCCGACATCAACGCACAGGACTACAAGGGCAATGGCGCATTGTCATATCTGGTTGAGCCATATACATTCCGTCCTGAGAACTTGGAGTTCTTACTTTCCCTTGGAGCGGACCCGAATCTCGCCAATCACGAAGGGGACACATTCCTGCATCGTATTGCAGCGAACTTTGCTACCATCAGCGAAGACACGGTTCTCTTGTCCATGTTACAGCTGATCACATTGGGAGTCTCTCCGACGCTTCCCAACTTCCGAGGTCGTACACCTTTGCATATGCTGTGCAGTCAGTCGTCGGATAATTTATTCGCAGCTCTCGCAGAGGGAGGCAAATGTGCTATCGACCTTCTTTTGGACGCGGGGCTTGATATATCTCTCAACGCGAGTGATTACCAGGGAATACGTCCCATACATCTTGCTGCCACAGTATCGGAGCTCCTGACCGGCAAGCTGATCGCCCGCGGGGCCGATATCACCACTTGCACAAAGGATGGCCGTAACCTGCTGCATATTGCGTCAACCGCGCGACAAAGCAACGTGGTCGGGCTGTTGTTAGACCACTACGACTCCGACAACCTGAGTTCAACGATCAATGCTACCTCGACAGATGGCAGAACGCCATTGCATATCGCCTGCCGCTCCGGACAACTGGAGACAGTGAAGCTCCTCCTCGCACATGGCGCAGATGTCAGCATTGAGGACAAGCATAATCGGACTCCTCTAGATGCATGTGCCGACTCTATCACGGAAGATCAGCTCTGGGAAGCTGCGGACGATCAAGAAAACATGATGAACACATATTCTGCGGCCGGAATTTTAGGAGATGATGATCGCCGGCCAAAAATGCCCACGGCAGGCAACAAAAGGAGGCGCGGGAATCCCAAAAGCTTGGGCTGGAAAGGAGAAATCACGTCCGAAAGTGCGACTATTGGAGTGGGACGAATAGTGCGATCAATGGCGTCTCATGGAGCTCTCGCATTCAAAGAGGGTTTTGGCGTGGGCCCCATGTACCATGCAGTTTCCAAGGGGAATGAGGAAATGGCTGTGGAGATGGACAGATCATTAAGAGAGATGAATATGGGTACGAATGATATTCTCTCACTTGAGACACAATGTCTTCTGCTGCGCTCTCAGCACCTTCCGGGTCTTTTTGAGAAAGAGTTCAAGAAGTACGTCTCTGAGACCAATGTGCTCCCAATGATACTGCGTGGCTACCACCACGAAGTTGCAGAAGTTCTGGAAAAGAGCTATGCTCTCATTGAGGACAAATCCTCCATGCCAGCGATCATGACGTCTCTTGGGCGATGGGGATTCTCGGAGCTCTTTGCTCGAATTGGCAGTTTGATGCCTGGAAACTGGATAAACGACACCACCAACCATCGACGTGGCAAGCTGACGCCATATCTTTTGACAGCTGGTCAGCGAGACCTGCCCAACCTAGATGTCATCCAGGTTATGGTCGAACTTTTTGGTGCGGATGTCAACATAAGATTCGAACCGGATATGGTCGACAAACCCAGGGTTTACTACCAGTCAAAGATGGCATTAGCACGGCATTACAAGCCGGGTGACACAATCCTTCACCAGCTGGCTCATGGTACACACTGGTGGTATGAGCCAGCCATTCGGTACCTTCTACAACATGGGGCCGATCCAAATGCACGCAATGTCACAGGAAAGACACCCTTATGCAATGCAGTCTCACGGGGAGAGCTAGGCGGCCACCGCCAGCTTGAAATTACCCAAATATTGCTTGAGGCCGGTGCTGATCCCAATATCACCGCGACATGTGGCTATACCCCGCTGGCCATGTCGGCACATGATACCAAACTATTCGAACTACTGATTGAGTATGGTGCGTATCCAAATCAGGACCACCCCATGGAACTGTTCCAAGCCTTGTCAAGCTTCAACATCGACGTGGTCTCCGCTCTCCTCGAGATGGACCTGGACTGCAACACCACGGTTCTATCCAATGAACAGGAGCATTGGCACACACAACGTGTCCAAAAGATCGTGTGGGACGCCACAGCCGTCCTGCGTCCTATCCACTATATCTCAATGCTGCCTTTCAACGAAGCCAACAGCCGTGACCATGCCTGCAGAATGATCAAGTTCCTGATGGAACGTGGGGCTGATGCATTTTTGCCTTGCCATGAGAACCAACTTATTCTACACGAGATCTTCGCCGGCGGAGGCATCATTCAACCCTGGCTAGAGCTAGCTGATCTCGATCTTGAACGACGCGACCCTTCAGGTAGAACGCTGCTGCTGGCAGCGGCGAGCTGTAACATTGGGACAGACTCGTATGCCTGCACAGTGCCGGCATATCCACTTCGTGGTGGAAAGATTGGGCCGGCACTGTGGAAGGAAGATGACCCTACACGTGCTATGACCCTGTACGAGCGCGGTGCAGATCTGCGTGCTGTAGATAACGAGGGAAACAACGTACTGCATTACCTGGCGGATGTTCAAGCCTCCCACAGTATGTCTGGATCGTTTGAAATTCAGGAAACGATGTCACTTTTCTTGGAAAAAGCCCCCGAGCTGGTACACCAAACCAATGTACATGGACAAAAGCCTTGGTCGATCGCGGCGGAGAAGAACTTCGTTGAGTACATGAAGATCTTGCAGACCGAAGACGTGGGAGCTGAATAGTGCGGTTGGCTTCATGCTTGTTTTACTTAGTATTATGAAAATATGAGACTGTTCAAAGTCCAAACTGCTGTGGATGTAGCTGGTAATCTCAGCCTGCTCATGAATAAGTGGTAATAAGTGGACAGATTTACATTTACAGAGTAGTCTCGTTAGTGTGTGACCGGACGTAGGAACTGTCGTTATCCGTCAGAATCGTCATGTACTGTGTAGTTAAGACATAAAGCATTGATGTTATTCTACACAGTACTCCGTACCTTTCTACTCGTATTCGTATTTAGCCTCTACACGTGGCCTGTTTGTGCCTGTTTTGTGCCTGATCGGCTTAATTTTCAAGCTTAAAAATAGCCAAGGAATTACGTCATCTACCCCACACTCTCGGGTTGCTCGACGTCCACTGGTAAGCAATACCAAGCTTCTCTCATCAGCGTGGTTATATCAAGAATAACCACAGAAGATGAGCCATGGATCAGAAATGCCGGGGGAGTTTAATGATGAGGAACATGATACAGCCCAGGACCCCGAGGAGACCGGGCCTTTGCAGACACTGAGTCCGAGACGGCCGCCAGGCACGCAATGGAAGGCATCGTCGCGGGTAGTAGATGAGACCCTTGCGCAGGGCCTGTCAAACGAGGATCTGTTTATGCTGATCCGGCGATTTAATAAGGTTAGGCTGGCCCCATTGCTCAGGTATATCGAGAACAATCGCTGACATGTGACTAGCAAATCTACCATGTGAAAGCGGTTCATGATACCGCTTCCTTGAATCTAGATCTCAACCGCACGGAAAATGAGCAGTTTCCACCGGAGAAGATGCGCATGACGCTTGAGAGGTTTTATATCTCTGTTGTCGTCGGCGTGACTGAGCTTTTCCGCCATATTACTCGACTGCGATCATGGAAGGAGCCGACTCGGACTACGATTTTCTGCGCAGTATGTATCTGCCACAGCCATGAGAATCTTATTCTAGATGTCAATATGTTAATACTCTGCAGGGCTATTTTGTTGCTTGGGCTGTGGACCTCTTAGTCCCAACTATATTGGGTCTTGTCGTAGCCCTGATAATGGTCCCGCCTGTTCGAGTACTACTATTCCCCGGTCTTGCAAAGACAAAAGATCCAAATGCAAGCAATGTTACAGGGGCACAGACTGAATCCGAAGATAGCCTGACGGGTGCCCCTGAGAATCACAAGGGCGAAGCCGCTGAACAAGAGGCCAAGAATCTCGTTGACAGCTTTGCCGCCGTGGCCATGGAGAGCGCGGCGGCTAAGTATGGTCAAACTGTGACTGAAGAAGGTCCCGACAGACATGCCATTACCGATGGCATACAGGCCGCGGAGACCGCCGCGGAAACCCCAACCGGCGATGCACCCGAGGACAAGACCAAGAAGCCTATGAAAAAGAAGGTTGCACATGCAACGGATAGCGTTTTGCGCATTTTGAGCGATATCACTGATATTTATGAGAAGTTCGCCAAGTGAGTGTATTTACAATCCTCGTGGAAGCATTGCTAACGATGGGATAGCATCCTTTCCCCAACTCCGCCATTCTTTCTGGTTACGTCTAGACTGCGCCTCGCAAGCATTTTCACAGTGATATCTCTCGTGACACCATTCATCTCTAGTTACTTGATCATCAAGCTCGTCGGATTCGCGGTCGGACTCGGATTCTTCGGCGATCCCATCTTCACCTTCACCTTAGATCTGCTGAACAACAAAGTACCAAACTGGAAAGACCATCTCGACTTACAGAAGTACGAAAAGCTCCCATCCTCCCCCATGTATGGTTTTCTCGCTCGCCCTCTTACCCATGATATAGGACCCTACTAGCTGGCGTTCCCAACAACGCGCAGCTAACGTTGACACTCCTCCGAATCGGCGAGATCAACTCCTCACCACTACCACCCGCCCCATCGCCCTCCGACGACGGGCCGTTATGGCCAATCCGCCGCAAAAAGACCCAGACAGGGAGCTCGACAGACCTCAGTGTACAGGGTTCCTCGGATCTCAAATCAACAAACTCCGACGGTACCCCGTTGGAACCAAACCCCCCGAAGAAGAAATTTATCTTCAAGTTCCTCAAGTTCTTCCGCCGCACAATTGCAACAGCAATCAAAGGCCACATCGCCTTCGACCGCGCAATGGCAATCGCCGGTTCAGCACATACCAAGAACCTGATCGGAATGCTGCAGCAGCGACACTTTGCGGCAACGCCGTTTGGGCCTTTGAAATTCGATGCAAAGTTTGAGCGTAAGAGAGGCGCGGCCGTTATCGATTCGTCGAAGGAGCCTCCTATCTTGTACTTTACTACGTATCAGTCCAGTGGATTGGATGATCTTCGGCTCGAGAGTCGGAAGAAGGGCTCTGTGCTTTTCCAGATCCCTGTTACTGAGATCAAGGAGCTGAAGAAGACGGAGGGACTTGGTTGGAAGGGGAAGTTGATTGTTGAGTTGACGGCTGGGAGTAAGGAGGCGGCTGATGGGTTGGTTGTTCGTGGTGATGAGCCGGAACAGTTTTATCATCTTACTGGGATGAGGTCCCGGAATCAGTTGTTCAATCGGTTGGTTGCTATGGATGCGCAGTTTTGGGAGAGTCGGTGATTTGCGATACTACTTGAGCAGTGTTGAAGAGGAGGTATATCATCGATATCTTGATAGCACACAAGTACACATCAACATGCGTGATAAGCCTATATACGGTGGACAGTATGGAATCAATTCATTCATAGCGGCATGATGGCTCGAGTGCGAATCATCAGAGTCGTGCACGAGAGAGGAGGGTGTGTATTATGTACCGATGACTCAAAAAAGAAGATGTAAGCCTACTACATGAATTTCGGCAACGGCTGCCCTCGCAATACGACCAAAAATTCTTCACGATCTATAGTCTGTTAGTATCACGACCACCAAATCATTACAGACAATGGCTGACCTTTACTCTCTTGAAACGAGATCGAGATAGCCCCTTCCTTGTTTTTGACATTCACATTCTTCGGGCTTCTAGCCAGAATAGTCATCATATCAAGCGTCATCCCCCGAAGATACGGTAGACGCGGAAGAGTGACACGAGTATCCTCCTTTGAAGAGTCAATGAACTCCGACGGAATAGCCATGGTAAGCCACCTATCCGGGACCGTGTCATCCCACCGTGCGGCAAGCTGGAAGGTCGAACCACGACGCCATAGTTGGATCTCGGCGGTGCCTTTGCGGGATTTCTGAAGACCGAGCAGCGAGTTGCCCTTTGTGGACAGAGATTGGATACGTCGGGAGTAGAGGAGTTCATACAGGGGCGAGAGAGAGCCGAGGAAGGAACGGGCTGTAGCGTCGTTGCTGAATTCGATAGTAGTCTGGCTGGTCTTTTTTTCACAGTGCGAGAATGTGACGGCTGTCTCTGGGTGGTAGAGCTGGTCAACGTGGGTTGAGATATAGTCTGTGTAGTAGATGCGCGGGAATTGAATGCTCCTTGAAGAGTGGTCATATGTATAGTCGGCATCGCGGTAGATGAAAAACAATTCTGAATATCGCCATGATGTTCGGTTGCGGAATACCATTATAGCCTTGTATCGCTTGTGCTCGGTGCCGGAATCTATGACATCGTAGACGAGACCTGACGTACTGGGCTGTGACCAGGAGAAGTCCGGAGGGAAGCTCAATTTCAATATGGCTTTTTCAAAATCCTTTGCTCCTTGAGATGTGCGGAATTGTATACCGGTACCGATATTTGGAGCAGTGTCATCATAGATGTAAGAGTGCAAGGTGTTATAGTTGCCATCTGTCTTGTCAGAGCGCGCTTGGCACGTGTCGGACCATTGCAGTAGCACCTGGCGGGACTTATCCCCCCGGTTGACCTGGACTCCACTGAGAGGCATGAAGAATTCCATAGTTCCCGGTATCTTCTCCGCGGCGGAGGAGGTGATGACCAGGCGTCGGATAGATCGCCAAGCCTCACCGAAAGAGCGTTCCAGTATGCGCACCTCGCAGGATCTGACCATGACAGGCGGGTTTAGTGGTTTCATGGTTGGCGTGTTCAGTTGCTCGAAAAAATCCACCGAGCTTTTGAAAACGACGCTTTCGCTAAACTCTGCTGTATCGACCGGCTCCCTTTGCCACACGGCACCGAAGTAAGCTTCAGGAATGTTGATGAATTGCGCAAGATCTGCTTCAAATTGGAACGAGATCGAAACGCTCACGTCCTGGAACTTGAATGGAACGGGCTCTGAAATTCGGGCGCCAGAAAAGCCAGTCAGATTCGCATTTGATAGCTGCATGAGAGGCGGGAGATCATCTTGTGTGACTATCATCTGTCAGTGTCATGGAACAGCATGTCGGTATCATCACGTACAGTTTCGTTCAAGGCAGAGTGTACCACTTTGGTTACAGAGAACGATCTTCGGCTCGCTTTCGCGTTCCCGCGTTGCTAGTAATAGCATGTACGGAGCAGCCTTGGAGCGCATGCGAGATTTTTTACCTCCTATGCCGGCGTTGACAAATGTACGATAGAGCACCTTTTCCTGTTCGCTCCCTGCATCCTCTTGGTCGACGGCAATCCAGCGTAAATTATCGAGATCAAGGTCATCGATGCCGCTATCCAGACTTTCTTCTGGCTGCATGGGCTCCCAAATAGCAAGGGTTTGAGCGATCAGGGTCGAAGAATCGGGGATGTCGACAGAAGTGTATTGGGAGAGCTCCTCGTTGACACTCTAGATAGAATGAGTGAGAGAATGATGGATGGGAATGAAAAGACCAACCTCAGAAAGTTCTACTATTGACTTGTGCTCTTCATCAACCAGAAAAGCAATGGAGGCTTCGTGCTTCAGAACAACTTCATATAGAATATACGAAGCTTTGAGGAGGTCAACATAGGCTTGATGGCCACTTGACATCGATTCCATCGAGGGACTGAGACTGCCACGGGCACTAACGTAGTTGTGTCTGTTGCAATTTGCCAGAGTCGCGCGGGCCTTTGATTTATCATCAGTAATTATCAACCTGCATTTCCGGGGGATATCACCTTTAATAACCACCAAGTCGCCACTCGAAGCCAGTCTCTTGTGACCAATCTCCTTATTTGCAATTCATCATTCACCGATGCCTCAAATGCTTTCAGTATCTCGGCGGCTGGTTTATGCAATCGGTTCTGTGGCTCAAACCGGATTGGCCTCGAGATCTGCTCCTGGAGCCGGACATCACGCAAATGGTGCATGGCGGATGTCATAGCTTCCATCACGTTTGGATGACCACAGCCGGTATCAGAGTAGGCTCTTGAGTGGGTCATGACTTCCTTCCCCTCCATATCAGAGTCATTTGCCAATATTCCACCATCGAATGTCCGACCGTCGATTGAGCCGCCAAAGAGAAGCTGCTCACTGCGCATTCTAGAATGATTGTATCCACTCTTTACAGGCAAGGATGGCGAGGCATTCAAGGACAGCCATGAAGTTGGCGAGGACCCGTCAAAGACTGACACATCAGATTCTGGTATCACCGATTCAGCGGCTGTGGACGTGTGTTTGGCTTCGCTACCGCTGCCCACGGAGTCTCTGTTACTGGGAAGCTCCGATATTCCGGTGCGAACTTCCTGGATTATATCAATCTCGCAGTCTTCCTCGTTGTTGGCAGGTAGCTCCACGACATTAGGGCTCATCGGCGACACGACGGAGTCTGTTTCCCGAACAGGCGATGCTTCTGTACTGAGAACAATCTGCTCATCCTCTTTCATCGCCTTATCCATTGCCTTCTCTATACGAGCAAGGGAGGCACTAAAAGGACCAGTCAGAACGTGTGGTTTAACTTGCGACAAGTGAGGAATACTGACTTCCCAATCGTGCTCATACACAGGCTCAGATTGCAGTTGTGCACCATGACCTTGGATCTGATATCCTCAATGTGGGTCCGCTGTGTCACCCATCTGATCTTTTGCCATAGGCCCTTTCCATCGCCCATTTCGGATCCTTTGAACCGGACAAGGATGTCTCTCAGTCGTTGCAATGTTGCAAAACAAGCACTGAGTGATCTTTGGAGGGTCTGTCTTCGGCCTTCGTCCATGTCCTCGAAGAATGATGTATTAGCGTTCATCTTGTCGGCTAAGGCCCGCAAAGTGCCTTGCAACAGGCCCAGCTCAGCGACTAGCTTCTTGAACCCACTAGGAGCGCCCCTAGCCATAAGTTGGCATTGGCTATGTATGTCCCATGTCACCTTGGTGAGGGCCGGGACATCCACCATCCCCAAGCTTGAAGGCATGTTCAACAACAGGATCAACTCGAGAAACTTGAGTGAAACTGGAAAGTATGATCAAAATAGTCAGGGAAAGAAAGCCTCCCCAGTAGTAATAACGAAGTCTGGTAGAGCAGAATGCCTTTCAGACGGTCCACACAGGGGACGGCATTAATATAACAAAGCATTGCTTGAGCAACCAACAACAACCGACGATCAGTTCATTCGCAAGGCCAGGGAGCCATGTAAAAGACAGCCTCTAAGGTATTTTGCCCAGAAAGCTCAGCCAATGCCAGGCTGGCGTGGAATCGACCATTGAATAGACATGCCCAACCGCCTTTGGTCATTTCTCGAGTCAGCCAATGACACAGCATGCACACAGAGTGGCTGTGAAGCTATTGGCTGAACCCTAGCAAGAATAGAAATGACCGTGAGTGGAGAATGTATATAGACAGGCGTCTTCAGGCCTATCTTTGTTTGAATATCACTAGGCTGTGTGTGCTACAGCAAACAAAGAACTTCGTTTTAAGGAGTGGCGTTTGAGGAGTAGGAGGGACATCCGACTGGGGCACATCGTAACAAACAAGAGCCGAATCAATCATAGCAACGATATTGATAATATTCGCCTCTCCGAAGTGCGGTCAGGTTGTGGACCCGGTGTAGTGTCGTAGACTCGTAGCCCAATTATCCCCCGCATTCCGCGGTCAGGGTAGATTAGGGAGGCTGAGGTACCTGATTTGAAGCACCGAGCGTTGTATATGTCATGGGCTGCAAGGGCGTGACACAGCTTGTGTTAAGGGAGACAAAGGAGAGCTCCTGAAGTAATTATAGAAGTGCAATCGGACTGCATGAAGCTGTTCATCACATATCGCGGACCCACTGGGACCCACTTTGTGCCTGAGGCAGGCAATAATATTGATTGCCCCCAAATTCCTTTTCCCCTGTCAAACAGCTTCATCAAACAGCTCATCCAGCTGTGAATCAGAGCTGCAAAGCCTGAGGCACATATAAAAACCATCAATCCTACTAGGCCGAGACAGCTTCAAGCTTGTCTACTCTCACATCCCGCCACACTCGACCTCCATCTCATATCCACCATGTCGTCCACCGCGTCCTTCACACTGGATGCTCCAACAGTCCTCTGCATCGCAATCTCTCTCTCCTTCATGCCAATTGCCTACGCTCTGAGCAAGGCACTTATTCCAGCACACAAGACACGTGACCGTATCCTCTTCTTCTGGCACGCCTACGATGCTCTCACCCACCTCTTCATGGAAGGCTCCTTCCTCTACGAGTGCTTCTTCAGCTACGCCGCCGTCGCAGCCGGCATCAATGCCCCAGAGCCATACTTCCTCAACGATCCGACTCGTGTCTATGGCGCTGCCTACGGAACTAGGCCCACCTCGCGCCTGTGGCAGGAATACGCAAAGGCGGACCGCCGCTGGGGTGGGTCCGATTTGACTGTCATCTCGCTGGAGTTGTTGACTGTTTTCCTCGGTGGCCCAGCTGCCATTTACATCTGTTATCTACTGTGCCGTTCCTCCAATGAGAAGATCAGTGCCAAGTCCCGTGGTGGTTTCAAGGCGACTCTGTGGTTTGCTGCAACTGCGCTCGCCACGGCGGAATTATATGGCGGATTCATGACCTTCGCGCCCGAGTGGCTGTCTGGTAGCTCATCGCTGGCTACCGAGGATCCAGTCTACCTCTGGCTCTACTTGTTCTTCTTCAACACCCTCTGGGTCTTTATCCCTCTGTGGGTCTTGTCGGAGGCGTTTAAGGAGCTGCGTGGTGCCTTTGTGGCAGCGGAGACCCGCAATGAGCGCAAGAACCAGTGATTTTCTGTATATCTGGGAAACTTTTGAGATTTGGTGTTTTTGGACCTATTCAGATGAATTTATGTTGACATATGTGGACACTGCGGTGCATTTGAGAAACCTCAATAGTTCCCTGCATATTTGAGATATCTGTTATCATGATGATTGGAATCCTCTTATTACAACGTTGGAAATTGAAGCGAGTAATAGAAGAAACCGGAAATTTCCTTCCCGGAGCACGGCTGAGTTCATCGTAGATGGGTTCCGACGAGGTAGTGAATGGTTGGTCTTCGAGCTGAAGAGGACGCTGATGAGTGTTGTGTAGAGAGCTTCGCGGGAAACCTTGTGACTCCTGTGACACGTCGCCTTCTGACCGTCTCAACTTCTCTCCAAAACAATCAGGACATCGTCAACATCGAACATGCAGGTGGACTCGTAACACAACGTCATGAGCCGGCGCCAACGTCAACTTTTAGGCGTATGCCTCGGAGTTTTCCTGTTGCTTCTGCTCTTCCGATACCATCACACACCAAAAGCCCTTCCACCCACCTCGTCCTTGGCCCATAAATCCGGAGTCCAGGATGCCACACATGCCAATCTGATGGGTAAAATCTACCCGAATACTCGGTGGAGAAACCTGGCTGTCCGGTATCCAGTCACCGAATCCCAGAATTTACGCGCGCTACCCCAGACGCTACCTAAGGTCCAGTCGGCAAGCTCCAAGGTATTCCAGTCCACACTGGGGCGCCAAGCCAGCAGACAATCAGCTGTCAAAGAAGCATTCGGACGATGTTGGAAGTCATACCAGTCGCTAGCTTGGGCGGCGGATGAGCTTGCACCTATCAGTGGCACTCGCAGAAATGAACTTGGCGGGTGGGGCGCTACACTGGTTGACAATCTTGACACCTTGTGGATTATGGGGATGCACGATGAATTCAAGAAGGCCGTGGCTGCGGTTGCACGTATCAAATTTCACAAACCCAAGTCGCCCGTGATCAATACGCATAAAGTCAATATCCAGTTACTTGGAGGCCTTGTGGCAGCATTCGATCTTAGTGCTGACCCGATACTGCTGGGAAAGGCTATTGAACTAGGGGATATGCTTTACGCTGCCTTCGATACACCCAATAGGATGCCCATCATCCATTGGGACCCACACAGGGCTCTTCGCCGTGAAGAGCAGCTTGCAGAGGAGAGTGTTCTCAGCGGAGAGCTGGGTTCTTTCATTTTGGAGTTCACAAGGCTATCCCAAATCACTGGTGATCCGAAATACTTCGACGCGGCCCAACGAGTCATGGATGTATTCTACAGGCAACAGAAAGCCACCCAGCTTGCAGGTCTGTGGCCTGTACGGGTGAACGCTAGGGCAGAGCTTTTTGACGGCGATGTCTTTTCATTGGGCGCCGAAGCCAACTCTTTGTACAAGTCATTACCTGGAGCGCACGCATTGCTAGGTGGTCAGACGTCTATGTATCACAAGATGTATGAGAATGTCACGCTCGCAGCTGCAGGTCACAATGTCTTTCGACCAATGAATCCCGAGGGCAGAAGAGTTCTCCTCACTGGTACTGTGCGAACCACCAAGAGAGAAAAAGAGATGCCGCGGACATGGCTGGAGCCGCAGATGCATTACGGATCTTGCTTTGTGGGTGGAATGTTTGCCCTGGGAGGTGCACTACTCAACATTCCCATCCACCGAGACATTGCACATAGGTTGGTCGACGGCTGCATCTGGGCACACCAAGTGTCGCCGATGGGGATCATGCCCGAAGCCTTTAGTGCGGTTCCGTGTGCTTCGGAGGCAGAATGTCCATGGACCGAGCGCCTCTGGAAGCAAGAAGTCTGGAAAAATGCATACAGTCTCGAGCCGGAACGTAAGCCGTATCTCAGCGTCGACGCTTTTATCAAGGACCATAACCTGCCCAAGGGCTTTACTGGCATACGAGATACTGTATACAACCTACGGTCGGAAGCAATCGAGGGCATGTTTTTCCTATACCGCATTACTGGCCGTGAAGATCTACTGGATACAGCCTGGGACATTTTTCAGGCAATGCAAAATGCCACGCAGACGCAGAATGGCAATGCAGCCATCACGGATGTTATGGTTGAAGGCAGCCAGCCGGTTCTTGAAGACTCGATGGATAGCGTTTGGATGTCACAGACGCTCAAATATTTTTATCTCATGTTCAGCTCTCCCGAACTAATCAGTCTGGATGAGTTTGTCTTCAATGCTGGAGGACATCCGTTGCGATGGCCAAAGGCAAAATGATATGCCCATATCGGGAAGCCTTGAGTACCGCTCTCGATTTTCTATCTTTTCTGATACATGAACGCGTTTGGGCTGCGTGGCACGATCGTTCATGGCTGTATTGTATGAGATTTATGGTATCACAGAAAGGCGTTATGGTTAGCCAAAGTGTTCCGGGAGTCGAGGTATTGACATTATTTCAGAAGGGATCGATCCAAATAGCTCAAACCATCTCTGCCCCTTCAAGAAGGTCCTTGGAAATCCATATGTATCATCACACAGTCACTGCCGAGAGACAGGATGATGATTCGATAAATGCCTGGAGCTGAAAAGCTTCCATTGGGAACTCCAGAAGTCCTCAGCAAAGCCTTCATTCCACTTGTCTATCTTGCAACCTCCCTTTATCTGACTGGCTTGTTGCGTTCTTCGTGAAGAACCATCTATCTCACAGTTAACTAGTGAGGAGGGGAACGCTCCAAGGCTGTGTGCCTCAGAGCACACGGCTCCGCCGGCTCGAATCAGCAGATACCACCTAGCACATCATCAGACCAAAGGAGCTGAGAGGAGGAGATCTACGGTGGAACTGTAGAGTGCTCTGAATAATATCGTATGCGTCTTCGTATATACATTGGCTTGAATGAGCGGAGAAGATGGCAGATAGTGAGGAATATGTGGACACAAATCAAGTTACCACCCCCGCATGTTTCATCGAATAGGTTGGATTATACACGTACGGACCAAGTCTCCTATGTCACGGTCCACGACAGTCACCACCTGCATCGAGCAACCGCCTCGTAGCTTCCCCATCTAGATAGAGCGCAACATCCATACCACCATCTCCAATCGCGCTATCCATAACCTGAACACACCCATCCATCTTAGGCATAACAGCATGGGTATACCGCGGCTTAGCCCCGCCCACAAAGTCAACCTCATGCAGCCGCAACCGCAACCACGAGGTGACAATCGTATGCTGTGATCCCAAGAACGCCTGCCACAGCCGCTGCGGCGATACCTCATGCGCAGCATCATGCAGCATCGCACCCACAGCATCTGCCGTGAACCCACTCATCGTCTCGCGGATCCGACTGGCTGTCTCGCCGAGCGTTTGCTTACATGTCAAGGCAGCGGGGCCGCCCACGTGAGTTAGAAACAGTGGTGATCCGATAAAGGTATCCGGAAGAGTGGGAGATACACGCTGTCGTGCCCCGAGACTCAGGTCGAGGTACACAGGGTCAGAGGAATCTGTAAGTCCGCGTGCTCGCGTGATCGATATCCACATGTGCGCCAGTAGAGCGTCCAGTCGGGAGATGTCACGTCGACACCCCGGACTTTCGAGGGCATGGGCTTGGAACTGGCGAAGCTCTGTACCGGTGAAGTGAAGTAGCGTGTGGCTGACCGGTCGGGAGAGATCCCATGAAAGCCAGGGTGCTGGCTCTGACGGGGCAACGCGCGTTTGCTCGAGAATTTCGGGTGGTGGTTTGGAGTTCTCTGTAGTGGGTATGCAAAATGCAGGGTAACCCTCGACGGCAGTATCCCACCAGCTATATCGATGTAAAGGTAATTTGTGCGCGGCTTGGACGATGGCTTGGTCGGGCTCGGGACCGTCTATGTCACCAGCAGCGCAGCTGTCCAGCAACGCGGGATCGAACACTGGTTCGCCCAGCAGTGGGGTTCCGGACTCATGACCAAATTGCTTTTTGCTGTTGTATGCCCATAGATGCACGAATACCATCAACGATTGCGCGTCCGCTAGACAGTGCGCAAGCTTGATTCCGATGGCGTAGCCCCCGCCCCGAAGAAGTGTTATTTGGACCTGCATACCCGGCAGACCAGCATAGTCGCGCAGATTCTCAAGTGCCAATGGGTTGGGCGATATAAAAGATTGCTGATTGAAGTCATCGCCTACCCACGCTCTGGGCTGGGAACCAGCGGTAGATGAAGCCCGCTCTTCGGCTGTGGGGATGATTTCATCTGCTCGGAGATGATGTTCGACCACTCTCCATTCCACACCGGGGTCGTTGTCGGTTCCGTATACAACCACTGGGCGATTGAACCGTTCGGTGTGATTTCCTTTGGGATTGACTGGTGCCCATTGCAGTTGGCCTGCCCAATGAGGAAATTTTGATAGAGTCTCAGCGAAGGAACTCTGCAAATGCTCGAGCAGGATCTTCTGGCCCAGGTGTGCAGGCTTCTGGTCAAAGAACCAAATTGCTCCTGTTGGCGTGAACCGTGCAACTGTGGCATCAAGGATGGACAGGGGTGTTGATGTGGGGGTAGAGGGTTGAGCTGGTTGCAGCCTTGTACTTGTAGAATCGATAGTGGCCATCTTCCAATGTTGGCAATGTATATATGTATATTAATTTTCTGTAAGTCTTACTAGACACGTCCTGCTGCTTTTATCCTTTTGAGATTCTCATGAGTCAATGTGTGTCATCGTGGATCATCGTGGGTCATCGTGGGTCAGCCGCGCGCCAAGTCCAGCTAGAAATCAGATGCGGTAATGCTGAGTTTGTCGGACTTTGCTGGAAGTAGAATGAAGTTGGCAAAGCAATGAACGCATCTAAAAAGGCCGAAATGAGGTTGAGATTAGATGCCTCATGGTACTCCGTACAGCTAGCCCTGTAGATAATAGGTTTATGTTCGAGTCGAGGTTGCCCCGAAGACACAACGAAGATACGCGCCAAGGGGGGTGACCGGAATAACCCTATTCCGGGACGAGGTTGCCAAGGAGACTTTGGAAGGTTATCCACTCATCGCCCAGGGCTATCGGCCCCCGCAGCCCCGCAAACGTGACGCGCTTCAACTTCGCGCTAGTACTAGACTACTAGACTACTAGTACTGTGTACTGTGTAGTACTATCTCATGATCTGCAGTCCTCCCATGGTCCTGTCTGCGACTTCAGACCGCCTTCGCGCTCTTCGCATCTCAATATTTTGGGAGTTTGATCACTCTTCCAAACACAACTCTCTCACTTTTCCCCTCCTGTTCCACTGCAGTAGGCTCTCGCCACAATGCCTACCCAACAGCGTACACAGTAAGTTGTTCATCACGTTCACACTGATCAAAGTACCATCACCCCAAGCCAAAGCCTTGTTTTGGTCGTCTACATCTACCCACGTGACGGAAATGCTGATGGGCTTTTGAATCATCGAAATAGACTTCCATTGCCGACTGACTGCCTGCGAGAACGACCATGATGCGAATAAGGAACTTCCATTCGAAGTCCCATTTGAGACCGATAGGTGAACGAAACGCGCATGACTCGGGTATCAAGGACGGACCAGGAACGGCCTAACTCCTTCAGAGTCTCAAATTCAGCAATGGGCTTCGTGATCTCACTTCTTTCCCCAGCCTAAGTACCGTGTCGCAGTACTTGGTTGCTGGACTCCCTGTCCTGGGTTTGGTCAGTACGCTCAAAGTCCGCGGCATCCTGTGCGTTTTCCTCGGCTTGTTCCGCGATTTGTCTGGCCCAATCAGCGGTACGCATAGCAAAGAATTCCGGATACATCCCCTCGAATGAGCTCATGGACCGAAGGAGAGCAGGCGAGAGACTGGGGTTGTCGGCCTCGGTGAGTGAGGAACTGAAAGGGAGTCAATGCGGCAACTGGCCTGATCAGTGAAGTATTCCGTGCCACTTGCGCAGCCAGAGAAACGATATCCGTGGCCATGGTCATCGTGCTCCGGGGCGGGGGACTGTTGCAGCTCGTTGTGGGTGGGAAGCACGAGATGGTTCTTTGGCGGCGTTGGCGCTGACTCAAGTGGAAGTCATTGACAACTGAGCCACTCGCGGAGATGATAGAAAGGCCTCGAGATCCTGGCGCGGCGTGGGTGCTCACTCGGTCCGTTGGAGTCGTTTCCGGGACCAGGCACGAGCCCGGGACCAGCGGTACGGGTAGACCCCACATTTTCGTCTATCGCCTATGAGCAATGTGGCAAGGGCGCGTCGCGGTTTGATAGATATTGTGGGGATCGATTGTAGTCGGATGAGTGGCAGCAAGGCCAGGTGGCGCTGCAGGGACCACATGCTGCGGGCCCACCGACCTAGAAGGAGAAACACCGCAAGAAACAGGAGCAGTTGCCAGGGGAGGCGACGTATGCTGCGGGCCGATCGGAGGAGCAGACGGAAGAGGGGGACGCAGATCATGAGTAGGTTCTGCCGGTGGTGGAGATGGTGCCAATGAGTGAGGGCTCAACGGGCCAGGCGTCCATAGACGAGGGACCATTGCGTTAAAGTCAAGTGCACAAGTATCGATTTGGGGAAGCTCAACCTTGGGAGCCCTGACTTGAGGGGCTCTGATGGGTGAAGCATCAACTTGAGCAGTTCTGGTCTGCTGGGTCAAAATGGGATACTGACCAGCACCACGATGGACTGAGGTGGGAACGGTGGGACCTGGCTCTCCAATCGGACTGGAGCTTGGGGGCGGCAAGTCATTCAGGAGTTGGTGGGCCATCCGATGTGTCGCCGGAGGTGCGGGGCCCAATACGCGGAAGATTTCGAGACGCCAAGCTTCGAGCGTCAAAACTCGAGCTCATTCACGTTGATATCAGGGTTGCGGACGTCGGTTTTGCGGAAGTCGATGTGGACGTTGTTAGTGCCAAAGACATTGCTGGCGACGATGACGTTGGCGTTAACCGGGTTATTGGCGACGACGTCGCTGGCAGCGACAACGATGCTGGCGTTAACTGGGTTATTGGTGACGATGTGCTGGCATTGGGACCGATAGGCCGGACATATTGGCGGAATAGTGCGTGGCATACTTTCTGTGTGCGTCGGGCTTCGATGTCGCATGACTTCACTCTATGAGCTGGTATGGGGACGAGCATAGGCAATACGTCTAAAGACAGGACCGAGCGGTCTACGCAAACAGTCCCGTGCACCAGATATTTCA
The DNA here is from genome assembly GCF_028826915.1 of Penicillium bovifimosum. NCBI lineage: Eukaryota > Fungi > Ascomycota > Eurotiomycetes > Eurotiales > Aspergillaceae > Penicillium > Penicillium bovifimosum. Next base: position 2,001,004 of record NW_026622714.1, on the reverse strand, counting down.
AACGTTTTGTTTACTTGTCTTTCCTTCACCCTCTTTGCCTCACATTTCCTCATCGTTGCTCAACTCGCAATCTCGCAGCTCTTCAGTCCCTTGACATTTAACCTGGTCAACCAGCAATCCTTGAAGACCTTTCCAAACAACACCATGTCTCAAACCCACGGGGAAGATTCTCATCCAGAGGAGCTGGTGCAAAACATGCCGGCACGCCGGAATTCCTCCCGATTATTCCCCCGTGGTCTTCGGACCCTACCTCCTCCATTCGTACCCCACTCGCAGCGCCATCTGGTTCATCCGCCTGGTCTGGCCCCTTCTCGAATTCCATCTGCATCAATGGACTCCCAATGCGTTGTGCAACCTCAATCTCAAACGCCTGGGCTTTATCATGGCTATCAATATCTCGATACCCAGCCAATCGGCCCTACTCCATTGGTGTACTCGTCGTCTCCGCACCTCGCGCCACGACAGCTAGGATATGCTGCCTATGGCACTGACATTGGCGCCTCTCAGCATGGCACCTCGCAATATGGAGCCACTCAGTATGGGGCTACTCAGTATGGTGCTGGTCAGTATCCCATTTTGACCCAGCAGACCAGAACTGCTCAAGTTGATGCTCCACCCATCAGAGCCCCTCAAGCCAGAGCTCCCAAGGTTGAGCTTTCCCAAATCGGTACTTGTGAACTTGACTTTAACGCAATGGTCCCTCGTCTATGGACGCCCGACCCGGAGAGCCCTGACTCATTGGCACCATCTCCACCACCAGCAAAACCTACTCATGATCTGCGTCCCCCTCTTCCGTCTGCTCCCCCGATCGGCCCGCAGTATACGTCCCCTCCCCTGCCAACTGTCCCTGTTCCTTGCGGTGTTTCTCCTTCTTGGTCGGTTGGCCCGCAGCATGTGGTCCCTGCAGCGCCCCCTGGCCTTGCTGCCACTCATCCGACTACAATTGACCCCCACAATATCTATCAAACCGCGACGCGCCCTTGTCACATCGCTCATAGGCGATACACGGATTGGACTCGGGTTGCCTACGGCGCTTCGATATTGCCGGAGACATTCTTGACTAGGTGGCATGAAGCTCTCGGAGAGGTGCGTTTGGTATTTGGATATTCAACTCTCCCGGACATCATTGTCTTCAACCAATTCCTCTCTGCCGTCTCCGCCAACCCTGCAGCTCGCGAGTGGGTAGCTTCCCTTCATGTTCCCATGGACAGACCCTTGGCAGCTTCTGTTATGGAAGAGACATACAGGGATTTTCTTAAACACGAGGCTCGTCGACTCGGCCACCCTCCATCGACATGGGATCCTCAACCTGCGAAGACCAAGGCACCACCCGCTGAGGGGGGACTCAAGTATTACTGCCCTATTCACCACATTCTGACCAAGCATTCTATGGAGGATTGTCCGCTCCTTCCACGAAATTCCAGCGCAAAGCAGACTGAAAGAATGGATAAAAGCAAGAAGGATGGAAGAAAGAAGGGTGGAAGTCATCAGAAGGACAGGAAGAAGAGATGAAAACCCAGACATGAGAGGCATCCTTTTCCACGAGGGTCATCTTCTTTGCTGAGCATTGGCCCTCGCATGTATGATATTTTCCCCACCAATTCACCACTCACTTGATAACTTTGAATGCATGAATAGTCTGAAAGTTAACTAGTATGACTTATGCGCGCACAGTAGCTGTAGTACTCATAAGGATTGAATGACTCGAGCTCAAGTTTGTACCTCCTACTTTTCGGAGGATAAGCGCAGTCAAGATTCAAGGCACTTACCAGTGGCCCCGGCAGTGGGGCAACCTTAAGGATCAAAAACCAGCAAGCTCCATCAGTGATTTGCTATTGTCCGATCTATTTTAACCATCATCTAACTAGAGCCTCAGGGGGTTAGGTAAATGGAAATGGGAGGCCTTGTTTCACTGCGCCAGGAATTACGCAGTACTCTATCTTGAAGATTGTATTGGACTTTCAATGTTGGCAGACAGCCAGTCTAGATGGTCCGAGCCATCATACCACCCAAGACATAGGCCTTCGAATATCGGCAAAAAGGCAACCTGTTTGGGCAGGTTTGAGATCAAATCTGACTACCGAGAGGGAATCATGACCGAGGTTCCAAGGGTCGAGGTTCCCAAGGGTCAAAGTGAGACCTCCGGAGCCAGTCAGCTTGCTTATCGAAGGTTTGATCTGCAAGGCGACCCCACAATAATTGGCCTGATCTACACCGTACCTTACCCGATCTTCATTAGCGTCAGGCGGCTATCCGTGGCTTAGCATTAATTCTAATCCTGTATCTGAGACTTGTACAGCCTGGACCACTCATACTGCTTCGATGATTGTAGATCCAAGGGCTCGCTGCTAGGGCTAAAGGTGCAGATGGTCCATCCAAACATTGAGAACATAAATACCATGGACCCATCGCACTCTTAACAACTTTCTATCGACATCAAACTATTTTAGATTATTTTGCATTTCACTACCCTACAACCTGTTCCCCTTCTAAAAACCTCCTCCTTACCCATAAAGATATTTTGACAACAATCAAAATGAAGTTCCTCATCTCCATCGCCCTCTTCATCGTCTCTGCATTTGCCCAGCGTGCCATGATCGGACTCCCCACCGCAGGCCAAAAAATCCACTCCGGCAAGGACGTCGTCGTTCAAGTCCAACGTCCCGTAAGTTCCAGTCAACCTGCAGACATGGCCTATGTCAATCATCACCGCGCTTCGTTAAACTAACCCAATATCCAGAACTCCCTAACCCCTTCCAAGGAAATGGGCGTCGCAATCGGTATTACCTCATGTGCTTCCTCGCCGTGCAGAGACGCAGATGAGGTCCTCGGAACAATCCTTTACAGTGGCCCTTTCAAGCCCGTGTACCATGAGAGCAGCCAGCCCCCTTATGAGAACTTCACTGTCAGGGTGCCGTCGTCGGCTGCTGCCGGCAAGAGTCAGATCAATGTTGCTCATGCGGCTCTGGTTGGTGTAAGTAGATCCACAACGGTTGTGTGAGGTGCAGTTGCTAACAATTGGATTTCAGGCTGGTCCTTTTGCATTTTTGGAATCTCTCAACCAGACTGTCTTCGTTGTCTAGATGTGGGTCTCCGCTCTGGGTTGGAAGTTGGTCTCGAGATGACTTCGTATATTTGCTTTTTTTATTCTCTCTGTACATGACTTTTTTTCTGTTTGTGAATTTTTGGGTGCGACTGTGACTCTGATTAAAGGTGATTTTGTTGATGAACATTTGAAACTTGTACACAGTTGCTGGGCTCTTGGAGTTCGCCAGTTGGTTAGAATTCGCCAGTTGGCACGGCCTATGTGCCATCGAATGGTGATCTTGATAGAGCTAACTAGTTGTTCATGCCTCTCCAAAATCGAAGTTGCCATAAAAATGATAGTATTCACGTACAGCATCTAAAAATAGCAATTCATAAGCGCCGAGCTAGCGCTTGTTGGTGGCTCTACACTCGCATTCGAGGGTGGAAGGTGATCACCTGACTGTCGATCTCCCGGCTGTGATCATTTAGCTCCACCCCTTAAGGTCCTGATACCCGCTCCCCAACCCTATTCCGAACGTAAAGCACAACAACTGGCCCTCGTCTCGGAGTCGGAAATGTTGGCGTCTTTTCTTCGGTCCTTGCCCCGGCTTGGACGAAGATGGACACCTCTCAACTTCACCAATCAGAATTTCATCAAGATATCAACAAGCCAAGCAATCGAGGAGGAAACCATTCCGGGCTATATTGCGGGCCGGTATTATCCTACTCGAATCGGAGAAATACTCAAGGACCGGTACCAAGTTGTGGGAAAACTGGGATTTGGAGCCAGTTCAACCGTTTGGCTCGCACGCGACATGGAGTAAGAGGACACCACTGGCATCCTCACATTTCCATTTACTTCTCACAGCTCCTTCGCTAACTAAAAATACAGCTATCGTCGCTATGTTGCTCTCAAGATTTTCACCAAGTCCACATCGATGGGGCAGCAACTAGACGACGAGTTGAAGATATACAAACGTATCGAAGGGGCTCCCAAGAGACATCCAGGTCGCAAATATGTCAGATCTTTACTGGACTCCTTTGACGTCAGCGGGCCTGAAGACACACATCGATGTCTCGTGCATCCTCCACTGTGGGAGAGTATGTTGGCTTTTCTACACCGCAACCCAGTACAGAGATTACCTACAGTAATACTGGCAGTGACACTTCATCGTCTATTTCTTGCACTAGACTATCTGCATACAGAATGCAAGATCATCCATACTGGTGCGGTTCCCCTCTTCCTGGTGTTGAGCTCGATCATTTGCTTATCAATATATCAGATATCAAAGCAGATAACCTTATGTTCAGCATTGATGATGATTCCGTTTTCAGTGATTTTGAAGATAGCGAGCTCCAAAGCCCCTGTCCTAGGAAGGAGTTAGATGGAAGAACAATATATACCTCCCGCGATCTCAGAGTGCCTAAAAACGTAGGTGCGCCTATCCTCTGCGATTTTGGCTCGGCTGTGGTGGGTGACGAAGAGCACTCGGAAGACGTTCAGCCGGATATTTATCGAGCACCGGAAGTGATCTTACAAGTTCCATGGTCATATAGCGTGGATATATGGAATGTGGGATGTGTGGTAAGAAAGCCGATACTTCTGATACAAAAGGTGCCTAGACTTACCTTGTCAGATTTGGAACCTTTACGAAGGAGGGTCGCTGTTTAGCGGCCAGGACCCAGAGTTTCAGACCTATAGAAGTCGGGCTCATCTCGCCGAAATGATACGCCTACTCGGTCCGCCACCGCCAACCTTACTTGCCAGGGGGGTTCATACCCAGAAGTTCTTTTCACAGAAAGGTACTTCATCTATCTACCATTTTGCTATTCATAGGAAGTGTCAATTATTGACGATTTCTGCTATTCTAGGCGATTTGCTCGCCGGAGAATTAGTAGGAGAACACATCCCGCTCGAGCAAAGAGAGACTAGTCTCGAGGGAGAGGACAAAGAGATGTTTCTCCGTCTAGTGCGAAAAATGCTACAATGGGAGCCGGAAAAGCGAAGCTCTGCTAAGGAACTCGAACAGGACGAGTGGATACGGATATAAGCAGAGTTAGATAAATAACTGCCCTTCAGATTGCACCACCATCACAAGCAAACCCTAGGACGTGTCAATCCGCATCACGTCTCCAGTGAACATTTCTTTGTTACCCAAAGCCGAGGAATTGGGAAGGGGTCGGGTTGTGGCGGGTTGGCTTTCTTTGTCTTGCGGGCAACTATATCCCCGCCACTCATCTTCAGACTATCCATCGGAAACCGGCTCTAGCCTCTGATCAAATAATGATTGGTTAATCCTGTCCAGGTCTTATTGATATCCGACCGGACTGTCTATAGAGGTCATCTCCTCGTCGACTCTTTGTCTCAACACGGACGTGAATAAGACTGCAATCCCGTTCCTCAATAAGCATCATGCCACCGACACATCTTTTCAGGGGAGGAGATTTCCCTCTCCTCCTCCATCTCACAGAATCACCTCCCATCGTCACTCGTTAGTTCTGTCAGAATGGACAAACCTTTCACCCGCGACTACGAGCCCGTCTCGGGGGTAGATGCTGACGGCGACAGCGACACCACAGTCACGAACCGACCCCCTCGTCAGGGAATCCAGCAATTCCTCAAGAGGAACCTAGCAGCAATCACCATCACCGGCCTCCTCACAGTGGTGATGCTCCTAGTCCTCGCCGTGATCGCAGCCCTCACCGTGGAACCCTTCCGCCAAGTCCTAGTCATGAAAGACTCATCATCTTCATCGCTGGCCTATCCCGCGTCAATGAAGGGCCAGCGACAGTGTCTACCACCCGCTCCACGCGTAAGGTACTCATGCGGGAACTCGACCGAAGAGGCCAGAAAGCTCGGGTGCGCCTACGACCCTCTTGCCGGCTGCTGGCTGCACAAACAATGCCCGAATGACTACACGCACGAATTCGCGCATTTCAACAACGGCAAGCCGTTCGTCTATTACTATGATGAGGCGGCTACGCGTCAGATGAAGGATTATACTGAAGTCGGCGATAACCCTGGCCATTATTGGACTGCTACCCGTGAGCACTTGGTTCATTGTCTGTATCTTTTGCGGAGAGGTCATGATGTTCATATGCGTGGTGATCGTCTGGATAATATGCTTGGGGATCTGGAGCATGTTGATCATTGTACCAATATGCTCGCTGACTGGCTAAGGAGACCGGATCCAGCTTTGGATGCTCTGGGCACTCAGGGGTTCACTCATTGTTTCATGAATTGTGCTTGATTGGATGTATAGTCAGTTGTTTTCTTGGAAGGGAAGAGGAAGGGGGTGTCCTCACGGCGGGAAGGCTCTCTCTTATATTTTTGTTACTCCATTTCGATCCAGATGGACCAAGCGTGTTTGATATCTCCATCAATCCGCTGTCCTCCGGCTCTAACCTGTTAGGCTGTTGACAAGTGTTGTCCAAGTCTGCCAGAGAAATTATAGCTTCAAAATATAACAGTTCCATTGTGGTGATACGAGGATATTGCGTTAATGCTCAGGCTTTTTAGAACAGGCTACCTAGAAAAGAGGTCGAATGCATAGATCCTGTGCACGATATCATGTCAATTGATCTGCACTACTCAACACAGGGATATTCTTCTACCTAGTAGGCGATACATATACCAACCAAGTCTAAACCCTTCCAAACAATCAACAATGACGCAGAATGACTCAAATTTCCCCACAATTTAAGACTCGATCTCGATGAAAGTATAAGTTAGGTTCCTTATCTCCGCCGAGCTCCGAGCTCCAACTACCGGACCACCAAGTCACGAAAACCATCCTTACCATTACAATTCTTCCAAACCCCCATATTCCCACACGAATACGGAATACCCGCAATCCAAGTAGAATGCCACCCAAACGCATCGCCATCGTAACCAGCAGCACCCGGCGCCCACGCCTCAACCCAACAATAACCCAATACGTCTATGACGTCCTCACCACCGACCCAACCCTACCAACAACCCCGCTCGAAACGCCCGACACAAACCCGCGACACATAGTCTTCGAAATACTCGACCTAGCAAAACAATCACTCCCCCTGTACGACGAAAGCGTCATCCCCGCCAGCCTACCCGCAACCGACCCAACGCCGCACTACAGCAAAGCGCACACGCGCGCCTGGTCAGAGCTTGTGCGCCAGTACGACGCATTCATCTTTGTCACGCCGCAGTATAACTGGAGTATTCCCGCGAGTCTGAAGAATGCACTGGATTATCTGTTTCATGAGTGGAAGGGGAAGCCGGCGGGGATTGTCTCTTATGGGGGGAGGGGGGGGGGAAGGCGGCGGAACATCTGAGGGGGGTTTTGACGGGGCTTCGGATGAGGGTTGTTGGTACGGCGCCTGCGTTGCCGGTTAAATTTACGGGGTTGCCGGTTGGGGGTTTGTCGGAGGAGGAGGAGAAGGTGCCGTTGGATGAGAGGGATTTTGTTGGGTGGGGGGAGGCGGGGATTGAGGGGATGATGAGGAATTTGGGGATGGAGTTGGTTTGTGAGTTGGATAAGGTGTGAAGCTTTCTGTGTAAGATACTGGGACTACCGTGTACATAACCACACTGGATGGAATATGGTGTCTGATTTTTCCGCTCATGGATGATGGAGCTCTGATACAGAATCTCCTGTGTAATAGCTATCAGTGTGCGGGGAATGAGGGGGAGAGTCGTAGCTTCCTAAATTGGGCATCTGATCAATGGCTTAGGGCTTGGAAGTTGGAAGTCCAAAGAGTTAGGGAAAGAACGATCATGTGGAAGGCACAAGGCATTATATGAGGTCATAAGATTGAATATGATTTTATTCATGCCTACATCTAACTGTTGGACCACGTGGTACCAGGACCCCAGGTCCTAGAACGGATGAATAGATCGCGACACAAGTAGTACATACGGGGGTAGCTCCGCTGTTCTTCCTCCCTCTTTCTCCTCCGAGGCAGTCAGTTTGGACAGCGTATTGCCAGAGCTTCCATCTCCAAGGCTTATTCTGCTCCCTGGAAGCCAGATGCGGCTGCCGTAGCACAAATGCAAATCCGTAGATTCCCTTCCGCGACTTGTGGGATTGCGGTTGCAATAGACCTCCCCACGATTGGATATTCGGGTAATTTTTAACTGGCGTCTAGTTCTCAAGAGTGATCTTGACCTTTTTCTCTGGGGGAGGGATGACTTGGTCCTCAGACGCGCCCTTGAGGCCCGGAAGTTCTGCCACAGCCTCCTTGATGATCTCAAGGGACTTTTGAATCTCCTCCTCGGTGATAACGAGCGGAGGGGCAAGACGGATAATGTTTTGATGAGTGGGTTTGGCCTGGTAAAGTAAGTCAGTGATCCGTGAAACAAAGTCGACGAGCAGGGCTCTCGGAAACATACCAGCAATCCCTTCTCCTTCATCAACATGCACAAATCCCAAGCAGTGTGTCCATTTGTCTTGGACTCGTCGATGACAATAGCATTGAGCAGGCCCTTTCCACGCACCGTCTGGATGAGCGGGCTCTTAATAGCCAACAGCCCATCCCGGAAGATGTGACCGAGCTCCTCCGCACGTTCGACCATATTCTCCTCCTGCACGACTTCGAGAGCGCGAATGGCAACCGCACAGCCAAGTGGGTTTCCACCGTATGTCGAGCCATGGGTACCAGGCTCGATCGTGAGCATGACGTCCTTGCTTCCCAGCACACATGAGACCGGGTACATACCGCCCGAAATGGCCTTACCGAGCAAGACCAAGTCAGGCTTGATTCCGCTCCACTCGTGGCAGAGCAGTTTGCCGGTGCGTGCAATACCAGTCTGGATCTCGTCGCAGATCAGCAGCACATTGTGCTTGTCGCAGAGTGCCCGGGCTTCCTGCAGGTACTCCGGGTCTGGGACCACGATACCTGCCTCGCCCTGGATGGGTTCGACGAGGAAAGCGGCCAGGTTCGGGCCGGCAGCCTCGAATGCCTCGCGTAGAGCAACCTTATCGTTGTATGCAATGGGCTTCTCGGTCCCCGGGATCGTGCATCCGATACCGGGCAGATAAGGTCCGTAGTGTTCGCGTGACTCGGGGTCGGAAGATAGGGAGATGGCGGCGAACTAATGCAAGGGGTTAGCCACTAATGTACCTCCATGTGGTGTTACAGGGGGGTCACGGGGAGGGGAAGTAGGGGGGTCACAATCACTTACCGTACGTCCATGGAAGTTATTCTCTGCGCTCAAAACGATGGCTTTATTTTCCGGGATACCCTTCACTTTGTATCCCCACTTGCGGGCAATCTTGATACCGGTCTCCACAGCCTCGGCGCCGGTGTTCATGGGCAGAACCATATCAAAGCCAAAGTACTCGGTCACGAACTTAGCAAAGCGAGGGAAAACATCGTTGTAAAATGCGCGGGAGCTCAGAGTCACCCGCGAAGCTTGGTCTACCAGTGCGGCTACCAATTTGGGGTGGCAGTGGCCTTGGTTCACGGCGGAGTAGGCGGAGAGGAAGTCAAGATAGTGACGGCCTTCGGGATCCCAGACCGAAGTGCCTTGAGCCCGGGCAAAGACAACAGGAAGGGGGTGATAGTTATGGGCAGCATACTGCTTCTCAGAGTCCATAGCCTCTGCCGAAGAGGCAGCGTGATAGGGGGAGAAAGACCCGTTAGTCGCCATGGTGGAATGCGGGGAGCACTAGTTCAAGGAAATTGGGGAAGAAGCGGGATCGACAACCGGGGGGAACTTAGGAAGTGAGAAGATGTATTTTGGAATTGAGGAAGAAGTTTAGAGAAAAAAGTTCTAAGAAGAAAGAAGAAAGAATGAAGAGCATCTTATAAGTAAGGAGGAAAAGAGAAAAGTTTCCAGCTATGCCGTTAAGTGTTAGACCCAATCACCCTCTTGTCCGCTAAGTACAGGTCGTGCCGATGTTGTTCCCTATACGCAGGATTAACCTGCACGTCCCCATTCACTTAGATATCCACTCGCTTTGATTCGTTCCTTCGTGAGGCTGTCTAGGGTTATGCCATTTAAAAGAATTGAACTATTGGTCTAATTCAGATCATCTCAAGGGTCGTGTACAAAGGAGAGGGTAGAAATCCAACGTCATAGTTCGGTTATTGAAGGACGTGAATTAATATGCACTGGCCACTGTCTATAACAGGATAAAGTCTCTTCCCCGGGCCTTCCTCTACTGTAGGCTGCCGCCGCTTTATGATGCTCATGCTGCTTTATGAGCTCATGCTCCGTCCCATCACGTGATCACTCGGTTGTGTTAAATGTGTTATCCGCACACTTGTTGTGTTAAAAGGCGGGGCCCCTTAACTTACCAAGTACCAACCAACTCGACAATTTTGTTCAGGTACGCCTTCTGTTGGAACTGGCAACAAGGAGTCATGTGACGGACAATATCAATATTCTGCCATTACTTTTCAATATCTCTCTGCAACGTCTCGAGAACACGTGTGCGAATCTCCATATATCACCTAGTGACTGCACCGCCGGAAGAGAAAAATGCCAGGTCGGCCGCTTACCGGACACGAAGCCATCTGAGGCAATATACGAGCAGAACGAAGTGGTCACTGCCCTGCACAAGATCCCAAGGGTATGGCGCTTCCACCACATAGAATGTAAATGCAGGCCCAGCAAGGATGAAACGTGAGGATTATCAGGGCAGTATGTTTATGATCTGTCATTGTCGCATCGGCCTTTGCTCCTCGACATGCAAGATGTTTCCAGTCTTGCTATGACAGATCATGAAGATACTGCCTTGATAGTCCTCCGTTTTCATTCTTGCTCGGCCTGCATTTACGTTCCATGGGGGTGAAGCGCCATCCGCTCTATCTTCTCTATGGCTTATGGGTTTTCTGACAAGGAACGTCGGGAGAGATTACGGACATTCTTTATAGTATCATTAATGCCGGCTTGTGTATATACAAGGAGATCGAAGTAGCCGAAACAGTTTCGATGACTGAATGTCCGGCCAAGTCTCACTAAGTATGGAGCTATGCCACGTGCAGAAAAGCGGCATGGGGTGAACACTAAAACGGAAGATAGCTAGGTCAGACATGATGTCAAGATGCAAGTATAGACAAGTACGCAGTTAAGACTTACTTGTAACTCAAGAGAATCTGATTTATACCCTCAGCAAGTAAATCAAATAAATCCTTCTACTTGAATGAGATAAAAACACATGACTCGAGGTCGAAATAGCTCAAACCCCTTCGCGTCGGAGTTGGGAGATCCTCTTCCGCGCCCTCTCCTTTGTTCATGGTATGCGCCCACCCTTACAAGCTCAGTCTTTATGAGCCCTCGAGCGCAATGTACGAGGGAATGAAAAAGGACCTGCAACTATCTCAGCCTTGATCATGTCTACTCCTAGTACTCCTAGTTCACCACGTCGCCGCGCGCCTCAATACGACCCCCCACCAACTCGAAAGGTCCTCCTCTACCTCATCGCCTTTCGTCTGGTCAACGCTTTCGTCCTTCGGACCTTTTTCCAACCCGATGAATACTTCCAGTCACTGGAACCAGCTTGGCAGACCGCGTTCGGTCAGGACCAAGGGGCCTGGGTGACATGGGTGAGTGAATGCGATCGCGTGCGACACATATCTTAGTCTAACCTCACGTTGCTTCTAGGAATGGCGACACCAACTACGATCCTCTCTACATCCTCTCTTCTTCGCCGCTCTTTATAAAGCCGCTGATTTCTTCGCCTCCGCTCTCGACGTCTCCCCCGCCGCGCGCGCCGAGCTTCTGATTGCCGCTCCGAAGATAGCGCAAGCCGTTGTGGCGGCAATCGGCGATTTCTACACTTGGAAGCTCGCTATTCGCGTCTATGGAAACGATTCCCGTGGATCATGGGCAACGGTATGTGGTTCTGTGCTGTGGATCATGTTTGCCCTTGAGTGGGTGGGAAAGAGCTCGTGTTAATTGTTCAACAGCTGGCCGCGACAGTCCTGAATCCTTGGCAATGGTTCTGCTCGACTAGGACGCTGTCAAACTGTGCGGAGACGACGATTACCATTGTTGCCCTAGAGCTATGGCCATGGAAATGGTCGGTAGCCTCTACAACCGACGGTAGCCGTGACAAGGGCACTGGCAGTCAAAAGAGAGGCACGGATTCTGATCGGAGGGTGGTATCTCGGTATGACTGGATCCCAAGTTGATGGTAGCAGTCGCTGACGCTTTATTGCAGCCTTCATCGATGTCTGCCGCTGGCGGCGCTCGCGTGCATCTTGCGGCCGACTAATCTCCTCATTTGGATAACTTTGGCCAGTTTTGCTTGGCTTCGGACTTCTTGGGCCCAGCGCAGAGTCCTAATTGGTGACGCTGTGGTTTGCGGGTAAGTCGTATTTATTTCACAGTAAAGGACCAGCTGACTTTTTGGTCTGGCAGGTCGGCAGTCCTCGCAGTATCTTCCATCGCGGACCGTCTGTTCTATGGATTCTGGACGTTCCCGCCGCTCAGGTTCTTGTACTTCAATATCGCGCAGTCACTGGCTGTCTTCTATGGCAGTAATGACTGGCACTACTACATCTCACAGGGCTATCCGCTCTTACTCACCACGCTGTTGCCTTTTGCAGTTTGGGGCTTATACCGAACCTTGACTACGCACTCCCAGGTGGGTGACAGAGTACAGGTGGCAATCCGAGTGCAATTGGCGACAGTCTGCCTCGTAATGCCATTAGTCCTCTCTTTGATCTCACACAAGGAGGTGCGCTTCATTTACCCACTGTTGCCCTCTCTGCACATCCTAGCCGCGCCGCCTTTGGTGCAATATTTCTACCCAGCCTTCAATCCGCTGGCATACCCACGTGAAACCCCGCGCAGATTGATTCTCATTTTTGCCGTGCTCGTGAACGTGTTTATTGCGGTGTACACCACTGTCTACCATGCATCAGGACCCCTTAGTGTTCTCTCCTACCTCCGCGTTCAACACAACGTCCACTCGGCACCAACAAACAAAGCATCAAACACAGTCTCCGAGACCGGCATCACTGCAGGCTTCTTGATGCCTTGCCACAGTACTCCCTGGCGTTCCCACCTAGTCTACCCATCAATAAACGCCTGGGCCCTCTCCTGCGAGCCACCAATCGACCTCAACGCAACCCAAAAAGCCCTATACCTCGACGAAGCCGACCAATTCTACAACGACCCATCCCAATTCCTGCACCAGAACATGGCCGGTGGACTACGCCATCTTCCCCGAAGACCCAGCTACTCCACCCCCGCCTACTCCCACTTATCCAAGCCCCCCAACCAACCCGCCCAACACGAATGGCCCGACTACCTCATCTTCTTCGCCCAACTCGAACCAACCCTCCGTCCCCTCCTCCGCGGCTCCTCCTACGGCGAATGCTGGCGCACCTTCAACACTGCCTGGCACGACGACTGGCGCCGTCGCGGCGACATCGTAGTCTGGTGTCTCGACACCTCCGAGCAAGACTCCTGGCGCTCTGAGACCCAGCGCCGAGTGCAGCAATCTCGCGACAGGCAATTTGATCGGATTGTCGAATCCTTCAAGAAAGAGGCTCACGTCCCCACGCGCGGATGGAACGCCCTCGTCTCTTCTATGCCTTGGTCTTCGACTCCTTCGACCTCGACGCTGCAGTCGTGGCAACGCTCGGTGCAGTCGTTTTTCGCCCCGGCACCGAAATCGTCCATTTACTGGCCTTGGCGGCGCCGCTCGCGTTGGGAGAATTTCCTGGCTAGGCTGTCGCCGAGGAAAACAAGTTGGGTCCCTTCTTGGGTTGGGGATTGGGTTCCTGGGTGGTTGCAGGGTCGTAAGAGGCGGCCTACGGAAGCGGAGCTTTGGTCTTGATACATTGCGGTTATCTCGATGTTTTTTTGATTGATTGATTCTCACCTTCCCTTCTTCACACGTTCTTTCTCCCAGTTCCTTCCATCTTGTCCCTATCTTCTTGGATACACTGCCGTTTCACATTTTCTTACTGCTTATACCACTTCGTCATCTGTCTGGAATTATCTGTGATGCATTTAGAAGCTCTGATGTAATAATAATCGAAGGTTATGTACCATTTTGACTCGCTAATACACCAAAGAGTTCATTTGTATACAGGAACGATCAACAGAACAAACTGTACAGTGATATAATAGCAAGGAAAGAGATATCTAGACAATGAGGTCAGATAACTCCATGCATGCACGTAAGTGACACCAAGCTTCACATCTTCGCCTAGGTTCTATATCCATGGCAGTAGGTAGAAGCCAAAAAGACAACCTAGATAATAGAACAATGCAAAGTCCTGTCCATAATCACATTGCTGTGTCTATCTATTTCCAAAAGTCCAAAAAAAAATCACCCGAAAAAACCAAGTCCCATGAATATACTTCAACCATGCCTGGCACTCAAACTAGCAAATGCATCAGGGCTATGCCGCCCATTCTGAAGCCCGCCGACATCGATACTCGGCTGACTCATATGCGGTCTCGGGTACGAGTTTGTAGGAGGCGGGCCCGAGAACGGAGACTTCCCTCCCGCAAAAGGGGAGCTGTTGGCTCCTGCAAATGGGAGGTTGTTCGCTCCTGTGAACGGAGGACTGCTCATTCCGGAAAATGGAGAACTGTTGTTCGTTGCAGTAGTTGGAGCGGGTCCAGTCGGTTGGCTGTTTGTAATGCCTAGTCCTGAGGATTGTTGCTGTTGGTACGGGCTGATGCCTGCTTGCGCGGCAAGACCGGAGCCGCTGCCTGTTGGGGCGGTGTTGGTTCCTGTTGAGGGTGTGCCGAAGAATGGGTTGTTGGATGTTGTGGGCTGGGCGGCGGTTTGCTGTGGTTGCGGTTGGAAAGGTTGCTGGTTCTGGGTTTGGGTTTGGAAGTTTGCTTGCTGAGGCTGGCTCTGCTGTTGGAAGTTTGGAGCTTGTTGAGGCTGAGATATGGTTTGGTATGGGTTATTTGTTTGGGAATAAGGGTTCATCGCAGGGGGCTGGGGTTGTTGAGGGTGTTCGGGGATGGTTGGGATATTAGACTGTGCAGATCCCATATTGTACAATGAAAGAATGCTTTTTTTATCCATGCCCGTGGGCTGATGAGTGAGTGGCTGCTGCGGTTGCAGGTGGGAATGGAATTGGCTGGAGTAGCCGCCTGTGTTCTGGGGGGCGTTCTGTGTCGATCCCTGGTTGTAGGGATTATAAGATCCAAGACCGTTGGCTGACTGTTGTTGCTGCTGCTGTTGCTGCTGGCCTTGATACGAAGGAGCGGACGCAAATGGCGAGGTACCGAATGGTGAGGCGGATGACATGACCGGCATGGTATCCGCGCGTTGAGGCATAGAGGGAGTCATTTGCTGTTGTTGCGGCTGCATGGACTGGTTTTGTGGCACACTGGTAAAGAAGGGATTCGTCTGCGGCGCACTCGGGTTGGGATATGTCTGACCAGCATAGCCACCCTGTGGCTGCGGCGCTGCCTGGTCGAAGGGATTGTAACTGTTGTCCAATGGCTGAGGCGACGAAACAAAGGGAGTTGGTGAGAATGTCGACGTAGGTGGGGGCGTATAGGGCTGTTGATATGCAGACTGTTGAATGGAGCGTGCCTGGTTGGGATATCCACCAGTAGAGTGAGGGAACAACGGCTGGGAAACCTGCAGGTTCTGGAACGATGATTCCAAAGGCTGTGCGGATGCCGGCGTCGGGTTTGGTCGATCGAATGGATTGTACGAGGCGTTCTGCGGCTGCTGTGTTTGCGATTGCTGTGGGATGGGATTTGATACTGCCCGGTCAAATGGATTGTTGGAGACCTCGGGGAATGTGTTGTCGGTCTTCACAGGGAATGGGTTCTTGGGCGTCTCGGGTTTCGGGGTCACTGCGGGTGCAGCTGTGCTTGTCCCGGCTGGGGTCCTAGATCTCGACACAGGGTTGCTCCCTTCTCCCAATCTGACCAATGTTTCAACTGCTCGGTCCAAATCCTCGTGAAGTCCCTTCAGAACCATTTCATTTCGGCGGTCATTGGTGAAACCCATGTCCTGCAAGGCCGCCATTTTCGCTTCGAAAGAATTCGTTGTCACATCGGCGACAGGCGCACCAAGACCCGTCGTTCTCCTAGTTGGCAGTGGCGGTGGTGACCAGGTTCCCTTGTCCGAGGCTGGTGAAGGCGCCTTGGACTTGCCACCAAATCGACGAAGGTTCGAGGTGGAGGATGAAGATCGCAGACCGAACTTGAAGAACTTGCCAGACTTTGGCGGGAGCGGGGGAGGAGATCCCTCAGGTGAGATGTTAATGTCACTCTTCCTTGACTCCGGGGGTGACATGGGCCTAGGGTTGGAGTAGTTTGAATAACTCGAATCCTCCCTGCTCGGGGGCTTTGGCTTTCCACTTTCCAATGAGCGGTGTTGATACTTCTGGCGTATGAAACGTTCCATACACGCATCGGCCTCGTCAACGTCGGTGGGAATTGCCGGCTTGATTCCCCGGGGGTTGTTCATCTTGTTCATTAAAATGTTGCCGTGCGATTTCATGTTCTATATGAAAGCCCACCTTGTCAGTTCGCTGCTGGTATAGGGAGTCTATTCACACGTACATCAACCTGCTCCGATGTCCACGTATCCATAGTCAAGGACTTGACCTTGGAAATATGTGTGCCCAGCTTTCGGTGTAGTGCGGCGCAACGCATGCAAAGGAAGATGCCCATCTGTCGGAGACGAGCAGTCAGTTTTTGGATCCGATCGAAGGCGAAATAAGGGGAGGACGTACGTTCCAGCTTGCCCATCCTATAATCACATCAAGATTAGTGGTTGCGATCAATTGTGGAGGTCTCTGGAGACGAACCTGGGGTCAAGGCATCGCAATCGGCACAACGGTCATTGCCAGGAACGGTGCGGATCAGCTCCGCCAGTGTCTTCTCATTCCGCGCCTGCTGGCGCTTGCTAATGCCAGTAGGCATGATGCAAATGTAATTACAAGAAAAGAATGTATACAAAAAAAGGAGTGGAAATATAAAGAGAGAATGAGTGAAATAGGGGAAGAATCCAAGTTTCCGGGGGGGCGGAGAAGTTCAGGTTGACGGGTTGACGTCCGAGGGGCAGATCATGCCGAATGGGAAATCTGATGTGGCGTAGAGTATGAATATACTAAGTACGATCTATTTGGGAGATTAAAAGCAATCGTTCGTCGAGTGAAGGTGAAGACAGCTTTCCTCATGCTGTGTCTTCCCCGTTCCTGAGTGATTCGATAGGTAGCTCCATGTTGAGTGGTCCGCAACCGTCTTCTAGAATGCGTCTAGAAGACACAGGCGCTTGTACTGTTCTTACAATGCTTTAGAGAGACAATAGCAAGTTGTTTGATAGTGATATATTGATGTAGTTATTGAATGGAAATAGTAGGCATGTCCGGACACCATTGACTCGCATCTACCAATGCGCCTAGAGGCCGAAAGCCTTTCGGAGCCGTCGAGAAGTCATCATGATAGCCAGGAATATCTTCTAGTACGCCAATATGACCAACCATCCTATGAATGAGGAATTGGCGGTTGATTATGCGTTCGGAAAAGTGTAAAGAAGAAAAATCTCCAAATGCGTGAAATTTTCGGATACAAAAGGACATGGTCATGTGACCACACTAGTGCCAACTCACGTGCCCTGCAGCAGAAGATAAAAACCTTTCACTTCCCACTTTCTTTTTCCTTCATAATCCTCGAGTGTTGGAACTTCGAGCATCCAATCCTTTAATGTCGGGGATTGTCGATGACTTGTAACCAACAGTCAGATTTTAGAAGCAAACTTGCAAACCACATAACCCGCGAGGTGCCTAATCATGGCATCGACGTCTCTTGGGTGATTTTTTAATCGTTCGTTCGTGGAATATCAAAACCAAACAGTTTTTAGCAGAGCTGCGTCTACTCCACCCTGGTGTTCACATCTATTGAACTGCAGGACTTTTTTACGACGGACATCCAATAAACCAATTTTATTTCTCTCAATTCTCTTGCTTCAAACACTTTTCCAAGTCTCGTCCATGGTAGTTTCTGGTCCATTGTCAGGCTACACGTCTTATGTCGTAGGAGAAGATGCGGCCTCAAGATGAAGGCCTAGTTAACTGTTGAGAAAATTGCAGGGCTTCCATGAAAGTTCTTATCACATTTCAGGTATGCCCTGCATGTAGATACAACGCAGCATCGATTACAGATTGACAACCGTAGCCTTAAGATTTAAGAAGTACTCCGTGGTATCTATCTCATTGTTGTCTCATTGGAGATCGAAATTCTAAACCATGGATATTTGAACCAATCCCAGTGAATCAGACATAAGAGTCCCAAACTCGCAGTATCAATCGCTTATCTGGCTTTTGATTACAGATCTAGAGATCTAGCCCAGACATGTGTGTCCCATATCCCCAGTGTTGAATTGCCGCTATCAGACCTTAAGAGCCAGACTGGTCGGCCTTGTCAGCAGCCCTGCGCCGAGCCGGAGAGTGGGTCATCACTGACCAAACAGGGCTTAGCTGTTATTAATTCTTCCCCGAGGACTTCAAATTTACGCCGGGAAACACAAGAATAGAGGGCGTTGAACTATATTTTCAGGTCAATTAAAAGTAAGAAGACCGCTTGAGGTAACCCTTTATGACTGCGACAATTCCAAGTATTCTATAAGGCAGACCACGGAGAAATGAAAGTCTGGGGATCTGACAGATTGGATGGTGTAGTGTACCAATATGCGGACATGGCTCGAAAACGCCGAGGTAATTGGCATATGCGCCCCCCCTTGATTGGCCATGATTCCATCTGCTTCTGTACGATGTACCGAAAGTATTGGCCCCAGGGTTGTCCGGGCAAAGTACAAATGCCCCCCGGTTTTTCCCTTTCCTCCCCAGCTGTACCTGTACCTTGACCTCTACATTCCTTCTTTCCCTTCGTACACCCCCCGTTAGACACTTGTACATTCTCTCACAATGGCTTCCGTTGCCCGAAATGCGTCTCGCGCCTTCCTGCGCTCGACTCCGGTCACCTCCTCTCTCCGTCCTGCTGCGCGCAGCACCCGTTTCGCCATCCCCGCCAACGGTCTCCGTGCTTCTTCTCGCCGCGGATATGCTTCAGAGGCTGGCTCTGAGAAGTCCGGCTCTTCCTTTGCCATCTGGGCTCTCGGTCTCGGTGCCCTCGGTGCTGGCGGCGCGTACTTGTACCTGAACAGCGAATCGACCCCCAAGGGCCCTTTCGTCCCCACCCAGGCCGACTACCAGAAGGTGTACGACGCTGTTGCTAAGCGTCTGGCAGACGAGACCGACTATGATGACGGCAGCTATGGTCCCGTAAGTGCAATTGTTCTGTTCAATGTTATGATCAATCGCTGAGACGTTCTCTTTCAATAGGTCCTCGTTCGTCTCGCATGGCACGCCAGCGGTACCTATGACAAGGAGACCGGCACTGGTGGCAGCAACGGTGCCACCATGAGATTCGCCCCCGAGTCCGACCACGGCGCCAACGCTGGTCTCAAGACTGCCCGCGACTTCCTCGAGCCCATCAAGGAACAGTTCCCCTGGATCACCTACTCCGATCTGTGGACTCTCGCTGGTGCCTGTGCCATCCAGGAGCTGGGTGGACCCACCATTCCCTGGAGACCCGGCCGTGCTGACAAGGAGGTCGCCGCCTGCACTCCCGACGGCCGTCTCCCCGATGCCGCCAAGGATCACCGTCACATCCGCGACATCTTCTCCCGCATGGGCTTTGATGACCGTGAGATGGTTGCCCTGATTGGCGCCCACGCCCTCGGCCGCTGCCACACTGACCGCTCCGGTTTCGACGGTCCCTGGAACTTCAGCCCCACTGTGTTCAGCAACGAGTTCTTCCGTCTGCTTATTGAGGAGAAGTGGACCCAGAAGAAGTGGAACGGCCCTGTTCAGTTCACTGACAAGACCACTTCCACTCTCATGATGTTGCCCACTGATATGGCTCTGATCAAGGACAAGGCCTTCAAGAAGCACGTCGAGCGCTATGGCAAGGACAGCGAGGTCTTCTTCAAGGAGTTCTCTGATGTCTTTGTCAAGCTCCTTGAGCTCGGTGTGCCTTTCCAGACCGAGGAACGCTTCGTCTTCAAGGCTTCTGAGTAAGGATATTGCTCAAAAGCTGCTTTGTATTCGTGTCTTTCATTTCGTATAGCTGTCTTGATATCCGAGTCATTACTCACTGAGATTCCTTTTTGTTTTTAAATGAGACATTAGATTTCCTTCCATATTCTCGTGCACGTGTAGCTCTTGCTGTAATTGCATCATGTACACAGTAAACATCGCCTCGGGTTGGAAGTCATGGAACCGTCGGGACCCTGAGTTGGTTCGACAAAGCTGATCGGGTGGCTTCAGGATAAACAAGTCTCATAGCGCATGATAGACGAGATGTGTATGATCAGAGTATGAAAAAGACAATGAGAGCGGAGAATAGAAGCACGGGTTTAACCAAATCTCTCTTATCAGAGTTATCAACATGGGTCCGGAAGGCTCCCACTCAAAAGTGGCGCGCGAGGGCGACCCGCCATTTTAAGTGATCGCGAACTTCCCACAAGGTTCACCCAACCCCGTTTTCTGGCTACCCCGTACCCCCAGACCTCGGATCCTCACGCTTATTTCTTGGGACGCGCGCGGTTGGACCTCTTTGTAACCTTCGGGGCGTTACCACTGCAACTTGGCGCGTACGTCCGAGTGACCGACTGGCCGGTCGAAAACTCGAGTCACCGAAAACAGCGCAACCAACCAGACACCGCCGACAGGACAGGAGGGGGGGAATCGTACATCGACATGACGAGGACGGCTTGCAGTGTTGATTTCTATGAAATCCTGTCGCTGCCCTTCACTGGGTCTTCGTCAACGGTCCTCTCGAAGCAGCAGATCAAGCTTTCCTACCATAAAGCATTGCTCAAACACCACCCTGACAAGGCGGGTGCCGTCGCACGGGAGACTGGGTTAAACGGACCGACTACCTCTACATCTACTCCGAATTCTTTCCTTGCCAGATCGGACGACACCTCGCGACAACCGTATACCATCGACCAGATCACCACCGCCTACAAAACCCTGTCCGACCCTGTCCTTCGCGCTGAATATGACCGCTCTCTTCGCTTAGACAGGCTCAAGGTTGCAGAGCGGGAGAAAACCGGCGATGTTTTCCATACTGGGCTAGAGGTTGTGGATTTGGAGGATCTTGCCTGTGAAGAGGCGGAAGCCGGCGATTGCTGGTACCGCGGGTGTCGGTGTGGTGACGAGCGGGGATTTCTGGTCAATGAGGAGGATCTGGAGAGAGAGGCTGAGCATGGCGAGATTATCATCGGATGTCGTGGGTGCAGTCTCTGGTTGAAGGTTTTGTTTGCCGTGGATGCCGGCGAGGGTTGAAGAGATGGCTTACTGAGTCGTCTTTACTTCCTTGGAGATCATTCTCCCTCGGCTTGATTTCCTCGTCCAGCTGTACAGCGTTTATGTGTTGTCGCTGTGCAATGACACCCCCGCGCCGCCATGTCTGGCTGGATTGGTCTGCTTAGGCGCGCCAACGGTGCGCAAGGCTCATTCAATGTCTTTGTCGCTTGACTGTGCTTGTCCCGAGCTCGGTCTCAGCATTGCATGCTGTGTCGCCATCACTCGATTGTGGACTGTGCATGTCAACACTGTCAGATCTTGCGACGCAGTCAAACCAAGACCCAATACCACGGAGTGTTGCCGCTCTGGGTACCGTCTCCCTCTCGGTGTATCACGATACAGACATTCCACGGTAATTTTGATTCTGGTCTCTTGCCAACCTGTCCGGAATTGCTTCTCCTTGTACATAGAAATTAGAATGCAGAGACAGATGGCTGTCCCGTGTAGCTACTTGGCCCACTATCTCTTACATTAAGTTGACGACTTGGATACATGAAGACTTGAGAAGATTAAATGCACCTACCTGATAGAATGGACTCAGATCCATCGTCATACCTGAGGTCAGAGCTTCGCCATGGCAATCGGGCAGCAGGTGGGACCTAATCTAGCGGGATATATATCGATCGCACTGGAGACCTCCACTACAATGATGCCATGGAATAGCGGCTGTTGAGACATTCAGTTCCATACATCGGAACAAATATTAAACTGCCGAGGAACGTAAAAATGTTGCCAAAACCGAACAAAGAACCAATTACATAGCAGTGGTGCATTCTATGCGTTCTATCTAGCGTGTTTGATATGGTTGCTTATCCGGAGGGGCTGATGACATATTCGGAGGTAGCAAAACACAACCTCACATATTTTGCTCCTCTTCTACCCTCGTCCCCTCTCCCCCTCCCAACCTCATCATGTCTGTCGTTGAGATCTCATCAAAGGAGCAATTCTCCTCTCTCCTCACCTCCTCTCGTCTTGTTGTCGCCGACTGTAAGTACCTGCCGCCGCGGCGCGAATCTGCCCCGCCGGGACCCTGTCTTCCCCTCCGAAGCACCAGAGCTATCGCTGACCTTTGCTGGGTATCTGAATAGTTTACGCCGACTGGTGTGGACCATGCAAAGCTATCGCACCTGCGTATAACGCGCTGGCGACCCAGCTCTCCCGCCCGAACCAAATCACGTTCACCAAGATCAATGTCGACAACCAAAAAGACCTCGCGCAAGCTTACGGCGTTACAGCGTACGTCCATCGATCCAAATTTTTGAGAACTAGCCCAGACCACACCTCCGGTCCCCCATACTCGTCTACACTACCCGTTAACTAACGACTGCCTCTAGAATGCCGACCTTCATCGTCTTCAAGAATGGCCGCGTGAACCAAAGCGTCAAGGGCGCCAACCCCGCACAGCTGAACCAGGTCGTGCAGAAGCTCGCCTCCGAAGCAAGCCAATCCGACGACGCAGCAGGGTCCGGCGAAGCAAGCGGCTCCGGCGAGTACTGGATCGGCGGTACAGTGGCCAAGGGCTACAGCGACGTCACAGACCAAGTTGACTTCAAGATGATGGAGCTGCTGAACCGGGACACGGCTACCGCGGAGCCTCGTACTCTTTTCAGCGCTCCGAAGCCTTCCGCACTATCAGGCAAGGGCAAGGAAAAGGCCGCGGGCCAGGCTGACTGGGTTGAGAGCGACACCGACGAGCAGCTGATGCTGTACATCCCATTCAACTCGATGCTGAAGGTTCATTCCATTCAAATTACCTCCTTGCCTCCTTCGGATGCGGACGCCGACGATGACGAGACACCCATGCGGCCTCGCAACTTGCACCTGTATAAGAATACTTCTCATGTGCTTGGTTTCGACGAGGCGGATGGTATCCCTCCCGTGCAGAAGGTGGAAATCAAGCCTGGTGACTGGGACGCAAAAACTGGGACCGCGACTGTCAATCTGCGTTTTGTCAATTTCCAGAACGTGACTTCGCTGGTCTTGTTCTTTGTTGATGGGGACGGGGACAGCGAGAAGTTGCGCGTTGACCGCGTTCGCATTATTGGCGAGGCGGGCCCGAACCGATCCATGGGCGTGTTGGAGAAGATTGGCGACGAGCCTGGCGAGTAAACAGCATAGATACTGGAGAAAATAAGCCTTGGGAGATACTACTTTCAAATGGCCTGATGATCAAAGATTTTTGTCAGAGCGTGGATACTGGCATATTGTGTTGCTTAATGCTACAATACTCAATGATAACCAAGAAGTTTTCAAGTGTCCATAGATTTCAATTTGTGTCTAGACTAAATAACCATAGTGGTATAAAATAGTATGTTTGATCCCAAACCAAAAGGTCTCATCCTTGAGTTATCAGAAAGACCCATAAAGTAAGAATCAATGTGCAATTCCCTTCGTCTGTGGCGCAACTGACACCTGGGGTACATCACTGAAAGCCAGACTAATGGCCGTAGATGTCCAGGCAACACGGGTTATCGAGTTGCGCCGCCGCACGAAGAAGAAAAGAAAAAAGAGGAAAGGTGCTGGAAGAGATTTCCTTTTTATGCTGTCTATCGGTCTTTCCTTTTTCCGAACAGAAAGAATCCGGCGCACAGAGAAACTTTTCCGATTCCAGAAAAAGTTATGTAAGCGAGCTTTTTTTTTTTTTCCAACTGCATGACCTTTTCTCCTCTCCTTCCTTTTCTTTTTTTCCTTCCATATTATGGTCGATGATGATAAATATGGATTCTATGATAGGAAGAGGATGACTCCTTATGGAGATTGATCTCACTTACACCATTCCTGAGGCCAATGTTGTTTATTTCTGCTTTGTTCTGGGTTGGCTGGGCCTGCAAAAGCAGGGCGAGCTCTGGCTATTACCAACGGGATGAGATTTTGAAGTTTCTTGCATCCAAGTTCTCGAGCAGATTTGTTATTGTGGTCGGGGAAGGCATATTGATCGCGCTTTGCGTATGCGGTGTCAAACTGTGCATCCATTGGACGTAGCTGGTCCACGAACTCTTCGTTGGAGAAACAAGGGGCCAAGGCCGACTGAAGCACTGCCATGCTGAACCACACCAACATCAGATGATGTCGAAGATTGTGAGGCAAGAATTGTCGATTGAATCCGAACACTAGGGTCCGGCGGAGCTGTGATGGATGGCACCACTTCCGCCCTGATAGCCGCACCGGCTGGTCGTTGGATGCTCATTTGGCCGTCTCGTGGCCCATCATTAGTTGTATGGCCACGAAGCTTCCCACCTGCAACCCGTAGATAGAGCTGAAGGAGCTCTTCGCACGCATGTATTTGCGTAATCAAATCTGGCTGGAGCCGTCGATGTTTCTCAGACACTGTAAAACCCACTTCACGAAATATCCTTGATCACGAGAAATTATTGAAACATCGCCAAGTACGCGTGCGCCTTGTCAAGACCCAAGCTCGGGCTCCACGGTGAACATAAGACAATTGTTATGTGTGGGCATGAGAGGTTTTGGGCAGCAAGAACGGTGGTAGACGGCAGTTTCAACGGCATTGGCCTGGCCTAACACGCACATCGTACGATGCAGCTCGTTGTCTCTTAAGGTCCTCCATGGACTGATGTCTTGGAACAGTTGTTCCGTTGCAGAGACTTCGACCCGCTCCAGCCAAGCCCAAGACAAGCAAGCACCGTCTGATGCGGGTTGCACCGACGGCATCTGCAGCCAGACGGTGTATCCGTATCCACCGGTGAAGTGGCATCCTAGACTGGAAAGAGGCAGGCTAAGTCCAGCTGGCCAGACCAAGGTCCATGACACTCAAGCCAGGACAAGCCGAGACATCAGTACGAGCTGAATTTTATCGGTTTCCGCGAAGACATATGTATGTTGTAGTCCTCAATTGAACGATGCTATCGCCAGGTTTCATCCCAGTTCAGTCGGTGGTTTCAGTCTCCGAAGTCAAACCATGGTACGAAACCGAGCCCCTCCAGCCACCGCGATATCGCTCCCCAGACCCATATCCCCGAATCTGTCACCATCAACGGAAGGAAAGCAAATCTGAAATTTTCGTTACGTACAGACTAACCGCGCGGGTCGATCTCAGATTGAAGCGGGCTGGGTTGAACGTTGGTAGAGCCACTTCCTTGGTTTTTAGCTGCGGGCTGGCAGACGCTATCTTATGAGAAGATGGAGCCGTCCGTCGATCCTGATAGCCCCGGGGCCCCCGGGTAATATTTTGTGTTAGGCGCTATGCTTGTCGGGGACTCGGGGTGTAGGCTATGGGAATTGGCGCGGTTGCTGGGGACTGGGGAGGTTCTGGCGAAGTCGCGGTGGGGATCGATTTTCATGGATTCCCTCTGTGCGCGGTTCTTCCTGGAGAAGGTTTGCACATCCGAATACAATTTGCATGCAAGGTACGGAATTTATTTTCCCTACGGGGCAAGACCCTAATACATAATCGCCAGGCTCGTCAGATACTAACTAATGGATTCGTTGCCACTGGGGATGATCTTTACAACTTACGATGAATGTCGTACAATACACAGTATGGAGATAACAATGAACTTCGGGAGCATTCCGCCATATCGATTTCCAATGACATCAGAACTTAAACCATCTAAGGTTGTATCAGATAAAGACTTTGGGAACCACAGTCCACAGCATTCTGGAGAGTCTTTGGACGGCAGACTCCATTCGTACCACAGATTCATATCCGAACAGATACGAAGTCGGAGGATCTTCCAATATCTCTCGCGACCCACTTTATCTCCCAGGAACAGACTGATAATTGGACGGCGTCCAGTGTTGGAGGAATGGTCCCCGAGCCAAGGAATCGGGTAGCCCAAGTCGAAGTTGGGGTTTAGTGCGATGGAATTTGAACTTAAACATCCACAGGAATGAAAGAGAACGGCACTGAGAAGCACTTAGCTCTCTGGTTGGTGAGAGGAACGAATTCGTCGGCCCTAATGTATCTCGATTCCACGACGGGCTGATTAGTGCATCTCCGCATTTTCCAATGCTTCCACAAACAACACGCTATCTTGTATTATTTTTTTCTCGCAGGATCGTGGAGCCTTCATTTGTTCTGATTTGCTCTAATTTGCGGGCTCACCGGAGGCCGATCCATTCCGTCGGTGGATTCGAGTGGGGATGGTGTTCACGCACTATGCCTGAATGGCGTTCAATGATACAGTAGTTCGAGCTTGAACAGCAAACTTCCGCTGAAGATTGCGGCACGGGGAGAACTGAGAACGTGCATCGAGAAAGTTCCATTGGTTATGTTAGTTTTGCGTTGTCTGGATCTGGGATAGTGGGAGGCGAGAGAATGGGGAATTGAAGCCCGAGATGATAACGAGTGGAGTCTCGTCCGATGGGCGGCAGTCTGCAGATCTTGCCTGAAGTGAACTGCTGCTCACGTTCTTTCAAGCCAGGTTGGTCCTCTGGCTCGCTTCGAAGGTTAGTTCGCGTCTATTGCGATCGCTTATCGGTTGGAATTTCGGGTGTTCCAGGTAGGTAAACGGAGGTATTGCAATTGCGTCGATGGGCTCATCGGAACGTTAACCACCAGCTCCATGGCAACTATCTCGATTTGTGTAGTTCAACTCTGGAGAGGTAGTGATACATAGTACTGTTGATCAATTGAAGGTTAATGGACGATCAGGAACTAAATACATACTTGGTCTAGTGTTCTCGGGAGTTGTAGCCAGTGAATGAGCTCCAGGATTGTGATTTTCTGGAGTCCGGAGTATTGGGGATACCGAGGGAACTTATCTGAATCACGTGCGTAGTACACAGTATGCTAAGTCGAGGCTAGTGGCGAATTGACTTTCTGTACGGAGTATTCACCGTATTCACCGGTTCCTATTGGAGACATGTTGGTACCTACGAAGTGCAATAATTGACTATACGGGGAGTAATTTAGCTACCGAGTACGGAGTAGTTAGCAGTTACAGAGATAGCGCAATATGAGAAAGTGGTACAGTACAATATGGAGCCGTACTGATACCCAGAACCAGTAAAATTGATGATTTACCTCGATATCTTTCGGATGATGCTGTGAAACTGAGTTAGAACGAGATTTCCCCCGCATTTCGCTTTCTGACCCGTGGAAAAGCGAATGTAACCTGATTGGGCCGAGACATGTGCGCCGAGGACCTTTGGGATTGAGATTAAATTTGCTTGACTGGATGTTCGGACCAAGACGCCGTTTGAGGGAACGTGTTGTAGAAGTAGGCGTCCTGTGCGCAAAACCAACAGAGAGGTGGTGGCAGTGTGTTTCTAATGTCCGAGCGTCTTAGATCTGTTTCGCTGTCGCGGATAGCCCTAGTCTGTATCATCTCTAGTATGGCAACGGTCGCATGAGACAACCGAACTGAGACCATGTTCGAGATATGAAACTTGACGTTCGATCTGACAGGATCCGTCTACAACCTTCGAACTTTACTCGACAATGCCACTTTACTATCGTAGAGACGTTCACACAAAAGTGATCGCTGTACTGCATATTCCTTGTGGACCCCCACGCATCCCATTCTCCCGCCCATGTTACCTATATCCCTAACAGGCCATCTTGAGGCCAGTGCCCTCCCAATCCAAGCAAGTCCACAGCGAAAGAAAACAAAAAGGGCAACACCAAAAAGTGCCCGAAAGTATGAGCTCCGCAAAGCCTGTAACCATTGACAATAATCCCACGTTCCCAAAAAGGCAGTTGTGGGGTCCAGAGTCCCATCTCGAAACTCGAAGCTCGGTAAGGGGAAAAAAAGAACGAATAAAAGTCCCACGCCAAGACCTGGCGCAAGACTAGTGCCAATCGCAGACTCCAAAATGGCAAAAACGCGTGTTCTGTGCCCCAGTCTGCCCCAGATACAGGTGAACTGGAGGGTGTTTCAGAATTAGCCTTGTCAACGTGCGGAAGGGCCCGATAGAGGCAAATTACGAATCTAACCCAAATCCCGGAGTTGCGCATCGCACCATTTCCTTTTGGAAATTAGAGCTCTCTAGTCACTCTGGTACTAGAGGTATGCTCCCCCACAAGTCTATTCCAGTGTTGGTTTGGGGGATTGGAGATCTGCGTGTATGTCAATACGCAATAAGGTTGCCGTCGAGATGCTTTTCCGTTAGGTTCTTTTTAGCGGCTTGAGCTTCAGAGCTAAGTACGGAGCTAAGTACGGTTGTAGAACGTGGCCTTTTTTCTTTGGATACGTCATGGCGAACTGCCCGAACCAATGTACATGGACTCGACTAGGCTTCGGGGACGGGTTGAAAGTCCATTTCACAGTCTCCGGGCTCCAAGTTGAACTTGGATTCGGGGTTTAATAACGCCATTAAACCCCTTCGGACGAGGAGTGATAGGGCATGGAGGCAGCGATAAGGGCATCTTGGAGATAGTCGGTCTGGGTGGCTGGGTTTGAGAGTCGGCGACTCGACCTGCCCCATCCTTGGGGACATGAAAGGAATGAGTTGGAATAAATCATGGACCTTTCCCCAATGGCGTCGTAGATGATTCAGTTGATTAATTGAATTCGTTTAGGTATTTTGTCCTCGGTAGTGGAAATACAGCCGAGTTCTCCTCGAAGTCGCCATACAAAATTAAGCAGTTCGTCTTTCAAGTATGTACAAAGTACGGAGACATTGCACCTTAAAATCCGCAGTAAAGCCTCGGCGTTTCCATGTGAAGGATCAAATCCAGTCGATACCCAGATAATCCCTACAAACCTTCTGCCAAGAGCCGTTGGCAGGCAAAGTGTATGGAGAACAGACGGCCGCGGATTCCCTGGAGATCCGCCCATAGCTCCACATCTCTTTGTGACATTCGTGAATGCAAAGTCTCATCCAGTCTGATCTATCCAAAACTCGCACTCCGGTGGCGTCGTTTCGTTTCAATTGAGTTCCTCATTCTCTGCATTGTAGATTACAGAAGGTGGGTTTGTTGGATAGATAAAGCCTGTGACCGGGGTTATGTCTGGTCAAATTCCCGGTGTGGACTCGACGAGTAAGCCCACCAATGCATGGGAGATCCCATAACGGCCCTTCGGAGCTGTTGCGACATGCAGCTACTCAAACCCTTGCAGCGGGTGCCTTTCGGTCTCTCACACCCGGGACAGACCTAATCCAATGCTATGCATACACAGGGTCCGGGGTCAACCATGACAGATGGATAGGTCGATTTTTGGGTCGGATGCTGGCATGATGATCGCCTAACGGGTTCGCGCCTCGCAGGCGGGAGCTCTCGCACATTCGCTCCATCCCCCCATAATTAACAGCCAGTCGTGTGGTGTGATTCGTCGGGGAAGGAGGGAGATGTTCGCTTCTCAAGCCAAGCACTGTCCTTTTCCCAATCGCACGGTCTATTCCTCGAATATTTGCTTGGGAGCCCGTTGAGGATTGACCTTGGCAAATTAATGATCAATTTGCCTCTTTCTTTGGTTTTGCCTTTCCTCTTTGCCATTTATTTGCTTTTGCCTTGATAAAGAAAAAAAAGTGGCGCCATCCAATTGGGACTCCATTAAAGGACCAGTTGGGTCCTCGGCTGCGCTGGAGGAGCTTCCGCGGCCCTTGGTCGAGACTAGGAACTGCCCGCCCGCCTCCATCTCCGTCGGTCTCCACTCTTGCTAAGAGCTCCTCGAGGCTAGAGAGACTAGCCAAGCTAGAAGGTTAGACTAGAAGGACTGAGATTATGGACAATTTCCGAAATGCCGTTGGTGGAAGAAGTTTGTTTTATGCCTAGTCTCTTCTCATTTCCTTTCTCTGGAGTTTTCTCGGAGCTCTGCTAATGGAGTATGGAGCCCGGAGTCCTGGGTCCTACTATGTATGTCATCGTTGAAGCTCGGGTGTAATCCCGACGATCAGGGAAGGGTGGAATCCAATTCAATAGTGTCTGGGCGATTTGCTTCTTTTTTACCATTGTTCTTTAAAGTGTCGATTAGGAGCCCGTGGGCCTCGAAAAAGAAAAGATCCGATTTGTCTGTGCATAACATTGGCAAGGATGTCGACCATCACAAAGAAATCGTAAAAGTCTAGATGACACAATTTTGAGATCTCTTGAGGTCCAACACGGTAGGTATGTGTACGATCATGTATGCAGCTTAAGCTCATGGCATTCACATGTGGGACATCAAGAGAACCTCAGGAGCTACTGTGGCTTTAACATTGCTACGGAGTAGAAAGTGGACATTGGTAGGATTCTCGAAGAAGGCTGACAGCCTTCCATGCATAGCCCCAAGTCTAAAGCATCTAAGGCCTAAGCCCAGCAGGGAAACACCAAAGCGGATATCTCCATGGGTATGTTTAATTGGGGACTTCTGTACTCCGTACTCCGTGGGTGGAACGGTAATGAAGATCTCGATACTTAACAGACTCTCCAATTTCCCCGGTCCACAATGGCGTAGGAGATGGAGTCTTTGATTGGCTGCGGATAAACGCAAGTCTCCGGTGATGACGCGCTTTCCCAGAAGTGGATTAGCGCTGCCCAATGAGGAAAGGACGCTATGTTTAGAATGCCAATTACGCACTGGCCAGTCTGGCACTTCGGCTTTGGTCCCCAACATGATTCAATGCCGGAAGCAACCTTGGCTTTTTGGTCTGGACTCGGTTGGATGTTTGAAAGTTGGAAGCTCTTGGTAGGTTATTTGGTGTGTTGTATGTGAGATGTTCATTATGTACAAACATACAGTTGTGCCACCAGGACCCTATAAGAGTAAGAATAGAACTGGACCTTGCTTGAGACTGTAGTCGACGTGTCGGATTGTATTATGCTTGCCACTGTAGTACTATGCTTACGCTTCGCTTGCGATGAATCACAGAGAGCACTACTACAGGAGTGATAATGACGCCTATATGCATACATCCATGGCACTTTCTTACGCTGAATGTCCCCTACTGGACGTACTCTTACTCCGGATCAATAGGTCATCGGTCAGACGCAAAAAGTGGCTATCACATCTTCCTGCAATCGGAACACATCACTTCGCGACAATGGCTGCACCCTCATAACCAATAAGATGCATCACAGGTGTGAGACCAACTGGAATTTGGGCCACACCCACCATCCATCAGCACAAATTCGTATCGTATATCGTACCTCCACAGGTGTCCCTGGTTAAACTCTGAGAAACTCAGTCACCAATCAATTGGTCTTAGGTAGGGCAACTGGAACCGCCCGGTAACTCTCTCAAGGACTGTTATGGGAGCTTCAAAGGAAGTTGCAAGCTGAATCCTCAGCCCATTCGAGAGTCATACATCAACACAGATCCAATAATAAGCATGTTTTGGTTGCCTCAAGAGTCAAGGCGTTCGGGTATCGCCCCCCCACAGCTGGTTCCTGCAGTAGGCCGCGCAATTGAGCTGGAATATGGAAGGTATGTACTTGGCTTGCATGTAGTCTCTGTGGTTTTAATGTTCTGCCTGGATATTGAAGTTCGATGTCCTTGACGTGTACAATATGGGTCTTGTTTGCACTGCCTATGGCCAGGGCAGCACCCTTGCAGCGACCGGAAGAAATCGGCGTTTTATTTGTTTAGGCCATGTGGCAAACTGTACTTCGTAGATGTGTAGACAGCGAATGTACTATTTACTATGTTGTAGGTAGTCTGAGATACGATTGACTCGAGTGCTGTAGTCTGTGGGGAATAGAGACATACTTTTCTTCCTCGGCGATCACCGCAAGAGACCACGAGTCGGCATCATATGAAATTGGCGTACATAAGTCAGCCATAATGAACAGCCAATGCCGACCGTTTCACGATCGAAGCCAGAAGGTTACACGGTGGTTGCCACCGTTAATAGCCCGATCGGCAAGTCCAGTGCAGCCCAAACGGGAAATTGATTGGCGGTCTGCCCTTTAGGTCCTCAGTTTCCACTTTGTTGATCGCTCTGCCGTCTGGGAGAGGACAAGAGTCGAGGGGTAAAAGACCCGGAGGAAGGATTCCAATCATGTCATTCGATCGTCGCATTTTTTTGGAAGTTGCTGTCAAAGTGAAGGATTGCAATTGTGTACTGCGTACGGAGTACAAAAAAGAATTACAGTGCTATCACCAGATGGGATGCGTGGGCCTTACATCTTGTAGGCTATTGGCGTAAAAAGCAAAGAAAAGACAAAGAACCTCTCTGGCCAAGTCCCATTTGGCCGACCTGATAAGGGCAAATGATAGCCGCTGTCACCCATCACATAGTTCAATGGTCGTGCACCTCGTGGCCACGCTCAAATTTAAGATCAGGTCTCGGGACAAGCGCTATGGTAATTGACTTCGACATGCTGGTTTGCCTCCATAACATACACCTACAGGTAACTTTTATGTTTAATCATCTTTAATGTCTACACCAATCCAATCAGCTATAAATATCAACCATACTCCATTTGGGGTTGTGACCGACGGTTACTAACCATGGGTATGTTTGGGTTAGTATGTCATCGGTAATAAAACAGCAAAATACTAAAATTAATTGATTTAACTCAATTTCATTTCCTTCCCCCCACACCAAGTTAGCTCACTTCATCTAATCAATACGATTGGTCACTTTTGACGGGACTGAGCACTTTGATGTGCACCCAGTGTCTTTCCCAATCCCGCCCCGGACTGGACAAGTTATCATTAAATCCTAATATCGTGAGACAAATACCAAAATATCCAGAAATTCTAAATATCCAAAATATCCAAATATCCAAATAACCCAAAAGCACCCGTTCCTGGCCCACACCTAAACTAGTGACCCGGCAAGTAGAAAATAGCAGATCACTCATTTATCCACCGACTGCTGCTATCTTTTCCATCCTCATCTTCTCTTTCTCTTCCCCGCTGTCTATATTTCCTCACACTCTCTCTATCTTTATTTTTTTTTATTTTGTTTGACTATTTTAACTACTTTGGGTTTGGGGTTTTTCCTCTTGGATCCCTCTCTTCTATATCACTCTCCTTCCTCAACCCTCCCGGTTCCCCCAGAACCTGCCCTTCCTTTTTGCGACTCGACGACAACTCATTCATCGTCTCTATACAACCTAATAATCACTGCTCCATTCATTCAGACACATCACATTCAACTATATACCTAATATATACAAACGACAGCCTTTCAATTGGACTTCGTTGACCCGGTATGTGTATCTATAGATACAATCTACATACTTTGAATTCAACAACTAACCATGAATCAGCACACAATCACAATGGACTCAACATACATGGGACCAACTTCGGTCCAAGGCCAGCCTTCATTCGCATACTATGCCGACTCACAGAGACAAGGTCACTATCAGTCCGATATCCCATACTACAGCCAAATGCAGTATGGAGCGCAAGAACAGCCACTTTACTCTCAGCCTATGATGAACATGCACCAGATGGCCACAACCAATGCCTTCCGGGGTGCCACTATGAGCTTGACTCCCATTGCGTCTCCTCAACCATCGCAAATGAAACCGTCCATTATTGTGCAACAGGGTTCTCCTGCCTTGATGCCTTTGGACACTCGGTTTATTGGTCCTGATATGTACTCGTTCCCTTCGACTCCTCCGCTCTCGGCTTCGGGAAGCACCATCAGTAGCCCTCCTTCTGCCCATGGTGCACTACCAACCCCGGTCCATGACTCATTCTTCCACTTTGACAAGGTGGAGGGTGTCAAGGAGGGATGCGAGACCGATGTTCACCAAGAAATTCTGGCCCACCCCGAGTGGGCTCGTTCCGATTCGCCCCCGATGACGCCTGGTGAGTTTGATATAGATCACACATGGATATACTAAATGTGGATCTGTGGCATATGCAAGGGCGGAAAGGCTAATTATGATGTGTAGTCTTCATTCACCCCCCTTCTCTCACTCACATCCAGACCTCGGATCTACTCTCTGCGACTGCCTGCCCCTCGCTTTCCCCCTCCCCCTCTCCAGTCCCCACCGACATTCTGGCCTCTCAGCCTATTGGGTCCGGCCAGTCTTTCTGCGATCCCCGCCAACTCACCGTTGAGCCCTCTGCCAATGCTCACACCCAGGATCTCCCTCCTCTGCCCACTCTCTCTTGTGAGGAGGAGCAGCCTCGCGCCGTTGTCGGTAGTGCGTCTGTGACGCTTCCCGTCAACGAGAACCCATCTCCCTCGTTCAGCTCTTCGACCCAGGACCCTCTGAGCTCTCTGCCGACTTTCGACAGCTTCTCGGACCTCGACTCGGACGATGAGCTGAACCGCCTGGTGGAATTCCACCCGGCCACTAATGCCATTTACATGGGTGACAAGCGCCAGCGTGTACACGCTTACCCGGTCGAGGACGATGGGTTCCTCAGCGAGCACAGTCTCGAGGATTCAGACGATTCGGAGACCTTCATGCACAACGGTCTACCCGCTTACGAGCCCAACGGTCTGCCCTCTTTCGAGTGGACCCCGACGGTCCAGGTCGACACCGAGGACGATCATGCCCAGCCCAAGACCAAGAAGCGCAGCAACCGCAAGTCCCGCAAGATCGCCGCCGACGCAGCGGCCGAAGCGAAGGCGCTGGCCGCCTGCGAGTCTTCCGGAGACTGCTGCTCCGACGATGGGTCCATGGATGACTCCGAGTCCGCCCCCGTCTCGGTCAACCGCCGCGGCCGCAAGCAGTCTCTGACCGAGGATCCCTCCAAGACCTTCGTCTGCACACTTTGCTCGCGTCGCTTCCGTCGCCAGGAACACCTCAAGCGCCACTACCGCTCTCTCCACACCCAGGACAAGCCGTTCGAGTGCCACGAGTGCGGAAAGAAGTTCTCCCGCAGTGATAATCTCGCTCAGCACGCCCGCACCCACGGCGGTGGCTCCATCGTGATGGGAGTTCTGGACACCAGCGATGCAGGCTCTGTTTCCTTCGATGATCAACATGACGCCGGGGCCCTCGGCCAAGTCATGTACGAGGCAGCTCAAACTGGAGTTGCGGTTGCTCCCTCTGTTGACCGCCGAGCGACCAAGAAGCGCAAGCGTGACCTGTAAGGGCATGCGTTTCTATGATATTCTTTTACGAGACCAGGAGACTTCCTACTGCATATATAATACATCACATTCTTCGGTCGGAGTCTTGGCCTGACCGTATATTGGTCTTGATTGGGTTTGGCGTCCGGGCATTTACAGGTCGGAAACTGGATCGGTGCACTGCAAGGTTCCTTTTTTTTTCTATTTTCAGCGTTTGGCATTATCGGGGACATACTGGGCATGCCTAAGATTCTTTGGTGAAGGCAGAAGTCCATGGAGAAAAAAAAAAAAAACAAAATATAGAGCGAATGATGGCTGTCTCTTTGGACAGTGCTGGGAATGTTGAATTATTTCCTTTGTCACCTTGTTTCTGATTGTTTTTCTCTTTTTTCTTTCTTTTCCTTTGTTTCTCTCCATGTTCTCTCCAACTTCCTCCTGGACCAGCACATTGTGAACAATGCGCCTCACACTTTGAACTTTGGGCTCTCACTTCGTGTACCCTGTTTACTTCACTTCTTGTGACTCTGTTTCTCTCTCCGTTCTTCTACCTTTCGTTCATGTTCTTTTTTCTGCCTATTTGATGTAATATCTTTTTGTTTCTGCTTCTTGTGCTGGTCACATTCGTGTATAAGTTATTTTGACCTCTTCATCATCCCTCATACCCCCTTCTTGTATTGCATTGCCCCTTTGTGTTGGTTCCAGATCACATCTAGTTAATTTACATGCGAAAAATTACACCTAGAATATGAGGACCTGTGGAATTGACAAAAATGACCGCTCTAGACGCCAGAAACGGCTGCGCGTAACTTCGGACGTCAAGCCGCCGGTTGACCGCCCGCGGCCCTAGAACACCAGTATTCAGGTACCCAAGTTCCCTCAGCCGGCCCTGCAACAGGCGGTGGATTTGGTATTCCACCACCTGCATCTTTCAGCGAGCTGAATCCACTCCGCCATCGACACATTCATCTGAAATGGCGAACATTGAAGCATCCCCTGTAAACACACCAGATTTTGGTGACTTTGTGAAGAATGAAGAAGAGGAGCTTGATCTCGAAGAGCTCGTTGAGCCATGGCATAGGTACGAAACAGAGGATAACCAATACGTCCTCTATCCCATTCACCTTGGGGAAGTGCTCAACGAGCGGTATCTGGTTGAACATAAAATTGGCTTTGGTGGTGGCTCAACTGTCTGGATGGCATTTGACCTGCAAGACAAGAGAGACGTAGCCCTCAAAGTCATGACCCTAGGGAAATGGAGCGACAATGAAACTCGAATCCAGGATGAGATTATCAAAACGGTACAGGATACTTCTCGCCTGGTTATCTATACTGCCACTTTCTTTCTATCCCGAGACGATAAAAGTTACCACAGGGTCTTGGTGTTCCCTATGAAAGGGCCTTCCATCTGCACTCTTACCTTGAAAAGGACTCCTATGGCCTCTCGTATGTCTGCTGCTCGACAATTACTGGAGACTGTGGCAAGTTTACATAAAGCTGGAATCATACATCGCGGTGAGTCGACATTCCCGTTCATATTCTTACATACTAAGAAAAAACCTATAGATTTGAATGCAAGGAACTGTATGTGGGGAATGACTCCTATGGACGGTCTCAGCCGAAGCGCCAAGTATGAGTTACTCGGCCGACCTTTGAAGCAGACAATACCATTTGTCGATCTCTGGAAAAAGGGCGAGCTTGTAAGCCCTGTCAAAGTCCCTGACAACCTTCGGACAGACGAATTCTATCTCTGTGATTTTGGTTTAGCGAAGAAAATCGGCGACCTCACCACTCAACGCGGCTACCCACCTATGCATTACTGTTCTCCAGATCGACTTCATAAGCAAGAGCCAAGTTTTGCCTGCGATATGTGGAGCTACATGGCTATTTTCTCTATGCTCTACCTTACATTTCCTCCGTTTCCCACATTTCTCGACGGTGGAGTTGTGAGTGGTATGGTTGAATGCTTAGGTCCACTACCTGAGGAGTGGAAAGGTCTCTACACACACCCCGCCGGACTTGATTCATGGTATGATCAGTCTCAATCTCCTGATCTAGACAACGACCTTGCTGCAAAAATTGCATATTTTCGTCCTGATGCTGACTTGGTCGAGCGGCAACATGTGCTATCTATCATGTCGAAAGTCTTTATCTACCAGCCGGAAAAACGGTTGACTGCAATGGAGCTTTTGCGAGATCCTTCATTCAGGGCCATTATGGACCGGTACGGGTGCTGAGACTTACAAGGAAGCCCACCGTACGGGTTTTCCTGTTGATAACGAAGAGGCGGCCAAAGTGTCCAGAAAGAAATTCAAGTATGCTGAATGTGAATGCTTTGTTAAAACAGCGATTGGCCGCAAATTACGGCAGGTGGATGGGAAACAGGCTGGTATGACAGGATTTGGCTTCGTTTGCGGCTTGCATTTCGCTTGAATTACTGTCATACTTCGACGACTTCATTTTGACAATACCTATAGCCAGTAGGCCAGGAAGCAGAATATGACTTACTTCAAGTAAAGCGTCCATCAGGCGGCTAATACAGCCGAACTGTGTATATAAATCAGTTGTCGAGGAGCCAAGGAAGGTAATTATACGAGCCATTGGCCCCTGCAGCGTGTAGAATCTCGTTTGATGCATTCACCATCAATCAAACGACTCATCTTCCTCTCCAGTCTGCGGCTGCTCTCAGTGCTCTGCCGAGCCATCTTTCAGCTTCTACTTCAGTTTTGAGATGAATGTCAGTACGAAAAGTGCACCCCACGACTCATCAGGACACATTTCACTTGGTCATAACTGATGGTTGAATAGAACGACTCCGTGGCTCTTGTAGCTGGTGCAATCGATTGGCAAACCCACCAGTCAACCCAGGACACTCCATAATCCCATGTGTCGTGTAGGTAGATATACCGGAGTAAAATTGAGAGAAGACCAACCGATTGAGGAAAGGAAGCGGGTGAGTTATCCACCTACCTAACTCGGTAGGCCCTTGTTCAAGATCTGAAGACCAAAGGGCATGATGTCGTCGTGAAGTGCGAGCCGCAACACAGCCTCACGAAAGCAGAATGTGACACAACCCTCCAATGCGCTCGCCTGAAAGATCCGTTCATATCCCCGGTATAACAAGCGCTTAGTCGTTCCAAGGCTAGTATATTAAGGGCTCTTCTCACTTCATCTTCCCCATTCATCTTCCCCTTTCATCTTCCCCTTTCTCAATCGACCCCCACCAACCTTCATCCTCGGACCCATCAATATACCCGCGACAACGAGGTTTCCGATTGACCTGATGGGCGGGATCGATTGATGAGCCGCCTAATGACGTCCGAGTTGAAAATCAAGGGCTCCAAGTGCGTCCTTCCCTCGGCTGCCTCGCTGCCTCGAGGGGGACTGGACCCCTCGACTCACTCTGTAAGTATCCCGCTATCTCTTTCCAGCCTTTTTTATTTCATCTCTTATGCAACACCCCACATCTGCAGACCATCTCCATGACGAAAGTTGACACTGACGACTGCAGACAGCACGGAGACTGAGCAGGCATCTCCTGCTGCCCAATGATCCACGAGGGACGGAGTTGCAGTTGTTCGCAGCCTCGAAGATAGGCAGCCACGAACACTTTCCAATGGAGGTCGAGTGTCTTTGAGATTGCCTTGAGAGAATCAGCCCAAGGCTCTATAGTAAGTAGGCTGTCGCCCGGCAAGGATCTCAGTCCATCCGTGGGATCTCATTACTTACTCCTTCTTCCTTATAGCGTCAAACTTGCCGCCACCAGAAAGAACAGGTTTTCCTTGATGCAAACCTCCTCGCCAAGTGAGTCTCCGCGGGCTTGGCAAATCGTGAAGCCGATACCGACAAGCCCCTGCAGGCCGGTGTCATGCCCGCATGTCAAGATGTCACTCCGACACCGAGTTGCATACGTGCCCCTCCGCCTGAGGGTAAGAAGGGCGGGAGCTCCAGATCCATCGGATCCATGTTTCGAGAGTTATCCAAAATCTGGCAACCAAGCTCCAAACATGTGCTCAGAGCCTGATAGGAAGTCAGTCGCGGACTGCGGATGATGTTGACGCTGAACTGGATAAATCGGGAAATGACAATGAGGTTTCAGCACTCACAAGTCAGGCCTCAAATGGACTCCGCTTTTATGTCAGGACCGCCAGAGCACCATATTGGCATGTTGCCTTGGCCAGTGGTTCTCGGGGCAATCGCTACCTATCGGATGAAGTTCTCGACCGTGCTCTCCCTAGGTGGAGATACCTGCACTGGAAACGCCAGACCGCCAGACCGATGCTGTCATAACACCACCTGGAGTCGATGAATCAAATCATGATGAGGACGATGATGGGCTGGGGGGGGGGGGGGGGGGTCGCGCCTCGTTGACCTTAACGAGGGCGTGCCCAACAGGACATCCGCATCCGCCCCTCGCTCAGAAGCCGAGGCAACTCGCGGGCCAACTCTCAGGCGAATTCCCGTGCGGACCTTAACGAGGGGAAATTGGAAATGGTGGTCTCGCTGAGAGCTCCTTCCCTCCGCCAAACTTTTGTCTTGATGGCTGCATCTCGATTGCCACTTATGTGGCAATGCACCTCGGGCATTGGTGGGAGTCGGAGTCAGCCATCGGCTCCCCCCCCCCACCATTCGTGTCTTTGGGATCAAATCAACGTAAAGAAGAATGCCATTCTTCTCTGCGCGACCGTTTGCTCGTAGGTAGTCTCTCACCTAAGACTCCTGAGGTGCCTTCGAGATGTGATCGACATCGAAAAAAATGGCAAGCGAGACATGAACTTGCCGGCAATGTGATTGTTACAAGGCGTGGTTCGTGGTAGCTGCGGCTCAGGTGCCTGAGGTTGCAAGCGAGGGGCAATAGGGCTCGGCCAGTGAAGATTCGATCTAACTGTGCTTTTGATATTCGGTTGTTGTACCTTCTCGCTGCCTGTTGTACGAAATGTACGTACATCAATGCGCAGAAGCAGGCCCTTCCCACGGCGAGTGGCGACGGGGACGTTCTTCGATTCAATCAGCTCAAGAAGCGAAAAAAGCCTGTGCGCTTCGCTCGTTCTGCTATCCACAACTGGGGCCTGTAGGTAGTCTTACTCCTCATTCTTGGACAATTCTCCAACTACGGGCAGATATCGTCGAGTTGAATTCACGGTTCCATATTCAAATCCCCATTTCGCATATCACACTAAGAGCAAAGACACTCGGCCTAGATGGCACAAATACCTCATACATCGTAGGGTGCAATGATCTGTATACACGGGGTTCCAGGTGGGCGGCTTCAATTCTACTGAACACTGGGAACGAACAACATACTAAGCTACATGGAACCTACGCACGTATGAAAATATGTGAAGAAATTCTGATTTCGAACAAAAAGCCTTATCAAAATCATCCGAACTTAAAGGATAGCAATATCTGAATACTGTACACCTCAGAGGTACCTACTGATGTCCTTATATGAATGCAGGCTAAGTCGAATACTACAGACTGGAAATAATGGTAGAATGGCATTGTTACAAAAGTTAATTCCACTATCAGCAAAGAAATCCAAAAAGACCACCAAAAAACCATCAAAACAAGGCTAGGCTTGTTGGGGGCCTTGGGGCATATTTAGCCGGGATAAGTCGCCCAACTGGGCGCCGGACTCGTCGTCAAACCGGGCATCGAGAATTCGAGATCGTGCTCAAGGCCATTCTGGCGGAACATGGTCTCGAGTTGGGCTACCCGGCGCTTCAGCGCCTCCAGCCGTGTCTCACAGTCTCATAACTCACAAGAGTCTGTGAGATTATTTGACCCACATGAGCCGCGCTGGAAGGGGCTCGCCATGTCTGGAGCGGGGGCTGTGAGGCCTGGAACGGAGGATGTTGGAAGCCAGTAGATGGGGATGTGAGGCCTGAAGCGACGTAGAATCCGTTCCTATTGGTCTGGTCAGTGACTCAAGTTCGAAAATAGCAGTTGAAACAGCGGAAGACATCTTACCGTCGACAAGCCTGATTGAGAACCTTTGCCAACGGAAGCAAGTGTCAAAATCGGTGTCTGGGATGGGTAGGCGATTGTACCGAACCAGTGCCACGCTCACCCTTGTTTATTTCGTTCTCGTACTCCAGGAACTGTGGCGTCCTCATGCTTGCAGTGATGGCACATCTTCGGTCAATGGTGTTGTTCAAGTCTCGCAGGGAAGGGTGATCAACGCGAAGAATGCGACGAGCAAGATGGGAGAATGATCTGGGGTCTCGAGGCATCTGCGGCGCTTTGGAGATGCGTGGCACTTTGGATCCATATTGTGGCCTATTTAGCGCTTGAGATTGAAGAAGTTTGACGGAAAGTGACTCTTTTCTTCTGACAGTCGAGTCCAGGAGGTATCGAGGATAGAAAGGAAATGTGACGATGAAGGTAATCGGAAACAAATCGATTCCTTTGCCTAAAACGACTAGACTGGGGAGAAAAGAAAAGAGAAAAGAAACAGGAGGAAGAAAGAGATAATTAGCACGACAGCCAGTTCCTCCCATCATGTGACAACGTAGTCCTTCCCTCGCAGTCCAAGTTCCATGCGATCAATCACAGGAAGTGCTGAGAACAGCGCAAAAAGTTGAGGAAAGATGTGAGAGTGATGGGATGACCGTGGAAGG
Organism: Penicillium bovifimosum; assembly: GCF_028826915.1. Classification (NCBI taxonomy): domain Eukaryota; kingdom Fungi; phylum Ascomycota; class Eurotiomycetes; order Eurotiales; family Aspergillaceae; genus Penicillium; species Penicillium bovifimosum. Next base: position 1,959,188 of record NW_026622714.1, on the reverse strand, counting down.
TGCGTTGGGGTGATAGTAGTTACCTAGTATGTAGACTGTCTAGTGCTCCTCGTGACCTGATTCGCTCGAACGAGAGCTGCCAAGCTGCGGGAGGTGGGCCTTTATCTTCCCCTTAACCATTACGGGCCGTGGCTTGACCAAAAGCAGCTTAGTAGTAGAGATCAACGCTGGTTCCTGTCAGCCCTATGAAGGGTGATTAGGACATAAGGCTCTAGGAATGTATCTTCAGCCATGAAAGGCGAAAGCTCATGCCAGACCCGGCCTGACCATTGTTTCGAGCCCGTATGGGCCACCGAACTTCATTAAACAGTGCAAATAGCGCTTGACCCCGACTCTACATAACTTATCCATTACTTCACTGTTATTTTGAGTAATTCACATACAAAATTGCTCTTGAAATCAGAAGACAGTGTGACACATGACATATCACGATGTGCACATCAAGTCGACCCTTTTCTGCAGAAACATCCCATTCATCTGTTCTGATAGTTATCTCAGTGCCCTCAGGCTTTATCACATGATCCAAATATTTTGCCAGATCTTTGGCGCACTAAACCTAATCAGATTAACCCCTCCACAAAAGCCTGAGTCAGCATCGCTGCAAACAGCAAGCGGTGAAGCTGCAATCCACCGCCTTTCTTGGTGGGCGGTTTGAGGGAATTGAGGGAAAGTCTGAGACTCTGAGCAGCTCAGTTTGGCTGAGTCCGGACTGAAATTTACTTAGTGTCATAGTGAGCCTGTGAGGCTGTGGGCCTGACTCTGAGCGCCCTCATTAAAGCGGCATCTGGAATAGAATGGCAGAGGAAATCAAGTACATAGTCACAGAGGTCAAGTTACTCAAGTACTAAGGAACTCTGCCTTCTGAGTTCTAACTCCCAGACACAATATACCGAGAAACAAGCTATATAGCAAATAATGCAAATGTCTATGCAAATAAAAATACATATCTCGATTTACAATGTTGTTGCTTTATCGATAAAATCCCCTGGGCAAAAAAGGTGGGGACTACAAAAAGTGACCCCCTCCTTGCCCGCACTCACTAAAATCTGCGAGACATCCAAACCTCAGACCTGAGTGGACTCACAAGTCAAGCAATGTCCACATCAGCGCCACCCCCAGCCCCAGGGCTAAACGTCATCGCCCTCATCTCCGGCGGAAAGGACTCCCTCTACTCCATCCTCCACTGCATCCGCAACGGCCACAAAGTAGTCGCCCTAGCCAACCTGTACCCAGAACCAAAGAACAAATCCACCACGAACCCAAACACACAAAATGAAGAAGACGAAGAAGACCTCGACAGCTTCATGTACCAAACTATCGGCCACAGTGTAATCCCCCTCTACGAACAAGCCCTCCACATCCCTCTCTACCGCCAACCCATCACCGGCGGCGCAGTCGACACAGCCCGCATCTACGGCAACGCAACCAACGACGCCGACGAAACAGAGTCCCTCGTCCCGCTGCTCAGTCGCATAAAACAGGCTCACCCAGAAGCCAACGCCGTCTCCGCTGGCGCTATCTTATCCACCTACCAGCGCACGCGCATCGAGAACGTAGCGAACCGTCTAGACCTCGTCCCGCTTGCTTGGCTATGGATGTATCCTTCGCTACCTGCGCCGGGCGCCAGGATAGCTGATACACTGGCGATAGCACAGGCGGGGCTGCTGGAAGATATGGCGGCTGTGCGGTGCGATGCGCGGATTATCAAGGTTGCCTCTGGTGGTCTGGATGAGGGGTTCTTGTGGGAGAATGTGTCGGGTGTCGAGAGTGGGGGGCGGATGATGCGGAGGTGTCTGGTTAAGGCTATGAGTCGGTTTGCGGATCGGGAGGATATTCGTGGGGCGGTTTTGGGGGAGGGTGGGGAGTTTGAGACGCTTGCGCTTGATGGGCCAGGCTTTTTGTGGAAGGGGAGGATTGAGGTTGGGGGGAGAGAGAAGAGGGGTGGGGAAGGGGGTGTTGCGTTTGTTAGGTTGAGGGGGGCGAGGTGTGTGGAGAAGAGTGTTCGTGAGGTTGAGGATGGGGTGACGCCAGCGGATGTTAGGAGGCCTGGACTGTTGGATGCTGCTTTTGAGGGGGTATTAGGGGCCGGGGGAAACCTTGAGGGGTTGCCGGATGATTTGAATTCAAGTTCGAATTCGCTAATGTCGGGCACGATTCCGTCGCCCGAATGGTCTGTCTGTGAGCCGGTGCATCGGTTGTCTGGATCGACCTGGACGATTTCGAATATTGTTGCGCCTGAGGCTGGTCCTGGGACAGGCGCGCAGATGAAGGACATTGCGAATAAGGTTCATCAGATGCTTGCGTCCTTGAAGCATCCCGAGGCCGGGACCAGATCGACAGACGATATTGTTTTTGCTACGGTGCTGTTGGATTCAATGGCTGACTTTGGACCAATGAATGAGATCTACGTCTCGCTGTTCAAAAAGCCCAACCCTCCCGCGCGAGTTACAGTGGCTTGTGGAGACCGGCTTCCGTCCAATGTCAGGGTGATGGCCTCATTCGTGGTTGACCTGGGTGCAAGAGAACAGCGCCAGGGGCTGCATGTCCAATCAAGGTCTTACTGGGCTCCTGCAAACATTGGGCCATATTCGCAAGCCATGTCGATTCCATTACCGAACGCGAGCAGACTCGTGTACATTGCTGGTCAGATCCCTCTAGACCCGGCTTCTATGAACATGGCCCAAGTGGAAGGACCCGGGTCATGGTTTGACAACTACCGTCTTCGAGCTGTGCTGGCACTTCAACATCTCTGGAGAATTGGCGAATCCATGCAGGTAGACTGGTGGCTCGGTGCAGTGGCTTTCTTGGCTCGTGGAGAACACGCCGATACCAAAGCCCGGGAGGCGTGGCGCCTCTGGGAAAGAATGCATGCTTTGCCCGACAATGAAGATGAGGATGATGACGAAGGACCGCAACTGGATGCATGGGACATTAAGTACGGGCGTCGCACAGAGGAGCTGACTGCCGCTCTTGTGCCCACTCTGCCCAAGTTCACGGCTCTTGTCGAGTCACACACGTGCATACCCCCCTTCTTGGCTGTCCAAGTCGATGAACTTCCACGGGGTAGCGAAATCGAATGGCAAGGATTGGGAGGTCGATGTGAACAGGTCAAGCTGGACGTTAAAGGGGGGATATTTTCCACCACCATGGACTGCCAATATAAGTATACCAGTATCGAAATTGACGCGGGTTCGTCAACCGATACCTTGAAGCAAATATTGAAATCAGTGAACGAGGCCCACTGTCGACATTCCAGCCTATCTCAAGCTGTGTTATACACCGCCCATGTGGTGCCTGAAACCTTGTGGCCCGGACAGGTTGTCCCGTGCAGATCGGTATGGGGGCGAGAAGGACGAAGGTTGAGTGCAGGTGTCGTTCTACAGCAGCTCAGTTAAGCAAATATCGGACAATATTAAAGCAGCAAAGCTGCTGAAATCTAGTGACAATATAGACGAGTATTATTTATATCAATAGTTGCTATATAGTCGAGAGTCGAGACCCATGTCGATGTCATACAGCATGCAGTGCACAGTCCGTTTGCATGTGATAGGCAAAATCCCTTCCGCGTTCAAAGATAACAACAATGTCCCTCTTCAACAGCCACGTTCTCAAAACCTCCGACACCTAAAAAATAACCGGGGCTCGATCATCGAACTAATTCTTTTCTTTGTGGTGCTCTTCCTTGATCCTCCATACTCTGTGTACACCACGATCCCGTCCGGATATGACGTACTCGTCGACATAAGCATGGCGCCATGAGTTCGCCGTGGAACCAAGAAGAACAAGAACCGTCGCTGGGAAGCAGCACACCCCAGAGTCCCGACGCGCTCCCCGAAGATCTTCGACTATTCAATCGCTCCCCACATCCCTACCACAGAAGCCAGCAGCTCGAGTCAAGGACCCCCTCCGACTACGGCGACCGTCTCCACCCGCTTTCCTACTCACGATCATCGCGGACAACCAGCGACAGTGGCACTGAGGCTGACGATGAAAGCACCGGTGTCCTACGGGGCCTCCCAGCACCACCGCTCCGACCTCGAAAGGGCCTACGGGCTAACGACACCGAGTACTGGCCACCGAGCCCGCAGCCATGGCCGTCATTTGTGCGGCCCATAGTGCGGGCGTCTCGACGGAGCTCGGAGGAGGAACTTGAGGAAGAGGCTTTCGAAGGGCGAAGGAGGTTTAGACAACAAAGACGGATGGAGGTCCTCCGGCGCTTGTTGGAGGCTGCGCTTTTACTGTCTGTGGGTGGTGTCGTCTTACATCAGGACGGGTCACGGGCTTTGGCTTGGGAATGGCGAAAGGGTATGGATATATTTGGAAAACTCGTGGAACATACTAAGCTAACTGTTTTACAGAGATCGTTGCTCATGGCCTCGTGGTCTTAAGTCTCTCTGCCTCCTACCCGCTCGTTGTTCGAGCCTCCCAGGGCCGAAGCTGGCGTATCTGGCGCATATGGTCTACGAAACGGACATACTTCTCGTTACCCTCAAGCTTTGACCCGGCTCCTCTTCTTTACCCGATTTTCATTCCGATTTTTGTCTCGTTGTCGCTTTCCAACCATCTCGCGCCACTTATTTTGCCTAATATCATACTCAGCCTATCCTCGCTACCTACAGCCGTTATACCATTACAGAACTGGACTTATGGATTCAACGCCATTCATTGGATGGTGTCTATGATCCCCGTTCTTGTTTCCGAGCATTTCTCCTTGGACGGCACACTTCCAAAACCGTTGACGCTTCGCGGGCTTGACGTTGAATTCCTTCTTCTTCTTTTTCCTTTGCATCAAGCGTTGATACCCACTTTAGACTTTCTGTTGACTACCAGCGTTCTTCCTGCTGAGTTGCAACTTTTGACAACTGCTCTGATCAACCTGTACTTGTTTGCGGCATCACCCCAAATGGAAATCCTCAAAGCCCTCTTATGGCTTGGCGGCATGTGCTTGTTTGCTTGTTGCCGACAGATACTGCGTTGGGAGGTTTCTCTGGCCAGAATTCCTAATTGGAAGTTCCGCCGGGCTCCAACCGGCTCGCAGTCGGCGCGCCAGTTCTTGAACATGATGGACCATCGATTATGTGAGAAGCTGAGCAAGACTGGGCCTCTCCCATCGGACGCTTCGTCGGACAGTGAGGGGCCGAGTGCATTCTCACTTCCAAGGCCGCAAAAAACGCGGACTATGCGGAACAACCGCTCTGCCGGCCCGGCAGAAGAGCCTTCTTCTGAGGTTGACAAAGTTGGGACACGAGCCACCGTTGATCAGCATGCCCGCAACGTGCGACGGCGACGCCATACGATATCTACGTTCGATGAAGCCGTTCGGGGGGAACGGGTCCGCACTACCCCTGGTGGCAGACGCAAGAAATTGATGGGCCCCAATCTAGCCTCTTTCCTTTTGCTCACTTCGGCCCAAGCGCAAGTACGTAAATGGCTATACGCTGGTTACGTCTATGCTTTGTCCTTGATGATTATTTTAGGACCTATTCGAAAATACGTCGCGGAGCGCGCTCTACAAGGCCAAGATCCGTTCGGTTGGGCTATCGGCTATCTGTTTGGCAACTTGTCACGAGTTCGATTCTGGATTCTTATGTTAAACCTTGAGTACTGGATTGAACTGCCGCCTCGCCCTGATTCTGAGGTCCTGAGTGCTTCCTGCTTCCTCGGTTCGGTTGAACGTATTCGACAGGCCACTTTCGGGGCGGCCAACACTCGCTTACTACTCTGTGGCTACTGCGTGTTGGTACTATTGACCGGACTGGCTATCGTCGTTAAGCTCAGCTCCGTTGTCGAGGTTGACACACGCCGCAAGATCTTCCACGGCATGATGGTAGTGATGTTCCTCCCCTCTATCTTTGTGGACCCCGCCTTCTGCGCCATGGCGTTGGCCCTGGTCCTCTCGATATTCCTCCTATTGGATCTGTTCCGCGCGTCTCAGCTACCCCCCATCTCGCGCCCTCTCACCAATTTCCTGGCCCCATACGTTGACGGCCGCGATCACCGCGGACCTGTCATTATCTCACACATTTTCCTGCTGATTGGGTGTTCCATTCCTCTTTGGCTGTCACTTTCCGATCTTCCTCGGTTCGGCGTCGGTCCATGGGCTGGCTGGGAAATCCAGTCACGAGATGTCAGCATGGCCAGCGGAGTGATATGCGTTGGCATGGGCGATGCGGCTGCGTCTCTCGTTGGCCGACGGCACGGTCGACTGAAGTGGTTCTGGGGAGGCGGCAAATCCCTCGAGGGCAGTGTTGCATTTGTTGCAGCTGTCACCTGCGGGCTGATCGCAGTTCGTGCCTGGCTAGTGCTCGGCGGATGGCCTGTCTCTGGGATCGAATCATCCGAAGGGGCAGCTTTCTCCACTCACTTCTGGGCCTGGACTTCTGTCAAGGCTATTCTGGCGGCCGCCGGAACAAGCGCCACCGAGGCCATCCTCACTGGTTGTAATGACAACGTCGTTGTCCCGGTGGTGTTGTGGCTGCTAGTGCGAGGTCTTGGCGTCTGATGCGCCACAGCGATGTTTGTACGTAGACCTGTTTCACTTTTGCGTTCTTTTCATGATCTCTCCTCTTCGGAAGTTCATCTGTGTCTTATCTGCCAATCATTTTTTCCCCTGCGGGATTTGTATATTATGGTGGGGATACATAGCCCGGGGATGTACAGCCTCCGACTACCCAACTAAAGAGACCGTTCTGGATGCGTATACTAGCGGCGCAATATTGCGTATCTGCCTAGGCTCGGCTTTGCTCCTATTCCTCAATTTGAATAAGCGATGCGCTTCGACTCTTGAGATTCATAGGCTGCAGATAAGCTTCCGTCACCGTATGGTTTTCATTTGCGATAGTGAATGGTAGGAGCCTTGAAATTTTGAGAGTATTCACACAAGGTGAAAGAATGGTAGGAAAAAGCCCCATGCTGCCCCAAGAGGACTAACGGAGCCCAGGCAGTGAATAGCAGCATAACCCCGCAATATAGCCCCTTACCCCATGTTTCTCACGCCGTCCCTCTGGTACAGAAAGTACGTTGAAGATCTCGGTATCTGCCTTGCCGATCTTGTTCTTATCTACACGATAAGCACATGACCAAGATCGCCCACCTGGATATGCGTACGATTAGGTAGACTCCTTTGTCCTCATATTCTTGTGAGGGGTATTTCATCTCATTATCTCTTTTGATCTGGAAATTCACGTCAAATTCCATATCTATAAATATGCATTTGCCCTAGAAATTTCGTCATGAGTCATACTTCATCCAATTCCCCCTCTTATCAGTACTGAAGATCATCCCGCCCTCCTGACCGCCTTACGCGATCATCGCCGCCTGTCACTCGTTATCGGCCTGGGTCACACCCCCCGAGTCGTGGAGTATCGGGTCTTGGGGTCTACCCGCTTTCAATCATCACATCATCTTGCTCTCTCATTAGGTCTATCGATTTTGCCCCCCTACTTTGTACTTCTTTCGATTCCCCCATATAAGTCTTGAGCATCTAAAGCCTCCCTAATCTGCATCAACATCCCTCACCGCTTTAAGTGCTTCGGATAGTCCTCGTGTTTGCTTCCTGGACGGTATATCATCGACATCGCATCATCTTTCATATCTACCCGAATTTCCCGCCCGGGTCTCGCTCTACGATACCCCCCGTTTGCAATACCTCCCCAAGCCTGTCCACCCGGTGATTCCTCGTCTTCCAGGCTTCCCGGAACCAGCGTCATCGTTTCCTAGCTCCCCTGATGGGCCTCCCGAGTCGGCCATCTCTATTGCGGCTGCTGAGGTAGTTGTGGATGCTGGAGTGTGACTTGATCTCGAAAGTCCGCCCCGGCTAGAGTTTCATAGGGATAGAACGGGCAGAGGTGTTGCCTCGTTGCCATCATGGCGTCCCAGCAACCGAGGAGATCGCGCCAGTCAACCCGTCCAGAAATGTCCATCGGCAGTTATACACGACTCGATGAGATTGGGCGTGGTAGCTTCGCGACTGTTTATCAAGGTGTTCATACGGTGCGTCATGTTCTATGTTCTGATATGCCGAGAGATTGGTGCTGATCCATTTCCCTCAAACAGAGATCAAAAACAGTTGTAGCGATCAAGTCTGTGAACTTGTCGAAGCTCAACAAAAAGCTCAAAGACAACCTTTCATCCGAGATCGATATCCTTAAACGCCTTCACCACCCGCATATCGTGGCACTGATCGACTGCCATGAGTCGACATCCCACATTCACCTTGTCATGGAATATTGTGCATTGGGGGATCTGTCGCTGTTCATCAAACGCCGGGACACTCTTGGTTCTCATAAATACACTAGGGATATGATTGCCAAATACCCGAACCCACCCGGCGCTTCGCTCAATGAAGTAGTTACGCGGCATTTCCTCAAGCAGCTGTCCAGTGCACTGAAATTCCTTCGAGACCGAAACCTCATTCATCGAGATATCAAACCACAGAACCTCCTGCTGTGCCCGGCACCTTCATCATACCGGAGTGGGACTACACGGGTGATTCCATATAAAGGCAGTGACGACTCTTTTGAACCCACGACCGGGCTCGAAACCCTGCCAATGCTCAAAATCGCAGATTTTGGCTTCGCTCGATCATTACCCGCCACTTCATTAGCGGAAACCCTTTGTGGATCTCCGCTGTATATGGCACCCGAGATTCTTCGGTATGAGAAATATGATGCCAAGGCCGACCTGTGGTCGGTTGGTACGGTGCTTTATGAGATGGTGGTGGGTCGTCCCCCATTCCGGGCGACGAACCATGTCGAGTTGCTGCGGAAGATTGAGAAGGGAGAAGATCGAATTCGCTTCCCTGATGATAACCCAGCCTCGGATGACATCAAAAGGTTGATTCGGGGTCTTCTGAAACGGAACCCGGTCGAACGACTGAGCTTTCCCGAGTTCTTCAATAATAACGTTATCAATGATCCAATTCCCGGATTGGTAGCAGATGACAGTCCGGAGCCACCCCAATCGCCACGACCAACTCAGCTAGACGCGAGGACCGAAGAATCACCTTACGATACCGGACCAGAGGAGAAGTTCACGAGTCCTACTAGTAGACTACCAGCTGCACTGCCCCAAAAGTCTTCAACTCCACCGACTGCAACGCATATGCGTCGCGTGGGAAGCGCTGACCGGCCCCCTTCGGGCGTCACTAGGGAGCAACAGCGCGGAGGTACGCCACCTCAACGGCCTGGTCCCGTCAGCCTTGCTACTGCCCCAGGACGTCAGGAGCTCACTGACCGCAATGCAACGGCGGCGGCTATGGATCGGCAAAGGCATCGAAATACTTATGCTGGCTCCCCCAAAGCAAGCGATTCAATTGTCCGTGCCCAAGAAGCACGAGATCTTGCTGCACAAGAAGTGGCTTTTGAGAGAGATTATGTTGTTGTGGAAAAACGGGCAGTAGAGGTCAACGCTTTTGCAGATGAACTCGCCCATAGCCCACGCTTTCAAGGCGGCCTTTCTCGGCCAGGAAACATCGCTGGGTCTCGTCGAGCGACTACGCAGGGTATACCAATGGTGTCACCGTCTTCCCCGCATGCCAATGCTGCCAAAGCCATGCAGGTTGTTTCCGGCCGTTCACGAGAAGACTCTACCCACCAACGTCAGCATTCATACGAGCGTCGGTACGGACAAAGTCCTACGTCCGCAACATCGGCAATCTCAAAAGCACTCAACATGGCCAGTGGTCGTCTGTTTGGAATGGGCTTCTCACCCCCACTTGCTATCACTAAGGGAGGGCGATCTCCCCCTCTAGCCTACAATCCTTTCCCCGCCTATCCTACGCATTCGAGCCTCTTGATCACCAGAGACGGCGCCAAAACAAACCCGGCCGTCGACGAAGATTACAGGGCTGTCCAGGAAATCGAGGATTGTGCTACTCGTAGTGACGTTGTTTTCGGGTTTGCTGAGGTCAAATACAAGCAGCTCATTCCGCTGGCACCCTCGGCACCGACTGACCCATCCGCGAGACCAATAGACACAACCAATGAGCCCGGGTCAGCCGACTTCGATAACGGGCTGACGGTGGATGCCATTGTCACATTATCCGAAGAAGCCTTGGTGCTATATGTCAAAGCATTGTCTTTGCTGGCGAAGTCAATGGACATTGCTGGAGCTTGGTGGTCACACAAGAACCGGGAAGAAGTGTACGGGGAGTCTCCCACTAAAGACAGCATGAGCGCGGTTGCCGGTACTCGGATCAACTACGTTGTGCAGTGGGTGCGCAATCGGTTCAATGAAGTCATCGAGAAGGCCGAATTCGTGCGTCTAAAGCTCATCGAGGGACAACAACGGTTACCGCTAGATCACCCCAGCCATCCGGATAACCATCCCATTGGCAACACCGCCGGCTCAACCTCTACCGCCGACGTAGTGGTGAGTCCTGGTGTCACAGCAGAGAGACTGATGTACGACCGCGCACTCGAGATGAGCCGCGCGGCTGCCATCAATGAATTGACCGGTGAAGATCTTGCCAACTGCGAGATCACGTACGTCACTGCCATTCGCATGCTCGAGGCTGTTTTGGAAGACGATGGAACAAGACCCACGCCGAACAGTAACAACGAACGGCAAGGCAGCTCGCAGCCCAGCGAGGGAATAAATCTGGATGATCTGCAAATGGAGGATCGGCAGGTTGTTGCCAAACGTGAGTTTACCTAGATCCGTCTATCATATCCACCCAAAACTAACATCTTCATGCAGTCGTTTCCAGCATGCGAGGCCGCCTCACATCTGTTCGGAAAAAGCTGGCTCTCTTGTCCAAGCGATCGTCAGCGCCGGCTCCGACACTGGGCAGTGCGGGAAAAATACCCTCATCCACTGTTTCGCCTATTGCATATACTACGGGGGTGACACCGCCTAGATGAGTACTTGTTCTTCACCAAGTTTTCGCCAAATCGATGGGAATTCCACATTTCTTTCCTGTAGCGTCATGGCCATAGCCTTCTAGGTATAGGGTTTGATCGACGACGCGCACGATTGATGTGATATTCCCGGCCTTCTATATAGGCTCACCTAAGGTAGCCTCAACTTTTACTATGTGCCGCATGTTGGCCATCTATATGTCACGGAGATATTAATTTCATCGTTCCTATTTGTTTTGCTGATGATATTATTCCAGCTCGCGTTATGCCATATATCCCACACCATGAGGCCAGGGGAGTTCTCATTTATTTCTTATTTCTCCATGTCTTATTGTTTTACTTTCTTCTTCTTGTTTGTTGTTTCCTTTCTCCTCATCATGTCATGTTAATGATTCGTTTTCTTCACTTGTCTTCAAATTTTGGATTGGCGTTGACCTGGGGACCCACGGTATACAGATTGGTACTGGTTTCTTTTGGAATGGGAAAGCACAAGGTCACGGCGTTGGAGTGCCTTGAGATTGATTGGGTTTGCAGATACTACCAGATGTATTGTATATAGAAATTGAGAATTCATAAACATCTGATCTCTGCAAAGTACGTATAAATTGTGTGCAGGAATTCTTTCCCTCTCGAAGTGACCCATGTCTTGACTTCCTCTTGGCGTTCAGTACTGGGGGCATCAAGGTTTTCGTGCCTCTTCTGAGATCTGAATAGATCTGCATCTAAATAGTTCCAGAACATCCATAAAAGCTAAATTAGCTAGGTGAATACTGAATAGAATAACCTTTGAAACACGCCAAGGCTTCATAGAAAAATCAACCCTGTAGAGACTACCTGAATATAGCAGCCCCCGGCTTGGCCGGGATTTAGCAAATAGCCCTAAGAATGGCGTGCTCTGCCCAGCCTATTTTATGTGTCACAGATTCACACTTCCAAGGTTTCCGCTTTCAGGGCAATCGGTCTTCCGTCAGCCGTCACATCCTGGAACTTCTTCGGCTTCTAAATAAAACGTCTAGAACCTTTCCTGTTGAAACCCTTATAACTTCCGTTCCTGATTGCGCGGAGTACGAAGCGGAGTATCTGATCATTAATTCCCCGAATCCTGAAAGTACGATGCATGAGATACATAAACCAAATTCACGCATTTGTGGGATCAAGGGTAGTACTAAATCCAAAAACTCCGGGTGGCTCGGACATGAAGTCTTATTGTTGACAGAGATCCACTTGCGGCGTCGGGCCACGGCGGAGCATCCCGAGGTTTTTGTTCTATTTTTCTGTTCTTTTTCATTCCTCATCGCTGTTTTTATTTGGTTAGGTGGGTTTTTCTCACTGCTAACACGCCACGATGGTTCCAAGGATTGAAATGGCAACATGAATCTACTAGAGAAATCCTGGTTTCTAGTCTATGCCCTATTTACATGGGAGCATTGGAGCAAGGTCTCAAAGTAGTTAGGAAGCCGAAGGCCGATCCATAATAAAGTTAAACTCTAGTTCCGGCCCGAGTAGCTCAGCAGACGATGCCATGCGATGCCCCGATGGTGCAATGAGTGGCACCGTGGCGGCCATTAGATGCCACAACCGTATAGAAATCTTGCTACATGAAATATTGGCACGCCACACTGACTCAGCTTTGGACCTTCACCTAGGAAATAGCGCTTACGCACATTTGCAAGCATCTTACAACTTTTCCCAAGGATTTAACAGGATCTCAAGGTAGGTCCCAAGATTATGCCCAGCCGCAGGGACCTATGGCATCAGAATTAGTGCCAGCACCTCATACTTGTGCCGCTAGTAGCCGTGCTGACTTTATGTTTCGAACAGTCTCCAGCTGAATACAAATATTCGTCAATCGGTGCCACCGTGTAGGTGGTGATCGATCTAAAAACCGACGCAATGGCTGAACGCCTGAATTATGTTTCTGAGCCTTCTGGAAAGACTCCCGTGCTGAACACAAAGTCTGGGGAAGAGGGCATCCGTCGGGCTGATGGTATCTCTGGACTTTGTAAGTCTATACAGTGATGGTTTGGGTGATAGGTCTAACGGTTGTTCAAATGTAGATGAAGGAAATGTCTTCGAGACAACGCCTGATGATCGTCGTCACATTGGCATTTTCAGTGCCTCTCTTCTAATCTTTAACCGCGTTATTGGTACCGGTATCTTCGCGACGCCGAGTACTATCCTTGCTCTGACCGGCAGTGTCGGACTCTCGTTGTTCATGTGGGTGGCTGGCACTGTGATTGCCCTGGCCGGTACGGCAGTGTACCTTGAATGGGGTACTGCGATTCCAAGGTATGTTTCTTGCATATTGACCGCGAGTATTCGAGGAATTGATTGACTGACTGATCTGATTTCATGTAGAAACGGAGGAGAAAAGAACTACCTCGAATATGTCTACAAAAAGCCCAAGTTTCTGGCTACGGCCATGTTCGCCGCTTACGCCGTGTTGCTCGGATGGGCAGCAAGCAACAGCGTCGTCTTCGGTCAATACATCCTCAACGCAGCAGAGATTGAGGTTGGACGATGGAATCAACGTGGAATTGGTATGGCTTGTCTTACTGCCGCCTTCCTTATTCACGCCTGTGCCCTGAAATGGGGCATCCACCTCCAGAACGTGCTCGGTATCATCAAACTGATCATCGTCGTGTTTATCATCGTTGCTGGTTGGGTGGCACTCGGTGGTCATACTAAGGCCGAGACACCGGATAATTTCACCAATGCCTTTGAGGGCACTCTTGGCAGCGGATATGGCATTGTCATGGCGCTGTACAACGTTATCTGGTCCTTCATCGGCTACTCGAATGCCAACTATGTAAGTGAATGCGCCACATGAGTTGGCCTAATCGTGGATGGCGTTCGCTAATCTGATCTAAAAGGCACTGAGCGAAACAAGGAATCCCGCTCGCACGTTGAAGATTGCAGCTCCTGTTGCTATTATCTCCGTTGCTGTTCTGTATATGCTGGTCAACATCGCCTATTTCGCCGCTGTTTCGAAGGAAGAGATGCTCAACTCGGGCAGCATCGTAGCTGCCGTGTTCTTTAGAAACATGTTCGGCAAACGCGCCGAGAGAGTCATGTCGGTCTTTGTGGCCCTGTCTGCATTTGGCAATGTGCTATCCGTCATCTTCTCACAAGGTCGAAGTATGTACTCTCCCTGGCACTCGTATGTTCTAACGGCATACTAACATCATATGCAATATAGTTGTTCAGGAACTTGGCCGTGAAGGTGTACTGCCCTTCTCCAAGTTCTGGGCCAGCAACTGGCCCTTCCATTCGCCCGCAGCTGGCCTGCTTGAGCACTATATCGTCTCCGCCATCGTCTTGCTCGCCCCTCCTCCTGGTGATGCATACAACTTCCTACTCAAGTACGTTATCCCCGAAAGCGATAACTACAAGATCGCTGCTGACCAACCGTTCCAGTCTCATTTCTTACCCACTTTCAATCGTCAATTTCTTCGTCTCGGCTGGGCTCGTTTACATCTATCTCACCAAAGAGAAGAATTTCCCGAACTGGAAGCCTGGAATTCGCGCGACCCTTCCCGTCACGATATTTTTCATGTTGTCAAACCTGTACCTCGCGATTGCGCCCTATGTACCGCCGAGCGACGGACAGAGCGTGTACAACGAGCTGCCGTACTATCTGCACTGCGTGGTGGCTTTGGGATTGTTCGCAGCAGGCGCTATCTACTACGTTGTCTGGGCGGTGTTGGCGCCGAAGATCGGTGGATATGTGCTCGTCAAGGAGTCCGTCGTGGATGCCGATGGATGGTCTCGCAGTGTCTTCACGCGAGTACCGCAGGCTAAGGCGCTGGAGTCTTAATAAATAATATCATTCTTACTAGATGCATCTTGTGGCGTTTGACAAAGGATTTCACTTCCAGACCCGGCTAGTATTGAACACTGGGATACCTAATACAATCATACAATCATACAATCAATATGATATGCTCTTGAAGATGACCCAACTACCCTGTCATGATGCTCAATTGTGACATCAGAGTAATCGAGGTCAATGGTGTGTAATGTTCCAGTCTTCTATGGTAGCCCACCCACGAGAATCAATGAAACTGTCATGAGCCCCTCAAACTTGCTGGTATATGGTCTTGCAATAACACCGTAAAAAGATGTTCCAATCAGTTGTCTGTCATATAGAAATTGGACATCCACTGGGTGAAGTTGCGTTGATGAAGAAAAGAGAAAAGAAAAAGAAAGAAATGACAAAACCCGCCCTGCCGCTAGTCCCATTCACCGCCTTGTAATCTGCCGGACACTCTCATGTTTTTCCCTTTGCGAGTGTCCTTTGGTCTCGAGTCTTTGGTCCCAATTATTCTCCCTCTGGTTCAATTACAATTATTTAATATACTAATCTCTCTTTCCCTTCTTTTCTCTCCTTTTCTCTTCCCGTGTTCGGGTTCGTGGAGCTTATGCGCCGTTTCTCCACGCGTGTGCTTCTGCAGCAAGCAAAGCCACCGCTTATTTCCGCCAGAGCCCCCCCCCCCTCTTTGTCTCCGCTCGCTCTCCTCAAGCTTCAGTTCTTCGGTCGAATTCTCGTCGCTATAATACCCCGCTATCACAAATATCCAAACGCTACTGTTCCTACCGCAGAATGTGCAGCTCACGCCGCGGCGAGGCCTCCGGGTCCACCAATGTTCAGGGCCGTGAGGTCCTTCCTACGAATGTCAAGCCGCAACATTATGATTTGACATTGGAGCCTGATTTCGAGAAGTTCACCTACGAGGGAACTGTGACTATTGAGTATGTTTCCTTCCCGAAGCTTGTATATCAGTAACTAACATGTACATCCAGCCTTGATGTCACCGAAGACACCGATTTCATCACCCTCAACTCCAACGAGATCGAGATTCACAGCGCAGAGATCTCAGCTAAGGGCTCGGTGGTAGACTCCAAGCCCGATATCTCCCTTAACAAGGATGCCCAGACTGCGACTATCAAGTTCGGCCAGGCTATCCCCGCGGGGTCAGATGCTCAGCTGAAGCTCACCTTCACTGGTATTCTGAACGACAACATGGCCGGATTCTACCGGTCTTCCTATAAGCAGAACGGCGAAACCAAGTACATTGCCTCCTCTCAGATGGAGCCGACGGACGCCCGTCGGGCCTTCCCGTGTTTCGATGAGCCGGCTCTCAAGGCCAAGTTCACCGTGACATTGGTTGCAGACAAGAGCTTGACTTGCTTGAGTAACATGGATGTCGACACGGAGACTGAAGTCAAGGGAACGAAGAAGGCTGTGAAATTCACCACTTCGCCCCTCATGTCCACGTATCTTGTCGCTTTCATTGTGGGCGATCTGAAGTACATTGAGACAAAGAACTTCCGTGTTCCGGTCCGTGTCTACGCTACGCCCGATCAGGATATTGAGCACGGTCGTTTCTCATTGGAGCTTGCTGCCAAGACGCTAGCATTCTACGAGAAGGCCTTTGATAGTGATTTCCCTCTACCAAAGATGGACATGGTTGCCGTGCCTGATTTCAGTGCAGGAGCCATGGAGAACTGGGGATTGATTACCTACCGTATTGTCGATGTGTTGCTGGACGAGAAGAACAGTGGTGCGTCCCGGAAGGAGCGTATTGCCGAGACCGTTCAACACGAGTTGGCCCACCAATGGTTCGGAAATTTGGTTACCATGGACTTCTGGGATGGATTGTGGCTTAACGAGGGCTTCGCAACCTGGATGTCGTGGTACTCATGCAACGTCTTCTACCCGGAGTGGAAGGTTTGGCAGACTTATGTTATCGATAACCTGCAGAGTGCTCTTTCGCTGGACTCGCTACGCAGCAGTCACCCCATTGAAGTGCCTGTGAAGCGTGCTGACGAGATCAACCAGATCTTCGATGCCATTTCCTACTCCAAGGGCTCCTCTGTCCTGCGCATGATTTCCAAGTATTTGGGCGAAGATGTGTTCCTTCAGGGTGTCCGCAATTACATTAAGAAGCACGCCTATGGCAACACCGAGACCGGTGACTTGTGGGCTGCTCTTGGTGATGCCAGTGGCAAGCCCGTTAAGTCGGTCATGGACATCTGGACCAAGAATGTCGGCTTCCCTGTGCTCAGCGTCACTGAGAACAAGGACAATTCTTCGATTCACGTGAAGCAGAACCGTTTCCTGCGCACTGGTGACGTCCGTCCCGAAGAAGATCAGACTCTCTTCCCTGTGATGCTCGGCCTGCGCACGGACAAGGGCGTTGACGAGGACACCATGCTGACCGAGCGTGAGGGTAACTTCCCCGTTTCCGATCTGAACTTCTTTAAGCTCAATGCCGACCACTCCGCCATCTTCCGCACCGCCTACAGCCCCGAGCGTCTCAAGAAGCTTGGCCAGGCAGCTCGCGATGGACGTCTGAGTGTCGAGGACCGTGCCGGCATGATTGCCGACTCTGGCGCACTAGCCGCCTCCGGTTTCCAGCGCACCTCCGGCATGCTGTCCCTGCTCCAGGGCCTCGACACCGAGTCAGAGTTCGTCGTCTGGAACGAGATCCTGACCCGCATTGGCACCCTGCGTGCTGCTTGGCTCTTTGAGAACGACCAGACCAAGGATGCCCTCAAGGCCTTCCAGCGCACGCTGGTCGCCCCCAAGGCCCACGAAATTGGCTGGGAGTTCCCCGAGAATGACGACCATATCCAGCAGCAGTTCAAGGCTCTCATGTTCGGCTCTGCCGGTATGGCCGAGGACCCTGTCGTCGTCAAGGCCGCCCTAGACATGTTCGCCCGCTTCGCTGCCGGCGATCTCTCCGCCATCCACCCCAACATCCGCGGTAGCGTCTACTCTATTGCCCTGAAGCACGGCGGCGTCAAGGAGTACGAGGTAGTCTTGGACCGGTTCCGCAACGCACCTACTTCCGATGAGAAGACCACCGCTCTGCGCTGTCTCGGTGCCTCCGAGGACCCGGAGCTGATCTCCCGCACTCTTGGTCTCGCTATGAACGATGAGGTCAAGAGCCAGGATATTTACATGCCGCTCGGCGGTCTCCGCAGCAACCCGGCTGGTATCGAGGCCCGCTGGAACTGGCTCAAGTCCAACTGGGATGCTATCTACAAGCGTCTTCCTCCTGGTCTCGGCATGCTGGGCACTGTTGTCCAGCTGACCACTGCTAGCTTCTGCACTGAGGCGCAGTTGAAGGATGTGGAGGACTTCTTCGCTGCCAAGGACACTAAGGTTAGTAGACTGTAGTGCTGTATCTGACCCGTATTTTTTTCCTTCTTTTTACTGACGATAATTTTTATTATACAGGGCTTCGATCGTGCTGTTGAGCAGAGTCTCGATGCTATCCGCGCCAAGATCAACTGGATCAAGCGTGACCGTGGCGATGTCGAGGAGTGGCTGAGCAGCAACAGCTACCTACAGAGCAAGCTGTAAATTTAGAGAAAAGTGACTTGGCCGTGTTCATGTTCATATTCATAGCACTGTTTCATAGCTCTAGAAGTTGCCTGAGGCTATTGTCTCTTGGATCCCTGCATATTGCGCACATTGACATACGGGTTGTGCTTCTCCTGAAAATCAAACTCCACTCGACTGCAATAATAGGCGCGAAGACTAAAATGGTATATAGAAGAAGCAATATCGTAGAATACAGCATAACCCTTGGCGAAGAAAACCGGTCCTATGCTCAAACATTCACAGCATCGTGGTATCGCCAGAAAGTAAGAAAAGAACATTAAAAGCATGGGATACAGACCTAGGACTAAGCCCATCCTCCCTTGCCTCCGAATCCAGAACTATCCTCGATCTTCTTTCCACCAGGTCCGCGGTTCGGCTTAGACTGCGCCGCTTCGTGCTTGCGCAGTTCCTCGGGGACACGCGAGATGGGCGATTTGATAAGCATCTGCTTGAGATCATACCTGCGAGAGAGTGGTCAGTAAACGAAGTTTCATAAAGTATAAGAAAGGATATAAGGAGTGGGGAGAGGAACATACATGACATCGCTATCCTCGCTACCTAGGAAAGTAATAGAAACACCACTCTTTCCAGCACGACCGGTACGACCGATACGGTGGGTGTAGCTTTCGATGGAGGTTGCCATGTTGAAATTAATGACGAGAGAGACGTCCGGCACATCGATACCTCTTCCAGCGAGATCGGTGGCGACAAGGACATCCGTTGAGCCATTGCGCACGGAGGCGAGAGCGGCTTCACGCTGATCTTGGGTTTTGGAGCCGTGGAGTGTGACGGAGGAGAAACCCATTTGTTTGATTTCGCGGGCGATGGCGTCACAGTTTCGCTTGATGTTGACGAAGACGATGATCGGGGGCCGGAACTCGCCTGATGAGAGGATCTCGTTGAGGCGCTTTTTGCGCTTGTCTTCGCCGGAGATCATCTCGACACGCTGCTCGACTGTGTCGACGGCTTCGCCGACGCCGCCGATTGCGATGGTTGCTGGGCGGCGGAGATATTTGAGGGCTATGCGTTCGATTGCGGGAGGCATGGTGGCTGTGTACATCATCGTCTGGCGGTAGGCATGTTTGCTCATTACGAGTGGGTTCTCGGCTTCTTCGGTGTCCGGCTTCTGGTTGCTCACTGGGAGGGCATCTAGGATTGTTTTCACGGAATCTTCGAATCCAAGGTCTATCATGCGATCGGCTTCATCCATAATCACGTAGCAGCATTGACTCAATACAAGCATGCGACGCTCGATACAATCGACAAGACGACCGGGTGTCGCGATGATGATTTCTGCGCCATCGCGCAGACTAAAGGCTTGTTCTTCGATGGAGTGTCCACCGACAATACTGACCACGTTGAAGCCAAGAGGCCCTGTGAACTTCTTTGCTTCAATCTCGATCTGCTGCGCCAATTCACGGGTAGGTGCCAGGACAATAGCGTATGGCCCGTCGTTCTTGCGCCATTCATTCTCGTCAAGTCGCGGTAGATTTGAAATGTATACCAGTAGTGGCAAAAGGAATGCGGCCGTCTTACCGGAACCTGTGACGGCGACACCAATAAGGTCACGCGACTGCAAGGCTATGGGAATAGCTGCGCGCTGAATAGCCGTCGGCTCCTTATATCCAACACGATCAACAAGCTCTAACAAACGTTTCGGCAGCTGACTCTCCTCCCATGAGCGCATAGGATTGGGCACGCTGCCACCCTTGGTCGAAATATTGAAATCTTCCTTGAAGATACGCCAGTCTCGCTCGCGCATGAGATCCAAGCGCTTCTCACTCCAATGCTTGTCAATCTGTGTACGCGTGCTTTCCTCGCGTCGGCGGCGTTCCATCTCCAATATCTGCTGAGCTCGCGCGCTGCCAGCTTCTTTATCGCGACTCGCCAGTGCCTCCGCATACTTGCGAGTAACATCATCCGCCACATCGTCGCTAAAGCCTGCTAGACGACCCCGGCCAAAGAAATTCGCCTCGTGTCTGTGTTGATATAGAGGATTGTAATCGCCACTTGTGTCCTCCTCGGTATTCCACTCAAAGTTGAATTTGCGATCGGCGGTACGCTTGCGCTTCTTTTTTGCCGAGAAATTTGACGTTTGATCGACTCCCATGTATCGGTTCTTTATCAATGCGGCCTGAGCCGACCCCTCATCCTCTTCGGCAAGGCGCTTTTCGCTCTTCAAATTCGCCGGAGGTGGCGACATGTCCCTGTCGCGACGGTGCTGTCGACCCCCCTTCCGCATCGCAGCAGGCCCTGATGGGGCATCGTCGTACATCGTTCGCGGGCCAGTAGGCACATGTCGTGACGATTGGTCCCCTCGAGAATTGCGAGGCTCCGGAGGCCTGGTTGATGATTCTGGGGGTGTGAGGCCATTGCGATCAGCGCCGTCGGCGCGGACCTTGGCCAGGCGCTCTGCCTCGACTTCTTGGGCTCGCTTTTGCAACGCAAGTTTCTCTCGTTCTGCTTTCGATAGGAATTTAGGCTGAAAGGAAAGGGTGGATGTCAGAATCTGCACCGGGTGTTCTGCTTGTCTGGGGGATGGGATGCTTACCTTCGCCATCGCCGCATCGGCGTCTTTCTTCTTGCGTATCAACTCCTCAACACTCAAAGGAGTTACTGCCGGACGCTTTGCGCCCCATCCCTTCTTCTCTTTCTTGCCAGCCTCCACGGGCGGAGGAGGTGGCACATCATTCGGAGGAGGCGGAGGGACACCGCTGTCTGGCGGAGGCGGAGGTGCCGCTAAGTCTTCTGGAGGAGGCGGCGGCGGGGTGGGCGGGCGCGCAACAGGGTCCATTGGAGGGGGTGGAGGGCGCACCTCCGAAGTCTGTGCCATGATTAAGATGGCGAAAGAGATGGTACGTAGTTCTGAAACTCCGAGTGGTGTTCGGAGGGAAGTGATCTTGAATTTCTACGGAAGAGGATAAGAGCCAAAAGCGTGGGCACGTGATAATAATCACCACGTGACTTGTTTATCTGCATGTGATAGCAAAAGGATCCACCAACTTTGGGGATGTATCTTCAACTACGAACACAGTACAGGTGTATGATACCCATGTTCACTGTGTGATTTGAGACAATCGGAGTGCACCATCTGTGACGTGGCATTAAGTTTCATTGAAATAAGAAGCCAGATTAGAATACAATTGGTCCCGTGGGATCCAATCTCGATTTGGTCAGAAGCGGGTGTCAAGTAGCAGAAAGCTATAATGAGACACCCGTCAATCTGACCAGGATGAGAAGAAACTGTCCTTGTTCTGGGTCAAAATCGCTAGACAACAAGGGGAAGAAAAGGTGCCCACCACGGACAACACGGATAATACTACATCGGAACGAACCACCCACCCAGTGAATCAATCAGTGAGACAGGGTAAGTAACGAAGACAAAAACCCGAAAAGGGAAAGGGGAAAGGGGAAAGGGGGCAAGCGTATCTTTCGAAAAGGGACCGCTTCATATAAAGGTTATCAAAACATGCAGTCGTCGGCTCGAGGGGATGGGCGTAAGATCTAAGCTGCAGGGAGACCGTTCACCGGAGTCTGCTGGTAATACGCTTGTCCCTGGGCAGCTGCGACGGCATCTGTGGGTAGCGGGGGAGGAACCGAAGTGAACTGTCCGTCAGCAGGGGTGGGATACACGGCGGCAGTGCCGCCAACGCGAGCAGAAGCAACAGACAAAGGGCCATGGATTTCGCGATCCAAGGTCATGTAATCCTTGGCGGTGTCCTTGGTGCCCCTTTCAAGTAGGTACCGCATGTAAATCTGGACAAGTTCCTTGACAGCGTCGTCTTGCAGAGCGCTCTTGGACCGGATGTCGGCAATAACCTGCTTGATACGTTCGTACTGAACAGACTCCGTATCCGCGCTCGTAGGCTGTTCAATCTCGAAGGCGAGATAGCTGGCCCAGAACGGTCGGCTGCTGGAGTAGTACTGTTGATTCTCAAGGAAGACTTTGCGAGCTTCATCAGGACTGCCCTTGATTTTCCAGAGAAGGCGAGCCCACTCGGAGACGAGAACAGCCTTAGACGCCATTTCACACTGCTCCAAACCCAACTGGCTCTTGTAGACTTCAATTGCTGCCTCGAGACCCCCGTGACGACGACACAGATTGGCGAGTGAAGTGATAGTCTCGACATGGCTGGGAAGGTTCATGAGAATAGCGAGATGAATATCCTTCGCAACATCCACGCGGTCTGACATCTCTTCGAAGTAGGCATAGTGCAGTCGCACTGTCGGGTTGGCAATCGGGACATAGAGATAGGCGGCCCGCTGATAGATATTTCGCACCTCCTCTTCTTTGCCGGGCTGCGCAGCCATCCAGCGGGCGTAGCGGAGCCAGAATTGATCATAATGGGCACAAGTAACCAGGCAACGTTCATATAAGAACTGAGTCCTGGCGAATGAGCCCTCCGCTTCCTCAAAGTCAAGATACTTATTCCAGTTCGACAGTTGACCTTCATCAAGTTCAGTGACATGGAAGTAAGGACGCTTGATCTCAGACTCGAAGGTCCAGCGCTTGGTGGTTTCAGCTTGTGTGTTTGCAAAGATTTCCAGGTGGTAAGTGTCCACGCGCAGCCGCAGGTCCCGCTCCAAATCAGCTCCGGCCTTGGGGGGCTGACCCAGCTGGGCCGATGCAGCCTCAAGCTCGGCGCGGAATGCGGCAATGGTCTCCTCGGGGGCGAGCTCAGTAACAGGGAGGGTCTGCGCCATCAGACGGTAACGCTCGAAGTAACGAGCATACTGGTGCATAGGGATATGGATGACCCGTCCTAGAATGGCAAAAATCTCTGGATTGGCATCAAGTCGTTCCTCGAATTCGATGTACTTGTCCCAGAAAGGATGAGCAAGGAAGTCAAGGCCCACGCTGCTTGCACCCCGTTCGAAGAGCCTGTTTGAGTGTTTATTAGCATCAGGTTTCGGATAATACGCCTGGTGGGCGGGATAGGAGTGGTGGGAGATTGGAAAGTAACAGGGGGATGCAAACGTGAGTAGTAAACTCGGCCCGTTTGTGAAAAACCCAAGTAATACGCTAGGGTAAGCACCCAGTGTTCCAGCAAGGGCAATCAAACGGGACTATCCGTGGTCTTCGACGCAATAGAGTGATGTTTCCGTCAGATACAGGAAAAACGCGAGATGTGGGTGAGAAGTGAACTTCACTTGAATCAGGGTTGTATAGCAGGGACTGGCCTCTCGCCCATCAACGTATCTCACTGAACAGTGAGACGTCCGGAAATCATGTGATCGACATACGAGAGCATTCACGAGCTGTGTCCGTAGCGGTTATAGGGGAAAGGGAGGAGGCGTTCTTTTACTTTCACTTACTCTCGAATGATGCTGGCTTCGTGCGAAGTTTCAGCCTTGAACGCGCAATAGTTGGCCCAAAGGTCAACAGATGAACCTATACTGGCAATTCCCCGTTCATAGGTCTAGAGGGATAAGAATCAGTAACCATCATGGGGTAAGGAGGGGCTGGCGCGCAAATAGCACGTTATGCGTACCATTTCAGCGGCTTCGGTGCCGGCGATGGAGAATTCAAGGTCGGCGTATTTCTTCCAATATCCGAACAGCAAAGGGAACTTGGCAAGAAATCGGTCATAAGTGTGTCGGACGGTCGTAATGGCCTGGGGGTTGGAATTGCGATTGATACCACCTTCCAGGCCCTCCGCTGCGCGAACCAGCTTCTCCCAGGTTTCAAAGTTGTCGGGATCATCAAGCTATGAGGAAATAAACGTCAGAAACTAGAACAACACATTCAAAATAGCACGAAACACGCACCAGCTCGACTTCGAGTTTTTTGAACTCCACGTTCTCCTCCTCAGTGCCGCCGATCTGATCTAGCAGGTGCATGTCTGCCATGATCGCAATGCTGCTGGGGATGTGCGCGAAAGGTGCAGACACAGAGTGAGAGCAATGGCGATATTATTTTACAAGTATGGATAGCGTAGTAGTATCGGTAAGAATGAGGGTGCACGAGGAGAGAGAGACTTCCTGGAGCTGAATCGAGACGGAAAAGCCGAAGACAGTTAGTTTAGCAATTCGGATGCCTGAGGCGAGAGGCTGGTTCTACTAAAGCGGTGAGTTTTGGCCTGCGACGAGCCTGTCCAGTATGAGGTCCGTGCGAACACCTGATTGGGAAGAATGACTAATTGTTGGTGCCTCACGGCTGAGGCGCCACGGCAGTAATACACCTTAGATAAGGCCCCAAGTGAGGCTTAACTTGGTTAGCGCGAGTCCGGGCGGTATCAACTTTTTGACTGCGCAGTCCCAAGCACTCACCTGCGCAAACTGGGACAGACCCAATTCACCTCGCACATCCACCATGCAGATATCACAGCAGGTTACCACTCTGGTGGATAACCTCCCCAAACGCCTGGTCAATTTCTTTGCTCGCTATCCTCCACAAATCCACTCCGCAGCCGTCCGCCGCCCTGCCCCTGCAAAAGACCAAGACTACACACCAAAGAAGGTAGAATCGCCATACACGCCCGATCGTGATGCCAAGGGTGCGCCAGGAGAGAAGAAGTTTGGCTGGACTCCTTCACGTGCACTCCTTGTCACTAGTGAGAAAGTGCGGAATCCGTTCCTTCCGCACAAGCGCTATGGTAAATGGGAAGCGCCGAAATATGGGCTGCGGCAGCAGGCGGACTTGATGAAGCTGGCCATCAAATACAATGTGGATGCGCTTCTTCCTCCTAGCCGCAAATCAATCGAGTTCAAGCAAACACGCCGCGCGGAGCGTGGTTTGCAGGTGAAGGGAACCGGTGTTGGTCACAAGGTCAAGGGTCACAAGTGGGAGCGTACCATGGAGTCACGTCTCGAGGAACGTCGCAAGGCTATGGAGGGTATGCCGGAAATGGTCCGCATGTGGAAGCAGGTAAGTCATTGGTTCTTTCCAGATGATTTGTTGGGAACAACGCTGACTCGGCACAACAACAGAGAGGTCATGGCCGCGGCTGGAGACAGTGGCCCAAGCGGTCATCGTGATGCCCCACCGTCGCATTTCGGAACAGCTTCACTTTCCTTTTTCTTTTCGCTGTTTAGTTCATTTGGCTTTTCAATGCTCTGCCGATTCCTACCGATAACGGGTAGGCGCCATCACATGCATGAGCCATAGCATGAGCTTGGGACGGAGTTTTGTCTTCGAAGTTCACTTTCAACCCTATTTGTACAATACAACATACTGTTCCATAGCCCAATGGCACCCGAGATCTATCTGCACAACTCTAGCAGGTCTGTCATCTAGCAGGCCTTTGAGGACTCAACTTCCGACCAAAAAGTCTCGTCTGGCGAACCCCTGGAGGAACCCACGGGCCGCGCTGAATGCTGAAGACGTAGTATTCAACAGTTACCTTCTAGGTAGGCCAGCACGCAAGACGTCAGCACTATGCTGGGATATTGGAGTGATGTTCAATGCAAGAAATTTGGAATGTACTGTTAATGTCTCATTGATCAAACAATCACAAGATGAGTCCTTTGGTCTAGTGGTCTAAAGGTTGGCTAGGCTGACTACAGTCGACATGATTGTTTGACTACAACGTCTTTAGCTATAGTCTCGGAGATGTGTTCTCCCTTGAAAGGTCCTAAGGTCAGCCTAAGTAATACACCCGCCGCATAAGGCGGCCAGTACTTGTTCCCGTCAGTGTGTTGGTAATTGAATACTACCTGATTGACATGGGAGGGTAAGCTGACATTGTGATGAGACTACTGGTAGTACTCTGGCCCCAGCAGCATCCTCGAGACTTATGCAGGTGGTCACGCATTGATTGCTAGATGATTATAGGATCAGCGATATAGAGCGATGTAAGCAAATCCCTTAAGATTGATTGATTGGTTAAAGAGATATCAAATTACCGCGGTGGGGGTCATTCTGAGAAATGATAGTCAACATGATGCTGGTGTAAGGCCATCGGCCCATCACCCCGAGGTTTGCCCAATGTGTATGCAGTATGCAAGTGATATCTGACTACATGAGTACTACTATCACGTTCTGGGGGCGGGATCTAGGCTGATTAGTGTGCATACAATGGGAGATAGTGCGTATGAGAACATGAAGAGATCAACCGAAGTGGTTGATTATCTATGTCGAAGTCTATTGCCACATCCCGGGGGCAGTATGTGCGGGGGATGTTTAGATGAGCAGTAGACCTCAACATTGAACATTCGGGCAGTATTATAAGTCTTATAAAAGGCGTCAGAAGGGGAGGGTTAACCTCCTGAACTCACCCGCATTTTCCTCTGACTTGAACAGCCTTTCCCTTCACTGATTCGTTCGCATCGGTAACCTCCGACGGGAATCTAAACACTCATCGGCCTCATTTATGGTAAGTTCTACCTTCTCCCTTCAGACTGTTTAATTGCACGGTCGCACCTCGCGGGCATGCAGTCTATTTCTGGATTTATCTCAATCCTTGTATTATGAGGCTGATCATATGGCCAGAGAGATTCATGAAGAGTATACTCTTATCTGCGAAGACACGGAACAACCAGGCTTGGTGCATTTGCCACCCTCCAAACATCACGGAGTCCCAACAGAACGAGGCCGTTACTCTCCACCAACTTGCAACTTGATCATTTGGATATTGAACGATGGAGCGACAAGGCTCTACCTATCCCAAGTATAGTCAAGGTTACTCTGCCGATGTGGATATAATACGAGAACAAGAGTATCCTTTACTAAATGGTAAAGGTGCCCCTAGTTTCCAAGTCAACGTTATATTGACCTTTAGCTTATAGAAACAACCTACTTGGACTATGCAGGGACAACACCCTATGCTAAGTCCATGATCGAGAGTTTCTCGCGCGATCTGACGTCAAATCTGTTTGGGAACCCCCATTCGATGTCTTTATCGTCACAGAACTCTACACAACGAACGGATGATATTCGCGTCCGTATGTTGCGATTTTTCAATGCAGACCCGGCCGAATTTGACCTTGTGTTTGTGGCAAACGCAACTGCTGGCATCAAGTTAGTTGCAGATTCACTCCGGGACTTCGACCACCGCGGATTCTGGTATGGGTATCACATTGATTCCCATACCAGTCTTGTCGGGGTACGAGAACTGGCAGAAATGGGATACCAGTGTTTCCAAAGCGACAATGAGATGGAGGCCAAGATATCCGAGCTGGCTACCGACCAGTCAAAAGCACCCAGATTACTTGCATATCCAGCACAATCCAACATGAACGGTCGGCGCCTGCCTAGCTGCTGGTCCGAACAAATCAGGTCTGCAGCGAATGAAAGTGGAGGGAATGTATACACTCTGCATGACGCTGCATCGCTGGTATCAACGGCACCACTTGACCTGGGACCGGCTGCATCTGCACCGGACTTCACCGTCCTCAGCTTCTACAAGATATTTGGATTCCCAGATTTGGGAGCTCTGATCGTTCGCAAAAGCGCTGCACGGGCCTTTGAGCGGCGGAAATATTTTGGTGGAGGCACCGTCGATATGGTCGTGGCCACCGGGGTACAATGGCACGCTAAGAAGGAATCCTCCATTCATGAGCGGCTGGAGGATGGTACCCTCCCGTTCCATAACATCATAGCTCTGGACGCAGCTTTGGATACGCACGAGCGTCTATTCGGGTCGATGGCGAATATTTCGGCCCACGCTGAGTTCCTTGCGAAGGAAACCTATGATAGACTCTCTTCGTTGGCACATTTCAACGACAGGAAAGTCTGTCAAATCTATGAGTCGCCAAGCTCTACGTATGGCAATTCAACCGCCCAAGGTCCAATTATCGCGTTCAACCTTTGCAATAGCCGTGGCGAATGGGTCCCAAAGACGGAAGTGGAAAAGTTGGCTACCGTGCAAAACGTTCAGATACGCACTGGATCCGTGTGCAATCCAGGTGGAACAGCTTCCTCGCTTGGGTGGACTGGAGCTGAGCTTCGCCGCCACTACTCTGCTGGATTACGGTGCGGTGATAACCATGACATCCTAGGAGGGAGACCGACGGGTGTTCTGCGTGTCAGTTTCGGAGCCATGACAAATATGAAAGATATAGACTCATTGATTAACTTCATCGAGGAGTTCTATGTCGAGAAGGTTCCGCCTATAATTGCGCTCAACCCCCCGTTGGAAGACAATGAGGTCGTTGAACCGCACTTCTACATTGAGAGCCTGGCAGTCTTCCCAATCAAGAGTTGCGGTCCTTTTAAGATACCCAATGGGAAGCGCTGGGAAGTTAAGAAAGAGGGATTGGCTTGGGATAGAGAATGGTGTCTGATTCATCAAGGGACTGGCGCAGCTCTGAATCAGAAAAGGTAATCACAGTACGAAAAGGCGCATCCAGATTATCTATACTAACTTCACTAGGTATCCTCGTATGTGTCTCATACGACCATCAATTGAGCTTGAAAGAGGAGTGCTTCGAATCACCTGTGGTGCAATAGCCGCACCAGATCAAGTCAGCCTTGAGATTTCCCTTGGCTGGGAGGATACAAGTGCCATATCCACTTCCTTCTGCCCTAGCTCCGCCAAAAGGCCTACGACAGTCTGCGGCGATCCGATCTCTCTACACGCCTATACATCACCGGTGGTTTCTGCGTTTTTCTCAGACTTCTTAGGAGTGCCATGCACCCTTGCCCGGTTCCCTACGCAGACCACCAACCGGTACTCACGGATACCGCGCACACAAACTACGTGGAAGAACCGTTTTCGAAAACTCATCATGCCAGGCTCATTCCCCCCGGACTTCCCTCCCCCGGTGCGGGAGAATGGCCGTATGCCAATTACATTATCCAACGAGTCGCCAATCCTCATTGTCTCACGTTCGTCTGTGAACCAACTGAATGAAACCATCAAAGCAAATACTAAGCATGGGAGCAGCAAGACAGTTGCAGCGGATGTCTTCCGTGGTAATATTGTCGTCGCGGAGCGACTGGCTCGTCGTGGCGACGTCGAGCAGCCCTATGCGGAGGACCGCTGGTCATCTCTTCGAATCGGGCCTGACCAGCTTCGATTCGATGCTTTGGATTCATGCCAGCGATGCCAGATGGTTTGTATAGATCAGTTCACCGGTACCCGACGAGATGAACCTTTTTCAACGCTTGCCAAGACAAGAAATATCGATGGGAAGGTCACGTTTGGCAAATACTCCACACTTTCCCCGGAGGAACTGGAATATGACTTGGAACAGCCTGACCGCAGGACGGTTATGGTTGGGGATGTGGTTGTACCATCATATCGGGATTAATGAGCATTGGGAGTTGTATTTTCGGTGTATACCTATTGTGATCTCTCGGGATCTCTTTCTCGTAGGTTATTGTGGATAGGCTGCTTGTACATAGGGTGGGCCAACAGCAGAAATGACAACAATCTTATTCTTAGGATTGGCAAAAGGTGCAGCAAAGCCATAACGTCAGCCTTGTCAGTAGTCCTTGCCTTCGCGCTCTTGAAATAAATATTGGGAATTCCATTTGTTTCCAGATATTCGAGATTGGAAGGCACTACTCCGTACTCACCATGCTCAGGCGGAAACATCTCCATTTGATGTTTCTTACCTCTCCCGATGATCTACCATCGCTTCTCGGTTGAAGGTAGCATAAAGACTCGACAGACTCTTCTCAGTTTTCTTTCGCAGGCGATCGATGGGAGATGTTAGTCATGGGACCCAAAGACGAGCATTCCACCAGGTTCCAGGCTCCAGCGGGATCGGAAGCCATTCGTGGGTACGGAGGTTCCCATTCGTCATCTGATCCGGGGTAAACGCACAGACCCACGGGGTCCCCCAATGGAATGAACACGATTGGCTCAACATCCTCTCATAATCGAGGGGTATGGTCTGATGACGTGAAATCTTGAAAATCTGCGTGAAAATCTGCGCGAATAACCGGCGCTGCAATGATCTTATACTATTTAATACCGCCTCCTGGCAAGGCTGGATTGATGAAGATATCTCCACGATAATCAGCAAAATGCATCTGAAAATTGCGGTCCCGCAGGCCAAAGAGCCTCTCGCCTCGGTCGAAGAACACACACGAGCAACCGTTAGAACGCTGTTCCAGCTTTTGGAATCACAGGGTCAAAGTAAATACCTCGGCGAGCAGGTGACTCAACTAGAACACTCGCTACAATGTGCACATCTTGCTACACAGTCCCCCACGCATGGTGATGACCTCGAGGTTATTCTGGCTGCTCTTTTCCACGATATCGGACGATTCATCCCCGACGGCCAGTATATCGGAAGGCAGAGCCACGAGATTTTGGGAGAAACTTTCCTGCGCGAGATTGGGTTCAGCGAGAAGGTGTGCAAATTAGTTGGTCAGGACCAGGTCCGCGAGGCGCAGCATGATCCTTTACTCGAGGCAAAGCTTGCTGTTAGGCGATGTGTTGAACTTGCGAAAGAGCCCGGCTGTGAAGTACCTCCATTGGAGGCATACGAGGAACTGGCGTACCAATGCTTGATAAGTGAGTGCTTTCTGTTGTAATTGTTTAGCAAATCAATAGACACTGAACCATTTAGAATCCCGGTCAAAATTCACACTCCATTCAAAGACGTACAACTTGCCAACACAACCGACAGTCGTGATCTGCATCGACGGCTTTGATCCAGACTACTTGAAATCCGGAATTGAGAAAGGTCTTCTGCCCACGTTTAGGAAATTCCTTGTCCATGGATTCCACGCCACTGCTAAGAGTTGTATGCCCTCTTTCACCAACCCGAACAATGTGTCTATCATTACCGGTGCACCACCCTCAGCGCATGGAATTGCCGGGAACTTCTTCCTGGACCGAAAGACAGGTGAGGCCAAGATGATAACCGACGACTCCTTGCTCCGTGGCTCAACGTTGCTGGAACAAATGTCTCGGCGCGGTGTAAGAGTCGCTGCTATTACTGCGAAAGATAAATTACGCAGGATTCTTGCACATGGCTTGAAAGGGGCTATATGCTTTTCTTCAGAAAAGGCAGCAGATTGTACCCTGGAAGAGAACGGAATCTCCGACGTGGAACAGTGGCTCGGTCGCCCTGCGCCTAGTCAATACTCCAGTGACCTGTCTCTGTTTGTGCTCGACGCGGGCATCAAGCTGCTGGAAGAAAAAAGATCAGACATTTTGTATTTGACATTGTCTGATTACATCCAGCACAAGCACGAGCCCGGTAGCCCAGAGGCTGACAGCTTCCTGAGCGCAATTGATGAGTGCTTACAGAGGCTCGCAACTCTAGCTCCCGTTATCGGCGTCACTGGTGACCATGGCATGAGTAACAAGTCGAATGAGGCAGGGGAGCCTAACGTCATCTTCTTGGAGGATGTTTTGAACGCCGAGTTTGGGCCGAATGCTTCTAGAGTCATTTGTCCCATCACTGATCCGTTCGTTCGACACCACGGAGCACTCGGCTCGTTTGTGCGGGTCTATTTGAAGGACATCTCGCAACTTCAATCCGTCATATCATTCTGCGAGTCGCTCCCGGATGTAGAGCTTGCGCTCAGCGGCCCGGTTGCCGCCCAAAGATACGAGATGCCCCTGGACCGAGAGGCGGACATTGTGGTAATTTCCAAGCCACATGCCGTTATTGGTAGTTCTAAAGCCAATCATGATCTCTCCGGCTTGAGAGGCCATCCATTGCGGTCTCATGGAGGCCTGAGTGAGCAAGACATTCCTGTGATCATGTCGAAACGGGTGAACGACGGAAGCAAGGCGAAAGCCAAACGCTGGAGGAATTATGACATCTTTGATCTGGTGCTCAACTGGTCAGCATGAGATCAATTCATTGTGCATATGCTTGATAGCCGGGTCTACGGCAATCGCAGGTTCAGAGAGCTCTGATAGATACCCCTGTGGGGTTTCTTCTGACCGGCCAGTAAATATTACATCAACATTACAGGAATCACAGTAGAATTTCCTCGTAAATCCTCATCTCCCTTCGAATCTGTTCAACACTCAGGATTAGCTTTCTTAGCTGGTGCAGTCAACTACTCGCCGTCGCTCTCCGTTCCACTCAGCCGTGGAGTTCCCGATGAATTCTACCGGCCCTGCAGGGAGGGACAGTCAGACTTGCGCAGTATGACAACAGGGGTGCTGCGCCTTCCTGTGCGCCTTCCGCTACACCGATATCCCAAATGTGATCATACACCTAGGGATCCAGGAAAGGCCATATGCGGTGATCAAACCATACGTCGGCTTGCGTGATTGTCACGAGCCGTTTCGCCATTCAAGGCAACTTGATATGCTGTGTGACCTGCAGTAGTCTTGCTTCAACTTTGGCGGCGCAACATGTTGCCATGAGGCTCGGTTTCATTGCGGCAAATCTTTGTCCCACTCGGAGTAAAAAGCCCAACTAAACTTTCCAAGAATTGGCTGAAATGAGTCTTGTAGATAAGATGAGGTTTGGGTTTCATCTGCTCACGGCCAGACTTGCTGTATTCATAGGCTACATGCGCAGTGTTATGTCGCAGAGTAATTAATGAAAGCTTTTACCAGAAGAAAGGCCCCGTCAGTAATGTAAGCACAGTATGTAAGGTGAGCTTGTCCCTGAGGTAAGAGTTTGTGTTTGCGTGACGGATAAGCCTGCAGATGTCGGGAACCGCTGACTTGGCTCCCTGTCATTCAACCTGCGCCTCCACCAACAAATGCTTAGCTGTCTCACATTCGCTCCATGAGGAAAGGTTGGAGTGTTAAGCTTTTTCATGAAAAAGGCATTTGATTATTCAACGAGTTTACAAGATGGTACGTGGCCTTGACATGGTCTTGGTCCGGGTTCATCCAGGACCACTGACGCCTTCTTACCAGCCGCCTAAATTGTCCAAAAGCGTGAAACAGGAGCTAATATTGGCTCATCTTCGCGGCACCGGGACCTGTCACACGCTCAAGGATCTCGAAAAGATGCTACCCTCAGTTGCATCCATCAACGGCATCCAAGTCAAGGAATACATTCAAGCACTAACCGACGACGGTAAACTACGAGTGGAGAAGATTGGCAGTGGAAACTGGTACTGGAGTTTCAATAGTGATGAGAAGATTGACCAAGAGCGTCGATTGGCCCAAGTGCGCACAGAGTTGGAAAAAGTTCGCAAGTCTTGTGCCGATGCAGAAGCAGCTTTGGCTGCTGAGACTCTGCGTCGAGGGGAGGACAATGATGAGGCGCATGAAAGGGAAGTTCTTATGGCCAAGAAAGCCGAGCTTCAGGCGACCGTCCATCGGGTACGGATTACGGAGGCCCAACTCTCCGGACCCCTCGATTCGCTCAACAACAAGGGTGTGGAGCAGCTACAAGATGAGCTAGCGGGGTTCCGGGAGCAGGCGCTACAGTGGACCGATAATATTTACATTCTTGAGGAGTACTTGCGCAAACTAGCTGGTGGAGATCGAGAACTTGTCGATGGGGTATTGCGCGAATGCTATGGAGACGAGTATGTGGAAGGAGAGGGACTCCGAGACCTAGAATAACTACCAATAGGAGGGGAGCGAAAGGAGCGAAAGGCAAAGAGCCGAGAAAAGATCTGTATGTTAAGAAAAGCTTATGTTTTTAGCTGGAGAAGCAGAAAAGAAAGGTGTGAAACACCAAAGAGAAAGGGGAGACTAGTTGAGCCACCAAGAGAAGCTTGACCGTGCAACACGCGAATGGAAAGTCCGCTTGGGTTACCTTCTCCGCCCCCCCGGAAGGCTTATCGTAAACTCCCGACTTCTCTTCCCTCTCTTCCATCTCTCTCTTTGTTGTCACATATTTAATCAAAACCCCCCTCCCCTCCTCTTTTACATACTCCCATATATACCCCCCCTCCCTCCGATCGCCTCTTCCTGGATCGTACATTCTCGAGTCCCACATTCCTCTAGCCCGCGCGCCCTCCAGTCGCGCCGCTCACCCTCTGCACTCCCCCGACTCCGTTCTGGATTCTAGACTGCAAGCCACAGCATCTAGTCATACTGGCCCATTGGTGCTTCTCGAATCTGACATTCCTCCCGACTCGCATATCCTCTCCCTTATCTTACGGCCTGATCCTGCGAGCCACGATTGCCTGGGGGGGTACGGTCAAAATACCGCCTCGCGCTTCGATGCCACAAGAAACAATGTGTTATAGTGGCTCTCGATCATAATTCCCATTCCTCACTTTGGACCCGGGGAATCTCTTCGCGCGTGATTAAGGATACATTCTGTCGACGTTTGGAACCAGACCGTGTCCGGTGTACCGGGCCTCAACGTCAGACTTTCGACAGGACAATCTACTTATCGTGTCGCTCGATCGGATCCCTAGACATAGACAGATTGCCTACTGGCCCGTCCGACCATTCCCCGCCATTCCGTACTGTCCCAGAGACTACCGGTCTGTCCGTCCGATCGCCAAAGCGGGTTTAATCTACCATTCCCTCTCTCTCCCCCTACCTCTGCCACGCTGTCTTATATAAATGCAGTAAATAGCGGCCGTGTGTCATGTCCGCCAAACCTTCCACTCAACCCACCTTGCCCGCCAGTCGGAATCGCAACTCTCTCCTGTCCAAGTTTCGCTCTCCGCTCGGCCAACGAAATCGAGGCATTACCGACTTTTACATCGATCCGGATGACCCATGGCGCTCATATTTCCCCGGTGACGTTATAAAAGGCACTGTCGTTGTGACCGTCGTGCGACCGGTTCGCATCACACATATCGTCGTATGCCTTCATGGCTACGTCAAGGTGTTTAAGAATGCGACTCCGGCAGGAGAAACAACGCCCGACTTGGGGTTCTTAGGACCTGGGAGGGGCCGACGTGGTGCAGAATACCTGGGCAATGGGTTAGCAACGTTGTTCGAGGACGAGGTTGTGCTTTGTGGCGATGGACGTTTGAAAGAGGGCATCTACAAGTTTCGATTTGAGATGGGGCTTCCTCCTTATGCGCTTCCTAGCAGCATCAATGTTCGTTTACTCAATGCCCACTTCTGTGTATCAACATGCTAAACTAACGGGAAACTACAGTTCGAACGCGGGACCATTGGCTACTCGCTTACCTCCACCCTCACTCGACCGACTACCATGAACCCTACCCTCACCTGCCGCAGACGAGTCAATATTCTAGAAAACATCGACATAGCGCCATTTCCTGCCCCCAGGGCGCGCATTGTCACACTGGAGCCGATCTCAAAGCGCTCGAAATCGAAGGGAAAAGCCAAGTCAACAAGTTCCGATGCAACTGCAGCACCCGACACATCCTCGGTTGATACTCCAATAAGCGGCGCGGCACCTTCTGTAGATACCAGACCACCGCTGAGCCCTTCTCCAAGCAACGTCAGCTCATCCAGTCCGCCCAGCGAAAGCAGTCAAAGCTTTCGAATCACTTGTGATCCCAGTTCATCCGCAAGCACGGGTGGTCAGAATAGCGAAGGTGGCAGTGTGACCCCATCTCTCTCAGATAAAACCATCACTGCAAAGGCTGAGCTTCTGCGCGCCGGCGTGCTCCCGGGTGATACCTTACCCGTCACAGTCACAATCAACCATAATAAGCAAGTGCGCAGTGCGCATGGAATCGTGATCACTTTATATCGTCAAGGTCGCATTGACCTTCATCCCGCAATTCCCATTGGTACTACTGTGGCCGGGAAGAAACCGGTCTACGAAGACGTCTACCCTCGCTCACGGACTGGACTTGGGGGACTTACGCTGGGAACAAGTCGGACAACAAGCACTTTTCGCAAAGATTTGTCACAGACATTTGCCCCATTGGTTGTTGATCCCAACACCATGACTGCCATTGTAAAAACTTCAATTCGGATACCGGAAGATACATTCCCGACTATCACGCGCGTGCCGGGAGCCATGATCAATTTTCGGTATTATGTGGAAGTTGTAACCGACCTGCGAGGCAAAATCACTTCACCAGATCGCTTCATCCCGCGTTTCAACATGGTCTCCGGCGGTACCACTTTTTCGCCCAGCGGACAAGTTCTCAATCCGGCCGATTCAAGCGGCGTCACAGCCAACTGGGCCGGCAACATATTGGACACGGATTCGATCCGCCGTGAGAAGGGTGTGATTTCAGTGGCATTCGAAGTCGTCGTTGGGACGCGCGATTCACAACGAAGAAAAACTTCAAAACGTACATTGTCTACGGCTGGCCAATCGACAACGTCGCAAACAGCGCCCCCCACGTCTACAATGATGATTAATCCAGTGGATGGGGAGGAGTGGCCAGAGGCCAGTCCCATGCACAACTATCATACTGAAAATGGGACACATGAAGATTATTTCCCCGAGCGGGCCGATTGGGCAGAGTACCCGGAAGAGTATCCTGAACGTTTCCAGCCAATGGACCCCATGATTGCTCCTCCCGAAGTCGAGGAGGAACCCGTTGACGAGAAAACACGGGTACGACGCCACGAAGAGGCTCTCTTACCTAGCCAGCCACCGGAGGAAGATGAGGCAGGACCATCAACTGCATTCAGGGACGTTCCGACAGCGCCGGTCCTGCCGGATGATCATCATCTCCAAGATTATCAGCATGTGCCTTCGACAGAACCAAACGGCAGGCCGCATGCAGTCCGCTCTGCAGAGTCCCTGCAGACTGTCGTTGTAAATGGCTCCGCCGGGCCAAGTGAACCACGTGTCTCAGTCGACGATAAACAAGAGCTCGAGCGTCAGCGACTTGAGGCGCAGGCAAGCGGACCCCAAGATGAGCATCAGGAACCGGAGTCCAGTGTTGGGCCCAGTGCGCCCGTCTTCGATGAGGACGACCAGTTAGTCGGTGGGACGGCGCATGCTGACGAGTCGTTGCCTCGGTATCAGCGATGACATTGTTACGTTTGCATTTACGGGGGGATTTGGAAGATACCACTATTCGCATTTATATTATGAAACGGCGCGATAGGCGTTGAACTCTGTATCATACAATTTAGCCAAAGCGAATTCCTCGTTCTCATTTAATGTCTCGGTAAAAGCTAAGAAACGGAAATTGGCGGGCAATGGCGGCCTTATCTTCCTGGGAGGCTTGGCACCCGCTTAGCGATTGATAGACCTTCGCCCCTGGTCAATTCCCACCTCCCTCACACCTCACAGACCATTTGCGATCTCCCATCACAATGGCCTTCAAAAGCGGGTCGTTCGCGACCTTCCTCATCGTCTGCCGTAAGTCCACCATTCGCATTGTGCCAACCCCAACTCTCCCCGGACCCTATCGGGACGAAGAGGCCACGAGACCTCCAAACGAAACTAACCTTTCTCCCAACCCAGCAACCTGCTTCTTCCTGGGCATAATCTTCTCCCTCTTCCCCTACGACTACCCCATCCTCTGGTCAACAGTCCTGACCCCAGAGGCACACTATGACTACCTAGAAGCGCACCTCCGCTTCCTGCACGCCTCGCCCCCACTCATCCCACGCATCCTGCACATCGTAATCTTCCTCGGTCTAGCCGGCCTCCTCACAAAGCTCTACAAACCCTCCGAATCAAACATGCTCTTCGACGGCGCCTCGCTCGTCCTCTACATGTGCGGCGTGACCGTCTACATCGCCAACATCGTCAAGGGACTGCGTCTGGCCTCGGCTGGTCGCTACGGCGCTGAGCTGGCGACTAATCCAGAGGAGAAGGACCGTATCCTTGGACGAGAGGATTCGCTTAAGGTTCTTTCTGCTAGTAATACGATTCTGGCGCTTGTGCTGGTCGGTATTTTGGTTTTGCAGGCTGGGCAGTGGTATGCGGAGAGGAAGGATGCGCAGGAGGATGAGTCGTTTGCGAAGGGGAAGAAGGGGGAGAAGGAGGGTGAGGCTGGTGCGACTGGTTCGTCGACTGCGACCGCTGGGAAGGTTGGTCGTCAGGGGAGTTCGCGGAAGAAGAGCAATTGAATGTTGTTTAGGTTCTTTTGTTTTGATTTCGTGTTGGTCTATGGGATATAGACGCACTGGGTGGTTGGGTGGTGTGTCCGATTACTTTGCTTTGCTTGGTAGCTGTTACTCTACTTCTAGACGCCTACGCAAACAGGGATTCACTCCCGCGAAAGAGAATTTATCGCAGACGCCTTCGCACCCTTAATGTCGAGTGTGAAGCTTGAGTTTGATTCATGTACATATGGGGCCCATTGAAATGGTATGGCACGGCCATATCAAGAGTAAGACAGCAGACTAAAATGCAGGAATAAACTATATGCATTTGAAGCGTATTGAGGGAATAAGAATAACAGCCAATGACCATAAGATGCATGTAGTGTAAACATATGGGATGGCATCGCAGAAGGGGAATCATCGCGCGTAGTCGTGAAAGGGTGGTATGATACCATACCATGCATGAGATGTTGAAATTCAACAGAACGAGAATGGGCTCCGGGGCAGATCAGGTGAGCGTGGGCTCAAGGCTTTGGCGAACAATTCCTCGCCGGAATCATTGCTCGCGGTGCGTGAGATTCCAACCATCGCTGAGAATCCAGTGGGACCACTGTTTTGCTGAGCCTCCTGTAAATCTGAGGGTGGGAAGACCGCAACCGGCTTGAGTGATTCGGGGCCAGAGGGATTGATGTGAGAGTCTGGTGTTGGGGTGGGGTTGGTATCTGGCGTTGGCATGGAGTGAATGTGTCTATGAGCGACGTCACGGAACGAGCGGAACGACACGGCAACATCGGGGGATTGAGGCGAAAGAAGATGGGCAGTATCACGACACGAGCCTGTAAATATATCAGCATCTGCGAAAAGGCGAATTAAGGGCGTTACTTGGACATACCTCCATTCGCCGACAGGTCCTTCTCACTTGTTTGCAGTTTCAAGCCTTTAAGCTTGTCGGTCAGCTTCCTTCCGCTGATGGGTGACACGGGAGTCGCGGGCCCTGTGGGGTAAACGGAGGATTCATGGCTGCTGGACACGGAGTCGACGGCGCGCGTGGTCAGGCCGAAATTCTCCTCAATCCATTCCTTCTCGCTGAGGGCCATGTGCAGCGCAATTCCCTCCACATTGTTGCGGGACTCGGCCTCGATCTCCTGTTCCAAAACGCGCAGGCGCTTCTTTGCCCAGATTGTATGCAAAACGCCTTTCTTTCCTGCCGCACGTCCTGTCGCGCCCAATTCGGGGGGGAATATAGCGGGGAGGGGGTTGAGTCTGAGGGTATCTCGCGGCTTGGGTGGAGGGGCGTTTGAATCTGTCTCGTCTGACTGGGCTGACCGCGGCTCGTAGTGGACGGTGACGACAGGAGGAATAGTGGAATTGGGGGGAAGTAAGAAGTAGAAGCGACGTAGGCTATCACTAGGTCGGTCATCGGCGGGTAGCACCGAAGTCTTTCCAGCCCAGGAGACGTGCCACGACCCATCGGCCATGGATCGAGTGAGATCGTCGTCCTCCCATTCAATCATCAAGATTTTAGTGCCATCATTTCCTTTGCCCGCTTCAAATTCAAACCGGGCTAATGCAGTAATTGAGAGGCTTCCACCCTTTGTGTCCTGAGGGGTCTCGAGCTCGGCGAATTCACTGTCCGGTGTGAAGGTGGGGGTTGCTTGAGCCATGACTGTGGAGGGGTCGGAGAAGAGATACCGTCCCGGGATTTGGATTACAGAATATGGACTCAGTGGACTTGGTGGGGGGCGTGCTAGAGCGACGCACGGCTTAACAGACAGGAAGACAGGAGATGCAGTCTTTGGGTGGAATAGGAGTGAATCTGCAAAGAGGGACGAAGGGCTTTAGGCGGGTCGATCACGGGATTTTTGGGGATTCCCTCTATGGTGCCTACTCTTCTTTTGCCAGCCCGCTTTGAGTGGGAAAAACACTCTAACCGACTTCCGCCGAGGGCAATATTCTGTTCGTAATTCGCTGGCTCGCTACAGGGGCATGTTACAGAAGATCAATCGCATCACATCGCATCACCAGGCGCTTTGTTCCCCGCCTCTAAATTTAGAACATCAGCTGCACCAGTTGGCGAAAGTATCAATCGCCATGGACTTTTCTGTATGATCAGTCATTGAGGTGCGAACCTTTTATGTCTTAAGGATCCGACTGATCTTCATGAAATCCCTCTCAAAGGAAGACGCGCTCTATAAAAATAGATCATTCTTGAGGCCCGTGTCAGGAGCCACAAAACGTCCGGTGTGATAGACCCCGCAGTCATGCATAGAATGTGGCTGTGGCTATTTATATCCACTGCCAATCAAAAGTCTTGATCGTTTGTAGATGTGATAGAATTGATCTATGATCGTGAAGACGGATGAGCTCATTCAACGACATAACATAGGATATCTATTGTCCTAAGAAGCATTGAGTTAGTACGAGAGATTGTTGTGGCCATGAACGAGTGACAAAAAACACGGGTACTCATTCATCGCAAACACTAAGTCTGCGTTCAAGGCCTGACCGTAAAGCAGATCTACTTCGGCACCTCGTCTGGTGTTGACAATGATCGTCACCCAGAGGATATGGAGTATAGCTGACGTCGCTCCATTGCAACACTTCGCGACCCTAAGCAAACGCGCATGCATGTCGTCGGCAAGTCTGTTCTTAAATTAGACTTGGTATCTCATGTTAGAGCTTCATTCGAGTCAACAATGGTATGGGTATCATACTGTATGATACAAGACGATGAAAGATGCCTTTCAGCGTGGAGAAATACATACCAGGAGTATATTTAGAAGACGAGCGTCAAGGAGAACATACAGTTCAGGAAAGGATGAGCCTGCGAAGCCTGTGAACTTGCAGCGCTATCACGTAGTTCGACCATCATCAGCCTGTAGATTGATCACCCAGTTGCACAAAGAGGAAACCAGCGACGGGATAACCGTTTTCATTGAGGGGATAGGACACTAGCGGATGTGAAAGCGCAAGCTATTCATAGCTGAGCGATCTGATTAGTGTGATCATCAAGAAGAGGGATATAGATACTCGGTCGAGATGTAGGTACTGGCGCATAGGGCAGACGATATGCAAGCAATGGACCCGGTGTTGCTAAGTTTAGCAAGCACGACGCCCTCGAAGCTAGTCAGGGGGATAGACGATGTGACAATGCTTCTGGGACTAAGTATAGACACAGGCGCGGAGATCGACTGACCAAAGGCACAGATAGTGGGCGCTTTGAAGATGTGTTACCCTTGCTGCTCAGCCTATGAAGTTAACAAGAGCCTTGCTCAACCAGCTGCTGAGCAGGAAATTGGTCTCCACCGATGAGAAGTTAAGCATAACAGCTGCATGGAGAGCTATTGTTAGAACAGTGGACCTTTATCCTGACTACCCATGAAGCGGAAGGTGACTCCACTGTAGATGTCCTCTCAATGAGATATGGGGACAAGAAGGCGTTTCACATTTTAATTGGCAGGAATTTAGGCCGATTGCGAAACGTGGAAATGGATCCCCATGCAACGTCGAGCAGGAGAAGATACCGAAGAAGGAAAGCTACGGAGTCTCCGCGCGCTCTCGTCTTTACTTCAATCAATATACCATGCTGCAAGAAGACGGAACAACAGGTGCGGTTGTGTTGCGATTGGAATAGACGAACGGAAGTCTGATACCCATTCGACTGAGGCTTGAGCTAAGACATTATAATCTGATAATGTTCTGGTAGGAAGCCATTCCGTTCTATATCATGTAGGAGATCTCAACAATATCTTGAGATTGATATCCCGACACTTTGGTTCCAAAAATAACCATCCATCACTGAGCAAAATTAGAACACTAGCTTAGCATGGGAGGTACGTCCCGAGGTCTGTGATCCGGCAAACCTCAAAGGCAGCCGTATATTCGGGGCACATGCATAAACAGCGGCTATTTGCACTTGCTAATTGGTCAACTCATTCCTCTATGCCCAAAACACAGTCGAAGTGGAGCACCAAGCATCTAATAAAAGTATCTTCACACTACTGTCTTTGCAAGGGTACTGCATGATGCCACACCATATTTTGGGTCAATCAGTTATTATCTCGTTGCTACCTAACATCTACCTCGCCTTGGATGGACGTACTAACCCGAGCAGAAAATTCACTTCTTATCCGTTCCTAGTACTGAGTAGGTGACATGACCACAATGTACATATATCACCTAGCTGACTAGCGCCTGGTGCTGTCTTATGTATATTAAGGTTTTCAACCCCATATTTAAGATTACCCAAAATCGCGAAGTGTAATAGGAGATCTCTTCCCATGGTACACTAGACAAGAAGTCCAGGTGTGAAGCTAAACACCCCACAGTGGGTCCACAAGAGGCTCACGGAACCAACCATGGTCCGTAGCGGGGCTCGACGGGTGTCTGGCCCGCGACCACGGATGCACTAGTGCTAATCTGGAATAGCGTGGGCGCTTAAAAGATCGCAGGGATATCACCGGGTTTACTGCCGGACATAGAACAGTGCGCAAGTTGCCCCGAAATGAAGGCTGAATGGGCCCCTATGCGTGCTCAATGGTCAGTCATAACAGACCTCATCACCTGCTTTAGGTTGTGTGAAGAGGAGATAGCTTTTGAGGCTTGTGATTGTCCAGGTGTGTGAAGATCATGTGCTACGTAATTGTATGAATCAATACAGCTAGACACCCGGTTCGTATCACAGACTTGGGTAGGATGTAATTTCGGTCTACACCATTAAGTCAATTGATAATGGCCATGAGTTGGTTCAAAAATAATTCCGTCGTTTATGAAATATCTAGATTCTATAGAATTAAGTTATTAGAGTCAAAGCGCGAACACGAGATCTGTATCGAAGTAATAACATGCAAACGCTGATGTATACTTCGGTATTTTTGAAACTTGCTCTGATACGCGGCATAAGGCGAATACCATACGCCGTATTAATCGCATACACAAACCTGCTCACACTCCTACATGCATACATGCAATAGTTACCTACCTGATATACCTACCCTGTCACCTGCGTATGTAATTGGAGGGGCAACTTGGATACATCGAGTGTAAGATTCTCGAACTAGCCAGTATCGTTTCCACGAAAAGGCGGGGCACTGACGAAATGATCTGATGCACACTGTCAGCTAAGCTAGGTAACGATCATAGACGTGTCAGTTCTAACTAAGGGAAAAACATGTGTTTACAATGGATACATGCGATTATGCCTCTGATACCGCACAGGCATGCCAGAATATGGGGTCAGTACTGAGGCAATGGTACTATT
This sequence comes from Penicillium bovifimosum, assembly GCF_028826915.1. Lineage (NCBI taxonomy): Eukaryota > Fungi > Ascomycota > Eurotiomycetes > Eurotiales > Aspergillaceae > Penicillium > Penicillium bovifimosum. The sequence continues at coordinate 1,915,952 of NW_026622714.1, read as the reverse complement.
CCATTATTGTGTACTGCCAGGAAATACATGCAGACATCCGATTAGAGTCATGGCTCAGATACCGGACGATGGTAGATACTACCAGTATAATCAGACACGGTAAGGCGCACTGAGCCTCATTCTAGGCACCTACGATCCTTTGAGTCAGCCATTACCCCATTGGCGCGTAAGACTTGTTTGTTGTATGGTGCAAGATAGTGGCGGTCCCAATAGGGCTGATTTGGGAGAAGCAAGTTGAGCCGCTTAGCGCACTCAGCCTCAATATTGAAAGGTTAGGACAAAGCTACACACGCCACCAACTATATCCGGTCTGTTGGAATCTTCCTCCAACGCTCAACAAGCTGTTCAAAGACTTCTTTAGGAAATGTCAATTCTCTTTCGTAGCGCCAGGATCTGGGGGCGGCGTATTAGCGAAGGAAAGCCACAAACTCAACCTCGGAAGAGGATTAAGCATCGTAACTGGAGCAATTGTTGGTGTCAATGCGGAGAGTTCATGCGCTGATATCAGCCTATGTTCGTGTAGCACGCTCGGTCAATTCGAATCAAAAATCCTAGAATCTCAATACACAGGACTGTGTGTTCTGATAATCTCGATGGATGTATATGGGTGTATGTCAAAGATCTTTCGGATACATCATACTTAAATCTCCGAGATTCAGTGGACACGCTAAAGATCCTTCCCCTAGGCCTCGGGACCAGCATGTAAACGCGAATCCCAGTAGGATTTCTTCCCCGTTCCCCGGGAACGTTGGGGGCTTTTGTTGGCTTTTCCTGTTCCGTCATTAGCTACCATCAAATGTACTCGACACGTGGACTTCATTAGACGTACCTAAGCGATGATGAGTTGTTGATCATGGACTGGCTCAGGATAGGAGAACCTCGAGCAGGGGTTTATCCGCCTTACAATCTAGGCCCGGATCTCCTACCCAAACGGGTGCATGACGTCCGACTAACTGTCAAGGCCCTCCATAACTAGGTATGCCATAAGAGTATTCTAGCTGTGAGTCAACCGCGGTGTTGGTAATGGACCTTACTATGTAGAGAACAGCCTTCCAGGAAGTCTTCCCATGATATGTTATATGAGAACAGGTTAAAGAACTATGGTAAGGCCCGAATGCGCCACAATATATTCGCCGCCAATGCTACCGGACTGGACCAATGGCCAATTCGTACGCCAGATACAAAAGAGTCAAGACAAAATAGACAGCCCAAACCGCATCCCCTTGTTTCCTAAACCCAGTTTGGCCATGTCGTCAAAACATTAAGAGAACAGACAAAAATAGAACAAGAACGCCGCAATGACCAAAATCAGACCCAACCAACTCCGTCTTTCCGATTTCGCCTTCATCCTGGCGCTTGTAAGACAATCATGACGTTCACTTCCACAACGGAACTGAGTAATGAAGATGCCAGAATCGAACCATCCAGGTGCGACTCATAGCTTGCGTCATTATTCAATAGTTTTCGAGAAATCATTTGCGAAATGAAGGAACATGTTGCAAAGACATCATCGTAAACTGAACATATAATCCAAACTCAGAAATTAACAGCCGCGTATCACGAATGGAGAGCAAGATACCAGCTTAAGCATCTCGACATTCTTGAGTCTTGCGTCTCTTCCCCTTGGGAGGGGGATCAAGCGGGGTACGCTTGTATGTGACCGTGCGAGTCACCACCTGTCTTACACTGACGGCTTTCGTAGTTGCGCTTCGCGGCGCTTCAAGATATCGGAGTTTCCAATCCGATGGCGAGAAAGGTGACCGAAGACTGGTCGCGCTGCGCGGGAGTGCGCTCCATGGTGTCGCGCTGTAAGGGCTTGCGCTGTATGGAGTTGCGCTGCACGGAGTGGCAGTTTTTGGGGAGTCCCTTGACGAAAATGACTTTAGTGACTGGGGGATTCTGAGTCGTCTTAACGCGGGTGGGGCTTTGGCTGATTTCGAAGTGCGCGGAGATGGAGGCGGGAGAGATATAGCTGGCGTAGCTGGCGACTCGAGCGATTTCCCCACCAACTCTGAGGGACTCGTTGTAGTAGACGGCTGGGAAATTGGTGACCGGTCGCATTTTTCCGCCGAAAATCTTGGAAACATTCCAGCGCTGACTGGACTTGTGAATACCGGCGTAAGTGCATTGAGGAAGTCCGTATATGCCAGTGGGGGTGTGATAGGTGTTGCGCTTCCATCTTCGCGTTTGATGTCATCGACGGTGAGGGTCTTGGACTCCTTATGTAGTTCCGAGGGGAATGTGAAGGATTTTGGTGTCTTCAGTGGAGGAAGATCAGGCTTTGGGGCCGGCATCTTGCGTATAGCAATATTGAAAAGTTGGAGGAAAAGAGCGCAAGAATAAGAACGGGGCAGATTGCTTCAAGTAGGCGGATGTACTTGTGGCCCAAGCACAGGACGTTTGCAGGGCGAGGGCAGGGTACTCGCGTATTCTCAGAAGACTTTAAATGGTCGGAGACAAAGGTCAGGATAATGATCAAGAGCACAGTGCCGGAGGGGAACAAATAAGTCTTACCAAGGATTAAAGACTCAGGAGGGCGGAGGAGATCTTTTTCTATATGGGCCGTGTAGGACAAGAAAGGTGGGCGGTATTGTACGAAACAGTAACGATAATACTGTAATGTAATGTATCGATCAATACACGAGTGGGCGTTGGACTCGAAGCGGGTTAGCGTGGCCAATCGTAGATTTGGCCCCGAAGGACCGAGTCTTTCGAACACTCACCAGTCTTGCTGTCAGGCCTCAATATTAATCGAGGGGGCTGAGCAAAGTGAAAGGATTCGCCCCCAACCGGAATATGTAAGCCTCAACGATGCCGTGGTTTGAATGAGAGACGTATGCAAGCGACCAGCACTTGACTAGAATATAAATGAGAGGTGAATATGCCTGACGAAAACAAGATGATGGAACGAAAGTGACCAAGGATGAATAAAAGTCACCAGAGAAGACTGTGAAGTCTCGTTATATAGGTACACAAGCGATTTCAGATTATAACCGCTTCACTTATGAACATGGACCCTGGGAGATCTGAAACCATCGGCCGCGCGCCTCCTGAATCAGAAGCGTGCGTCCGCCTCGGTCCCCGAAATATGGCCCACGCGACCTGAGGCGTCAACCGGCGGCTTGGTTTCTTCAGCAACCGTACACTTGCGGGTTATCATCCCTCTTGGTTCGCTGGTCTGACAGCGCGCGGCATTGTTAAAACTGGCGGTTCGCCATTGTACAATCGACTGAGTCTTAGTTGGTCGTGAGCTTTCCGAAGCATCTCTCGGAGCAATATTGAAGGGAGACATAGCAATTGTTTCATCAATCGCTGTGCCAGTTGCTTCAGTCATTGTCCAATGATACTCTGTGGATCAGTGATCAGTTGGCGGATACAAGATGTGCAGTATATGCCTACCTACAGTAAGCTCTAAGTGATGCCGGCCGCCGTTTGAACTTGGTCTTCGAACGATCTCTCTAGTTGCCGTGGCGAGGACTCGATTTACATCTCAAGCTTCATTCAATCAGTACAATGAGTATCGGAGAATCCTTGGTTCTAGAGATTGTATACCTACCTGCCACTTACTACACACTTGTTACCGCCCACGTCCATAAATTTAACTATAAGCTTCCCCTGCTGGCTGAGGACAAAATTGCCAGCGATAAGCTGCTATATCATGAAACGAATCCACACTGTGATGCAGGAGCTACTGACACGAACCGATGCCATCTCGTCTCTTATGAGTTGAGAGTCGGGCGCTTGCCCTTGCCTTGTACAAAGTTTGTTTTGGTCTACTGGCATCAGAGATGTAACACCGCCTCTTTCCAGCAGGTATCTCATGGTCCATTGCAGTGGGATAAACTGTTTCCTAGCCTGGTGTCTGAGATGCAAAAGGGTGCTGGAGACGCTAGCCAAGAGTCATTCTCGCTTCCGGAAATATGAGACAATGACTTAGAGTAAAACCAGTAATGCCAGAACTGGAGAAAGATGCTGTGAAGTAAGAGCTACAATGGAAGGTGTTACTGAGATAGCGACTGGAGACGGATCTGCGATGGCAGAGGGATGCGGAACTGCACGAATTGTCGTGAGAGACCCCACGAGCGGCGCCGCTCGGTGGGCTACGATCTCGGACGTGTGGCACGCCCCCCACTTCGCAACGAATATTATCTCCGTTTCGGAGATCAAGAAGAATGGTTTCTTCTTTACAAGTGAGCTGCCTGGAATCGTGACAGCTGAAGGACCAGTGGCAATATGCAAAGAGATGTACGGGTTGTACCTCCTTGAGCATGACGACACGCCACTGGGGTCCAAGTTACTGTCGGGTCCTCAGCTGTGGCAGCGGAAACCTGCGGTCTCTCCGAATTCTTGACTGACGCCAGAGCTGCTGGACCCGACAGTAACTTGGACCCCAGTGGCGTGTCTGTGAAGTAAGAGCTACAATGGAAGTACATGTGATGGAATCTAGAGGAGCCAAGGGGAACCAATCGTAATGAATATCATAAAAGATGAATGAGTTGATTTGAGTTGATCAAAGGAGAAGGAAACTCAGCCGGAACGAGACACTATGTGTCTCGCTTGCCAAGCGGGAAAATCTCGACATCCGCTAAGGCAAATCTAGACTAGCGTATATACATGAATGATCCACAATTCTCAACAGATGCTATCTAGTTATAAGACTTTTGCCTACGAACAAACAGTTAAGCGATGGCCTGAGAAATGAAGCTATCTCTCCAACACGCTCGAATGAAGCATAAGTTCCAGGATCGGGAAACCAATTGAATTCCAAGTTTCTATAGACTGAATGTGGGAGAAATAGACAGGAGTTTATAGAATGGAAAGTTCACCTCGGCCTACTTAACCACCAAGGCAACACCCGTAAAATCCATCAAAACAACAAAAAGGACAGTCAGGGGATATAGTTCGACGCAAATCCAAAACGCCCAGAAAATAAAAACACCAACGCTTTGCCCATCTCAATAGTATATGCGATCACCAGTCATGTCATCTTCACCTGGCATGAGAAGCCAGTATGTCTCACCGACCACTTCAAAACGTGAGCCCACAGGAGGCTGGCCCTTGAAATTTTCCACAAGTCGCGAGGCCTTCCAACATTATTTAAATCAGGAGATAGCGCCACCCATTTCGGTTCATGACATCCCGCCAGTGAACCTGCTGCCTCTTGATTTCCCGCATTCCAGGCGACAAAGGCGGAGGAGCAGTGGAAGCCGCATCCTGGCTCAACTCCACGGGTTGATATTCCCCGTCAAGCTCGGTTTCTCCCGACGGGAAGGACGGGCTGACAGGGTCATCGGTTAACCGCCAGTACTCATTCAGCAATTGATACATGCGACCAATACTGCCCAGCTCGGCGAGGTCTCCCAAAGCCGTCACACGGTCTTCCAGGACCTGACGGAATGGGCTAGAGGGGGTAGAGAAGGCGCCAGCGATGAGTAGCGGCCAAACAAGAGAACGGTCGAACCCGTAAGGTCCTGCTGGGATGAAAGGTAGTGCATCGGTGAGGGCATTGACGAGATTGATGGTGCTGGCCTGGTTGCGGTCGGCTCCGGGAACGAGGCTGCACAGGTAGAGCCTGGCGGCAATGCGGAAGATGGCAGTCATTGTCTTGGTCACTGCCTCGGGACGGATTGCGCCAGTTCCCGGTGAGTAGGGGCTTTGCAGGGTTGGATCGGGGTCTTCGGTGTATTCCAATTGGCTGCCCAAAGCGGACACATGCGTGCAAACAGTGATAGAGTCAACGCGACCCTCCATCTTCAGCGATTCGAGGCAGGCAATCTCGGAGATAAGATACATAACACGGTCATCGCAACCCATGAGTTCCCTGAGACCAGAAGATGTTCCACTTAGGTGCTTAGAGCGATAGGAGTGGGCGAATTGGGGAGTTTTTCCAAGCATAGTTGCACCCAAAATATCGATCCAGGTGGTCAATGACATGGTGAAGGGGGGTACTGTGTACATAGGTCCACAGGCGACTACCTGGTTGGTCAAATCGAGCCTGCTAACCAAGTTGGTCACAGCCTGGAAATGGTCGTTCCAGGGAATATCGGGAAGATAATCATCGGGTGCTCCAACTGAGCAATGGAAGAAGATCATGGCGAGGGTCGCATCAAGAATACGTTCGTGCTCGGAGTCCCTGTTCAGCGCTTGGCATAGCTCGGAGATAGCTTCATAACGATGGCGCATAATGTCGTGATCGATCTGTTCGCCATTCAATCTACTTGTTGTCTTGAGATGAATGGCGGCCACACTTAGACAGCAATGGAGATAGGACTTGTTCGTCTCCAGGGACTGAAGAATGGACCGGGCTCGTGCGGAGCCCCGTTGGTGTATCTCCAAAATAGGGAAAATCATGCGCAGAACATTATCCACGAAATGATCCAGAAGCGGCCGGTCATAGTCGTCAACGGGGATATTAGCTTGTAGTGAGGCCTGCATTTGGCCCATACCTGAGGCGTCTAGGGCTGGGTCTATCTGGGAGAAATGACGGGAAGAATCAAAACATTCCTCTTGGAACCACTCGTCTGACTCAAAAGTGGGAAGTGTGGCGTGCAGTTGTGGTGGCCCCATAGTATTGAAGGTTGAAACCGAAGAGTCATGTCGCAGAGGTACATCGTTTACAAATGTTTGGCGTTCGGTTTTGACATCAACTTCGTAGGGATAATGCTGGTAAGGTATCGTCACGAATCCAGGAGTCGAGAAGTGTGCTGCGAAACTGGAGTCATATTTCCCGGCATATATTGGGCGGCTAAAGTCGTGTTCTGCGGAGCTTGGCGATGACAGAACGCGGTTCATATGGTCTGGGATGAATGTTAGAAGTCAACAGGGCGAAAGTGAATTCAACGACTGGACGAACCTTGAAGGGAACCACTTCGCTCCAGAGACTTGGTCTGCTTTATCTTTGTCTTGATCCGTTCCTTCTGTTGTCTCCTTTGCTCCGCATTGCCCCACCATGTGGGTCGTTTATATTCGCATCTGATACATAGGTTCGCGCAGGATTTGCAGGCGGGGTGGCCTTCATCGCACTTTTTCCTTCGTAAACGGCAGGTAAAGCAACCTATGGAAATTCTCTATGTCAGCGATTTACGAGTCAAGGTCAACTGAAAAACAAAAAAAGAATTCATAAAGTATGCAGTGAAGGTGGACGCTCATACCTGACCGCGATCTTTTGTGCATTCGTCCAGATTTATCCACTTGCCCGTTGAGAGACTTCTCCGCAGAAGAGGAGCTCGTGCTGGTTGTCGAACCACCGGAAGACTTAGAAATTGGCATTTTCGCGATAATATCCCAATATCCAGTATTGATGACGAGAAACGATCAATCAATGACCAAAGCGATGGAACTAATTTGGGAGCGGCGCGGCCGATGAAAGAATAAATATTGTCGATGAGGAGGACCAGCCACCTTATTCGCAACTAAACAGACGGCGCAATGGTAAAGCTGAACCGGCAGCTTGTCCACTTTATTAAGGAGAGGTGATGGGGGAAAGGAAACGAAGGCTGGGAAACACACTGCTTCGAGACGGTTTCAAAAGAGATCTTTCATTTCGAGATCTCGGATGCGGCGAGTTATATGTCTGAGCTTCGATCAGCAGCCGTGACCTGCATGCTTCTAAATTTGTTGGAAGCGGTAGAGAAGCCTAGTTCGAGCCGGAAGAATATGCGAACATCGAGTGGGGAATACAACCCCAGCAGCAAATCAGTTGGAACGCACGGGTTGTTGGTCCGGTCCTCAAACTAAATTTGGGACGTGACAGGGGTGCAATCACGACGGGTGACGGACGACAAGTAGCCAGGGACGATCCTCTCTAGTGGCGTCTGCAGTTACCAGATGTCGTCTCTGGTAGGCTGACTGGGGTCCCCATGATGCACGAGAGTTACAGTGGACCTGCGACTAATCCCTGCTAGTACCCAACTCCTTCGGGGCAATCACGACCTTTCAAGCACCTCCCTTACCACTTCGAGCAACGGTAGGTACGGTACATCCCGATGCTGATAGGCTCTTGACCATAATCTCGGTTGACTTTTGCTTTTTTAGGATAGAGATTTTCAACCAGTCAAGATATTACCTTCAGCTGCAGATGGAGAGCGGAAGATATTCAAATTATCCCAAGTCTACCAACATGTCTACCAGCATTCATGCACCATGATTTACCAAACTGCCCTCGGATAATTCAGATTGCTTCTGCGTACTGTGAAAAAGCGGGGTTAGAGGTTGGTTGGTATGAGTGAGAGAAATGGACACCCAGAAATGATAGGCCATCAGTGTATCCTTTCGAGTCAGGCTAATCTCACCCTAGACCAGAAGGAGTAGGAAGATTTGGAGCAAACTGGATGGTATTGGCTGAGGGATCAATCGTTGGTGAAGACGGTGCAGATTTGGTCTGTGATGAAGAAGCAGCTCTTGCATGCCAAGCTTCCATCCTCAGCTCGCTATTGGTTCATTGGCTTCAAGCCCTAAGACAGACCAGATTTTAGTGTGCTCGGTGTCGTGCAGAACGGTGGACTCCCAGCCAACCGTGGGGGCGGGCCGGCCAGAAGTGGAGCACTAATCTGCCAAGCTGGACGCTCGGACTGTGATAAGGGCACATCACCAAAGTGTCCTTAATTTGTGCTACTTTACGCGCCTTAATCAATGCTATTTGTACTATTCTCGACACTGACTTAGCAAATGATTTCCTTTTTCGGATAGATCAATGGAGCAGAAATCCTACCAAAGTTCTATTAATACTTAGATGCGGCATAATTAGGGAAATTTACATTCCGATCTTCTCATAATTAGTAGCCAAATCATGGATAAGAGCCATAATTAGCATCAATTCTGCGGGGAGATCAGCCAGGTGCATACAATGCTCATACTACTATTAGTCCGGATGGTACAAACTTCTGAATTGCACTAATTATACAAACTCCCAATCGGTAATACTCAACTCTAACTAATATTGAGAACTCATCTAAATTTGGAACTACGCAAATTAGCCATGATTGTTTGTGTCCTTAATTTAGATCAGAATGACGATGCACGAATTGCCCATTGTGCAACAGGCCACGGAGGGACAGTTCACAATATGGCACTGATCAGTCGGAAAGCCGAATTGCGAGTTGCGTCAAGGCCTTGTGTCACTTTGCACCGACCCGAAATTCAACTACTTTTGTTGTGTATCATTTCTGCAGGTACCTGTGAGACACTGTACCGTCGCATTGTGCCAGAGTATACTCGAAAGAAGGCAAAACAAATCAGATTCATAGTTTCCATTAGAGTCTTAGATAGAATGCAATGCATACTTAAGTCGAACTGCCAACTGTTCACCACTATTGATATGTGCGAGTAATTATCCTTCTTCTGGAAATTCGATATTCGAGAATCGTGTTATATGAAATGCTCTTCTATCCGCTTAATATATCAAGTATCGTCATCAGACTGAAGGAAACATTAAGCAATCTAATACTAACTTCATACCCACGAGGTACATTGTTGCCAAAAGATCCCGAGATACGCAATGTGTGGCGGCAAGGTACAAGCCAATCAGCTGGCAGAATGTGCATAAATGAATTCACATGGTAGACACGGACCAGAAGTCGTCACATGGTCCCAAATACTTCGGTCCCGAACACGTGCATACTGGACACGAGGATGTGATACGTACCTTCAATATTAACATCTCTTCATTTCCACATCGATGATAAGGGGTTGCCGTATTGCCGTCAGAAGGAATTATTGGAAGTTGCAACTCGAGTAACAACGAATGAACGTCAGCTTCAAAGAACACTTCTCCGGAGAAGAATTGATACGTGGCTCTGCACGAAGCTGCTATTGCCCTATCATGCGCTGAAAGCAAACATGGCAATTGTATTACTGAATGATTTCGATGCGGACCTGTACGCTCGCGATAAAAGCACGTTCGGCGGGCCGGCTAACGGACGACCACATAAATGATGATGATAAACCATTTGAACAAAGCACTACCGAGCAGCTCTTGATTTTGTGGAAACTGAGAGATCATGTGTGAAGCAAGGAAAATGGGAATCTACATATTTGTGCCCGAGGCTAGTAGTTTGAAATTGTCGCTTGATTGTGACAGTGACTGCTTCTGAGTTTACGAGATCGAGAATACGGATAGCCACAGCTAGAGGACAGATCAAACACGGAATACCTACCTTGTATATTCTGTCTATCACTAGTTATGAGCTTCTACATAGTTAAGTCCCATCATACTTGCACAGACATAATTTCTAGTATTCACCCAGGCAGCTGCTGAATTTGGTTCGTTTTTGCCTCCATATGAGCAAGCGAAGGGGACATATAAAGCACTCTAATTACCGAAAGAACTAAAAAAAACCTCGGAGGTTGTAGAGAGTAAGACAGGCCGAAGGCATATTAATCTGCAGTGTGATGGCCGGATGGGTACTTGCGGGTGATTGCGTGACGGTTTCCTTACTTAGGTACATCACTCTCCGATCCACATCCCCCCATGACGAACTGGGCAGAAAGCTCGCTAATTATTCTCATGTGAAATAATTTAGGAACGGTGGACTGGGATTCGCAGTGACATCCGGGCCCATGCAAGCTTGGAGAGCTAGTTCCGTGTCAACTTGTCGGCTCAACATAGTGAGTATTTCTTTTTCGAGAAAAGGCATGCCAACAACCCCCTTTTCATGGACTCTATTCTGACCCCTTCCCCTGGAAACGTTGAGGAGATGCCATCAATTTATAGAATCGAATCCGAAACTCTTCTATGCGCCGGGAATTCTTTTTTGGATGTTCTCAGCGCGTAGAAAGGTTGCCAAGAATATCGTCACGGCAGTAGCGCCGTGATGAGCAGCCTCTCACAGACCAGGGTCACCCGCTTCCCCCAACCCCTCATGCAGGATATATGCGGGTTGGATTGTCTCTTGCCCAACGAGCACGAGAGATACCCAGTTTCGGTGGAAGGATTTTCGGTCTTTGGCCCTGCCTCCCACGCTAGTGTTCCAGGTTGGCTTGTCGGTCACCTAGATGCATCAGAATGGGCGCCTCGCAGTGCTTACCGCTGAGCTATATGTCCAGTAAATGCCTGAGCAGCAGCTCTAATTCGCTGGATTTGTGAAATGGCCCGAAGTCCTTGCTGCGCAGTGTCTTGACTGGCGGCCCCACAGAAGAACGATTCGAAAGCCCCAAATGGCAACTTTGTACATAAACTCTTCCAACACCCGAAACTGCTCGTTTCCGGTATCCTTCCCCAATATCATATAATTTCATGGTTTCAAATATCTAGCCCCGCATTTACCAACATAACTTATCCAGTATTGCTAAGGCCTTCTGAGTTGGTTGTCTCAGTGTTGGCCTTTCAATTCCAACAATCCAAACTCTATAGTGCTGGCACTCCAGACTGACTGATATGACAATATGGTTCGTTTTGTCAGGAACCTCGGTCAATCTATTCAGCAGGCTAACTTGAACACAGGAGGCCCAATATGCGTATCATATGAACTATCTAGCGAACCAGAAGCAGGAGCCCTTGCCACTGTTCCCACCCCAGAAGCAGGAGCCCTTGCCACTGTTCCCACCGAAGGCCTCTCTTCAAAGGCCACAGTCGGAGGCAACAGAATTCTTCGAGGAGGATGATTATCCAGGCTACTCAGAGAGTATGGTTTCGGTAAGTAAATCCTATTTCCCCTATCCAACTGTTCATGACTAGATATTAATTACTTTCCCTTCTAGCTCGGGACGGGAAGCATATCCACAGCCTCAACCCCGGACACTGTGACGACCCCAAACTCCACCGGACTGACGGTGTTTGATTTCCATATCGATGACAGAGATTTTCGAGGCCCAAGCGGTCCTCACCTGTTTGGCTCACTGGCCGGCTCTGATGTCCAATCCACTTCGGACATAGCTTCACTGCCCTCCCAAACTCCCCTCAGTACCACGGGTCCTTACCACCACAAAGCCTCGAAGTTTGAACCTTTCCGCAGAGACACGCCAGTCCCAAATCGCTCAACAGGACCAACTCCTGAGCCTCAACAGCGCCAATATCCCCAGTCTTCCCGGCAATCTGCATACAGCACCAGGGAGACCCTACCTGGTCGGATTGCCCCTCAGGACTGGACACCTTCAGATGTCGCGAGATGGTTGCAATACCACGGCTTTGACACAGAAATCTGGGAGACAATGCTTGAGAATGATATCTCCGGATCTATCTTGCTGGAGCTTTCGTTAAACGACATCAAGAATGACATCGGTATCAAATCATTTGGGAAACGACACCGACTCATGGGCTGTATTCAGAATCTGAAAAACAGCAGCGCGTATACTACCACAGACACTGCTTCTTCCCGCTCTCGCAATTCGAGTATCTCTAGCGGCGTGCCATCTACTCGAAACACATCCGTCATGTCAGCCAACAGCTACCATTCATGCTCAACTTCCAACGCAGACGCAGTTAAGGCGAATCCCCGGACTCGTCGTCAGAACTCCGACGGCAATGTGGGCAAGGAAAGCGACCTCGTCCCTAGTGATTCTGTGTCTATCGTTGCCATCGAGCAGCTTCTACCAAAGCTGCATCAATGCTCCAAGGGTGAAGCGTGCCGTAAGTGGCAGAAGCAGCAAGACAGACTTGCTCGTCTTGCTCGTGACTTGCCATTCGAGAATTTCGGATCTGGGCGCATCGTTGCGGGGGATCCTGGAAACCCCCAGACAGCCCCAAATCTATTCCAGTCTGCCAGGTCCGAGGCTACTCCTCCATCGCTTGTCGCGTCCTCGGATATCATGGGATCCGCCAAGCCCTCCGCCTACCAGCTTTCCCGAGAAACGTTGAATGAGGTCAAACCAAGAGATCCTCAGGAGAACGTGCGAAACTTCTTGAACTTCCAGAGTCTCGACCGATTGCAAACATCCAATCAACCTGGAACTCCCCCGCTCGGAGATGCTTCCTCGTCTGAGTTGGATCCTTACGATTCAGCGAAAGTTACACCTACACTTGCGGACAACCTTCGTCATCTCCCGAAGTTGAGAATCCCTAGTATGCACGATTCCAGTGATGGATCTGTCTTCACCGAAAACATATCCGCTCTACGTACTATCACCCCGTCTGTCATGTCCAGAAGGCACCATTTCAATGATTACTCTGCCGTTACCAGCCGACAGACATCTGTTGCCCATGATGTCACAGCCTCCCCTGGAGATTTCTACCGGAATGATCCTTGCTATCGATCCGAAACCCCATTTTCGGATGCAGATGCGCCGATAACTGCAGTGCCGATTGGGCCAGTCGCACGAGAGGAGTCGCAATCCGTCCCTCCAAATATGCGCTTCGGCAATAACAGACACGTGATGCAAGAGGCAATCACTCGCCCAACTTCAACGAGGATGGCGGAACCCCATTGGCGACAGCCCCCAATTCAAGGTGCCGTTACAATGGAACCTCCCAAAGAAACCCATGTCATGAGTCCAATTGAGACTCCGGAGGATCTCCATAAGACACCCCGCGCACCTCAAGTCCGGAACAACGTTTTGTCCCCCTTCATCAGGCGTGGACAAGACGATGTGACTCACAGTGGATGGATGAAGAAGCGCAAAACGACCAAACTCCTACGCCATGACTGGGAAGACCATCACTTTACGTTGAAAGGCACGCAGCTCTCCATGCGTGATGACGATCTCGACCACCACAACTCTAAAGCTTTGGAATACATCGATGTGGACGACTACGCAGTCGCATGTTCCTCATTTACCACGAAGTCCAAGCTGACGGCAGCATTCAGGAAAACAGTCCTCAAGCATAATCAAGACCCACGGGATGTGTCCGCATTCTCATTTTCGCTGATCCCCACATCCAATGGCAGCGGCTTTGTTGACCGGAAGACCAAGTTCTTGAACAGTGGGAAGTCGCATCATTTTGCTGTTAAGACTCGTGACGAACGCATCGACTGGATGCGAGAGCTTATGCTGGCCAAAGCTCTCAAGCGTGGTCGAGATGCTGGTGCAGAGCTCACATTCAATGGTGCCAATATGATATAAATCTTTGTCTTATGATACCTGCTACGGCTGTTTCTTTTTCTATTTTAGTCCCTCACTTTGCTATTTCTTTCTCCTGTGGCTCTTCTTTGCGATACCCCTGGTTGGATGACCGGGACCGAATCAGATACTCTCTCCACATACTCTCTCCAACATCATTGCTCGCGTTGTGCTTTGCTTCCATTGAATAACTTTACCTGTCATATTACTTTCTAACCACTATGTTGTCAGAACGAGAAGGGTACCGCGGCAAATGGCTGGAGGCTGGCGTTATGGGTTTTGTCGCCTTAGGATGTTAAGAGTTTGTTTCGAACAAAAACAAAACAAATAGTTGCAAAAAATGTCTATGACATTCGAGCCGTCTTCAATTTGTACACTGGTTTCAATATGCTCTCGGATTCTTCACGCTTTCGCTCTTACGGTCTTACAGTCAGTTTTCTGCACCCGTCCCTCGACAAAAGGCGGTGGATGGCTGACAGCCTTTTAATATATCAGGAAGCAATCAAATTAGGTTTAGCGCGCCAAAGACCGGGCAGAATTTGGATCATGTGATAAGGTCTGAGGGTCGGTCCTCCACTCCGTAGTTTCACTCCAATCAGCATACTAATCGTACCAAGCGTCCAACACACGCTAGCATCTCTCCCATGCTAGAACTATGTACAGTAAAACTCCTTTGGCTTATCTTTTTGGCCTACTCTATTCCCTTCTCTATTTTCTCCCCATTCCCTTGGCCCCAGTATTAACTATGATTGTAGCGGTCAGTGGGCTGATGTGTATAGGAGAGCACATATCACAGCCCTGGGCGGTTAAACTGCCATTGTTAGTGGCCAGGCCCCCGCATCTCCACTAGACTTGGAATGCAAGCGCTAACCAACCCTTTCTGCCCCAGCCATTCGTCGAGTGCTCTTACAATCTGATGGTTTTGGCCCTCGAGCGGACATCGCCTGCGTTGCCTACAATGTTCAAGGCTTATTAAAAGGGACAAGTCATTTGCATTACGAAACTTGGAGTGATGGCGGCAGAAGACGTTTCACGTAGCGCCCTCGGTGGGTGTCGACCCCATACGATCGCCTGTACCATCATCTTTCTTGGTGCACAATGTGTCGCGAATCCTGCGGCATGTCCTCGTACGACCACTCCAAACCCAACAATATGAACTAACTTCATGAGTATTCGTGCACTGCCATGGAATTAGCTGCCGATCGGCTGCCCTCGTTATTCCCTAGTGGGTTTCGCAACCAACGCTGCGTGCTTTGGTCACCTGGTCAATTTTCTACTTATCTCTGACCGAAGTTATGCCTACATTGATCTTGTTATCACCTTAGATATAGGTTTATTGTCCATTCTATGGAACTTCTCAACATGGCCGATGGCCCAATTATCCGGGGCCGGCTCGCCCGTGTCACTCGGTCTATTCGGGCAGTTATGCGCTGTCTCGGCGGAAGCAGAGAATCTCAAGATGGCGCACAACGAGCGATGTTGGTTTTGTGTGAGCTGCTTGATATGTTATGTCGTCTCCAGGATCAACTGAACTGGGCAGAAGAGAAATGGGTCGTGGAACCCTCGCGTCTGCGTAATCTCGACGAGGTCATCCGTTACTTCGAATCGACGATTGGGACATTTGAGACATATTTCCAGCCAGGTGGTGTCAGCGCTCGATCTTTCAGGAAGCGCTTGTTGGAAAATACCTTCGTCCCTAGGTTGGAGCATTTCAAGGTTATGATGATCTTGATCATGCAACCTGAGTCTCGGTATGTGTTACCCGTGAGGTTATTGGTCTCCAAGAAGATATATTTCAGCGCGTTATAGAGTGATAATGAACTCAAAAATCTTTCCTACAGAGAGAAGTCCCGAGTCGAAGCGAGACTCCGAAGAATACTGCGGCAATTTTACGAGACCGACTCCGGTTAGTGGAACCGAACACGCCTTTCGAGTTGGACTATGGCTAACCTTTGCATTTCAGACTCAATAAGACCCAGCGCACCAAACCCCGATGACTACCATCCTATCACAAGCCGTATGACCACCAAGAGCTTCATGAGACTAGCAGACCTTTGCAACAGACGACAAAAAGGGACGTGCGAATGGATATTTGACAATGATACCTACACAAAGTGGCTTTTTGGCTGCTGCAGAACGTTGTATTGTGTTGCGCCAGGTGCTTATTCTCAACCCTGCATGAGAGGAAATATACTAACCTGGTCGGCAGCCGGCGCCGGAAAGACCTTTCTCGCGTGGGTGGACTAGAAAACTGAAATTTCGTCCAAAGTCTAACAAATCGTTTAGGTCCGCCATCATCGACAACTTACAGAATACATTCACATCTGCAGATGTGGCAGTAGTATTTATCTTCGGTCATGACGAGACGGACGAGGACACCACGCCCGTGGGGTTTCTTGACAAGATACTTGCGCAGCTTGTATATCGGAAGCGGACCCCTTCACTCGTCACTGCTGCATTGTATCAATCCAAATCCTTTGCGGAGGGAAAAGTTCCTGCGAAAGCGTATCAGGACGCTATCCGGGCTGAGGTCAACAGGTTCTCTCGAGTGATGTTCGTCATCGATGGAATCGATATGGACGTTGACAGGGAACGAATTCTGAATCGTCTTCAAAAACTCCCAGATCATGCACAGCTTCTTGTTACCATGCGAGAATCCAAGCACTCATTCAAGGACGAGCATATATCCGTCTTAGCTACCCATGAGGATCTTGGAACCTATGTGTCCGCTCTGATTGAACAAGATGAAGGGCTGACCGCTCTGTTGAAGCAATATCCCCCTGAGCTAAAAGCTGCTGTTATTCGGCAAGTTTCTCTGAAGTCACATGGCCTGTAAGATGCCAGATTCCCCCCCAAAACAGGTGCTTTGATCATTTCATTAACACTTGACCTTTCACCCTTAGGTTTCTATTGGCCCGGCTACATATCGATATATTGTCGCGATGCAACGATGGGAGCCTGCTACAAATGTCTCTCGCTCATCTGCCTGAGAATTTGAACGATGCTTACGGCGAGTCTATGACCCGCATTGTTAGCCAGAACCCCTTCGCTAGTCGCTGTCTTTACTGGACGTTGTATGCTCAGAGACCTCTATCTGTCTCGGAACTGATCTTTGCGGCAACCTTCGAGCTACAAGGAAACAGCGCTTCCGCTTCCAAAGAAACTTCTTCTTCTGCGCAAACTGTGCTTCATGAGACTGCCGGCTTACTGACCATTGATGCAATGACTGGGACCGTCCACTTGGTTCACAAAACGGCTAAGGAATATCTCAGTGGACCTGCAGCTCGGGTGTTTTTTCCTACTGCTAAGGGTAATATTGCAGATGTATGCCTCTCGGTCATTACACCCGATGAAGTAGTGGACGATTGCTATGTCACTCAAGGAGCGACTCCTCGCAAACCCCGCGGTAAGCTACTTGATTATGCCACGGCTTTCTGGGGAGATCATGCTCGTGAAGTTAGTGAAGATGAGCAAACGACGCAAGTGCTCATCCGAGCGTTCCTCAACAAGCTTTGCTGGAGGCGGCCGCCAATAGCAGAACCTTGCAATTTCGTGCTTGAAATGCCGAAGCAACTAGGTTTTGGAAAGTACTTCCCCGACTGGACCTCTCTGCATGTGCTTGCTTTCTTCGGCATCATTGGCAAGGCGAGACGCCTGATTGATCAGGGTGCTGATGTCAACGACTGTGATAATCAAATCGGCGTCACCCCTTTGCACTGT
This sequence comes from Penicillium bovifimosum, assembly GCF_028826915.1. NCBI lineage: Eukaryota > Fungi > Ascomycota > Eurotiomycetes > Eurotiales > Aspergillaceae > Penicillium > Penicillium bovifimosum. The sequence continues at coordinate 1,898,240 of NW_026622714.1, read as the reverse complement.
GCGGTCTACCGCGGCCATGAGGAGATGGTGGAAATGCTCCTCAATTCCGAAGCGAATATCAACGCCACTTGCAAGAAGGGAAAAACCGTTCTGCACATAGCTGGAGAACAAGGGCACCGAAAACTCATCAAGTTTTTGCTTCATCGACGAGCCAAGTCCAGAATAGCAGATAAGGAAGGCGCAACAGCTCTTCAGACAGCTATCGGGACAACCCATGATGAAGCAACGGTTTCACTTCTGATCAGAAGTCGATTTGACATGGATGTTCAAAACACGGTCACTGGAAACACTTCGCTTCATCTAGCGGTTGAATTGAGGCGACCACGAATCCTCGCCTTCCTTCTAGAGAAAGGGGCCAGTATGAACGTGCTGAACCGAGACGGTATCACGGCTCTTCAGATGGCTTGCGAAACAGACAATTGTGAATCAGTGTCTCTCTTCCTAGAACGTGGCGCTCAGCTCGAAACTCGCTCCGCGCACGGAGTCACTGCATTACACCTCGCTGCTTCGAAAGGCCACTGGGTCGCATTTGATCTGATGATCATTGGGGGTGCAGACATTAACGCATGGGATAGCTATGGCGACTCCCTGCTTCATAAGCAGGCACGTGCGTCTTCCACAACTTCAGCTGCGGCACATTTACTCGCTCAAGGCGCGAACATAGAAGCCTGTAACTCCCGGGGCTACACACCATTACAATGTGCTGCCGCTACAGGAAACAGAGACATGTTCCTTTTCCTGGTGGAACAGGGAGCGCGGCTAGATGTTCAAACTGCCAAGGGAGAAACTCTTCTTCACATCACGCCCCCTCTCAACGATGGCTGTCTTGACATTGTGGAGGCACTACTTAACTTTCGATTTAGTGCTAATGCAACAACTAGCAGTGGCCGCACACCTCTGCATCACCTTGTTATTAATGCTTGCGACTCATCGGATTCCTCGGCTGAGAATATTGCCAGTTTCCTCTCATTACTCCTCTCCCACGGGGCAAACATCAATGCCCCTGTGGCATCTTGTTACGCCGAGACAGCACTTCATTTAGCAGTGACGATTAATTCGCCACGCGAGTCACTAGTATCACTGCTTATCGAGAATGGTGCATCGCTTGATGTAAGAACAACTGATGGCAGAACCCCATTACATTTGGCGGCAGAGCGAGGCCGATTCAATATTTCCCAAATCCTTTTAGATGCGGGTGCAGATTCCTCTATTAAAGATCCCGGTGAAACACCAACGAATGACAAGGTCAAAGGGGACGGTCAGACAGCATCAGATCTCGCCCACCAAATTCCAGTCAGTATGCTGTGGTTCGATGATACAGGCCCGCTGCAGCCACTACCACCGCCACAGCAGCGCCGAAGTCTAGCCACGACTATCTACTCGATTGACGTTGGCTCCGAAGTCGAAGAGATAGGAGGCTCGACTTTGGTTGGTGAAGATGGCTCGATTTGGGGATCGCGAGCATCAACTACTTCGACAAGCCATACATCCACCGCGTCTTCTTCTTGTTGATATAGAATTCCTGTCTCATTTCTTTTTCCATTTAAATATCCCTCTCGCATACATCCTATCCTTTTCCTCCCTCTTTTCCCTCTACTTTGCCCTTCACTCTTATACTCTTTCCTCGCTCGGTGGTTGTCTCCCATTGCTTCACACATAGCGCAGCGTTAGTCTTCATTGAGCCAAAATTCGTTTTTCGTGGACCTCTTTCTATCTTCCCTTTTGATCCGAGCTGGGCATGGATATGAAGTGTTCAGGTATTGAAAAGGATAATTAGAGAATCTCAAGCATCCTGTCTAAGGCGCCTCCTCGAAGTATCGACGCATGAACCTTTTTAATATTAAGGGAGAGTCTTCTTGCCATTCCTCGGCTGAGCAAAGGTTCTTCACAAAATATGGATGTCGGCTCAGCCCATCATCCGGACGACTAGATACGCCCACCCATCACCGTAAGCAGAGCTCCGTACAACCTCTTCGATTGGAGCAGACATTGGTATCACAGCGCCGTGTAAAACCGGCTTCGCAAGAACGGGAGTTCTGCGACTGGGAAAGAGGTTTGGTAATAAAGCGTGCAAAACACTTCCGATCGTTTGAGCTTGGGTGGCATGGCTGGTCCGCGATGTTAAGATTTGACTTGACTGCATACTGGATGCCTGCACGAATGGCGGAAGTGGCGATTGTACTACTTTCAGCGCCGCAGACTCGGAGTCTGGAGGAAGAGGCAGGAAGATGCGGATCGGTACGTTGCGGAAAGGTTGCGAAAGCGGAGGAAGTAGAATACTTGATATGCGTTGGAAGGAGGGAAGGTCGACTGTTTTGGCTGGAGTCAGACTAGACCTCATCACAAATGCAGTAAAGTAATTTATGCACAGAAACTGTTACTCACTTTCTTCGACCGCCCTCCAAAGACCCGATGAATCTTCTTTGGAGAGACTCATGATGCCTTTGGCTGTGCCGTTTCGGAGGAAGTCTGCCTCCTTCACACTGTTGATGAAAGCGTCATTCATGACCATTCCGTTGGCATCAAGTCGGACAAGATCATCAGGCCAGTCGCTAAAATGCACAATCAGACGCCAGGGTGATGATCCGTTCTCGGGGGACTCGTCGCCTCTGGCGGCGGTCTTTGAGGCTGGGTCTACGCCGGCGTAGAGATCGAATAGAAGCCCGACTGGGTAGTGCCATTTCAGAGGCACGCCTTCAAACTCAAACCAGCCATCGTGAGACTGGGAGTTTGGGTCTATCAATGAACTAGAAAAGAAAGCTCGAAGCCTGGGGAGCAAGGAGGGGAGATATGCGATGCGTGAATACGCGATCTAGCAATTGAGATCAGTCTTGGTCATTGTCAAGTGATTCGAAGATAGACACACAAGATATGGATCTGTTTTATCAAAAGTTCGACTTTCAGATGGAGCCAGGACGATCTCCAGTGGTAAGCGCCCTTCCCACACGGCCCGCTGGATATAGCCAAGAGACACTCGGTTCTCCATCTCTTCGATAATTGGAAGTTCGGCCGTCACTCCGATGGCTTCTTCTCTGTTCGCTTGTCGGTCGGGAGTTGACTTGTATATTGCTTCGCGAACTAGCAAATACACCTCGACAGACACGCGTTGAGATTCGCGTGTCTTCCGGTAAGGTTCGCCAACTGCCCCGCTTTGGCCGTGGTCATGATCCGGGGAGCGTATCCACTCTGGGCCAAATTCCAGGCCAGGCACACTTTAGATATTCGATTCAAAGTGTTTGAAGTCCGAAAATCACGGTCGGTCCAGGTTAGAAGAACGTGACTTGGAGTTGCGCCAAAGTTGCAGATTGTCACGTGTAGATTCAATCCCAGGCAAACATCCAGGCTCCAGGGGCTTAATTTCAAGTGTCACCTGGAACCTCCCAACTCTGCCAACTTCGAAGAGCTGCAATAACTTACAAATCACCTCACGCAAGTTCAAATTCAGCAACATCTAATTCAAATGGACAAAGCAGGGTCGGACTCATCTTCAGTCAACAGGGGGTGGAAGCGTCCAGCCTACGAAGCGGAAGAACCGATCACTCCTGATGCCAAGAGAACCAAAAGCCTTGATCATGCGTTGACACAACAGATGCCAGCCCCGGTCCGGAGAATCCCTTTCCCAGACAAGGCATGCTGACTCCTCCACACCCTATGCTCGCAATGTTTTTTACTAACTTCTTCGAAAGCCTGCAGTCTTAGAAGAACTAAATGGTGAGATTGAGTACCGAGTCGTCAACAATGATGGCTCCAGAGACAACGCGATCATTCTCACGGGTCTCAAATGCCTGTTTCAAAGGCAACTTCCGGAAATGCCGAAAGAATACATAACCCGTCTCGTCTATGATCGCTCCCACTTATCTATCGCTATTGTCAAAATGCCCTTGCAGGTCATTGGCGGTATATCATTCCGACAATTCCGCCAGTTCGCTGAAGTCGTATTTTGCGCCATATCCTCGGACCAGCAGGTGAAGGGATACGGAGCGCATCTCATGGCCCACTTAAAGGACTATGTCAGAGCTACATCCGCAGTGATGCACTTTCTAACTTATGCCGACAACAATGCCATCGGATATTTCCAGAAACAGGGCTTTACCAAGGATATCACTCTCGATAAATCTATCTGGATGGGGTACATCAAGGATTACGAGGGAGGAACACTTATGCAATGCTCTATGCTTCCCCGGATACGGTACCTCGAAGCTGGTCGAATGCTCCTTAAACAGAAGGAATCTGTCCTCGCCAAGATACGTACCTTTAGCAAGAATCATATCATCCATCCACCCCCTCCGCAATGGGCTGACGGCGTCATTGTGTCAATCGATCCGCTCTCTATTCTTGCTATCAAGGCAACGGGCTGGACTCCGGCTATGGACAAGTTAGCACGAGAGTCCTCCCACAGACCAGGACCACATTTCAACGAGCTTCGACGTTTTTTGAATCAAATTCAAAACCACAGGCATGCGTGGCCTTTCCTCGAACCAGTTAATAGAGAAGCAGTGCCGCATTATTACGAGGCCATTGATTCGCCAATTGATCTGTCGACCATAGAAGAGAGATTGGAAAGTGATCCTGGTCGTTATGCTACCCCGAAGGACCTCGTCGGCGACCTCAGCTTGATGTTCAGCAATTGCCGGCAGTTCAATGATGCAAAAACGGTATACTCCAGGTGTGCGATCAAGCTGGAGAAGTATATGTGGAAACTCGTCGGGGAGATTCCGGAATGGTCTTACTTACTTCGAGAATAAGGAACGCTCCCATACAAGGAAGTTTTATCTCGTCGTTGAATTCCGATGTATTAAATGCTTCTTCGGTAATTGGCATATTCACGTGTGTACTTGCACCTTGGTTTCTTTGCCCGGCCACCACCGGGCTGCACAAGTTGCCTGCCTGCTACCTATCGCCCGTGAGATATATAGTCACCAGACACCCCATTAACCGCCTAAAACTATACCATTAGGCTCTTTCCGGAAGCTCGTCAAATGATTATTCGAAATTTGAGGAAAAGGGAAATCAGGCTTGATTGACCTTGTAAATACAATTAAAGATGCGACCATAGCGAAAAATCGGTCATTTCGTCCGAGCCAGACTTCAGGGCTGCAGCGCGACTTTTTGAATGGAGATATAACTGGGTTTAATTGATATAGCGCAAAGGCGACCCGTAACACATGAACTGGCATCATTGGTCTAGTGGTAGAATTCGTCGTTGCCATCGACGAGGCCCGTGTTCGATTCACGGATGATGCACATTTATTTTTTATTGCGGCTTAATCGCCCATAGGACCCACAATGTTGGGTGGATTCAGGCCTACCTACCTTAGCTCTTACAAAGTTGCTTTTTACTGCGCATGTCATCATGAAGACACGACAATAGACAGTCCCAATTTACCGATACATTAGAATGGGTGTTCTTAGATCTTTTGATTGATAGGGATTGGTCTACACCGCCCATTCCGCAACATAGTTAGCGCACTTCCCGGTCTCCCACTACACTGCGCAGTAGTTAGTGAAAGGGAGGGGGGTCTCTGTAGTTACCAATGCCTTTGGTATTACTACAGCTGCAGCTGCCCTTACTATTGGTCTTACTATTGGTGTATTTATACCCCAGGCCGAGCAAGGCGGATGCATGTGACACAAGATCCATCCCTCAGTTTCTTTGACAACGACATCTTTCTGTCAAACGCCAGCAACATCGTTTCAGTGTCCTATCCGACATCAAAGCTGTTCTCAATGATCCCACCTTGACGGACAAGGAAAGTATTGCCAGGATTGACTGGACGAAGCCCTCCGATTCAGGCACCAAGAGTCCTGTGACTCCTGTCGGGGGGCGTCAGATTGGTTCGAGCGTATGTCCTTGGTCAGTGTTATCCCAACCAAACATTCGAATCATTGCATAGATAACCAGGATGACGATATAGGATATGGCGTGGATAAAATATCGAACGACAAGGTACCAAAGGATCAGATGGAATTGACGAGCAAGGCCCTGAACCTAGGTG